>NC_140032.1:61583857-62288290 GCF_963513975.1 Fringilla coelebs | reverse complement strand
GATTCTTCCTTCCTGAGGATGTATGTGTAATGAATGTGTAAAGGTAAACTCAGTCAAGATGTGATGGGGGGACAAAATCTTGTCTGACTAGATTGTGTTAACACTTTCAACAAACAGTGCTTGTCTTCTGGAGACCTAGCTGATAAGTTTGCAGTGGCACAGCAAGATCATGGTGTAGAAACAATGGCTGTGTATGTGCATGGCCATGGTGTGGAGTGGGATGTAAGGAATCACATCTGTCAGATACTGCAGCAAGGAACAGAATGGCAGCCTGATGTCACCCAGGATGAATAACCGACATGGTTAATCTGTACATGTGTACAAGCAGCTGAATACTACTCTTTTAAGCTCTTATCTCTACCACAGAGATTTTAAATAATCTGTTTCAGTTGAGAAGCAGATGGGGAAGCTTAGTAGTTGCATCTTCTATTGATCTAAATAACGTGACATAAGTGTGTGCATGAAACATCCCAAACATCTATTCCTACGGAAAATCAAGTTTTTATAACCCTATCCTTTTAAGGACAGCTAATGATAGATAAAAGTTGTATACTCAGTTGTGCCACTACTTAAAGCATCCAAGTGTGCAGTCTTAAACTATTTATCTCTACATATTTCCCTCCCTTTTCACTGATCTTCAAAAGGACTAGTCTTTACAGAAGGTAGTCTGGCTTGCTAACAAAAGAGAAAGCAGGACAAGGTTCAGTATACTGCAGAATTCACTCTTAATCACATCCTTTCGATTCACTGATGTAGAGGCTATTCAGACCTCAACAGAAAGAAAGTAATTTATTCCAGATATTTGTAGAGTCATGGCTAGCATTTAAAATGGTGCTGCAAGAAGAAACTAAGAACCTATAAGTTTCCTTTTAATCTTTGGTCTACAAACCTGTGCTAAAATGAACAAGAAAGTCTGATGTATACACAGGCATTGCCATATGGGGGTTCTAATTGCAGCTGTGAGTCCTCACAGTGCGTGGCTGCAGCTGTGTTCACAGAGCCCAAGTGAAGAGCTGGATTTGTTTGTTCTAGTCACCAGCACACCAGTCATGTAGAATTGTCACAGCTGAAACTCTCTGTGCTCCTGTGGAAAACAGGCCTCAACAGCACACGATTTATTTGGCGTCATACAGAAGGGGGAACTGCTTTTGCCCTCCCATTGCTCCCACCTTGAGGTAGACAAGGTCTTTGAGCAAACTACCTCACATCAATCTGTCCGGGGTAGAATTTTCCCTGCCAGTTTTTTCCTTCAATATTCCCACCTTGTTTTGGCATTGTCAGGGCTGTCCTGACACTGTGCAAACTCACAGTTAATGTTAGGTCAGCTATGGCCTGCAACAGCAGAAAATTAAAGCCACTGCTGTGAAGCAGCTGTGCATGCTACCTGCTGAGAGCACTCCTACTTTGCTCCTAATAGTGATGCTTCCAGATGCTGCTGCCAGCGTAGCACTAAATGTTTTATATGTACAGATCTAGTGCTGACAGAAGGGCTGCATTCTGAGCAGTTTGCACAGAGGCTTGCAAAGAAAAGACATTAAAATAAGCCCTCTGCTTAGAGTACCCTTATCTTGTTATCAAGGACATCCCCACATCCCCCTGCACAGAGACAGTGCTCAAAATAACTCAAAATTCAGGTTAACTCTGATTAAAAATGTAGATGGCAAATCCTTTCTTCCTCTGAAATGCCAGGTTGGTGGTATCACTGGACCTGAGGGCAGACAAAGTGCTGCTTTGATGAAGGATATATTCTAGGCTGTGTGACTGACCCCCTGGAGAGCCAGCTACAAGGCATTTCAGGCAGTGCTTTCTGTAACATTTTGCCCTGATTCAGGTCGACTTAGCTGCCATTGATGTCTACTTGTGCAGAAGTAAATCACTTCTACTATTCCTGTTAAGCCTGAGCTTGACCCTTCTGCAAGCCTGAACAGTCTTGAGCTTGACATGCTTCTCACTGACTGGAAAACGATTATTCTCTCTCTCTCCATACCTCACATGTTCTGTAGATGTGAAGATGTGAGATCCCATTCACATACCTACTTTGAAGATAAATTAATATCTTTAAAGCATTGAGCTCCTCAGCCATGTAATTTGAAGTATTGCTAGAATATTAGAAGCTCACAGCTTTTTCTGCAGATCTATCAAAGAGCACAGAAAGATGCTGTAGGCAGATGCCTACTGAGGGAGATCCAAACCTCTGTGAGCTTTCACATGCTGCCAGTTACCTTGGTCTGTCCCAACTCATTAGTTGCCTGCTACCATGAGCTCACCCAAATGCTGCCCTAATACCCTCCTGTTCTGAGAGCTGAGGGCCAGCATTAGTAATTCTGCTGGGCCAGTGCATCAGGGAGAGCATGCAGTATAACTCATCAAATGATCTGAGTCATTCTCCATGTATATCCTAAAAGGATTATGGCCATTGCTTGTAATTGCTTGTAATAAACAGGCACCCATCTTTTCCAAAAGATCGACTTCCATTGCTCAGGGGTGAGGTAATCTGCACAGGTTTATATCACGCTCCTTACTTATGCCCAGCTGAATTTTAAGGTGGATCTCCTTCCTCTAAAAAGCTCGTAAAATGCCTAGCTCTTGTCTTTATTTCTGAAGTTCCAGTGTTAGACAGATGCATGGCTACAGGAAAAGGCTATTTAATGTATAAAATGCAAGGCAACTGCCCTGATAACCCCTGGAGCAGGAAGTGGGCTCTGATGGCATGAAAGGAGCTGTTCTGAGAGGTGGAGGCAAGAGTTCTGTTAGAAAGGCCACTGCACAAATATGGGATATTGCAAACCTTGACTGAGAGGAACGGCAGATTTGTCTTTACAAACAAGCTGTGGGTCTGCTGGTAGATAAAACTAGCACTGGGAGATAAAAGAAACAATGGGAAGGATTCCACTGATTGATGAATGGAAAAAGATATTTACTTTTACAAATGGTTTGTTGATAAATGAAATTAGGCATTGAAAGATGAAAGAAACAATGAAGAAGAAAAACCCCTAAATTCCATAAGAATTAAAAATTAAAAGGTTAGGTTATACCGGGAAGTCTGTACCTCTCAAGTACCTCAGCCAATGGGGAAAGAGAGAAGGAAAATGTGGCCAGGAAATTAGGATAAAAAAGGAGGCTGCATCCTCCAAAAAATTGAGAGACCCAGGGCAATGCCCCATGGCCTCTCCCTGTATTCAAACAAAGTGAAAGGACTCCTCTGTCTCCTTTTTAATATAAACCTCTGGTGTTTGTGAGTTAATTTTCCTAATGCTGACCATGCAGGAGGGGTAATGGCCAGCTTGCTCTGGCCATTCTTTCCTCTGAGTGTGCTCTGATACAGGTAAGGAAAACATTCTTTGATGCACTTGTCTTGGGCAGAACCTTCTGCTAACAGAAACAAGGAAGGTTGCTGTCACTTCTGGAGCTCCTGATCTCCTTATTAGGGTGCAGAAAGTCAGCTACCACACATTCACACACTCACTGCCAGTGTCCCACAGGGTGGAGGCTGGAGCACAATCCTGGGTGTGCTTTTGCAATCCCACGTGGCATTCACATGGTTTGCTGCTGGGGAAAGGCAGGACTGAACACCAATTGGTGCTGACTATATGCACAGAGGGGCTGAAGAGGTACAGCACAGATGTCCTGTGCTGCTGGAGGCAGTAACTAAGGGCTGCAGATCTGCATGCCCAAGGACCTTATTAAATTATACTAGAACCTACATCCCTCTCAGTAATCAAGGCTCTGCTGGTAGTTTTAATTACAAACTCTGTTTGTCATAGGTTAGTAACTAGGCTGTAGGCTTTCAATCTATGGCAGCAGTCTTGGAGCATTTTGTTTTTAAAGCATGTGCTATTCTTATGGGGTTTGTTTTTGAAGAACAGAGATTGCAAATAACAGAAGAAACAATTAAAAAATATACACTCAGAAGGTCACTAGGCTCATAAAATGAAAATCTGACCTGATTATTTTCAATATTTTATCACCAAGCAGTTACTGTGCATTTCAGTGTTGTTACCTGCTTCCCTAATATCACAATGGTGCAACAGCAAAGTCAGGCTACAGGAAAAAAAACAACCAAACAAAGAGCTAGTCCATAAGCTGTCACAAGTTGCCATTCCTATTAAGTCTTTTGAAGAGTGTCCACACATTTATGAGGCAGACAAACTTTGAAATACCAAATTAAGGTGAGCTGCCTTGCCCCCTGGCCTCCCTCTTGCTTCCTGGCTGCTTTGTGCCTTCACTCACATGAGCCCTGACAGGCAGAGGACAGGAGTTGCCCGCCAGCACATCCAAGTTGTTGTGACCATGTCAGCAACCTGTTTTCCTAAAGTCTTTTGGAGTCACTGCTTTTCCATCCTAGGAGATTAGACATGGAAGGTCACAAGGCATTTCTGCAGCCATGCAGCCACACATACACACACATATAAGTGTAATTCTCTGCAGTAAGGATCAGGACTAAAGTGTTTAAGGGCTCAGCCTAATAAGCTTTGGAGATTCCCTAAGTTATGGTGTGTCTAAGAGGGTGCTTATTTTTCAACTCCTAGCAATTACACGAGGAGGGTTTTATTCAAACTAGTGGTTTTGGTTTGTGCTAAATCTCAGTATTTGCCTGAATTTTTTAATAGGAATAAAATTACCTAAATGTTTTGCAATTGGAGTCAGTAAAAGCAGTGGCATCTAATTAGTTCCTGTCACCAGAGGGCATTGGAGGACAAGCTGATTTTTAGAAAGCATGAGCCCTGTCCCTTCAGTTGAACCAGTAAATACTAATGATGGCAGTGAACCTGAGACCTCCCTCTGGATGGTATAAAAGGAGCAACTCTGACAGAAGCATGGAGGAAATGGGGCTCTGGACCGGCCCCATGCAGAGCTGCAGACTGAGGAGCATCTCCTCACTTTTCCCCCTGCAGCTATGCATCTGAGGACAAGTTTGAGCACAAATCAGGAACAGTGACTAAATGGTGCTTCAGAGATGGTCATGCAGCAGTGTCAACACTTGGCAATCAGCCTCTTGGGCCCCAAGCGGGTTATTTGGAAGACAGTGCGCAAGAGAGGCGAGCAAAGTGTCTGGTGACCTTCCTCCTGGAAGCAAGGAGCTGGGGAGCAGATTTGAACTATCACTCCATGGCTCCCCAGCCCAGGCCAGCAGTCTTGTAACGCACCTACAGCATACATGGAGCCTCTCTGAGTCTCTCCTAGGCTCCACCAGGTTCCTTTCAGCTCCTTGTCCGATTCATTCAATTCAGTTCTATGTTAAGCATGGGCTCAGAGGTTTACAGCAGGAGAGGATTTGCTTAGACTGCCTCACTTGACTCAAGAGTAGTTCTTCAGATTAGCAAGGAAATAAGACCTGAGCCTGGAAAGAGCAATGGGAAGTACTTACTTTGGTGCCAAAATGGGTGTTTCAGTTATCAGAAAGAGATGCTGTCCATTAGCATCAAACAAGGAGCCTGTCTGTGCATAATAAACACTTTTAAATGGGAGGGAGCAGGCCAAGCTACCCTCTTCTCTTATCACTGTATAATAATGATGTTGAATTATGAACTACATCTGTGGCAAATTTATGCCCCATGTCAGAGCCCTGAGGGTATGAGATTGTTGGTTTCAGTCAGAGAGTGGTACTGCTGTGTAGGTGTCAAAGGCCTTTCAGCCAAAGGCAGGGCTTCTTGTGCTTTTCAAGCAGGGTCAGCTCAACACCCTAATGATAATATTTCAGGTTGTATCAGGTAATGGTTTAATTTGGATTATAGTTGATTACTTTGTTTTTCCTTTAGATGTATATTTTTTTTAATTCCAATTTTTGCCTCACTTCATTCTTGAAATTTGCAACCACAGGCAAGAGAAAGAGGGAAAGCCAATGGGGTGTATTAATTTATTTGCTGTCTTAAATTCAATGCCTTGCCAACTATACAAAGTACAATAATCAATGTATGGATTTTTCCAGTACCTCATGTATTCAACAGCATGTCTGCAGTCCAAAAATGCTAACTTGTTCATTTCTGTTTAAAAGTCAGGTGGTCTCAAAAGAATGAATATTGAACATTGTCACACTGACATTATTTGGATCATGGGAAAGAAAAGGAACTGAATTAAATCTTTACAGAGAAGCTGTCCATGAAGTTTAAAAGAAAGTGGATATGACATGAATCCATGACTTGTGTTGATACCATGACATTTGGCTTGTCTTTTATACAATTATCTTTTATACAATTATCCCATTATCTTTTAATACAAATTACCTTATTCAAAGTTTATAGTCTGGAAAGACACAATTTTTCATAAATACTACATCCTTGATATTTTTATATAATTAATAGAACAAAGTCAAAAATACAAAAAGCATAGATTTAACAAAGAAATATGTTTATTTTAATACCTGTTTTTTAGCACTGATGTTAATACTTTCATTAGTGTGCTTTTAGCAGTAAAACTATTTCAGGAAAGCCCAGTTTTTAATTTATTTTTAAACTAAATTTTTGCATTTTAAAGTCCATTACAATATTTTTCTTCATGTGGAATTTTTGGTTTAATTTCAAAATAGACAAATGTTTGTAATATTAACCTGTTTTGCCCATTTAAGAATTGAGCCCTCCCTGCTCTCCTTCAGGGAAATGTGGGATTTAAAGTGACAGGTAAAATCTGAACTAAAATCTTCAAATAATGCTAAGCTAGCTGTCCTGGTTTTAACAGACAGCTGTCTGCCAAGGAGAGCGGGAACCCTCCTGTAATGGAAAAGATGACCCTCTCCCCCCAAATCATTATAACCTTGAAATTACAGGGCTTCCAGGCAAAGGTATGGGGAAAGGAATGACAGTTCTTCACTAGAATATATATATTGTATCGATATGAAGGCAAACAGCGTATATATGCACACATATGCAGACAAACAACAGCAGCAGCAATAACAAACGCCCAGGACCCCGTAACATCCTCTTCCCTCCCACTGTGCGCGTTCCCCCGGGCACAGTGGGGCCCGCAGCCAGCCGGGGGCGCTGCTGGCCCCCGGGGGCAGAGGGGCTGCAGGGACCCCCCGTGCTGCAGGGGGCGCTCCAGAGCCAGCCCCGCGCCTCCCCAGGGTTATGGCGGCCCTGGGAAGAGAGGGAAGGGGGGGATTCCTTTTCCCTGTGCTCTCACTGTGCGGTGGGGTACTCTGGCCATGGCCACCCTGGTGAGGTTCCAGTCCACCAGCAGCTGGGAGGTGGTCTCTCCAGAAAGACAGAGAGAGAGGAGGTGTGGGTCTAGTCTTTTCCCCTGGAAGCACCCACACAGATGGTGGGGATCTTACCCGGCAAGGGCGGGTGTTGCAGAGGGAGTCCCAGTTCACGACAGCTCCCTGAAAGCACTGGCCTTGCCAATACATGCTGTGGGGGAACTTCATAGCAGCGCTGAACCCCTGGGCAGGAGAAGTCCAGCACCAAAACCCACAACCATCACCTCTCCAAGCCCGGCAAGTACTGGACCACCTCCAGCCACACTCCTTCCCTGCCCCCCTCCCCCAAGATAATCTGATGGGTATGCCAAGGTATTGTCTCTTAATCGACATCTATTTGCCATTTCCATGACAACAAAAGGGAAGAAAATTCCTTGAAGAAACCTAACCACCAACACCAGCAAATTCTAAAAAAATTATATTTTAATTAAGAAGTAACATCACAACAATGACCATAAGAAATTTTAAATGGACACATTTCCAAAATGATCTAAAATGCTTTTGTTTCCTTTTGAACATTCCTAAATCATGAATAATGCTGAAACTGTACAACTTGAAGTACATTCTGATATTCTCTGTCCATGGTCACACTGTGCTTATTTCAGGTTACGAGTGTTTTATAACACTGCTTATTCAGTCATGCCCATGGATTGTAATGCACCCATATCTCTATCCACCAGGGCAACTAAGCACAATTTATATGTTGATGCTCTTGAAAGTTAAGATAGTTAATAGGAAATGCTACTTCCCTACCTGCATCTCCGGATTTTGTCAGGTAGGCATTCCCCCACCAATTTATTGATTTATTGCTCTATTTATTTTCTCCAGTCATTTTTCTTTTAGATTACCTGAGCAAGGCTTCCTAAAGGAACAGTAACTATCAGAGAAAATCGACCAAAAGGTGAGCCTTGGTCCTCCTCTAGGGGAACAATAGGTCACAAATCTTGATAGGGTTTGTCACATATTTGGAGAGCAGCATGTAAATTTGCCATTGACAAACTTTCAATTCTTTCTTGCTTGGTCCTTTCTACAAGACACATTCACAAATAAAGTGTTGTCATGTCTGAAGTGCCATGGGCAAGGACTCCATGTGAAAGCACCAATAAGCAGAGGAGAGCAAGGACAGGGGCACTTTACACATCTTACTGATTGCACAAAGAGGAACCAGGCCACTGAGATCCAGGACTGTGAAATGTGTAAGACTGGTTAGGCACAGGCAGAAATGGGACATTCCATTTCATATTGATACAACACGTAATCATAATAATGCAGTTTTCCACATGCATCCTCTTACTCCTCAGGAAAATAACTAGTAGATTTTGCAAGATAAGGGCTTTTTTTTTCTGTCAGAGGAGAGAGTGGAATGGAAGGAAATGTGATTGCTGTGTACAGCAGGGAGAAGTGCTACACCCTCATCTCAGAGGCCCCAGATCTCAGTGGAAGATACTTATAACTCTGTCTCTGAAGAAGATGAAAGCAGTTCTTATGCTGAGAAAGGTAACAAAAAGCATTACCTAAAAATAAATATCTCAAGTCAATGCTGCCTATTTCTGTATTCCCTGTTCCAGAGCTGGCTAAATTAACTGTATCAAGAAACATTTGGCTTGTTGAAAGAGTAATAAGGCCTTTCTGCAACTGGAATGGCTTTTACCCTTAAATCTGATAATTTATCAGCAGTTTTCTGTACTCTGCAATATCATCTCTCTCTGAGTTGAGACAGGCAAGTCACTCAGCACAATATGTTAGCTGATTCAGAGAGGGACCGAGGTGAGGACAGGGAAATTGCACTGCCTTGTTACCTGGTTTAATTCTTGGAAGCATCCACACGAGACCTATCAGGTTATGTGTTGAACTGATACTGCTCCAATTCTGTTTCCACCAGAAAACACAGAGGGATTTTCAAGATGAAAAAGACTGAAAACTACCCCTGGCCAGGCTATGCTCATGTAAGGATTTCAAAGCACTCTTCAAATCTCTTTTCAGAGTTTCACAAGACTCCTGATTTGCAAGCTATGGAACCCAATCAGCATCCAGCATGTCCACAGCCACTGCTGAGTAGGTGGAACTGGGAAACTCAGATCTCTGTTTGGCTCTGGAGCAGTCTGTGCTTAGAAAGGGCACAGGGTAAAAGAAACAAAAACCCATTAAAAGTATACTTTTCTCTTGGTCAGTGTAGATTCAGGAAAGAAATGGCTTACAGTGGGTCATTGCTGCAGATCACTTTTATTCTGGTTTGATTTCAGAGAACTCCCCCCTAAACAATCAACCTGCCTAGGCTAAGTGTGCCTGATTTGGAGCTTGTTTTCTTTCTCTGAGGAACACCACGTCCACAGTCTCCTCTTCCCTCTCTTCTGGTGCATTCTCACAGAAATGCGAGATGTCCCTTCCTTGCAGGTATGTAGTGCCTCAGAACTGAGCCTTCATTTCTGTAAAGGACTTAATTTCAAGGCCTTTCAAAGGTCTTAATTCCAAAAAGCCATTTCAAAAAGGCTGTCCTCAATAAGGCTGGTTGTGGGAAGACCAGATCTTTAAATGGATTCAGGATCACCACCTAACTGCTTTCAGGCTGAGATTTGCCTGAGTTGTCTCTACTCAGCATGAAGATAAGTGGGTGGATGTCGTGCAGGCAATATGCTGCAGAGCTGTGGTCAGAAAGCATCTCTGCATCCAATTCCAACTGTTTATAAATATATGAACAATAACTAAATATACTGTCTAAGTATTAGAGTAACAAACTGACTCTGTGTGACAGTCACTTACTGAACAAAACCACAAATCTCGCTTGCCAGCCAGGCATCCTGAGCTCCCAAAGCAGTAATTTCGTATAATAAAGGAGAGGCTTCTCCTCAGGAAATTCTGAGAGTTCCCGTGGCAGAAGGGCACACCAGTAGTTCTGGCATGCCCCAGCAGAGGGCAATGGCAGATGTACATCTGAGTCTGGCACTGCTACAGTAGAAAACTAAGTTTTCCCTTGTCTACCAGATATTGTCACAAGCTCGGGAGTCACTTGGCACTAACAAAGGGAAGAAATCCTTTCTAGACCTGAATCAAGGCCCAGTGGAAAACCTGGCAGTGTATAATTAGCCAGCAGCATGCATGAAGCTCTCCAGGTCTGTCCTGAGTGACTACAGTTTGCAAAGAAAGTAAAGTAAAGAAAGGCCTCAGCAGCATTTTCACTGCAAGATCAGAAAACACATGGGGTCTGGCTTTCTTGCTGTGCTCGTTTGGAGAAAAGGGATAAGGGAAGCTGTGTGTCTTCTTTGGTGCACCCACAAATGCAAACCTGAAAGACTAAGCTGGAAGTGGTGAGTGTGGAGGAGGAAATGGCAAACAAGGAACACCCTAGCAGCTTTATCTCTGCTCATGGAAGCGTTTTTGTTCTGAAATCTTAGTGTTAGACCTAGTGTCCTCCTGAAGGGGACAGAAAGTGATCCAGAGCAGCTTTTTTAGGTATATGTGCACCTAAACACAAGAACCACAATTTCAGGTAGTTAAGGCAGACTTGCTTACACTGGATTTTTTCACTTCTGAATGTAAAACCTTGTATGTCTCAATTTGGGGCTGAAAAATAGAAGCACTCAGAACCAGGAACCACTTTAAAAAACCACCAATAAAACTGTATGTCACATACACTGAAATGCAGCGACCATCCATTAATTATGTAGGCATGCTACAGAAGCATAAAATGATATCTGTTTGGACTGAGGAAGGAAGTGAAGAAATGTTTACAAATCCTTTCATGACAATAACCATAAATAACAAGTAAACAGCGACAGGAACAACTGCTTCAGCTGTATTGCTGTCATTTGTTGTGCCTGCATCAGCAGACACTGCAAGGGAAAATCATGTTGGAGGAGAGAGAAAGAGGTTGCCAAGCAACACGAGACCCCATCCAGGGCACCCCCTCCCCTGCTCAGGAGCAGACAAAGCTTCTCGGTACAACTGCTCTGAAAGCTGAGCTGGCCTCCATCAGGGGAAAGTGGGCATGTTGTGGGGTGAGGGAGCAGGAAAGAGGGCAGAGCTTCCAGCTGGCAAGGTGAGGCTGTGGAGATCAAGGGAAGAAATGGCAGTTGTGCCAAGGGGAGGTGAAGAAAAGAGCCCAGGACAGACAGGATAGACAGAAGCCAGTCCAGGATGAAGTGGTCAACCTGGGAATGTGGCTGCTTCAGAAGCGCTTAGATCAAACCCTGCTCCAATGTGGAAGAGTTGAACCAGAGTGGGGCTTTCCTGGCTGGAGAGAGAGATGGAGAAACATGGTAGAAGGACTGGAGAGGTTTTATAGTTTTAAAACATGTCCATGTAAATATGGCACTTACAAAATCAGCTGCTTGTGTTGTTTTTCTCAAGGAGCTGACATCTAGGCCTTGCATGCTCTGCAACCTGCTTGATTGCAGCATGAGATTACTGGATGGAACATCATGAACCAATTCTTTCCTGACTTACATACAATATTGATGGAGGTGACACAAGGCTGCAGAAGGTGCAGTTCAGGGAAAAATACAAACTCCTGTCTACTATTCTATTTAATCCTTCTGAATCTGCTGCGTGGCTGCCATCATGCACAAGCTCATCCGCAGAGGAAGGGGATGACAAATGAGATCAGTTGTGGTAACACTGCCACAAAACAGGGACTCTGGACAGCCAGACCTTAAACTGAACTGGATGAAATGGACTATTTGTCCTTCCTCTGCAACCCCACACAAAGTACATATGAAAAGACACCAGACATGGATTACAAATGGTATTTAGGATGCAGAAAGAGGGAACAATTGAAGGAATAAACATATTTTCTTCCTCTTTTACTTGTCCTATAGTTCTGGTAAATTAAAAGCTGAGTATGATCCAGTGCCACACAGGCCCATGTTCTTCATAATATATTGTTGAAAAGCAAAGTAAATTAATAAACTGCAGAACCCACTACTGTTACTGCTATAGCTAAACTGATTTTGATACGTGACCCAGCCTCATAAATTGTAATGCATTGATTTACCCTATAAACATTTCCAGTGAAATATATGAGAGATCAGGTATGTTTTCCCTTCCACCTAGAGGAATCTCTCTGTTCTTCAGAGCCTGTCTTTGAGGAGGGGCTCAAGAATAAAAGATGCTGCACTGCCACTTGTGACTGATCTTCAAGAAGTTGCACCCCAGCCCAGGCTGAGCATTGCCCTTTGCAAAGCGCTTTTCAGTTCTTCCAGAGTCAAAAACTGAACAGCTCTGACAGTGTAATTCCATTAAAAGTGCTTATTTGATCAGTCTGGTTTCATGCTTAAAATGCTTTGGGTCTCACTACCCCAGCCATCTGCTCTCTCTTGACAGCAGTTCTGGTTGACAGCAGCTTCTCCTTAGAGAGGAGCCAGCCTCTTTGGCATGGTCACCAAGAGGCAATAAAATACCACCCTTTCCAAACAGGACAGACTTACATCTGGTCAGACACCACCAGTGTCTCTAAATTACATGACATTTCACTGCTCAGAACCTCTGTTTCTCCCTCCTTTTGTGTCAATTTTTGCTGGATTTTGCATGTCCATCATGTCCATCACCATCTTGAAATCTGCATCTTCTCAATAAAGTCAGAAAAAATACATCTTCAATGTCATCTGGCCTTAAATTGTTTAGCCCTTGTAGTTTTAACTTTTCAAATGACCAGCTCTCTTAGAGTTTTCCTTCACATTTATCTATCAGTAAGGTGACAATACTTTGAACACTTCTGTTCCAGCTCCTAAAAACTACAGAGACTGTGGTCAGAAAGTCAATCCATACTACACCAAGAACTGCAATTAAAAGGCTTAAATCAGCACTTAAAGAGTTACTAAGTACAAACATCAAACTTCTGTTATGACAGTATATCTACTCTCCCAATCTTTAAAAAGAACAATATTAACACCCAAGAAAGTAAAATTTGGCAAGGCAAAATAACCTCTTTAAAGCCTTTTTTACGTTAGCCCTTAAAATTAGCAAGTTTGATGAAAGGCAATGAAATATCTCACTTTGACATCAGCTGTAGGAAGTCAAAATAAACATTATATTGGTTTTGTTCCAGTGGTCTTATGGGATTGTAAAGGCTAATGACATTAAGCTTTCTGTTAGGTGATGAAAAAATGTCCCTTTAGAGAATCTTATGCCTAGCCTTCAAACTAGGCTATAAGCTATAGGAAGTGTGTTCCAGGCAGTACGATGAGGGGAGGCATTCCTTTCTCTCTTTGTCAGTTGTTTTACCCTTTGAACTAGCCTGAGCAGTTCCTTTCTGCAGGCTGACTGCTCGTGTCTGTTGTGCTGCCCGTCAGAGCCTACGTCACGCACATTCAGCAAAACCTGTAAATCAAGAGTGGGGACAGCACAAAGCTCTGCTCCTCCCTCACGTGTCCCACACCAGCTGCTTCTGAGGGGCGCTGCTGGTGATGGACACAGACCCTTTACAAAAACAGAACAAAAAGGCTTTGCTCCCAAAGAGGCTGCAACTGAAATCTAAAGATAAAGGAACAGCTGAATCCACAGAGGCAAGAAAGGCTGGTTTTGTTCTTTCTGTGCTTTCAAACAGGCAAGAAGTAGGCAGGGCCGAACTTTTTCGGGAACAAAACCTGGCCGTAATTTTGCACTCCTGTTTTGAGAAGCTAGTCTGTTTTATTTCCGGGGCAGGCCTTTGTTGCAATGCTGAAAAGCACTCTAAGCCTCCCACCTGTTGTTTTACCTTACTGCTCACTGAAGCACTCTCTCCCATACACACATCCTGTTGGCACACAGGAACTGCTGGGAGCATGGCTGGTGATTTAATTTTGCTTGCAGCTGTGGCAGCTGTCTCTCTTCTTTCTACCTCCAGTAATGTAAGAAAGAACTGTGGGCTGCATGACTGGGATTTGGGGCAGTTTCCGCTGGTTCTGAAGTATGGGAATTATTTTATGATAAACTGGTTGCTCTGCAATTTTAATTTCTGAGAAATCCTAACATTTTTCTCACCAGAACACTGTTTACTCTCTCGGCAGTCTGAGAGTTGGCTCAGGGGGATGGATTACTTCTCCCTGTTGGATAAACTAATTTGTTCTCAATTCTCTTTTGTTTGTTGACTTCTTGGAACCATACTATTATCAGAGCTTCTAACCAGCTGTAACGTTACCTCAAAGCCATATTGTGTTTTGATTTGAATCCTATTTAGGCACCTTCACAACTGAGAACCTCAAAAATGAGAGTAAATCTGTGAAATCAAACACATCAGTGTTGGATTGGAAGTGCTGTAAAAAATGTTTCCAGTAACAAAGACACATACTTAGTATCTGAAATGAAATAAGAAAGCAGTATCAGGCAACAAAATTATCAGATATCACATCTTATGTTCTCATCATTACACTTCTTTAAGAGGCAAATGAACTTATTTTATACCTGCTGATATGCCTCTGAGAATCAAGGAATAGGTTGCCCAGGGAAGTGGTGGGACCACCACCCTTGGAAGTGTTCAAAAGGCATGTGGATGTGGCTCTTGGGGATATGGCTTAGTGGTGGCCATGGCAGTGCTGGGTTAAGGGTTGTACTCAAGGATCTCAGAGGTCTTTTCCTACCTCAGTGGTTCTATTCTATGATTAGAAGGGGGCACATCTGAGAAACTCTTTTTGCTGTGCATCAATCAAAAACTGCAGTATAATTTTTTAATGCTTGATATTATTTTCTTTGAAATATGTTGATTCATATAGTTGTGTTTACACCAGGGAACAAGACACATTTTGAAGGCATTTGTGCTATACTAGCATGAGATTGAGAGCAAGTTAAAAATAATTACTCTGCCTTTTTTCTGAAAGAGCACTGCCACCTTATCTAGCAAGCCATCGATGTGGCTTGGTTGTTTATTTGTTCTCAAAGCCTCAGCTACTGAAAAAACATTTGGATCCAGCAGAAAGAAAAAATTTGAGAATGTGACCCTTCCAGTTGAAAAACCACAAAACAACACAACAGAAGGCAAATAAAAAGCACTGAAAATCACATCCTCTTTTTCTGTCATCAGATCAGCTCCAATATACCCTGTGATCTTAATGTTTCTATCTGTGGTAGTGCTTATCATCAGCTTCTGAGAAAGTTCAGCTTGCCTTCTTTGATTTTTAACCTGAAAGTGTGAAGGATTTCACACACCCAATCAAAAACCCAGACATTATTCGGAAAACTATCCTGAAAACTCAAGGAGTTCGACAGACACTGACACTGTGAAGGGAGGTGAAAAAGATGTTCTTTATGATGGATAACCTATATTAGTTAATCTTAGTTAAAATCACAGAAAAGATCATATAACCTGGAGTTGCATTTACACTGGCAATCTGACTTCAAGCCCAAAGAGAAATTTATGCAAGAATCTGACCAGCTGACCTGATTTAAGCTATCACAGCTTTCCAGCATGGATAACCCAACACAGATTAGTTCCTGGGAGTTCAGGTGAATATTGTGAAACCAGAACTGCAGGCACATGTTATAACCAGTTTACCTAAAGGGAGCAGCCTAACCTGTGACCTTTTCCTGGGAACTAAATGCAACACGAAGAGCTCTCAGTGCTTTGTTTGCTCTTCTGTTTATTCTTCTGAGCTTCCAGTCGGGACTTAGAAAGGTGCTAATGGGCAATACTACTTCCCTGGAGCAGTGATGGAAGTCAGGCTTCACTTAGCAGCCATCAGAAGTACAAGATTAAGTGTCTCAGAACCAGGAGTTATTCAAAGAATCAAGTCAGTTGAAGATTAGGTTGTGTAAGGATTGCTCCAGGGTAGAAAAAAGGAACGGAAACAATGCAGGAACTGGTTTCCAGTCATGAATCTAGTTTTAAACAGTTGAGATTTGCTTGAGAGATTAGTGTTTTATAGACTGATGAGAAAACAACAGAATCCAATGAAAGAGCATAATTAATCCCAGTCATTGATACAGGAAAGAGCAGGGATACAGGAGTCCCACTGCTCATCTAATCTGAGGATGTTACTGAACTAGCCACCTTAAAGTTATTTTTTAGTAATTCTAGGACCTAGGAAGACATTATTAAAAAGTAATTGCTTTGGTTGAATTGATTGGTTTTTTAACAGGTTGTTAGGCTAGGCCATGCAAATTAATATGCACTATCATACACTGGGATACAGGCAGCATTTTCTCTACAGGTTTTTTAAATATATAAATGTTTGAGAGCAATGTTCTTTGAAAGTCTCCTTTATCCCATGTTTTCAGAGTAAAGGTATTGGCTCAGTAACCATAAATGCTACCTGAAGATGAAAACAAAGAAAAGGCATACAAAGGCAAGTCAAGCATGCTTTGTAACTACCTCAGTCATATTTCATTTAGCCTGTTAGAATTGAACAACTTGATACAGAGGGAAGAAAAGTTTTGAAAATCTTTACTTACTCCTGCTTCACTGTTTTCTTGTTAAACCATCAGCACAAAATTGTAAATTTGGAGTTACACTGCTTCTTCCCATTCACCGGGGGCGGGGGGGAACTAAAAGGCAAGTCCTATGCAGGTAACAAAACCCACGGTGATTATTCCTCTCCTGAGCAGTTTTCAGGTACTTGGTTGGTATCTGTTTGTTCTGCACACTGGGCCCACCTGTGGATGACCAGAATCTCCCAGGGCCCTCAAACCAGAGCCTTGCTGTCCCAGCAGTAGCAAGGGCAAATGGCATTACAGCTGAGGCCAGGGTTATACCATGACCGTGATGATTTGCTTTGGTAAATTGCACTGAACAAACAAAGATGATTTGGCTCGACAGTGTCTTAATCTTCTTATTTCCTTCAATAAGTTTATTTTGTCCAGCATCCATTCAATGCTTTAAAAAAAAAACAAAACCAAACTGCTTTGGAGGCAGTGAGCTGCCTTGGCTTACCTTAGTTCCTCAGTAGAAAAACCTGGTCCCAGATTGATTGAATGGCCTCATGCGATGAGAAAATGAGGATCACACTGCTGACTCAAAGTGCCATTGGACAAAACACTACAGCTCACCTACCACTTTGACCAACCCCAAACCTCTGGGAGAGCAGGGGCGTCTTCCTGGATACAAATACAAAGAAGGGTCCTGTATAGGGGCCTTATAGAGATATAGCTGAGCCGCCCTGACTGTTCTCTGGAGAGAAAGATTAAGGGGTCACTTGAGCATGGCTTGTGATTACTTAAATGGGGAGAAGACAGATGGGAAAATGCTTTTTTGAGTGTGTTGATTTGACACAGATTTTACCTGGTTTTTGGTAGCAGGGGAGAGCGATAGAAGTGGCTTCTGTGAGAAGCTGCTGGAAGCTTCCACCCTGGCCAACAGAGCCAATCCCCGATGGCTCTGAAGATGGACTTGCTGCTGGCCCAGTTACAGAGGTTGGTATCGCTCTGTGATGACACAGTTAGGAAGAAAATCAGAGCATCCCAAGTGCAGTTTGTTCCAGGGGTGGCAAAGCGCCGCTGCTGGGGCCATCCTGGCGCTGCGCCGGGGCGGCAGCGGGAACGGGACGAGCAACTCCCCGACACGGAACCTGGGTGAGATCAACCTCTCAGGGCTTTGGGATCCTGCAGGAATCCTTGGATTGTGGAACTCGTTGGCAATGGTACCTGCAAGCAGCAGTTTCTCTTCTAGTCAGAGAAGAGGAGGAAGTGAGGACACGAGAGGGAAAACAACGTGGCAGCACCAAGGTCAGTGGAAAAGAGGGGAGGAGGAGCTCCAAGCGCTGGAGCCAAGGTTCCTCTGCAAGCTGCAGTGACGGCCATGGTGAAACAAACTGTCCCCTGTAATGCATGGAGTCCGTGGGGGATGCAGAGATCCACTGGCAGCCCATGGGAAAAGTGCTGACAGCAGAGCGGGTGGATGCCAGAGAAAGCTGTGACCCAGTGGGAGACCCGAATGGAGGGAGGGGGCCCTTGCAAGACTGCACCCTGTAGAGAGTTTTGGAGAGACTGTTTTCTTGTGGGAGGGACTCCACTGCATAGCAGAGAAAAAACTCCTCTCCCTGAGCAAATAGATTTGAGTGACAAACTGACCACAACTCCCCATGCCTGTCTCCCTGTGTTGTTGGTGGGAAGGAGGGAGGGGGCTGGGGGAAAGGTGTTTTAAGGCTTATTTTACTTCTCACTATCCTCCTCTGACTCTGTTAATAATAAATTTACTTTATACCTTTAAATTTGAACCCGTTTTGCCCTTAGAGTGTTTTCTCCCAATCCTTAACTCAACTCATGAACCCTTTGTTAGTTTTTTTCCCCCTCTCCACTGCCCAAATATAGCAGGAGAGGGAGAGGGAATGACTCTTGTGGGTGTCTGGCATTTGGCCAGTGTAAAACCACAACACTGGGGCAAAGGCAAACAAGGTCACAAGCCACAAGGCTAAGATATCAGAGATGCACAGGGCAGCACCATTAATATTACTAGCTGTATTTTAGTGCCACTGATTCCACAAGGGAATACAGAAGATATTTCCTAGGCTCCCCCCTTAGACAAGTGCTTTTAGTGGGCTAAGGTGGGTGCCTGGGTTCTGGATCCAGGTGGATTAGGTACAAGGCAGGCAGTGACCTTCTCATACAGGGTGGCTATGACATGGCCAGGAAAATAATAATATTAACTCCAGGTAATAATAAGATTAACTCCAGGTACCCAGGGAACTTAAAAGGCAAACAGGGTGTTTCCCAATAGCTCTGCTGCATACAGCAATTTGCTGTGTATTTCCTTTTGTCCCTGTGACAGCCTCTGTTCAGCTTTCAGAGGGAGACTTCTGCAATGAGAACATCAGTAAAATGAGGTATGCATATATATGTGAGATGTGTTCTTATAATGCTGGTCAGAAGTGTAGGGACAGTGTGTGATTGGTTTGGGAGTTTTTGGTAAGTGACTTTATATTTAGTAACTATACGCAGTAAATAATCTCTTCTTTTCATGGCACTACCTCTATTCTAAAAAGTGTTTTACAAGACAGGAAAGTACTATCAGCTCCAGACAGTAGAAGGAAAACAGCACAGGTCTTCCAACAGATAGCTCTCAGAGGTCTCCAGCACATCAGATGGAGAGCAAGGAACATGCTACAGCCTCCCCAGTTGCACCTCTCTCTGCTTTTTCCAACAGACTGAATTTTGAGAGTCCAAGACAGAGGGAAAATTCAAATGTTGTAAATTATGGTTAAACAACTTTAAAAAGGCAGCTACCAGATTTTTGTTTCCAAAGACTGTAATGCTGCCCAATACTTCCAAGCCTCATAGCTCTCAATGTCACTAAACAGAAATGATCACATGTCAGTCCAAGCAGCAGGGCAGTGAACCCCACCAGTGCAGTTTGGTTACTGAGACACCACTGGGCCACTGCCATGGGACTAGGCTGTACCCCAGGGCTGTGGGCTTCTAGGATCCAGATGAGGCACAAGGATGTTTAAGCCATAGCTAGTGCAGCAAATGCAAATGAAAAAAAAAACCCAACAAAAAACCAAAAAACCAAAAAACCAAAAAACCAAAAAGAATGTATTTCTGAAATAACAATTTCACCCCTTCCCCATGAATGACAGAAAATGCTGAGTTGGGAGGAATCCACAAGGATCCATCATTGAGTCCAACTCGAATGTCCCTCTTAAAGACAAAATCTAAACTTCTGTAAGGAAAAACTAGTTTGTCTAATATTGGTCTTTCTTTGGAAAAAGCTGAAAAACAATGGCCTCCATTAAAAAAATTAAAATAAAAAATTATACGCTTGAGATGCAACTGAACCAAAGGATATGTGTCATGTGGGAGCCCTTATTTTGGCTGGCAGGTCATTTTGCTTGGCTGGTGGGGAAATTAAGAATGAAGCACAAGGTCATGCCCCTGGCTGTCATTGGAGCTCCAGAATTTGATGGAACATTTCCTGCACACTAAATCTAGAGATCATTAAGATGGTGGCAGTGAATAACAATTCAGTCCAGAAGAGAAGCAAAAACTTTCTCTTAAAAAGTCAACTTTTCTTTGCATCTTTTGCTAAAAGACCAAGCAACCAAACAAACAAAACCAGATGGCTTTTCAAATAGTTCAGCTATTATTTTAATAATAATGGGGTAAGTTCAGCTCATTTCAAAGTTGCTGCTCAAATTCTGATTAACTAGGCAATCAGATTGCCCAAACTTAACTGGGGTCTGAGATCCAACAGGATGTAACCTAGGGAATTCAGGTGCTCTGGATCTAGCAAGCTGTGCTGTGGATAACACCACAGATGAAGATAAGCAAAGAAAACCTGTGTTTGCAGTGGATAATGGTGGAATATCCTATCTAGGAAGACTATTTTCATAAAGAGCTTCAGTTTTTAGAGGGCTTCAATGATTAACTAATGACCCTGTGCAAAATTATTTATATTTATTTCAATCTCATCTGCTGTAACTGTAGTTGTAGTGGATAACAATAATGAGACATACTATGCATTAGACAACTTGTTAGATAATATGATTCACTAGACACAGAAGTTTGCCTAATTCCTTAAAAAGAAATTAATTCAGAACCACTGAGAAGAGATATACAAACAATATATTGATGGGAAAACTGATGTCTGCAAATAAAGGTGTTATGGTCCTTGCCATAAGAAAATCTATGATGTGCTCTGTCTGTGCCTTCATTAGGGCAGCTGGCCTCAGCAGAGTAATCCAAATTCCTCGGGCAGTCCCAGTAATGCTGACACACCAAACTTGCATAGCAACAAGTGTGCAGATAAGTGATTAACATCACATCAATGAACTGGAATTCCTGCCTCTCTCTGCTGCACTGATTGAGGATTATTTGTCCTATTTATTTCCATGTAGCTGGGATCCAGATCCTTGCCTAAATTTAAATGCCAGGAAAATATTTTAAACAGCTTGTATCAGAGATTTCAAAAATGAGACATTTTAAGAGTACCTAATTCTGGCTTGACTGTACTCCCACTGGATATGACTTTAGCATTAACTTTAGTGGCAACAAAACAAGGCCAAAGACGACTCTCCTTGAAAATCCCACTCACAGTTCTTTTCCTTTCCAGACTAATGTTCTTTGAAATTTATTCTGCAGACAAAACTGTACAGAGTTTTACCCAATATTCCTGACTGGCCTCTGGACTGCAGGATGTTTTCCAATCAAGATAAATACTTTCTGCTTTTATCTTGGACTGACAAGTTTTACATAACTTTTTAAAATGTTGGGATTGTCAGGAAGTAATTGACTGTAGACATCTTTTCCCTTGCTTTTAATTAACACAGCCTTCCTAGAAGAACACTCAGTGACACTGAAATCCCCATGGCATTTCATAGAGCCCCACCCACCAGCTTTCCCTTCTCTCTCCAAACCAAGGAGGTCTCATAGAGTAAAACTTGTGACAGTTACTGTTAACCCTTTCCCAATGTTTTAGAAGCATGAAGTCTGGGCTGGGGAAAGGATAACCAGCTCATGACCATCACTCCTCTCCTTCCTATACAACTCCATTTTCTCCCTTCTCCAAACCAGTAATTTTTTGTTTGGGACTTCTTACAGTCCCATCTCCACTGTAAATCCACTGTAAATCCAAAGAAACACCACTTAAGTCAATGGAGTGGATATGAAATACTACAAGTGCTCATGGACAGACACTGGAATCAGGGAAGATCACAGCTGCTAGCCAGCAACACAGGTGCTGTCACATGTAAGAAATGAAAGACGATGATAACCTTCTCTTGAAGTAATGTTTCAGCTATGTTCCACATGCATGCTTACAGGAGTTAATCCAGCACACAGTGAAAGCTGTCCTCTGTAATACACACACAGAGTTTAAAACCACAAAATTAACAAGTACTGCTTACTCCTGGATACAACTGACCTCCATACCCTGCTATCAATCAAGTGGAGGTGACTTTATACTCTTCCCTCAGGGAGGTCAGAAAGCTAACTTCACTACAGCTTCCTTCCATGTCCTTGGATAAAAGCTGCTATATAAATGCAAAGCAGGTTATTAACAACATAAATAGGATTCTCTTCCCAAAACAAACACCCCCCCTTAGCACAAACTGCCATAATAATACAAAATGACAGAGCTGTGTCAAGTCACAGTGCTTCAACCCACTATCCTGTTTCTGGGATAATCACCAAACTGGGGGGATTAGGACTCCTGTCAGTTCCTGAGATGTCCCTTTGAAGGAACGCTTTTGGATATTTTTGGGCAATCCTACATCCACCCCTATCTGTAAACCCAAACAAAGAGCCTCTTGCAGTGACTGTGTAAAAAATACATATACCTCTTACGAATGATTCTTTCCCAAGGTAACTTCCCAAGTTATGGGTAGCTGTAAAAATTCCCAAAGCAATATAACTAAAACACATAACTAGAGTGGTTAACTGTCTACAATCCTCATTTTGTTTTTGTTTTCTGACTGCTTTCCCTACTATATGAATCTTTTCTTTCTTAGAATTAGCTTTCTTTCAGGGTATGCTGTGCACGTTTGCCTGCTACTAGTACTACCATGGTTATGTCCAGTCTGTGAAAGGGGAAGGTAAGAAGTTACCAACCGGATGCAAATTAACAGCTCCAGGCTGTGGTCTGAAGGTGGGCTGAGAGCCAAGGACTGGCAGAGAAAAGTGAATATAATTGAATGCAACATGCGTAAAGTGTCAGCAATGGGTCTGGAAGCCCTCAGGGAAGAGGGCTGTGTGTTACAGCAGAGCCTAAGTTAGGATGTGCATGTGGCTCAGGCCAGGAGAGAGAAGAGTGTTGATGCTCACCTTGTGGGCACATGCTTTGTACTGGGCATAATTTACAAGGACATTCAGAGATCTGGAAACAGAAGCACAGCTTTGCATATCAGGACTGCTGTAGCATGGGAAGCTGCTCACGCAAGGCTTGCATCATGCCTGCCTGTCTGCTATCTGCATTTTCTCTCTGTCTGTCACATTAAGACCTTTTCTGTAGCCACACAAGTTGCATTAAAGGAAGCAAACAAATCTGGCTTTGTAGGCTGATGAAGCTTCACCAAGCAGGTAAGAGAACAGGGCTCCAGATAAGCATACATTAATGAATGTTGAGTGCACAGCATCTCCTGATATGAATTCTGCTTCGACAAACATTGGCAGTATGGTTTGTTCCATTTCACTGAAGACACTGCACTGTCTTCTGTGTCCTGATCTAAGGCTCTCTTCCACCATCTATCATCAGTCACAAGAAGAAAAAAGTGCAATATATCCTTGTCATAAAATTAAAAGACTTGCAAGACTCTGATTGTTTTGTATCTTCCTCTTGTCTTCTAGAGACTATTCTGTAGTGAATAATCCTGCAGCAGCAGGAAGACTGTCCTACCAGGCTAATTTCCATGGCTTGTGTACTGATGTTCCCATTCTCCCTTCACGACAGCTCCACCAATCCTTTATGTTCTTTGGAAGAGATGCTGCTGGGGAGAAGGGGAAGGCTTTTTTCCAGAGCAAATATGTTTCAGAGATGCAAAAATTCAAATAGTGCAATGAACACCAGCTAGAAGACTTGCAACTGCTAAGGAAGTTTGGGGAGCAGAAACCCATAAATAAATGAACAAGCAGAACATAATGGCTTTTCTTTAATCAACAAATGAAAAAGTCCTTTGTTCAAGAAATCTTGGCCATGCTTTACTTCAGCACTCTGAAACCAATAGATTCAGCCTCTCAAGGAAACTGTAGAAGAGTAGCTGGCTTCATTATTTGACAGAGCATCACACTTTGGTGAAATGGAATTGAAATTAAACAGACAATGTTAAAAGCCAGCTTGGCAGCCCTGAGAAATGGTTTTGCTCCAAGGCCTGCTTATTATAAAGTCTGGTGTGTATCCTCAAAGAAGGGCTGAGCTAAAGACTCTTCTTGAAACTGAGACAATTCTTCACCATTTTCATCTAGACATGGCATGCCTACAAAGGCTACTTATATCAAGCCTTTAGGCACCTAAATCTTAGGTGAGATTCTCAGGCTCTTCCTTTCTGGTCCAGAAATCCATCTCCAAGCCACAGTGATCACCAGTAGCAGATCTCCCAGCTCAGGAGAGGGTACCTGCCCAATAGATGTAGCTGTAAGAGATGTGCACATCTCTCCCTCAGCTCCTTAGGGCTTCTTTCTCACACTCCTACACCTGGAGTTGCAATTAGGTGCTCAAGATTTTCTGTGGCTTTACCTACAAGTCTTCATGTCACAGGATGAGGTGGCCTCATCCTGGAGCCAGTTCTTAACACCCACATGAAAATTCAGAAACACTGGGGGAAAGTTTTCCTTTAGAGAAGGTATTAGGAATCTCCTGTCTCTTGCAGAAGTCATGCATGGGAATGGTTTATTACTGAAACCCTCCAAGGCAGTGCTCCAGCCACAGTCCTTTCTGATTTCATAGACTTCAACTGGTTTGGACCAGCAGTTTCACCATAACATGGAGAGCTCATACCTTTCTGCATTTCAGTTTGAGGTTAGCAGGGTTTTATTTGAGTGTGATAATTCTGATTTGCTTGATGCAGCTGGTGCAGCTGGGATTGTCAACAGCTTTCTGGATGAATACCTGGACTTCAGCATGATGGAGAAAGTCCATAAATTGCTTTGAAGGTGCTTTTTAAAAAATAAATAAATAATATGGATGTTTTGCCTGAACCCCATAATGATTATAAGCTACATGTGAATAAAACATCAGAGCTCTTTCTTAACAGCCCATTGCAATGTAAAATGCATGTGTTTTCCTGAGCTGTTTACACTTGCTCCTTTCCCAACACTTGGGAAAGTTAGTAAGACAGAATGTCATGTCACATCTACATTTGCAATTAAATGTTCTCTTTCCCTGTATAGTACTGCAACTGCAAGCATCAGCCCATCTTACCCATTGTCCTTCAGTTTTGCCAATGCTTCTGTATCTTCCTGCGCTGCTCTTCATTTCCCCCAGGCTCTGCCTTCTGTTTTGTGCAAATGTAAAAACACTTCCATGCATATGCTGCTGCAAGATCCCTACTTTTCCAAGTATATCCAATCCCACTGCTGAATAAGCATGTATGGAAACACTGCTTACTTCACAAAAATGTTTAAAGCTTCACTTGTCCCTCACGGTCTACAAAGGACTTTTGGATTTTATATTTTGGAATGTGCTCACAGTTCAACACGTGCTCAAACATTCTTGTGGAAGTGGGGCCCTCCATGGGCATATCCCAGTCCTCACAGGAAACCTCCTGAAGATAAGCTGTGCCCAAAACACGACACTTGAGAGGGGGAGAGCCAGCACAGACCAAAAGAAAACACAGACACTCATGTTACAATTGGATGCACTGCATTGTTTCCCACCAAGGCACAGATGTCTGGGGTGTGAGAAAGACTAGACAAACATTCCTAGATTCCCAGAGAGTGACTACAGCTCTGGGAATCATAAAGTCCCAGTGAAAAGTGAATTGACTTTAAAAACAATTTTCTGCCAGAAGAAGGGAGAAGTCATAGCTGACCACTGTGAGCTCAAAGTATGCCAATGACCAATTTAAACTATGTAGAAGAACAGAGATACAAGGCCATGCCTGTTTCGGCAGCTCCTGATAATTCAAATTATTTAGGCAATGCTGAATATACTCATGAGAGAGCCAGCAGGAAGAAATCTACCTTGTCATGCCTCTGAAGACACGATTTGGTAAAAAATGCTGCACATTCATAGTGGTGTTCAGTCATATCTATATAATGAACATGCTTATTGACTCTCCATAGTGTAGTGAGGTTGATAACCAGACCACAAGATAATAGAGAGGTGGAGTAGATTCATAATAACCTTTCATACTAAAAGGTTAATATGCCCCACGTATGGACACATGGAAGGGGGGCTGGAACGACGTAATCTTTAAGATTCCTTCCTCCTGTGATTTTATTACGTTAGCTCATGATAAAAAGACACAATCTAGTGCCTGCAGGTAGCAAAGACTGAAATGGTATTGAAAACCATAAGATGAAGCATGTACAAAGACCTGAATCCAACAATGTTTGTTGAGGGAAAAACATCAGATCATGTTGGTGAACAGGCTGGAGCTGACACAGCTGCAGAAAGGGTGGCTCTCCATCACCTACCTTCAGGGAGAAAGTACATCAGGACCAGATTTAACAACAACAGAAATCATCAGAAATGCTTCCACTAATTTTCCTTCCATGGGCTGAACTATGAAAAACCCACCTACCAACCTGCCAGTGATGCTTTCAGCCAGTCACAGTGCTGGAGGTTAGGACTTTTCCTTTTTTTTTTTCCTTTGTTTTAGGGAATTTCCTCCCATTTGTCACTGCTCCTCATTACCGTGGGTGAGCCTTTGCTCGTAGGAGTGGCCACTGACCTGGGGCCTTGCCAACACCCGATCCCACCGGGCAGGCCCTCACCGTCTGCTCGGGAGCCTCAGGGAAAACCCTGGACCCTGACCCTGGACCCTGGGGGGAGCGTCTGGAGCTGCTTGTGGGAGCCTGGCAGCCCCTGCCCAGCCCGGCTGTCTGCTGCCGCTGCTTTGGGCTTTTTGCTACGCTTTAACCCAGCATCCTTTGGGCTTTTTGCTACGCTGTAACCCGGCATCCTTTGGGCTTTTTGCTACGCTGTAACCCGGCATCCTTTGGGCTTTTTGCTACACTTTAACCCGGCATCCCAGATCTGTTCCACCCCCGCTGCTCCTGGCACGCCTTCCGAGTTTTCACTACACTTTGTTTGCCGCCCCGGGCGTGCTCGCCCCTGCTGTTCCCAACTGCTGCTCCGAGGTTCCTGCTGTAGTCCATTACAGACCCACAGGGGCACTGAGACCGGCTCCTTCCTGTGCCTTTGCAAAGCAAAGCCCCTTCTCTCCTCTCTCCCTCTGCGCCGCCGCAGCCGCCACGGCCGTGTGAGGGAGAGGCGGCCGAGCCCGCGCCACAGCGCCCCCTGCAGGCGCGGGGGAATCATCGCACCCGCCCTGCCCGGCCGGGAGCCACCAGCGCCCCTGCTGGCCGTGAGCGGAACTGCAGCGGAGGGGAAAGTGCCCGAGGGCCGAGAGAGGCTGCGGGGGGGTTTGGGCTGCGGCTCTGCCCTGCCCTGCCCCGGGGGGGGTTTGGGCTGCGGCTCTGCCCTGCCCTGCCCCGCGGGGGGGTTTGGGCTGCGGCTCTGCCCTGCCCTGCCCCGCGGGGGGGTTTGGGCTGCGGCTCTGCCCTGCCCTGCCCTCCTCTCCTTTGCTCTGCTTTGCTCCGCTCCGCCCTGCTCCACCCCACGCAGCCCCACCCTGCCCCACCCTGCGCACCGGCTGCGGCTGCTGCTGGGGCTGCTTCTCTTGTTTTATATCTATATACATATATATATACACATATATATATGTGTGTATGTGAATATATATACGCATATGTATCTATGTATGTAAGTATATTCTGGTAAAGAAGTGTTATTCCTTTTGCCATGTCTTTGCCTAAAAGCCCCGTAATTTCAAAGTTATAATAATTTGGAGGGTAGGGGGTCATATTTTCTATTCCAAGGGAGGTTTCCACCTTCCTTGGCAGACACTTTTCTTTCAAACCTACAAAGAGAAGCAGCAAGAAACACTGCTGCCAGAACCAAAACCAAGACAAAGCTCCAAACTATGTAACAGACTCGAAATACAGACTAGAGGAGGTACAAAGGCCATCCACTAATCGTTGCAAATAGAAATGATTCCAAGCTTACCTGTTGTAGTGTTTTGATGTGTCCTCCCCTCCCCTCCTCATGTATGGACAGGCAATACATGTCCAACAGATCTGCATGCCCGTTCCTAAAGGCTTCTGACAACACAATTCTCACACTGTTGTAGAGGTAGGTGATAGGGAATTACCCTAAGTATGTGCCTTTATCCTTCTCCAGTTTTTCTGTTTTCTCCAACTTCTATGTCCAGCTATGCATTTCCCTTCTTCCCCCCCCATCTCATCTCCATCTTGTCTCCTCCCCTGGAAGCACCTCCCCACTCCCTATTTTTGCTCCCAGCACAGAATAAACACAAAAGGTTGGATCTGCCACCTCTAACAGTCCCAATTAAGGACCACCTTCCCTGTAGCACCTGCCTGAGCACAGGCCTCTCCTGGGAGCACAGGAAGTTTTGGTAGCCCACCTTGCTGGAGAAAGGGGCACTATGGCAGAAGGGGGTGAAGCACATCCCATCCAGCAGCTCATTCCAGCAGTCTGGGCTCTGCTGCACAGAGACAGCTGCTGGGGCTGCCTGGATGCTGGGATTCACTGGCTGCTGAACCTGCCGGAGCAAGAGGGGCATCCTGGGATGGGCCATGCCCACTCTGTTACTGCTGAGGTCTAACACCTGTAACTACACCAGGTGCCTTGATGCAGCCATGCAGAAAATCCAGGGCTGATTCAGACCTGCCTGCAGGCAGCTTCCCTCCCCTCCGTGGAAGATTGCTCACTGAGGCGCAAGAGTGGGGCAAGACATGATCCATATACGCCAGGTATATGACTCATATA
Source organism: Fringilla coelebs (assembly GCF_963513975.1). NCBI lineage: Eukaryota > Metazoa > Chordata > Aves > Passeriformes > Fringillidae > Fringilla > Fringilla coelebs. The sequence continues at coordinate 62,259,749 of NC_140032.1, read as the reverse complement.
ACCATCTTTTATTTGTTTGTTTGGTATTTGTTTTGTTTGTTCTTGTTTTGTTTCTTTTTGTTTAAAAGCAACATCAGGTATTTTTCTACGTTTTCAGACTCTGTACAGATCTTAAAAGGAAATAAGCAATGCTTAATGTACAAAGTAAAACCAGAAAACTAGAAAAATCTGAATAAAATGGAGCAAGTTGCTGTCAGGGATACAGTACAAATTAGTAATTAGATGTCATCTGAAGTGCAATACCACTGCAGTAAGGATGAGTCAAGGAATGAAATAAAAATACTCTATTTTAAACAAACAGTATATATATATATTTATATATATATATATTTATATGTATATATTTTACAGATAGTAGACCCAGTGATATCTGTAGAATTGTAAAAACATATTTACAAATGACTTTTTTTAAAACATTACATATACATCAGCACCATAGTAAGAAAGGAAAAAAAAAACCCAGTCAACCCAAATCTAACAAAATCTGTTCTCTAGTACTTGATCCCAGTATGGAGTATTTGGAGGAAGCTTTACAAAGACAACAGAGACTCGTCTTGACCCCCATTTATCACCTGTATCTGTATCTCCCCAGTGCACACCAGCTTGCATCGCCTGCTGTGTGGTGGATGCGTGTTTCTAAGCTCTCCTTCCCCACCTCCATGCTGGGAGGTGAGCCCTGATGGCTCTCACCCGAGGCATGGCTGCTGTGCTGTCCCCAGCACTGTCCCCTGCCCGGCAGGGCGGCTGCCCTCCCACCCTGTCACAGCTCTGTCACACTCGCGTGTGCCCCATGCTGACACCGACACACATGGAGCCACAGCACCCTGCTCCCTTCAGGGTGCTGCTTCTCCCAGTGTCTGCCCACCCCTTCCATTCTGCCAAGAGATGCTGACCCACAGGATGAACTAAAAACTTTGGCTGGTGCTCTCTTTTACTGAATTAGGGCCCAACCTGGCTCCTGCTGAAGGAGAAGGCATGCTAATCACGCTCATCATCCTCAGCAAGAGCTGGAATTGGCCCTTGTGCTGTATTTTAAAAAGGGGTCAGCTAAAAGAGATGAGATTAAAGCCATTTTTAAAAATGTAGCAGTCAGGGCAGGTTGGATTGATGGCTCACCTTTAGCGCTAAAAATGCAGCTTGTCCTGCTCCATCGCAGCATTTAGAACAGGTAATTCCCCCCACTAGGCAAGCCCAGCAAGGGAAATTGCTCAAAAGGGAGCTCAAGGGGGCACTGAGATGGTTCCAGACTCATTTGCTCTCCCTCTTTAATGTGACACGTGTCTGTGCTCCACGGGGAAAGGCAGGACATGAAACTGCCAAGTGCCAAGGCTCCCCGCTTCCATGGAATTCAGGGGCTCAGCACTTAGCTGGGCCCAGGGAGAACAGCACAAAAGGAGGTGATCAGGAGATGGGGAATTGGGACTGGCAATAGTACACGGCTGCAGAGCACGACCCATGGCTCTCAGAGGCCAGTGCTAGGCCAGAGGGTGCTAAAGCTCTGGACTGTGGGTCATGTTAACATTTTTTATATGCACAACTCTATAACCTGATAAGCAGCTCTCAGCTGAAAACACTAAAGAGGTAATAGGTTCCAGAAGACAGCCTCCACCTGCAGTTTGGGAACCCTGCTGTATACACTTAGAATGGCTGGTGACTTCAGTGTTGCATGAGGTCTATCACAACTTCATCACAGGGCTGCTCAGCACTGGTCCAAACAGTGGAGAGAGTGATACATCCCTATTAATATCTAAAACCTTATTTGGGCACATCCCATGTTTGTACTGTCAATTATTTTACCCACTCATGAATATTCTCCACAGTAGTCCTTCACTGACTCCTGTTCTTCAAATGCTGCAGTGAATTTTATTCCAGCACACCAGAGAGATTAGACCAAACTTCTGTTTAAAACTGAACAGATCACATTACCAGACACCCTGGGGTAATACTACCTGCCAAGCCTGGGCTATTCAAGAGGGGAGGAGAAAGTCTTCCTGTGTGCCAAACCCTCACTGAAGGTTTTCTCATGCCTGTTTTATCCTCCCCTGCCTGGCCCTTTACGGCTTGCCTGAAGAAAAAGTGCAGCCAGCTCAGCTTGCTCTACATGAAGGAACAGGAGGGGAAGGGAGTGAACTGAGAACACCCTGGGGAGGAAGGAGAGGGAGGGACCAGCTGAGGAGCTCTGCTAATGTCTCTTGGTACCTCTCAGTCCTTTAACAGCCCAGGCAGCTGGGCCATGCCAAGTGCTCTGACTTGGGAAGCACTCTTTCAAGTCCCAAGGGGACTAAGCAGTTCATTAAGTTAACCCACCACGAGGCTGTCTCCAGCAGCAATCACATAATCAATCTGCCCTCACAACACTGCCAAATTTATGTTCTTCTGCACTTGTAGTGCTTTTTATCACTCTGCAGTGAAAATGGTGACTCCCTGTGATTGTTTAGGTTTGTCATGTGAGTGTTGTGCATTCCCTTAGGACAGCCCACTGCCAGCCCCATCAGCCTGGCCATGGCTCTCCCAGACCTGCTTGCCCCGGGGTTAAGCCCATTTCTGACCAGGGCATATCTGTAGGCTTTGCTCCCAGCTCTTCCCTCTGCTTCCCTGGAAGCTGCAATGTGCACAGTCATATGAGGTGGGACATACCGGGACTGCCCTCACCACTGTGCAGTGAAGCCTTGGTTTAGGTGGGGGGAGAACAGATCTTCCCAGCCGGATGCATCAGCTGGCTTTTCCAGTTTCTCCATTCTGCCACACACACACACAGCGGGCGCTGCCGCACAACAAAGATTGCTGGGCGACAGTTTTGGGATGCTGATGTTTTCATCATCCCCTGAATCTTCCAAAGTTGGCTACAGATCAGCTTGGTTTGCACAATTAAAAACAAAAGAAAACAAAATAACCCCAAACCGAACCAACACAAACAAAAAACAACAATTCAGGGATGAGGTGAACATCTGACTCCCTCTTTGCTCGTTCAAACGTAACAAAACATAACCAAAGCTCCAGACTATACAATCCCATTCACTGGGGGCTTCCAAACAACTCATCAAGTTCTTGAATCCACTCATCCCCTGGTCCGCTTTTAATAATGGAGTCCACGAGGTCTGTGCCCTCTGCTAAACTGGAGAATGACCCCCCTGCTCCTCCGTTACTGTAGTTGTAAGATATGTCCTGAGTGGGGTTCCTCTCATAGGTCTGGCCTTGGCTGCTCTGTGCAAAGGTGCCACCTGCTATTTGCTGCGTTGGGGGCTGACTGAAGCCTGACATGGCAGGAACCCCTTGGCTCATTCCTGGCATCACCATCGGCCTGGCCTGGCTGGCTGCCTGCTGCCCATGCAGTGGTTGCAGCAATTGTCTCCCCAGCGCTGGGTTCACCGTTCTCACTGTCCCACTTGTGTCCACAACTGTCTGATTGAGCCCCTGTGGGAAGTGCTGCTTGGACAGCCGTGGCTGCCCAGACGGCATGGCGTACGTGGTGCCGTTGTTGAAGGGCCCCATTTCGCCACTAGTCCTTCCAGGTATGCCTTGCAAGCCTCGCTGCTGCCAGTTCTGTGTTCCCTGAGGGACAGTCCCCATCAGGTTTTGAAGTCGGGGCGCTTGTGGCCTCGGCAAGACCTGGCCCACAGGTCCTTTCATCTGCTGCTGATGCTGGGGAAGAGCAGAGTTCACCAGCATGTTCTGACCAAAATTCCCAACCATTCCCACTGCTTGTCCAGAGGCAGGCTGCCTTGTTCCCTGGCCCGTGCTCTGTGCCATGTTCATGCCACTTTGGTTTGGGTGCTGCAACATTTGGCTCATCCCCGTGCTCATGCCGTACATTCCTGGCTGGCTGGAAGAGGCATTGCTGTAAGGAGTCATGCCCATATCCGACTGGCCTGCAGCGGTAAGCAGCGTGCTCGAGCTCTGCGAGGGACCCATGGCCATCATGCTCGCGTTCTGGGCCATCATTCGGGATGTTCTCATGCTCTGGAGCGCTACCTGGTTTCTCACAGCCACTATATCCTGGGGTGAACCTGCACCAAAAAGGGAGGAAGGTAAGAAAAAGCTCACAACCCTGTAAATCTTAATTAACACACTTTTGCATAAGAGAGAATCTGCAGGAGCATCCTCAGCAGCGCTTATCTTCTTCAGCTGCACCTAATTCAGCTTCTAGCAAGCAAATGGAAAAACTTCCACTGGTCTTCTTCATTAGCGGCAAAGCAGCTGAACTTCAGTTTACCATTTGAAGCTCTCCTTTAAATATCTCCATTGCCTTTCAAAAGTAAGCCTTGAAAATGGAAATGTCAGTCTCAGAAGGCCAATCAATTCTTTTAATAGCTCAGGAGGCATTAATGAATGGATTTTCTATAGCATTGCTACTGATTAATTCTATGGAAAGAAGAAAAATCAGGGTTTTGTGGACATTTAAAGCAGGGAGAGTGTATTAGTGAATCAATACTATAAGCACATTTTACTTCACCTTAGGCCAGTGATGGGAAACCAGAAAATCCTAGCCTTGTTAAATTCCACACTGTGACAGATAACTTAACCATGCTTGTGTCTTACTTTCAGGGGTAGGGGGGAGCTATTGATTTCTGGGAAGCCAATATGCTTCTATATTTACCATCTTTAAATAAAGACAGTTACCTGGAGCTCAGATTATGCCATGGGTTCATTGTGGATTTGAGTCACTTCCAAATACACCGGTCAGATTTGAGTCACTAACTAAATAGTCAAATTCTGCAGATTTGAGTCACTGACTAAATTCAACACTGGGCAGGTGAAGCTCAGAGTGTATGAGGCACCCAATTGCTCCAGGCTCAAATGTTATTAAATGCCAGTTGTAAATATAAAATCCTTGCTTAAGAGTTCAGAACTCTACAACAGAATCTGAATGTTCTTAAATCAGCCCCTATTTGTTGTTCCACAGTGGCAGACAACATCCCTGAGCATCTGTGGGGAGTGGAGAACACTGGTCCCTGTTATTGACGTTGGCTTGGTTTCCATGAGAAATGGGTGGATAAAGGAAGCAACATCTCTATACATGTAATTCTATTATATAATGCAGAGGATGGCTACAACTCCATTTTCTGCAGCACCACAAGCTTCTGGTGGATGCTTTTAGCTCCAGCACACCACTGGAAATGAAACATTTTGTAGCATGAAGTGAGACCATCTGGATCTCACTGGAATAGGCCACATGTAGTGGCAGCTTTTACTTTATTCATGCTATCAAACAGCTTTATTAATGATTGGCAATGGGGTTCCCTTGATTTTTCTTAACTTAGATCAGCTCCTTTCATGATTAGAAACAGTCTTTTTATGATGACTCCAGCAACTGCTTAAGATACAGATAATGTTAAAATCTTAATGCATCTTTAGCTATTTTTAAATTGAAAATGGCAGTTGAAAAGCTGCAAAAGAGTCACTAACAGCAAGAGGCTCACATACTACTTTTGTTAACTACTGTACAGGGCATAAGTGACAGGAGATCAGACAAGGAGTAGTTAAAAGAGAGAAGCAACAGATTTCAAGGCCACCTTCTGGTCTCATTTACACATAACCTACTGCACTGGATTACATTCATGTGGCTAAAAAGGAAAAAATGGTGAACTATTTAAATTAGTTCATTTATGAAAATGAATTCATTGCTCTGTCAGATTAGCTTAAACTCTTCTCTCCTTATTTTAAATAATACATAAAAATGCAGTGTTTCAAAGGAGCATGAATGCAGAGAGATTGTATGCGTGCATCTCAGTGGATGGCTGTGCACACACACTTCTTGATTTTGGAAATGAATTATTGGGGGAAAAAGTAATTCCATCCAGAACTTATGGTGCCAAAGAGAAAAATGAGGAGATGATTAGAAGAAGCCACCCTGATACATGCCAGCAGAATATGTGGCTGCCTGTTCACATCCTGGGAACCAGAATTGCAATGTGAAATGTCCAGAACTGCCTCCCTTGTTTTCTGTTGCATCTACATGGTATTATAATGAATATACAGCACAAGTGTGTGCTCATTTCATGTCTATATAGAAATCATGGTTAGTGAAGACTTCAGCTGATGCTTTTCACCTAAAAAGCTCAGAATTAACTTCTTTTCCTAAGCCAAAATGAGTGCACTTACATTCTTCAGTTACCTAGCACATCAAAATAATACTTGTGCTTTTTTTGAGACCATTAAAAAAACCTCTATTTACACCTCAGATATTTTACTGTGTTTCCCACACCTGATATTTATCAGTCCCTTCTCCAGATAAGGATGCCCTCTCTTAAATTGTCTGCTCATTGAATTAAATAAAGTGGGGAATGAAGGAGGGCAAAGCCAAGATACAGTCAGAAATGCTACCAGGAAAAAAAACTCATAAGAGTAGAGGTCAACAAGATAAATCCATGAATGAATCCATGACATCTGGATTTCAAAGAGGCAAAATAAATGTCATTTTAAAAAAGGGGGGGTAAATAAAGGAAAAAAAAAAGAAAAAGCAAGCAGTTTTCACAGAAGGGAGCAGAAAGGAAAATATAAACATAACTGAATACGCAAACTTGGGCATTCGTCTTTGGTAAAATATGTGGTGTGTGCAACAGCATGTATTCCTCTTCTGGCACACTGCTTAAAACCTAGTAGTCACAAACTCACAAGCTTTCACACATTTGCTACCTTTAGGGCATTGACTCCAAAAAGGGAAAAACAACTGGACTTTTACCTTGGAATTGATTGACCTGTTGCACTGGATACGGGCTTCGCTGTTGATGCAGATGCTGCCGAGGCAAATGTGACTGCTGCTGCATCTGCTGAAAATGAAGGACAGAAAGAAAGCAGAAGAGATGATTAATTAATTAATGGGCTGGTGGCAGAACTGCAGAACTTGCAGTGGTTCTTATCTGGTGAGGTGTTCTGGAAAGACAGGCAAAGTCATCTGGAGAGTCCTCCTCAGAGCACTTGGGCTACTCAGCACTCAGACTCTTTTTGGCTCAAAAAGGAGCAGGTACTGAGCCAACATCATCACTGCTACAGCCATTTCACCCTGGCCTCTACAGCATGAGCTTAACTATCTTCAGGCAGAAAGGAGAGGGAGGGATGTGAACTAACTTTGCTCACCTAGGTCTAAGGGCAACTGTAGCCACACACACACTTTCTTTCCCTCAGTCCTGCACAGGTCCAGAGGTTTGTGTTCCTGGTGCAAGACTTTGCTGCAGCCTGACCCAAGCACTGCAGCCTTGGAACATTCCTGAGCCGAAACAGAAATGGATTACTAAGGCACAATTCCTCTTGTGCTTCAGTGAATGATATTTGGGGAGTGGTGACTGCAGAATGCTCCCTTGATCCAGTCCACGTTGATCCTCTGTGGTTGTTTTCTGTGAATACTTGTGAATATTTTAAAACAGAATCAAGGGCTGAATATAAAACCAGAGCTTTCAGATGTACGGTGTACTCAGCTAAGGGCTGAAAGGGCATCTCTGGGACCATCCCCTGCAGCTGTACAAACACTGTGTCCAAAACCAATGATGTGTAACAGAGGCAGGAGAATGGCAGAGATAGGAAAGAAGGAAGTACTAATCCCTGCATTCGTAAGTATGTGTTACACACTATCAAAAGAAAGAGGGACTCCTGTTAAGCACAAACTACCCCAAAGCTAGGAGCCTGAGGACTGTGGCTTTATCATTTTTCATCTCTGAAAGGTGTGTCAGCACACTTGACAGCCTCAGCTTGGTGGCCTTTTAGCACTTTTAGGCTGGCCTTCGGCATCCAAGTCATTTACTGGCTCTTGGCTGTATGTATGTGAATTGCCCCAATTCATGGGATGCATCACTGCATCCTCACTCTCATGCACTTGTTCATGCTTGAATCAGTTCAGGCTTCTTTATCCTAAATATTCCTAGGAGTATCCTTCCTGTTCACTGAGCACAAACTTTTCTGTTCCTCAGGGGCAACAAGAGAAAAGGGGGGAGGCAATCTGTATTTTTGTGGTTACATGGCATGCATGTGTTCTAACACAAATTTAAGCAGATGTCTTAAGCTGGTTTTCCTTAGCTAGAGAGGAGAAGTTTAAAGCAACTGCTGACCTACCAGAGCACTATCCAAGTAACATTAGGGGGCTGCAACTTTAAACTTGGGTATGATCTTGTAGGAACTCAACTGTGTGACTTTCCACTGGCTTTCCTTTTGGCTTCTTTAAAACTACACCTGAATTAAGCACGCACCACTCTTCAGACTGCATAGTTTGACATCCATATTGCAAAGCCCAGGAGCTCAGGAAGCCAGTTTATAGCTCCAATGCAGCTCTTCCACATTGCCACTGCCAGAGGTGGTTTTACTGTTCTCCCACTTCAGTCTCTGGTTCTCCCCTCGCTGCTGTCTCTCCCTTGTACCATCTAATTGCTCCTACTGGCACTCAATAAACCAGATTAAGGAATTGGTCTGGGTAAATAGTAACATTTTTCTTTGCTAAGTCTTCTTTTAACCCATGTCCATTCTTTGTCCCAGATCACTGTGCAGCTGGGCACAGATTTTGCCAATGCAAGACCACAATTATAGCTAGGGGAGAGGACCTGTGACTGTACCTGCAGCAGAGTCTGCTTCTGCTGGACTAAATGCATGTTCCAGATTGCAAGGCAAGATGTATTCTATTGCCATCTGCGTGGCAGTTGTCTGGTGTCAAGTGGGCAATTCTCCTTATCTCTGTTCCTGAGTGATCATAATCAACAGGGGGACATCTGCTGATAAGGGGCTATTGAATGTCACCACATGACTGATAAGAACTGTAACATCCCATTGTGAGATGCTCCGCCCAGAGGGAGGAGCCAAGCATTCCTACCCAGATATAATCTGGAGATTCTGACACACCAGCACCGCTCTTCTCCACTGGACTCCCCAGAGGAACAGCAGCTGCTTCTACTTCCACGGATCTTTGGAGGAAGAATACACCCCTTTCCTACAGGACTGCCCTGCTCCAACAGAACCACGCCTGACACTCCAGGAGGACTGCAGCCCCTTTTCCAACTGGACTGCTACCAACACCCTGACCCACAGGGTGTCAGGTTGAGTTCTGACTCTGTCAGTGTTGTTCTAGTGTATTGCATTGTTTTATTATCCTTTTATTTTTTCCCTTCCCTATTAAAGAACTGTTATTTCCTGCTCCCATATTTTTTGCCTGAGAGCCCCTTATTTAAAATTCATACCAATTCAGAGGGGTGGGGAGGGTTTGCATTCTCCACTTCAGGGGAGGCTCCTGTCTCCTTTAGCAGGCACCTGTCTTTCCAAACCAAGACAATGCACCATTAGATGCCATGTTAAGAGCTAACTTTTCCAGTACCTAAAATCCAGCGTGACTATCAAGTGCACCATTGGAAACATGGGTAATATTTGCCAGCCTAATGGTAGGGCTGACACAGTTGCCTCGTCTTTGACAACCACTGCTGAAATACCCTGACAAGACCCACAGAGAGAGAATTCCCAAATCTAGAAGGAAGGGCTGGTGCCTGTAGTGCTCATGCTCATCCCAGCATGTGCTGGAGACAGATGGATACTGTACCTGCTCCGCTAACATCTGCTGCTGCTGCCTCTGCTCTCGGAGAAACTGCTGCTTCTGCTGCTCCATCACATGGAGCTGCGCTCTCTGCTCGATCAGCATCTGCTTCATGATGGCTGCCTGGGGCTGGCTCCCGAGGAAGTGTCCCCCGGAGCCGGTGCCTGTGACCATGCTGCTGGAGCCCGCTGGCACCGCCGGCTGCATGGGCCCCGCGGGCCGCGACAATCCCACCTGGTGCTCCTGTGCAGAGAGAGAGGGAATGCCGTGTTACTGACTGCTCCACAGGCAGGGGAAATGCAGCTCACCAAGCTGAGGAGGCACAGAGGCTGTGGGGGAAGCCTGGAGCTTGGGGAAAGACCAAGCCAGGGACTGCTCCCCACAGAGAATACTGTGAAATACAGAGCTGTGTTTTGTGTCTGACACAGAAAGGAAATGTGTGTATTTGTGATTGCGATATGTGTGGACACCAACCACGGGACGGCTGCAAATTCTAATAAAAACTGAGGAAAGTAAAGCATGGAAGGAGGCCTTTAAACCTAGCTTTTATTTAACCTAGATTGATTTAGGAGCATTTGAATTACAGTGTTAAGGATGTTGCTTTTTGCTTGTAAGAGAGCTGCAATAATAACCTTTAAAAGTATAATTTTAAAATATTGCTTGTATCCTTGAAACTATAGCTTTGGAATATATAGAAAGGAAATGTGCTTATCTCACTCCTTAACAAAACTGAGAAAAACAGCTTGAGAATGGAAGACAGACATCATCTCAAGGATTTACAACTTCACCAAGGGAAGCTGGACATCACTGATATTCCTTGTAATAACAAGGGGGACCCACATCTGGGGAGCTGGACTTCACCAGATGGGATTCATCATTGTTCTTGAGGAAACTGGACCAACATCTCAGAGGCTGCCACCACCATCTAGGAGTCCTCCTTTTTGGGACACATCCTAAGGAAAACTAAATCACAATAGCGTATAGAATTGTGATGTAAACAAGTAGAAATAGAAACTGCTGAGAAAGCTTCTGAGTACCCCTATAAATACCTGTAAGCCCAAATATCGGTGTACAGTTGGAGGGAAAACTGCCTCCACTGTACCCAGCGCTGTTTTGCTCATACTTTACCATCATTAATTAATAAATTGATTGTTGCTTGAATATTGGCCTAGTCAAGCTTCTTATTTATAACAATAGGTTCCTCTTTTCTCCTGGAATTCAAAGCCCTTCAGGTAAAGCAGGAGCACTTTATAATTCATTAATAGTGAAATAATGAAGTTGTGAGCTAAGTTTTTTTTCATGCTTCAGAGTAATGTTTTTCTAAACTTTTTCTCCCTTCTCAAGGAGACAAGTATATTATTTAACACAGCTGTTTAACATAGCCCCCTGGATTGAGGAGCCCAGGTGTTAAGTGCATACAATGAATTGTGGGAGCTGGCAGCACTAATTCTTCTCCAGAACCTCAGGATTTAACTCCATGATGTGTTTATTCAAAATTTCCAACCTGCCGCACTGGACCAGTGTGTGTGGCTGGAAGGAATCAGGGCAAGCGCCTTCCCTGCACTCACCCCACTCTTTCTTCGTGTTCTAAATCCAATTTGCTGCCTCTTAGCGCTGGCAAAAGCACGGACGAAAGGTGAGGAGGGAAATCCCACGCCGTCCCGGGGGAAGGAAGGCAGGAGGGACCAGGGCCGGGCTGACGGAGGCTCCCGGCGCTGCCGCCAGGTGTCGCTGCTGTCCCGCGGCGCTGCCGAGCGGAGCCCAGCGGAGCCGCCTCTTCCCGGGGCCTCCGGGCAGCATTCCCGGGATTCGGTGCGGGCCTCCGAGCCGCCCCCCCAGCCCCAGGCTGTCTGTCCTGCGGCCAGGGCAAACGGGACTCACGGCACCGCCAGCGCTCCCCCGCGGGCCCGGCTCGGCAGCGCGCTGCCCTCGATGCCGTGTTTGAAAACTGCGGGAGGGTCCCTATCTCGGCTGTTCAGAGCCCGTAGAACCTCTTTAACTGATGAATAGAGACGACAGGTACTTATTCAAAACCACCAACTTGAGGGAAAGGACCTGTATTGCTTGAGCATCCTTTGTGCAAAACCTGCCAGGGCGAGGTTGGTTTTCACCTGCCTTGCTGGGCTTTTGAGTTCTGTCAGTCGCTGTGTGATCTGGGTGATCGTGCAGCACCCACCCCCACCCAGTCAGGGAAAGGGTTAAGTTCAGTGCTGGAGCATAGCTTGGAAAATGAGGGTCAGCCTTTCTACATGAAGGTCAGGTTTTCAAGGTCGTGGAAGTAACAAATACAATTTGTCCACATCTCTACTTTTCACAGATACTCCCTGAAGGGCTTCGCTGAAAGGCAACTCTCTGATATTTAGGTTCTTTCTCCTTTTAACGTCTATATTGGCTTGAAAGTTCTCTCCCTGTTCCTCTTTCCACTTCTCCCCCAGTCCCATCACCCACTGCACTTTGCACTTTACAACCTGGTCAAGCACGGTCCCTGCAGCATCCTGAGGGCCAGGGCTGCAGTGTGGCTGGGTCTCCCCCAAGCTGGGGTTAAGGAATCACTAAGGATCCCTCAGCTGCTCCTGCACCAAACCCTTCACCCACCCCTGTTGCTGAGCTCCTGCTTTCTTTGCTTTGTGGGGACGCACACATTTACTGGCTGTCTCCAGCAGAGCTGATGGCAAAAGCCTTTTCCTACCACCCCCTGGCCCTCCCCCGGCTTCTGATGAAGTCATCAAGCTACCAATTGCATAACTGATGCACAGGACTATCCTGTGTTATACTGGGATAATGGCCAACTGCTTCCATTTATAGACAAAAGCAAGGCCACGCTGCCAAATAATGGAGCCTTTGCTGCAGCCACTACAAGGTGAAGGAAAAGGAGGGGAAAAACCCCAGGAGCCGAAGGGCATGCTGTGACATCCCTTGGAGCTTCCTCTGCAGGCTTCAGTGCACAGCTGCCTTGGGGGCTGCAGCCCAAGTCCTCACTGAATTGCCTTAAAAAAAAATCTTCCTACAGAATTCCTGTCCTGGCTCCTAATGCACACATGGGTATAGCTGAGGGATATGCTCAGCCTGCACAGAAAGTACTCCATTCTCTAATGAATTATGGTATAAATTAATTCTGTAGTTTAAAAGGAAGAAAATTTTGAAAGGAACCCCACCAGCTGACAAGAGCCCGGTGAACTGTGCAGCAGCTGAAGGAAATAGGAAGATTAGCACCCAGGTGTCACTTCCAGTGTTGTGTGTTTAGTCATTTCGAGGTACATCATGGAAACTTCCTGTTGTTGTTAAAGCCAGGCCTTCTTCATCTAGACCACCCTCCTGCCTAGAACATTTCTTCTCCTTTCCTTTTCTTTCTTGGCAAAAACTCTTCCCAGCTGATGATGAAAGGCCCTCCTGAGATCACTGGGAGCAGCCCTGGGTTGTGTGTCCTGAAAAGAAGAGCACAGCCCAGGCAAAAAGTGTCTGCAGGAAAATGCTCCCTAGCACCTGGGAGCAGAGCTCTTTCCCCAGAGCTTTAGCTGGCACTGCTGCTGTTGTCCTCAGAGGGGAGTGTGTGGAGATGGCACCTGGCAATGTGGCAGAGAACTGGGGATGGAGGAAGCAACACTGGCCTCCACAGGACTGCCTCTTACAAGCCGTGGCAGCTCCAGACCCAGATGCAGTCTCACCACAGGAGCCAAACACCAAGTCAAGCAACTCAGGCTAAGTGCAGCACTTTCACACTTACAGAGCTCAAAACCCAAACTAATGCAAGCTTCACTGACAACCCTCTTTGCTCCTGTTCTACCTGACTGTTCCCTCAACCCCCTGCTGCACCGTGAGCCTTCCTGCTCCTCCTCCTCATTCCCTGCTATCCCTTTCTCCTTCCTACACCCTCTGCCCAGCCTCTGCATTTTCCTTTCTCCAGTAACTGGCACTGCTGCTTCTTGCTTCCCTCTCCAGACACCCCCATCAGCTGCCAGCCTGTAGCTGCATCTCCCCCATGCTGGTCTCCCCGGTGGCCCATGCACACAGCTTGGCTCACCCTGTGAGCCCAGGGATCTGCAGCAGCAAGGGCACTGCCCAGCTCTTTCCCCCAGGGCCCTGTGCTCATGTGTGCCAGGGGTGCTCTGTGGGCAGGTAGTCCCTGAGGAGAGGGACAAGGTGCCCTGGAAGGGGAAACACAGATGGTATGCTCAGGTTGTGATATCTGGGAAAATGGTACAATGTGATTTCTCCTCTTTCACGCTGGCTCTTTTAAACACCACTCAAAGCCACTGTGTGCTGCTCTCAGGCTGCAAACAGCTCTCTCCTGCTAACAGTGGCTCGAGCAGAGTCACAGGCATTCCAGTCGGGAGCAGCGGTGCTGCAGCTCCACTGCAGGGTCCTCACCGAGGGACAGGTGAAGCCCAGAGCTGGTTACATAAAGGGAGAATGCTGCCAAGGCCCCTCAGCTGTGACACAGAGCAAGTTCCAACACGGGCTGGGCCCTACATCAGCCTCCTGGGAGCCCTCCTGCCCCTGCAGCCTCAGCTGTCCACTTTTAAGGCAGCCTGGGACAGAATTAAGAGCTTGGACCCTGGGAACAAAAGCAGGTATTGAAGGGGCCAAGGAGCTGCCTGTTCACAGAGCTGAAAAGCAGCCACTCTTTCCAAATGGTCAGCATAACACACCTGGACAGGTCTGTAGGTCTGGAGAGGTGCAGGGCACCAGGAAAGATGAACTTGTGCAGGGATCTGCCTGCTTACTTAATGCCTCCATGGGGGTTGCCCCCTGTGGATAATCTGATCCTTAGTTAAGCAACAGGAAGATAAATCCTGTGTCCTCCCAGTGTATTTCCAGGGCTCTACTGGAGTGATGGAATACTCTGCAGGAGCTCAGAGTAGCATGTGTGGTATGTACAGTTATGCACAGTAAAAAGATAACAAAGGGGAGTGGAAATGAGATTTTCCTCTTTGTCTCAAATCTTAAGTGCCTCTTCCTTATGATGCAGTGATTTATTCCTTCCACATGTCATTCAATCCCCCAACTGCAGCTAAAGCAGTTGGAGGATCACACAATTTCCTTTCAGAACGAGCAGAATGACCACCAGCTGAAGCCCCAAGAACCATGTGGGGACACCCAAGCCTGCCCATTATCCCTTTGTGCACAGCCTGATGCATTTGGAGGAGCCAGCTCTGCTCCCACTGAAGTCCAGGGGGCCAAAGTGGCACCTCAGGGAAAAGGGGGCTGTTCCAGGCAGAAACCAACAGAGGATGGGCATTCCACGTCTTGGAGCAAAGCATTGCCCAACAAGCTGCAAGAAACATAGACTGGAAAGCAGGGTTGGGAATGTGTAAAACAGACAAACAAACATAATTTCCTGTGCTGTTCTGTGTCGTGTGAGTGAATGGATATTGAATATAAAAAGCAAATAGAAGCCAGGAGCTTATCCTGCACACTGCATCAGAAGAATGACACTCGAAAAATGTATACAATCAGACATCTACATTTTAGAGTCAGAGCAGAAAAAGTAAACAAAAAAATGACTTGTGGCAGAAAATGCCTGCCAGCGAGTGACTTAAAGAGCTCAATCCATTTAGCTTACCACAAAAAGAACGGAGAGATGCTTTTGACCATGGTGGATAAAAATACCTTCATGAGGGAAGAAATTCCTTAAAGAGCTCTTTTATCCAGCGAGGAAGGCAAAACCAGAATACAAGGACTGGAAGCTGAAGACAGATTCAAATCAGAGAAAAGAATCACATTTTTACCCTCTGATTCTATTACCTATCAGAAATGGCAGATCTCCACAATTTGAAGTCTTCAAGGATGCATGCCTCTCTGGATAAACACAGCCCTAGTGCAATGCAATGGGTGTGATGCACAAGGTGATGCACAGCACTGTGTGTCCTCACCTCTGCACAGCCCTGGGCTGCTGCTGGGGACACAGGCACTGCCTGCATGTCTCTGTATGTGTGTGTGTGGCTGTCTGTTAAGAAGGGGGATCTCCAACCTATTACTGGGATCAAAAATACTACTCCATTTCCATACACAGTAAAGCATCATCTCTACCCAGTGTTTTCAAGCAGCCTAAAGCACATTCCTGTACTCCCTCGGAAATATTTCTGTTGAATTCCTTGTAATGTTGTGACTTATTGTGTCTCGCAGGGATCTTAATCCTCTCTCTAAATCAGACTGCCCAGAGCAAAGCCACCTTTCTCAGAATGGTACCATCTAACAGACTAAGGAAATTACAAATCCATTAATTTCAGACTTCTGGGGGTGTTTTTTGCCTCGGAAAAAACAGTGTCTAGGACGAAGGGATGGAATACGCTGGTTCACAATCCAGCTCCAGCAGCAGGCTCAGCAGAGCAGATTGCTTCACCTATTTCCTCTGTCATCCAGCCTCAGGGAGGGGCTGCAAATCTCTCCTCTCCTGCCAGGCCCCCGGTTGCCATGGTCTTTCATACAGTATCTGAGC
The DNA here is from genome assembly GCF_963513975.1 of Fringilla coelebs. NCBI lineage: Eukaryota > Metazoa > Chordata > Aves > Passeriformes > Fringillidae > Fringilla > Fringilla coelebs. The sequence goes on along the minus strand of NC_140032.1, from coordinate 62,243,805 downwards.
AAACAAGATCCCTCTGATGTTTGACACCAGACCTCTGCATGCAGCTGATTTGTTTTCCTTTCACCTCTCTTCACCTGCATCTCTCCTCCCTGTGTTTCCATATAGTTTATTCTGCCCACAGAACAAACAGGATCTGTCAGACTTTGGTGTATTTCTGTTTTCTTCTAGGAATTTTCCAATGTCTTCATTTCTGGTGATGAAGTAGGTAACAAAGGGCTCTAAAAGGGGCAACTGTTTTTCTAATACTGTTTAAGAGCTAAAGGCCAGCAGAAGTTCTTCTCAAAGCCTGTGAGGAGAAGGGGCTTTGCTGGCACCTCCCCACACACCCACTTCTGCTCCAGCCCAGGGGTTTCGCTCCACAAACCCTAAGCACAACCAGTAGAATTCAGGAATGATGGATTCAGGAATGTAGCATTTCGACAGAATGCCACTAAACTTCAACCAGCTTAATAAAACCAGCCTCATTTCCTCTTTTACAAATAACAGCTCTGGTGATCTCGCCCCTCTCTCAAGAAAGAAACCTTTGCAGGGGAAACCACTCCTACTTTCAGTTTCGTTTAGCCCCAGTTTCACCAGCCTACCATAAGACCACGGTATGGAGTGTAAGGATATAATGGGTGGGTTTGTGCACTGAGAACTATTCATTTATCTCAAATAACAATTTTCCTTGCAATTGCAATTTTAATTGGTATTATTATTTTTAAGAGGGGGAAAAAAAAAGTGAATCAGCCCAAATTCAAACCAAAATACCCTCTTTTCATCCATATCATAAAAAAAAATAAAGCACTGGTCTGCAGGCAAGGCTGGTGGCAGGGAAGGAGGGAAGGAGGGCGAAGATTTGAAGAAACACTGACGTGCCCAACCTTATATTTTAGGCGTATTGTGAAGGCTGTAATTACTCCACTCGAAGACTGCAGTGCCACCATGGCATTCCACAGTGTGTCCTAGCACTCAGAAAGCAAGAGGGAACCTTCAGGGAGCAAAAGGCAGGGGAAGGGAGTTGAAAACCTGGCCCATGCCAAAGCTTTTCCATGGCACATCCCTGCTGCCTTCTCCCACAGCTGAGGGCTTCCAAGGATACAAATCAGCCCCTCGAGAGGAGCTGTGACTTGCCATTTCAGTGCCAGCTCAGCTCTGCCTTAGGAGATTTCCTGGGACTTTGGAAACTGGTCCTGGAGAAAAACTAAGTGAGAGCTGAGCTCATGGAAGCCCCTGGACCCCGAAGCTGGTGCCTGATAGAAATTTTTCTGCTGCAGGTTTTAGCTTTAATCAGTGCCTCCTTCAAGCCCATCCTGGAGCAGGAGAGAGGAAAGCTAATGTGAATTGTAAGGATAATCACAGCTAGAGAGCTCCTGGAAAGAGGGAGAGAAGAAAAATGGAAGATGAAAGCAGGCAAATGGTTTAAACAAACACTCACACAGGGCCAATGAAAAGGGGGAAAAGAAGGAAAATGGCACAATAAAAATAAATGATGTAAGAGAAAGAAAAGCTTCTAAGCACACACAGGGAAAAATATGGGGCTTGGAAAAAGCAAAAGTGTAAGAAAAAGATGCTCTAATGGAGCTCTCTAGAAGTTAACATTCTACATTATCAGGCAGCCCCTCTCCTTCTAATGGCCTGAGCCTGTAGCACATTATCTCCTTGGACCCCATGGAGCTCACTGGTTGCTGAGGTATTTTGAAGAGCCTGGCTCTAGCTCACGCCTAGCAGAAGCTGCCTGAAGTCTCCTGTGGATGACTGCAGAGTTTGTTTTTTTTTTTTTTACTCTAGCTGGAATTTTTTTTAAACTTCCTCTTGGTTGTTTTGTTTGAGCATAAACAAAAGGTATTTTTTCACACTTAAAGGTGTTTTTCAGATCATTTTCTCTGTGCTGTGATAAATTAAATCTTTCATTTTTAGAAATTCCAACCTGGCACTTGTGTTGCTCCTCAGCAAGCAGTGTGTAATTTGCCAAGCCTGAAAGAATCCTGGCTGAGAAATAAACACAGTGGGCCATATGCTCTCCTTCCCATATGCAGAAGGCACCTTACCTCAGAAATTGGGAAGAAGCTGCAGTCACCCCCCTGGTGTTGCTTCTGCCAAGGCAAAAAAAAAAAAAAAAAAAAGAAAAAAAAAAAAAGAGTGGGACTGATAAAGGCATTGATGCTTATGAAGAATGTTCCTCTGTACCTATTCATCCATGATCTTCCTCTGCCTGACAGTGACTTCCCAGAGCTGGAATAACTCCCTTGCCTTGTTTGCACGTGCTTGTCTGTGCACCCCCTCTGGAGGTGGGACTCCCATCTTAAATCAAGAGCCAAATATTTCCATGAGGTAGCTGGCAGGCCCAAGGGAAGTTGCCCAGCTGCCTGGCAAAGCGACAGGATCTTTGCTGCGGTTTCACAGAACTAGCTGCTGATACACCAGGTTGGTTGGGATGGCACAACCAGGTGTAGGATTTCATTAGCTAGTTCTTTTGACATCCTTGAATCCAAGCCACCCAGACCACCTAGTTCCAGCACCTGAAACTCTTCTGATTTTTCCTCCCTCTTGGATGCTGTCTTTGTGTTTCCACTAGCCACCTGGCCTTTACTTTGACACCGTCGTCTTAGTCTTACTGAAAACTGAACAAGGCATTCTGATTTGGGCTACACCTACTTTGTCTTTAAGGTCTTTAACCTCAATATGTGAAATAACCTATGGCTCCCTCTACTTATACAACTAAGGAAAACCTCTCCATTGAATTAATTTCCTTTGCAAGGCCTAACTCAGTTCAAGTTTAAGAAGAACTGACTTTATCCCTAGACTTCCATGTCTCTAAGGCATAGCTTGCTTTGCTGACCAAGGCTTTATTAATGCTGTCTGAGTCTTTCTAGATGGCCTTGATACCTCTTAAACCTTGCACTTCCTCTTTTTTTTTTTCCTCCCTCCACAACATGAATGCTTTTTTTGCCTCCTTCTATGCTGCTATCTTCCTAATGCCTACTTATCTTTGCCAGCTTAACTAGCCCTCCCAGCACAACCCCAGCTGCCTTTTTGCAGCCTTGGACTCACTTCTGAAGCCCTGCCTTCACTGGACTTTGCACAGGATTTTGTTGATCTCTCCCATAAGAGACTTAGAGCAAGACATGATCTCCCTCTACCCCCACTTCCCATCCTGCCCAGCTCTCTGCTCCTGGCCACAGAAGAGGTGGCCTCATCAGTGGTCCCCAGCACTTATTCTTGTCCTGACAACCTCACTGTGTCCTCTCTTCTCATCTCTCTTGCCCCATCTGCCTTCTCCTTTTGTACATCACTCTCTCCTCTTGCTCTTTCCCATTGCAGCACAAACATGCCATGTGTAAAAAAAAAAAATCCAAACAACCTTTGACTCCTAGTGACTCTCCAGCTCTCACTCTCTATTTCTTCTCACTCTCAGCTCTAAGCTTATTGAGTTTGCTGCTGCTGATTTATATGATTTAGACTGAATTTAGGCTCCATCTCCAACAGATTGTTTCTCAAACAGGCTTTCACATCTCTCCTGTCACAGAAGCAGAATCAGAGAGTTTCTAATTTTCTTTGTCTGGCTGCAGCTCTGCACTACACCAGGCTCTCTGTCATAGCCTGTCAGCTCCTCCTGGAAATCTGCTCCTCCTTTCCCAGTGCTCCTACTTGACTCCAACATCTTCCTTTGCTTGCTCAGGGTTACTCAGACTAGTTCATCACTGCTCACCCTCCCACCTGCTGCTGCTCTTTGTGTCCTCCTTCCTTGTCTCCTTTCCTTCTCCCTCTGTACATTCAGGAACCTTCTCTGCACCAGTGACTCACTGACCTGCCTCTCTCCCTGGCCACGTCCCGTCTGTTCCGACTAAATTCATGCCCTGCCTCTGGGACTGTCTTGTGGATATCTGTCAGCTCAAGCTCAAAGTAGGCTCTCATCTTACTCCCTAGGCCTGCTGTCCTTCCTGTGCTCCAGTCCCCATGGCCTGGCTGTCACTCAGTCCATGGCCTGGTTGTTAATCTGTGCCCCAGTGCTCTGTGCAGCCCCACAGCCAGGCTCCTGCTGCCTCACACCCTGACACTTGCAATCTCACCCTGCTTGTGGACTGCCCAAGTTCTGCTGTCCTGCCCATTTTTTTTTGCCTGTCATCCTGCCTATGCTATCTCTCTCCTTGTGGCCCTCTCTTCAATTCCCTTTACTCTGGATTTCCACACCCTCCCTTGCTCTCAAATTCAGCTGCAGCATATGCCACCTCACACATCATCTCTCTTTCACTGCTGAGACTTTCTGTCACCCCATCACAACCCACTCTTTTCCACATGTTACATTTTAGCTCTAAGTGCCTTCATGCTTTCCTCCCTGCTGGATGTCATTCTTGGGAGGAGAGTTTCCAAATCACCCAAATCTGACCCTGAACCGTGCCCCAGTACAGTTTTATTTGTAGAAGTTTCTGTCTCCATGATGTCCAGAATTCTTCTGTTTCCTTGTACTCCCTGGTGTGTTTGTCTCCCTGAATTATCTCTTATCTTGCTCTTAGGTTAGAAGTATTTGTGGGGAAGGAAACATATTTACATCCTGCATCTGCAAGAGCCCAGAACAATGAGACTCCTATACTGGGACTACAACTAAGAGGTGCAATAAATAGTGTAACAAATCCAACTTCAATCTGCATACAGCTAAATGCACTATCTTATATTCTGTAGGTGTGAAAATACCATTATTTCACTGTGCCCTTGCTTTACTACTTCTTCTCTTAAAGAACACAATATGAGGATGAGCTATCATGGGCTGAAAAAGCCAGGAAATGTTAAGTTACAGTTCCCATGGCAATTGCGACTCAGCCCCCTCCAGTGCTGTACAAAGGTTATCACCATGTACAATAACAGGGGATGCTGAACACATGCAAAGTGACCAAATTACTGTTGTGGCAGATAACCAGGTCTTTGAACTTCTGTGCAGGTAAAATCTTAGGCATTTACTGGGCTTTTAGCATTTAAGTCTGAAAATGTGAAGTCCAATACGCTATAAATAAAAGTCATAATTATGTTGTATAGCAAGTAGCTGGTGCTGGCTGGGAGTCCTCCTTGAAAAGACACAGCTAATGGCAATAAGAAATATTTTCATTACTTTATGAGCTCTGGTAGCTGTCAACTGAGAGAGGGATCTGCCGATCAGAGAAATCTGGGGAGACATCAGTGTGTCAGAACAAGTGAAAAGACTTGACACAGAAGGCACATTTTTGTTGAGCAATTTGCATTAGCACTTCTGGACAAATTCTACATTTCACATGCAATTCACAAACCAACAGCAGCATTGCTAATTGGTGCAGTTGCCAGTCAACTCTGGTGCCTTGTTTGAGCTATCACTAACGGGAATGAAGAATACAGTCTTTCTTTAGAAAAAAATGCAGCAATTATTTTCCAGACTTTGAGTTGCGTTCCCCCTGCCCCCACTTTCATCCTTGTAATTTCATTATCTCAGTAACTTAAAAAGGACATGGAATAGAAAAATGCAAATCTCAGAAAAGTCCTGCTGGAGTTATTAATTAAAAACACCACTGTTTGCAAAGAATGATGCCCTTCATTAATACAACCTGCCATCACGGTGAATTTGACCATGTCTCAGGGTCCCAATGCAAAGCTGTTTGTGTATCTGAAAAAAAAACCCCAGTAAGTAGCAGAGCACTGGTGACTCAAATCCCAGTCACCAAACCAAGGCCGGGCTCTGCAAAAATCTAAAATGCTGATGGAATGACAGAATCTCTCTTCTCCCTCTTAGGTGATATTAGAAGTTATTTAACTGAAAACAGGGCAGATCTCCCATCCATCATTCTTTATCCTTTGTAAAGTTGAGTCTCCTGAGAAAAGGAAAAAGCATCCATAATGCAGCTATTACCACTGCTCAGAATGCTCAGGCAGCTGCGGCTCAGCTGAAGGAAGGTTTGGCTGACTCATTTTTGTAAGTTGGATGGCTATTTTTAGGGAACATTTCCTTTAAGTCCCTACAGTGCAAAATCCAAAGGAGCTAATGACATTGGCAGGTGCCTAGGTTGTTGGTGACCTCCTCTAGCTGAGGATTCACATTTCCTTACTACATTTTTTCATACTGTATAGTGAAAAAGGGAACAACTTACAATTAAAGATCTTCCAAAGCAGCTTCGATACCTTTTCTATTCAAATGCTCAATGAGAGACCAATGTGCAATAGCAGAAAAATGGAACAGCACGAGAAAAACTATACAGATGTACCTAGAGCTAAATAAATCCAATTCTGAAGAACGGGGTGCTAATGGCCTGTTTTGGTTGCTTCTCTGTGGATGAATAAGTGTCTGTAATGCACTTGCACTCTGACCCTGATCTTTCTGCAGCTGCAAGAATCCCATCCCCTTTCTTGCTTCCCTTGAGATCTTCTTGGCCCCACCCTAAGGGTCCAGCCTGGCTATTGTAGAAGTCACTAGCAAAAGCCACATCTCCCAGCTGTGCTCTTCTCAGAAGGAATAAGAAAAGCTACAGTAAAGCCAGGAACTCCCAATCCTGATCGCGAGAGGTCTGTCCTGGACACTGATACTGCTTTATTTTCTGCAGTGAGGCACAAAGCAGGTTGTTGGGCAAACTCCTGTAGTACAGCTTTCTGGTGTAAGTACCTCTGTTTGGGCTTCCTTCTGCTACACCCTGGGTTACTGGCACAGCAGTCACTTTTCCCTGTGACTAAATCCTGATTTGGAGGCCCAATTATTCTGAGTCTGACTACACAGTCTTCTTGGTAATCAGTGCTATGCACACCCCCTGCTCTCCAGGCTGAATCAGGTGGTGTTTGGGGAAACAGGGACTGGCTGGGAGCTCTGTGTGCCCTGTCCCAAACACGGGTCCCTCTCTGAGCATCCCACCAGTCTTCAGCTGGTCAACCATGGAAAAAGGGAGGCTCTGAAATCCCTGTTGATATGGGTGGCCTCCTTCCTTCCAGCTACTTAATCTTTTATCTGTATTCAAAAGACTTTGCTCATACCTCAAACCTTTCACGAAGCAAAGCCAACAGTGCCTTTGTGAAACCATGGGCTGTACTTCCCCATCATAGAGCAGGGCTCCAATTTACCAACACATGGTGTGGCTGTCAGCTGTGAGTCCACAAAAACTGCAGAAGATAGCTTTGGACCTCTTAATACCTTATTTCTGATATGTGGAGGGACTGGGGAGTTTGCAGCTTCCCTCCTGCTTAAATATAATTCACTACAAAATATCAAACAGATGCATTCAGCCCTTTGTAGACATATCATTACCTTGTGTGTTGATGTAACACACATCTGTAGCATATTGGCTGTACTCCTAGTTGATGTGTGGGAGACTCCTAGGTTCAAAGTCTCCAGTGTTTCTTTTGTTCTCTAATGAATCCTTCTTTTGTTTAGCTCCACCTCCCCTTAGGTTTTAGCTGTAACTGTCATTAGCATCTTAAATTTTTTTTCCTCCAAAACTGCCTACAACGCTGCAATAGACTGGGTACCTAGTAGGAAACACTTAAATGAATCACAATTCTTACTTCAGACAGGTTTAACAGGCCCAGGTCACTTTTTAGCAGCACTGTTGCTTCATTAGCAAACTTGTTAACCAAATCTTCCCCCTAACACCGTGTCAGGTGAGATTCCTGTGCTATATTCTAGCTGGGAAGCTGAGTTCGTAATGTTTCAAATAAAAGATGCAGTCATCACTACTAGGAGTGTCACAATTTTTGTGAGTCTCTGAAGACTCTCACCTGCTTCTTAGTGTCCAAAAATCAAAGCTCTCAGACATCTCCATGGTAGCCTCTGAAAATATTGACCTGTATCCTTCGGATACAAACATTTTGTTGAATTTTCACTGGATTTCAACCTAATTACCCCACACCTGATTTTCTAGATATTATGTATGAAAACTCATGTAAGACTGAGATATCTCTGGCACACAGACTGGCAGCTGTGGTGTCCATCAGAATCCCCATCCATCCTGGTGCTGGCATCTTTCTGGGCTTCACCAAAAGCTACCAACAAGATCTGGGAAACAAGCAGTGGAAGATGCTCCTAAGGATTTGCTACCACAGATGGGCACAAAGACAGAAAATCTTTACCCATTTGGCTGTGAATGAAATGCAGTGGGGGTTTTGCTTTTAGAAAAATGCCAAGTTTACATCCACTGAGTTACTGTGCTGACTCAGTGGGCTGACTCCAGGTCTTTCCAAAGTTGCCAGGCCTCTTCTCCAAGACATCCTAGGAGCTGCCAGAGATGGCCAGTGCTCAGGGTGTGAGCTGGGGCATTTCCTCTGTGAGAAATCCAGCAGTCAGGCAGGAAAGCCACACCACTGGCCGAAGTGTTGGGACTCTCCAGTGCTGTGCTGCTTTCACGTGTCATGGACATCTCTGCCAACTCAACCACAGTGCTTGCACCTCCTTTCCTGCAGCTGGAATACCTGTGCACCCTTGTAAGGCAGTTCAGCTCTACAGGAAGGATTGGGATTCTCAGCATGATGACACATGTCTAACTTTGCCAGACATCTCCAAATTTTAACAGTCATCAGACTTCAGCGTTCAGTTTGTCACTGCAAAAACATCAGCTCTTTAACAAGCACAACACATCAGCAATGTGCATTGTTGCCCTATACTCATCAACCAGAAGTATTATTTTTATTTAACTGTAAGTGGCATGTTTTCTTTGCTGGCTTCCTTCCAAACTATTCTGTTACTCTGAGCTGAGGTAGTAGTGCGTGTTTTCACTGCTTACAATGAGACATTTCTCTCTTAAGAGATATAAACACACCATTGCCTGAAAAAGGCATGGTGACAATGCTCAGGAAAAAAAACCCAAGCACAAGTAAACCTCATTCTTCCTCTCCCTAACATTTCAGAAACAATCCTGCAGCAAACTCCAGCTGCTTTGGCTAGCCACTAAAATCAGCGAAGATGCAAGTCAAGGCAGAGCCACAAGCCTTCAAAAGCTGCTGGGGGAAGTGGAACAGGAAGCTTGTGGAGTGGCCCTGCCTTCCTGCTGCTCGTCCTCACAGCACACTGTGAACCTCTGTCCTGCAGCTCTCCACGGAGACTGTAAGTGCACTGACAGCCACAGTTGTCGCCTGGAAGCACCCTTCCTTTGGAAAACCAAACAGCTCAAACAGTCCAAAAGCCAAATGCATATGCAGAGGAGGAAAGGTGCTGCATCCTCAGTAGGTGCTGGGCATGGACACAGCTGTTTGCAGGAGAAAATGACTGAAGATTTAAAATGGCAAAATCAAGGTGCACAACCTGAAGGACTAATTAGCTTGATTTCATTCCCCCCAAATATTTCCTTATGATCTGAACTGTGTGGCAGCAATTTGGCAGTTTGGTGATTGTACGTGAAACAAACCAGTGTTGTCCGTCTCATTTCCAGCTTTTTGCTGTTAATATCCCTCACTAGACTTGGACTGCTTCAAAATTTATTTTCTCAACTTTCTCAAAGGCTGTGTGGCCTTATACAAGGGAAAACCTACAACACTGTTTTGCAGCCAAAGTCTGCCTGCAGGATGAAAAGCTTCCTCTGCAATGGTCACATGGCATTTTCTAGAAGTGTACAAACAAGATAAACACAGAGAGGTCCAAAGATTGGTTAAATACCAAAACAAACTTAATTGCCTAATTAATTGAACTAGGCCTCACCTCCTCCAGAATGACTCAACCCTTTCAGCACTGGGAAAGGCTGGTGCTGACACTGCCCCTGTTTGTCTGGCTGCATATCAGCTCAGAAAAGTATATTTAGCTCCAGTGCGCTTGCAGGACTGCATCTCGCAGCTCCACAGGAAATCTCTGGAGTCAGAGCTAAAGATACCACTGCACAGTTGGAAATTTGTGGCCAGCTGTAAAAGTGGGGCTTCAGTGGTGGTTAGAGTGCTCAACAGCCTCCTTTCAAATGAGAGAGGAGGCTGAATCAAACGCCTCACTGTGCTAGGCTCACGGCAGGCAGGGTGCACCCATGGAACCCACAACAGCAACAGCTATCTCTTGCTGGGATAAGGCTGAAGTGATACATCCTATTCCCAATCCCAGGCTCATGAGTAGATGGGAGGGGGGAGAAGTCTGAGGAGAGACAACTAGAGACTAGTGCTGAACAAGCACACAGAGATCTCTTCCTCCTCCTCTGAAGCTTTCAGAAATTTTAAGAGTCGTCAGATCCATTTCAAGAGAGAGAAATCATAAAGGAGAACACACATCTAACACAGGCTTTCTTTTCCATACATACCACATGGGTTGTGGTACCAATTCCAGGGCAAGTGAACAGACAGAGAATCCCATCAAATCCTTGTCCCTGATCTTTTTAAATGGCATTTTGCCCCATGCTCTCATGGCTCCTGAGCAACCACTCCAGCACTGGGCAAGCACAGGGCACCCTGGCCACAACCTCACCTACTGCCTGGGTCTTGGAGAAGGATCAGGCCCCTTCACTCCACCACAGTTAAGGCAGGAATACGACACAGAACCTTTCCCTACTGAGATAATTTAAAAGCAGGATGCAAAACCAGCTCCTGTTTTCTGTTAGTAAGTGCTTTCTTACTCTATCTTATATTTTTTTCTCAAGTGATGGCTAGCTGACTGTTTGCATTTCATCTCAGCTTTGGGAATGCTCTGTACTGTCCAAGTAATTCCAGTCAGCCAGAGCACACCTCTCTTTGCTCAGGGACAGGACAGTTCTGTGTGCTTATGAAGCAAGATCAAAAAGGAGTAAATATAAACAAGTTGTCCCTCTTTGAAGAGCTCCTTGGGATGCAGAGCATTCTGTCAATAGGAATGTAAGGAAGTACTGTGGCCTTAGGGTCCTGCCTGCTGTTGATACAGGGAAAAAAAGGAACTTATTTCAGAATCTTATTTAGATCAATGTGTTTTCTTTCAGGCAAAAAGCCTGGGGTGCCATCTTGCCTACAGCTAACTGGTCTCCCAAGAACAGATACATTTCTTTGCTTCCAGACAGGTCATTAGCTGGTGGAAAGGGGGCAGGTGGGTGTATGCAGCTTTAGGAAGTGTGCAGGATATGTTTTTATTAACCCTACACAGGAGAAGATGTTGTAAGACTGGTTTTTGGCAGCCTGATATATTCACAATGCAGATTTTGGACAAATCACTACTGTGCCTGATGCCTTAGCATCTCCACCCCTACAGAACAGTGACACTTCCTCCTATTCCAACAAACTGCCCCAACCCCAGCAAGGCAACAGGATCCAGGCAGCTACAGTGCCAGCAAGCTTTAGTTACACTCTCAGATAAAACATTTCTTCCAAATTAAAGCCCAGAATTGTATTTCTTGTCTGCATGCACCTAAACAAATCAACTGACAAAAAAACCTTCCTCAAGAAAGAAAATAAATTTCTCCATCCTATGTGCCCTATCCACTTCCTTTGGGCAATGTCACTAAAAACATAGGAGAAGACAGGAGAAGGACAAGAGGATTCTTGGTTAAAACTGAGGGATTTTCTGTGGCCCAGGCAGTGTCAGCTTCTGAGGATTCTGAGACAAGCATCTCCTTATATCTGCCATGGTGAGATGGAGCAGCAGAGCCCCAGGAATCCATCATGGTTGTAGGGAGCTGACAGCTGTGTGTTCCCCCTTCAGCAAACTGCTTCCCCTTTGTCAGGTGTCACTGGAGTGCTGCACACTAGCAGGCACACACTCTGCCGTGCCACAGCAAGGCTCAGTCAGGAGATTTAAGGGAGGATGTGGAGATGAGGGCCAAGGCTGGCCACGGCTGCTGCTCATGGCTGTGGTGGTGTCTCTTGGGCTGTGCTACACCACCAGCCCTCACTCACTGCTGTGTCCACTGGAAACAAAGTTCTGTGAACAGGAGATCCCCCCAAGCAGGGAGTAACCCCAGAGGTTACCCATGAGTGGAAGAACTCAGGAAGGTCTGGAGCTCTTCTGCACCAAGGCTCTGGTCCAGCTGCCAGAGCACGTTCCAGACTATGAGGCTGCTCAGCAGCCTGCTCTCCTGGGGTGGCTCCTCAGCATGGTGACAGCTCTGCAGAGCAGTGCCCCATGCTCCCAAAGAGTTGCCATGCCAAGTCACAATCTGAGTGGCAGACAATGGGAGTCGAGCCACAGTCCCCCGAGTACGCACCACATGCTTAGACTGCAAAACCCCTGCTTTGGTTAAGCTGTCTACACCTTCTATTATGTGATCTGCTTTGAGCTAGAAAGGCTCTCCCTGCATAATCCCAGCATTTCAGACCTGTATTGCCAGCAGTGCTCTCTAAGGGCAGTGTTTAGAGACGTGTCACGTACAAACGATGGAATCACAGAAGGCAGTGATGGAGAAGATCAGCTAGCTCATCTCTCAGTCCCATGAGGACTTTTTAGTCCAACACGCTGGAATTACTGTAACGAGAGAATCTTGCAGCACATCAATGCTCCTTAACAAACAATAAAAAGCCTGGGAAGAGGAGATGATCAAGAAGTTTGTGATATATGCCCATTAGCAGACAGGTCCTTCTAGAGACGGCCTGGAGAGTGCTCTTGTTAAAAGCCAATTGGATGAGTGACATTTAAAAAAAGAGAAGGGATACATGTGTCACTTTTCCACAGCTTCCCCCTGGATCAGTTCAGACAATTATGGCATAACTACCAGGGTTAAGCTGAAGCCTTCCACTGTGTCAGAGTATAAGACAGAGAGGGACACTGTCAACTTCTTTGGGTACTGAAATCTCATTTGCAGGAAGGGAAGGCATCCTCTGCCAGCTCTTTCTTTCACATCTGAAAGAAGAAAGTCGAAGTCGGTACAAAGGAAAAATGTGGTGGGTGTTTTTTCCCCAGTAGCCTTTACCTGTGGTCTTTCATTCACATGGCTGCCGGGAGAGGAGCCTCCTTAGAGGCTCTCTGGAGTAAAACTGCCTTGCCATTTCACAAAAGGGGAATGTTGTCTTCCCTGCAAGCCTCCTTCTAACGAGCTTCATCGGAAGCTTCCCAAGCTGGTTTCTGTCAGAGCCACCAACATGCCACAAGCCTGCTGGGTCCCAGCCCAAGGAGGTTCAGGCTGCGCTGGCAGTGAAAGCACATCCCTGCATGTACAGCAAGGTGCTACTTGACCAACCTCCTTGGATGTACTCCCTGAAGCTGTCACTTGGCTCTGAGAGGAGATCTGGGAGCCTAACTTTAACCAGAGGGGCCTACTCAGACATCAGACCCCTCTGAGTATCACTCAGCTCCAAAGTGCTGCTTAGGCTGGGCAAACACGTCCCAATGGGAAGGTGAGAGGATAGGTAAGAAAGTGATCTGCAAGCTTCCACAGCCTGGGAGTGAAATGCCCTACTCACAGTATGAAGGGAATAAGAAAATGGTCAGGTTTCTAATGACTTGTGCCACACAATCAACATCAAGCTGTAAATGCTTGATGGAAGAAGCATCTCCCTGGCAATCACTGCTGCTGCAAGAAACTCACAGAAGGGCAGGATGCTCCTGGTTTCTGGAGTGCTGCAAATCTCAGTGCTGGAGCTCTCTCATGTTTCAAAACCAGGAGGTCATCTTGCCTTTCTCCACCAGAGAGTTAAGGACAGAAAGTACACCTGCAGCTGGTTCTGCTCCAGATGTGAAACTTTACATCCATGGAGTACAGAAACTTGCTTAAACAATATAAGAGTGGTAGTGAGACATTCAATCATCTGACTCCAGGAATCCAGGTCTTGGGACAAAAACCAACAGATAAAATCCCACAGTGTAACAACATTAGCACTTATACACGGCCAGATTCCAAAAAGAATAAACAGAAGAGACACCATTTTCCCTGAAGAAGTCTGGGAAGGCAGAAACTTAAAGCAAAATCATTTAGAAATTGATTGAATTTATTTCTAGAGTTGCCAGTGTAACAAAATGTTATGATGGCATTTAGTTATGTTTAGATTTGGAAAATAGGTTTTGCTTCTTGCTTAATACGCATTTTTAAGCCTTTTCCCCCAAAGCTTAAGTGGCTATCTGGAGCACTACAAACAAAGAAATGCAAGATGCAGCAGCCCTTTGCTTGCCCAGAAACCACTATGAGATTCTGAACGTATTAAAAAGTGGGGATGATATTTTCAGTGTGTTGTTGTGACACGTGTGCAGAGTGTTACTGCTTCTTCCACACACGTCTCATTGCTTTCAGAGCAAAATTTGTTTTTGGACTCTTTCAGAGAGACCGTGCCAAAATCAATGGATGTACTTGTACACTTTCAAATACCAGGTTTTGGCTTCCTGGAGCGAAAGTTTTTTGTTGTTTGGTTTTAGAAAAGACCTCTTTCCAAAGGCACAGGGAACCACCCTTCTGCAAAACAACAAATTAGGAGTGTTTCCTCAACCACACACACGGTCTGTGGAAACTTAAGAGGGTTCATTTGGGAAAGCAGGGATGGTCTGCACCATTGTCTGGAAGGAAGCGTTTCTTTCTTTTTCTTATTTTTCTCATTGTTAAATGATCTCCCTTTCCTCCCTCATAGTACACATTGCATAGCTTTAGCTTTAATTGCTGTCCACATACCTCTCTGCACCTCTTGTGAGGTTCATTTGATCACCTCACTTCATGAAGTATATCCCAGATTTCACATCACAGGAGATACGGCAGGAAGCAGTAATCCTTCATGAAGAAATAACACTTGTAAGGAATTTTACTGCGGTGCCCACTTTTGATGCAAAGAAAGAGAAGCTGGCTGAAGGAAGTGGAGACAACAAATTTTTACCTTCTGGGGCAGCAAAGCCACAGTAACTTCTGTTAAAATCTTCTACAGGATGTTTTTTTTATGCTGACTACTCTCTGTCCATTCTCAACAGCTCCCTGTTTTAGTGCATGGCCCATCTTTGCTCTCTTCTACTTTTCCATATTAGTCTGCAGCAGCATGTAAAGTGCCCCAAGATTCTCAGCCTCAACGTGTTCTATTATTCAACAGAAACATCTCTTTGCAGGGACTTTACATGCAGGCACACACAGCCCTCTCCTTCACACCAGCTTTTCTACCAACCCAAATGAAACTTGTATTGTACAAACCAGTCTCAACAAAAGTCAACAATTTTCGATTGCTGTTGTGGTTTGACACTGCTAAATGCCAGGCACTCACCAGGGTTGTCTGCTTACCCTCTTCAGCTACAGTTGGGGAGAAGAGAGGGAAAGAAAAAAGGAATTAACAAAGGGTTCATGAGTTTAGATAAGGATTGGGAGAAAAATACTCCAAGGGCAAAGTAGGTTTAAATTTAAAGGTATAAAGTAAATTTATTATTAATAGAGTCAGAGGAGGCTAATGAGAAGCAAAATAAATCCTTAAAAAAACTTTTTCCACCCAGCTTTTCACTGTCCCTCCTTTGCACTGACAAAGGAGGGAAACAGGATGTGGAAGTTTTGGTCAGTTTGTCACTTGAATTTTCTGTTTGCTCAGGGAGAGGAGTCTTTCTTCTTCTATGCTGAAGGGTCCCTCCCATGGGCAAACAGTCTTCCCAAAACTGTTGCTGCGTGGGTCACTCATCCACAGGGTGCAGGATAGGCTGCTCTATTTTGGAAGCAAGGGCCCTCTCTCTGTCTCTGGAAGCAGGGGCCATCTCCCTCCATTCGGGTCTCCCACTGGGTCACACCTTTCTCTGGCATCCACCCGCTCTGCTGTCAGTGTCACCCTGGTTTTTTGAGACTCTCTAAGCCTTCTGATGTTGACATTCTTGTAGCGAACTTTCTCACACACTTTCTGTAAACAACTCATTGTTTTTTCATTCCTTTATGGAGGAGGAGAGAGTTGATGGACTGTTGGTTAAACCAGTGTCAGTGGAGAGGTGTCACTGTCACCCTCCAATCCACTGTCACCTTTGTAAAACTATAAATGTTGGAGTCAGAAAATAAACTGCCCCTTTTCTTCTTCACCCTGAGAGCGGTGTGTGCGTGTGTTCTTTCGTGTCCTACAGCGACAGTCAGCACTTTTCCCATGGGCTGCCAGTGGATCTCTGCATCCCCCACGGACTCCATGCATTACAGGGGACAGTTTGTTTCACCATGGCCCTCACTGCAGCTTGCAGAGGAACCTTGGCTCCAGCACTTGGAGCTCCTCCTCCCCTCTTTTCCACTGACCTTGGTGCTGCCGTGTTGTTTTCCCTCTCGTGTCCTCACTTCCTTCTCTTCTCTGACTAGAAGAAAAACTGCTGCTTGTAGGTACCATTGCCAACGAGTTCCACAATCCAAGGATTCCTGCAGGATCCCAAAGCCCTGAGAGGTTGATCTCACCCAGGTTCCGTGTCGGGGAGTTGCTCGTCCCGTTCCCGCTGCCGCCCCGGCGCAGCGCCAGGATGGCCCCAGCGGCGGCGCTTTGCCACCCCTGGAACAAACTGCACTTGGGATGCTCTGATTTTCTTCCCAACTGTGTCATCACAGAGCGATACCAACCTCTGTAACTGGGCCAGCAGCAAGTCCATCTTCAGAGCCATCGGGGATTGGCTCTGTTGGCCAGGGTGGAAGCTTCCAGCAGCTTCTCACAGAAGCCACTTCTATCGCTCTCCCCTGCTACCAAAAACCAGGCTGTGCCAAACTAACACAATCACAGAGACTGCAACCAGAGTGAAAATAGTAAATGAGCCAGAAACACCCAACTATTTCTATCACTAGAAAGTCTTCACTTAAACCAAAAATGCCTCCCAGAGAATCTCTACCCACATCATTTCAACACTCTGTAAACAGCTTAAGCAGGTTTCTGATGCTTAGCATTTTTGTGTCTTCTATACCAACACTTAACATTTTTTTCTGTAGAAAATGGAGTTCCCCAGATAAGGCCATTTCAGAATTTGAGGTGCCTGGAGAATCTGGACAGCTCAAAGCCCTGTTGCAGTCCTGGGCTCATCTGAAGTAATAATCCCACTCATAACTTATGTTTGTAAACATCCTTAATTACTGGGTCCAGCATAAAGCCTCTCAATAAATACTCGTGTCAGAAAACAGAACTGTGCTTGTGTTCATGTCCAGGCTACTGAAAGTTTCAGGAGCCAGACTGGTTAGGAAAAAAAGCCCACCAGCATCTATTTACAGATCCATATACCCACCAGCTGGATTTTATTTTCATCCACAGTGGGATCTTCCATCTATATAGCCTTTGAAATATGAATCTCAAACTTTATGCTGGAGGACAGAATTCAAAGTCATTTGTTACCCAGTGTCATGCTCTTGAGTTAATTTCAACTATTTTTCCTTAACTGTGCTAAAATAATGAATAATAAATAGTGGTGGCAACAGCAGCAAGAGCAGATCCAAACCAAATCCAAGCTACAAAAGGAAACAAATAATAAAATTTCTCTCCTTCTCCTTTACTTTCTTTTCCCATTTTTTTCCTAAGGATTCCACTGTCATTATTATACACTTAATCTTTTGCTTTCCCTACTCCTTTCTACCAAAGGTTGTGAAGGACTGTAAGAGGTCAGAGGATTTCACATCAGTCCTCCACTTATTTTAGGTACTGACTGTTCCTGGAATATATAATTAAATCCTAACAACTGGGTAAAAGAAGATGTCCCTACAAAACTTTGCTCTGAAATACTAAATACTGAATTTGTGAAAAACTAAATCTATGACTTTCATACAAGGTGCAGGAAGTGTCCTGTTGGATCTTTGTGCCAGGCTGGTTTCTGGATCTTCCTTCCCTAAAACAACCACAGTAACATTTTATGAGTTCTATAAGTTGACCCGGTTAGTGTAATATTTACTATGTAAATGTAATGATTTCGTTTCACTAAAGGATACCAAGAATAAAACAAGTAGTCCTGACCCATGAGTGATCATGGGTCTTCTGAGAGACAAAACGTGCCCTATTAGCACTGCAGGTCTGACCATCTGCCTTGACACAGATAACAAATGGTTTGGGAAGGACTCCACACAAATTAGGGGAGAATAAGAACAAAAACTGAGGAAGTTCAGAGAGGGACTCCATGAAAAAGAAAAGCATTTGCTGAGCAAGGACAACTGATAGGGATATCTGCTGGAATGTCCCAAAAAATCTGCTGGAGGTATCATCTGCTGGGCACGCAGGTGTGCATGGGCAGCACTGATCTAAAATATTTTTAATCGCAGGGACTGTCCCAACTGTTAATAAAGAAAACTTGGTTTGCCACTGGCCCTGTGCTCCTGTGAGGAAGCCAAACAGATTTGTCCAAAGTCAGCCCAGCTGACCACAAGTTAGTAGTTCCAGCCTGCAGCCCAGTGCAGGAGTTGTCAGACGTGAGACTGGGGAAAGGTAACAGATGATGCCCAAGCCTTAAAGGCAGACATGAGAGCGCCCAGGAAGGAAACAGAGGAGTTCCTAGTCCTGTCACTGTTGCAAGTCTTGCTTGAGATTTGGAAGCTTCAGAGAGTTAACTTTCATTACCGTCTTCCACTTAATGAATGTACAAGAATGTACAAGAAGGATCTGGAGGAAGGGAGATGCCAGTTGTCATCTGGGACACATCAGGGGGCCAGAGCCCTACCTTAGCTATTGTGTGTAGCTTTCTTTGCACATTAGTGTCTTAGGTTACAATATAAGATGGAACACAAAAATCCCAAACCAAACCAAAACAAAAAAACCCCAAACAAACAAAAAACCCCACCAAAACCCAAACAAAACCCACAAACAAACAAACACACCCACAGCAACAAAAAAACCACAAAACCAACAAACAAACAAAAAAGTATTCTATTATCATCTCCATAAGCTGTTAAAAACAGGTGTGGCAGTGTTCTTTATCTCTTCCATGTCTCATCCCTGATAACTCCAGGGGATATCTTCTGCTAATGGGCCATCAAAGTCTGAGTGCGTGACTCTTAAAAATTACACCAACCCACTGTGAGATGCTCCACCCAGGGGAAGGAGCCAAGCCTTCCTACCTGGATATAATCTGAGATTTGGAGCACCACAGGCAGCCTTTTCTATTGGATTCCCAGAGGACAAGAGCTACATAACCACCACTGGACATTCAGAGGAAGACCAGACCCTTCTACAGGATCACTGCTCCAACAGAACCACAGCTGTCACTGCAGGAGGGCTGCAGCCACCATTCAATGGGACTGCTACCAGCACCCTGACCCACAGGGTGTCAGGTGGCCCTGTCAGGTTAAGCCAGTGAGGTTTTCTTGCGTTTATTTTCATTTTCCTATTAAATTGTAGTTCTGAGTTGGAGTCTCCCACTGGTTTGCTTTCAATTAGGTACAATTAGGAAGGCTGACAAGAGCACCTTTACTGGTGAGTTGTATTTTTATTACCATGACAGTAGTTTGGAATCAAGTTACTCTTTGAAGCTGACAAATACAGACAATAAAAATACATGTTCTGCTGCCCCTTGCTCTCTCACAAGTGCTTTTCTCTTATAGACACACAGACACATTTAAAAATTAGGCAAGAAAAATTGTCCTACATTTGAATTTTATAATCATCAAGCTAGGGGACTTGTGCAAGGGCATTGTGTTTATCAGAACTAGATTCTTGACAGGAAAATGCTGTAGCTGATTGGTGTCTTAAAAAAAAGGGAAGGGAAGGGAAGGAAGGGAAGGGAAGGGAAGGGAAGGGAAGGGAAGGGAAGGGAAGGGAAGGGAAGGGAAGGGAAGGGAAGGGAAGGGAAGGGAAGGGAAGGGAAGGGAAGGGAAGGGAAGGGAAGGGAAGGGAAGGGAAGGGAAGGGAAGGGAAGGGAAGGGAAGGGAAGGGAAGGGAAGGGAAGGGAAGGGAAGGGAAGGGAAGGGAAGGGAAGGGAAGGGAAGGGAAGGGAAGGGAAGGGAAGGGAAGGGAAGGGAAGGGAAGGGAAGGGAAGGGAAGGGAAGGGAAGGGAAGGGAAGGGAAGGGAAGGGAAGGGAAGGGAAGGGAAGGGAAGGGAAGGGAAGGGAAGGGAAGGGAAGGGAAGGGAAGGGAAGGGAAGGGAAGGGAAGGGAAGGAAAGGAAAGGAAAGGAAAGGAAAGGAAAGGAAAGGAAAGGAAAGGAAAGGAAAGGAAAGGAAAGGAAAGGAAAGGAAAGGAAAGGAAAGGAAAGAAAGGAAAGGAAAGGAAAGGAAAGGAAAGGAAAGGAAAGGAAAGGAAAGGAAAGGAAAGGAAAAGGAAAGGAAAGGAAAGAAAGGAAAGGAAAGGAAAGGAAGGAAAGGAAAGGAGAAAAAAGTAACATGACGGTGCAGCAGAATTTATAGAGGGAGTCCTTCAGAGCAGGCAGCAAGACACCTGGCAGTTTTCTCCGGCTGTGTAGCTCAGTGTGACTAACATGACCAAATGTCAACACATGCTCCCTAAACCCTCAACCAGCCTAATCTAGCAGGGACTGTCCTTGGCAATGAGGAGTTCCTTAAATCAAGGATCCAAGCATCAGTGTGATGGATGTGCCGCTCCAAGCGAGGTGGAGCATGGCCACGCTGGGTGAGCTGACAAACAGCCACCCAGGGCTGATGAGCCCTGCCTGCTCCTCTCCGGCACGGCCGCAGCGCTGTATCCAGGGCTCACAGCACAGAAATGTGCTGCAGAGCCCAAGCCTGCGCTGGATCCCTCCTCCTGCCTGAAGGGAAGGGCTGTAAGAACCACTTTGCCTCCTCATTTGCAGTCAGGCTCTGCTTTCCTCTGCTGAGCACCTATGTCCCTGCCTCCCAGCTCTCCATGACGGGACAGCCAAAACTGACAGGTTGCTCTGCAAACAGCACAGAGGGGGGCAGCTCTCAGCTGCCACTTGCTGCAACTGCCAGGGAGTGTTTGTTGGGGTGGCTGGTGGCAGACCTCTGCATAACCGGGAGTGAATGCGCCTTTCATGCCTTTGTGTACAACTGAAGTGTGGGACAATGAGAATGGAAACATTTTTCCTGTTCTTGACATCCAACTGCCTCCTGGAGGATACAGTCTCCACCAGACAGATGGCTAATTTCTTTACCCTAACCTCCTCCTCCAGCACTCCAGTGTTAGTATGATGTTCTACCCTGGAGTGAAGCCCTAATTGCTGTCAAACGTTCGGAGACAAAAGTGGTTGTCTATATATCATTCATGCAAGTGTTGTTACCAGGGTGTGAATTAAACAGCAGAAGCCACTTGTCAATTGACTCCAACCTGAGCCATTTTGCTCAAAACCTGACTTGCGTTTTAAAGGATCAAGGTTGATGATTTTTATTTCAGTGCAGGCAGGGACTGCGTGCACCAGAAGATGCCGCATCATTCACTGAAGGACCCTCAGCTGCTCTGCCTTCATTAGGCTTACAAAGGACATGGGGTGCTCTTTCCCCTGATCATTCAGAAATCCTCCCGTGGCAGAAAAACGTTCATTTTCCTTTGTCCTCACCAGCTAAACCCAAGGGGCTGTTCAGCATGAAATGCACACTGAGCACAAAGCCAAGACATAGAGTTCCTCATTTGTCTCGCTCACATGTAAGACGCATTTTTGGGACCAACGAAGTTCTTGTTTCCCAAAGATGCGGCTACCATTGAACAGACAGGTAATACTAATGGCCAGACAGTGACAGTCAGCTATTGGGAGGCTGATTAGATGCACATTTATTGTCTAATTATGTTGTGTGACAGCACAGGCTGCTGAACACCATTTTAACATGCAGAGTAACACCTCAGGAGGCTCTTCATTATGCATTCAGTGGGCTATTTTCAGACTAAACAGCATGTCAGTGGCTGTGTTTATCCTTTTCCACCTGGGCAGAGGAAACAGTTCAATGTTCCTCCAGGGAATTAATACATATTACAACCCACACGTTCATTTTCCTCAACAGACAGAAATGGCCAGACATATTACATGTTTCCAGAAAATACTGAGGTCCTGACAAAGAGGGATTGCTGGGGGAAAAAATGAGTTTGAGCATAGATCCTGAATTTAAAGGAAGCCAAATTCCCCAGGATCAGCATGAAACCCTGCCTGCTTTCCCCCATGCTGAGATACACATGCACAAGTGGAACATGGACATGCAGAGCCTCTTGTGTAACAGCTTCTGACAGCACTGTGAGAGGGGAATGCTTTTCCTGCGTCTGAAAGGGGTGGTGGGAGTCCTGCGAGCCAAACCACATCAATGTCTGCCCTGGAATGCTGCTGGGCTGAGAAGGCAGCATCTGCAATGGGGCTCATGGGGGCCTTCCCCCTCTCCCTGTCTCTTTCCCACCATGATTTACTCTCACTTGCTGAGAATACTTCATCTCATACCCTTTAACAAATTCTGCCAGTGGCTTCCTGGGAATGGATTCATTCCCATGCCTGTAATTCCACAGCAGTGACTGAAAAATGAACAAATCAGTATTCTTCCTCTTCTTTTTCTTTCCTTAACCCACACAGCTTTGATAAAAAATGGTACCAGCAAGAAGCTACTCTCCCCAAACCTTGGATAACACCTGGTAGTTTTCCTTGACATAGCAAGGCCAGCAAAGAGCAATAAAAATGTTACAGGATGCCCATGTGGTTTTGCCTTATAGAGGGGAGGGGACACAATGGGCAAGGCCTGTGTAGAGACAGTGAGGGTGGGCAACATCACTGCCAATGATGGCAGGGAGAAGGGGCAAGGGAAGGCTGGTAGGCAGGGGAAGCCTTATGGCAAGAGAGTGGTACTGAGGGCAAGTCTGCTTGGAGAGATCATGGCCCAGCACAGACTGGGAGGTGCAAAGAGGAACCTGAGCCCTGAAGGCAAGCCCCAGGTCTCAGCACACCTTGTCAAGCTCCCAGCAGGAATTCAAGCCAAGATGCTGACTCTGCCATTTTTTTATTCCCAGATTTTTAAGTGGCTGCTCTACAGTACTTACCATGTTTGGCACAGTCTGGGCTCAAGCAGTGTGAGATCCAAACAGAGCCACTGCTAATGATACACCTCTAATTAAGCACGGAGATATGGTGGGTGGTTCTTGAAGTCCCTGAGATGAAGACCACTGAAAGCTCAGAGAGTCTCTTGGGCAAAGCTCCTTTGCCCTCTCATGCCCTCACATTTCTGCTGAGGTATTGGCTTCCACCCACTGCCCAGGACAGGATGCTAGGCTGGGATGCTAGGTCCATGGGCTCAGGCTGGTCACTGGTCAGGTGCTTAATGCCATTCCCCCCTCCCCCCCAGCTCCATTTTCAGGACACGGGAGGGCAGCAAAGGAGGGAGCAACATGTATTCAGTGAGCAGCTCTGACACGGGAGATTGCAAGGTCAGGGGTCCCTCCTCTCCACCAGTAAAACCTAAACCCAACTTGAAATGAAAGAGTGTTTATTAAAATTGACATTTCTATGGTGTCTGCCCAGCTGATTAGAAGTAACAGCTGCGAAGCCAGCAGTGAAGAGGCCCAATATCCCAGAAGCTTCAAAACCACTTTATATCCTGCTTTATTACTGATTTAACAGCCACCTGAAAAGATTTAGAGTCAAGTTTCTGGAGACTGGCAGGAGCGCACAGCTCCCCATAAGCACCTGCAGCACCTCTCTGGGGCTGGGACACACACCAGGAATGGTCATGTGAGCATCCATGGGACCTAGGAGGGTCTGCTGGCGCCTGCAGAAGGTAGAGGTGATTCCCAGCTGCTCCAGGTTGGGCAGTGGAGGATGGAGATGCTGCTGGCAGTGCCTCAGAGGCAGGTATGCTCCTCCTCAAAGTGATGGCAAAGCACATTTGGGAAGGTTTTCTGTGGCAGAGGAATATTGAATTCATTATGCTTCAGGGAAAAACTTAGAGGTTAAAATGAAATGGCAGCAGGTGCATCTAATAAGATTACAAGGTTCCCCTGGGATGCACTGGGAGAGCAGTTTCACTGTGTATTTCAAACAAGGCTATACTGTTGAAATCAACAGGATTTCAGTTGCAAAAGGCGAGCTAATTGGGAATTCAGTTCCTAATTATTCAGGTATAAGGAATAACACAGCCAGAGATGTGCTCAAATAAAATCTGCTTGATCCAAGTTAGGAAGAACAAGGTGAATGTACCTCCTGAGTACAAATGTGTAAGACCTGAGTATGGAGACACAGGTGGAAAGTACATCTTGCAGAGATTTCTGTACTGTCATTAAAAAGACATTACAGTGAAAACAGAATGAAATATATCATGCTAAAATACCATTTAGATTCTGAGGCTCTCTGCTTTAATACCTTGCACAGCCTCAGAGGAGGGGCTAGATATGCCAGCATATCACCCTGAACTAACCAAGCAGTTTCCAGATCTGTAGCTCACAGAAAACCTTATGCAATGAACAGAAATAAACCTTAGACTTTATTTTATTATATCTGTAAAAAATTAGAACAAACTGTAATTCTGCCATGTTGCATCTAAGCAGAACCTGTACAGCCACCTTTCAGATGTGCTTATAAGGCAGAACTGACAGCCTGAATGGAGGAGATGCTCTGAAGATCCTATACAACCCTCAAATAAATCTCTGAATTTCTATTTGTGCCAATCAATCTGGCTTTCCAAGTGTCAGCTGGTAACACATCTGTCAGCATCCAAGTGCTGCAGTTACAGGGTAAGCTGTACTCACAGCTGGAAACTTACTTTAGTGATTGCTTAC
The DNA here is from genome assembly GCF_963513975.1 of Fringilla coelebs. Taxonomy (NCBI): domain Eukaryota; kingdom Metazoa; phylum Chordata; class Aves; order Passeriformes; family Fringillidae; genus Fringilla; species Fringilla coelebs. The sequence continues at coordinate 62,219,419 of NC_140032.1, read as the reverse complement.
ACTTAAGTGAAAGATAACCCTGGATTATGCATTTCACACAGCAGAGGTTAAAAACAGGACTGGGGTTTGTGTTAATGTCAGTACAATGTTTCTCTCTGACCCCAAGCACATATGAGGTTGCCTGTAGTAATGTTTTCCCTATGTTCCACCTTCTGTGCTGTCCAGGAAAAATAAGGGAGAGCTCTCACTGCAACACCTGCACAGCTTGTAGATCCAAAAGGAGATAGCTTTAACTGTGAAAATCCTACCCTATTCTCTGTGGGAAGCTTCCAGCTTTGGCCTGAGAGCATACACTCGCTTACCTTTATATCATCCATTGGCTTGCATGCTGACAGATGCTATTCATACCAACACAAGGTGTCCAGGTACCCCTGGGGTCCTACAGCCCCCATGAGCCTGTAGGGCTCAGGTTTAGAGAGCATGTCTGAGTGTTCCACCTGACAAGAGGGCAGTGAGGGAGACATTTTAGCTGGCTAAGTGGAAATGTGTTCCTCAAGCCAGCTCCAGTGGAATCATGTACAAACCAGAGCCCTAGTAAAGCCTACAGGAAGATACAAAGACTATTTTAAAATCCAGCAAGTAAGGAAACAACCTTCCCATGACTCAGAAGCACTTCAAGGGGTCACAATCCATCAGTTAACAGGAATGATCACACATTTAACTGTAAAAGAGATGTAGACTCTTCTACACTTTCAGTGAAGGTTTCCCAGAGCTGTATTCACAAAGGAGCACTCGTTCAGCTCTCTGGGAGGTACCTGGGAGGTAACTTCAGCAGCCTGGGTCTCATGAGGGAATCTAGCCCAGTTTTCTGGACAGCCATTCTATGAAGCAGCCTGCCTGCATTCAGCAGTGTAACAAATGAAACACCTGGCAGCTGGCCCTGGGATAGCTCCTGGAATGCTAGGAGAGAGAGAGACAGGTCCTCTCTCCAGGCCATCCTCCTTTTCCCTCTGACTGGGAACTCCTGCAGTGCCTCATCCTCTGTCTCTCCTCCAGAGAGGCTGGAACCACTCTCTCAGCATCAGTGAGAGCTGGTGAGAGATGCCAGGGACTCAGTGTAGCTGCACAGTGAGGCTGTGCACAGGCTGCAGCAGGGAGCAGGCACAGCTCACCTCCCTCTGCCATGCCAGCCCGCAGGATCATTGAGCCTGTCTGCAAGGGTGGGATGGTGGCTCTTGAGGTGACAGTCCTTACTAAGTGACACAAGGGTTTTATCACATCTGTCCTAAGGGCTGCAGGGTAGGAAATCCCTATCACACCACATGGGAACTGCCAGTTTTCCCACCCAGTCAGCAGCTTCCTTAGAACTGCGACCCACCGTGAGATAGAATGTGGGTGCAGATATTTTAACACCATTTTATGGTTTCTTTCAGCTTCACCTCAAAGGCAAGGTGCTTTTTAATTCTGGTTCATTTTTAAACAGCAGGAAATGTAGTTTAATGCATTTTACGAAAGTGGTAAGAACAGAAAAGGAAAAATGTAAGCAATTGGGAGAATAAATGGAAGGAAACTGAAATAAAAGGAAACTGAATGTTGTACCTGCAAGACAATACGTACTTTTCATGCAGAACTGATTAGAATGAACCAGAGAGTTTAAGAAAGCAAGAAGTGTGTACTAGAGTAATAGTAGGATGCCACTGCTGACACAGAGGTCTTTATCCCAAACTACTCCGCTCTTGGCTCTTTACCTCTTTGTGTCCCAGTTTTCCTTAAAGGGAAATCAACTGCTTCCTTTCTGATAATTAGGAGGATAACCCCATCATTAACTGGTGCTGTTGGCACATCTACTGGTGATGACAGAGGGGGACTGGGCCAGGAGGGCTCCCCGAGCTTGGCCCAGCATGTGTGAGAAGCAGGCTAAAATCCCTGCTCTCTCCTGCATGCAAGCTCACTCACCTTCCATCTGTCAGTTAGCTCTCCAGCACTGACAGACGAGGCTGGGGCCGTGTCCATCCCACTGCACTCCCCACCTGTGTGACAGAGAGAGCTTCATTGCTGGAAAAGCCTCTCCTGCACGGCTGCAGCCCATTAAGGCAAACTGCAGTCTGTGCCAGTTCACCTTAATGTGCTGGGCTGTGAGCTATGGCTGCTCAGGAGCTGATTCAAAAATGATTAAGTGGCTCTTGCTCCAAGGGCAGCTACTTTGGGATCAGGGATGGATGACAGCCGGGCACAGCAGCTTCCTCCTCTGCTGTACGTTAACTCACACATGTTTCCAGGCCAAGGCCCCCAGAAGAAGGGAGGGTGACTGAGGCACTTACCACAGTCTGCTTCAATACAGACCCTGCCAGGTGTGCCCATGTGTGTAGCACACACATGTGTAAGGCCATGGGCCATACCTTTGCAGTTGTTCCCCCACAGACCTTAACTCATTCTCACCCACAAACAATTTTCCCACCCATAAACTATTTCTGTTGCAAGTGCCTGTGTGTTTTTAAAGAGAGAGAGGAGTGCCTGAAGGGCATGGAAGTGGCAACCCAAATAGCAGGGGATGCTACTGGCTCTGAGGGCCATTCCCAGAGCTTGGCACTTGTGGAACCTGGGAGTGAGCAGCAGGGGAGTGTACAGGGAGCACATCCTCGTCCCCTCTTCTCAGCCCAGAGACTGTGCTGGAAACAGTACAAGCAACTTGTCTGGGAGGCTGACTCCAGCTGCCAGTCAGCCATGCTGGCTGCACTCCTTTGTTCCTCAGTCTTTCTCTTAGGGCCCCGCTCAGAGAGAGACTGCAGCATGTGCTCAGCAGCTGGGCTCCATGCCCACAGAAAAGGAAGGGAATGAGATGTCTGACACACTGGCAGGGCAGCTTGTTTGTGGCAAGGAAAAGAGGTCATGTCAGCTCTGGCTCTGCACTAGGAACGGCAGTGGGCTTCCCCTGTGGAGATCAGCAGAGTAAGTGGGTGCCACAGAACCAATTGGTGCCGGTTGTATTTCAAAGCTGAACTGCTGAACAGCAATACTCACCTGCAAGGCAGCAGGCAGGGCTCACACAGAGAAGCAGCAGCGCATTTATGAGACGCTGAAAGCCAGCATGTCACTGCTCCCACGGCAGTGGCTCTTGTGCCACCATGCAACTCTGCTGCCCAGCTCACATATCCCTCCCATAACCCAGAGGCTGCTCCAGGCAGGTTCCAAGGGGTGGTGGGCTCTGGGGAGAGGGGTCTGGTCCAGTGGCAGAACACGAATACAAGCCAGACCTCCAGGCTCCCACTCTGGTCCTCATGCCTGTCACCTTTAGCTCCCTTGTTCATATGCACTGACTCTATTTTATTTATAATTTACATTTTTATTCTTAGCCACAGCTATGCCTCCAAAACTACTCAGACCACTGGGGTTTGACAAACGCTTAAGAAAAGCTCATTTTGAAGCAGCAGTTGCAGATTTATACTAAACATGATAACAACTACACCCTGCTGCTGCTACCCTCAAAGCAAAGGATTGCATAGAGCAATGCCCTCCTCGTGGAGTTTGTGGCTGGTGGCCACTCCTGTAGTGCTGCTTCAGATCCCTGTTATTTTATTATCCCCATCTTTACGAGTTCCCAGGGAAAGTGCAATCACAGCTTTGCGGCTTCCTGGAGCAGCTGTCCCCCTGCACTGCTGCAGCCAAAAAAGCTGACACCAGAGCCTGGCACTCTGCTTTTTACTGCCGTTCTACTCCTAACTGGAGCAACAAGGAGCATGCAGAGTCATGTACCAACCCAAGGAGATATTAGCTAATTGAAATTGTGCCCCGCTGCACTAAACGCTAGTCACTTAAATCAATCTCTTCCTTCTTCCTCTCACCCCCATCTCATTCTCTCCACCTTCCCTGCGCCTTCATCCTTCCCTCCCCCTCTCCTTCTCATCCCCTCCTTCCCCAAATCCTCCCCCACTGTCTGACTTCTAATCCCTCTAGGGCAATTAAAAGCAGGACCAACAACAAAGGGAAGGCAACAGGAAACCCCATTATTCATCCTCCGCAGCACATCGTCCCGCCGGGTTTGCAGCACCCACCCCTGCTGCAGGGGTCCCCACGAGCTGAGCTACCTGCGGTGCTGTGCAGCGGCTGTGGGTGCCTTCCCCCCTCCCTGCACCTAAGAGGCACTCGTCTTTCTCAGAGCAATTACCACAAATGATTTATGTGGCCAGTCAAGAGGGCCTGCCAGGGTTCTTATTTCATCTCTGAGAAAAGGAACTCTGCTGGAATTTTATCAGGGAGCTTGGATTAAATTGACAGCTGCCTTTTGTTTTGTTTTAAAGACCTTCCCTTCAGAGCACAGCATTCTGCCTGGATTTTGGCGGGGGGAGGAAATCCAACACCATGCAAGGGTACAAGCCCCTCCTTTTAAGAGAAAAATCCATTTTCTTCACTCCATATATATTTTAAGTGGGGCCATTTTTAAGGAGCTGACATCTGCAAAGCGATCCCCACTCCCACTGACTGCAAGCGGCATTTTATTTCACTTCACCGAAGCCACGAAGGCACCAGCTTTTCCTTCCCGGTGCAAGTGTCAGTTAGGCTGACAGAGGGAAACGATGGAGTCCTCAGCTCAACACGAGCACAGGCATCTTCAGATGCTGCCACACACAAAGCATCCTGCATCCCCTCCTCGTCCGGGCATACAAGGCACGGGGAGAGATGTGCTCAGGCAGCCGGGGACATTCCGCTCAGGAGCACAGGGAAGCAGATCCCGGCACGCTGCAGGGACCCCGAGCAGGGAGACATGCTGGGACACAGCGGAGCAGAGCCCGTGTCGAGCAGGCAGGCACACAGCGCCGGAGCGCTGCGCACACGCGGGAGACATGCCAGCAGGCAGGCAGCTACACACACATCGTCCAAAGCTGTGCCCAGAAAGGCACATGCATAGGCAGAAGGCATGGAGAGACACACAGACAGAGCTGATTGCAACTTCAGGCACTGCCAACAGCAAGAGGTATTAACAAATATTTAACCAAGTCAGCTGCCTCTTGCCTTCCTTGCTTTAGTGGCTGGTTCTTACACACCCTTTCAACAGATTTGAAAGCATTTGTTCTCTAGATAACACAATTTGGGCTTCGCATATATATTTGGGAGGCAAAGTCTAACACAAGGACACAAAATTATCGAGGATGCCAGCAGAGATTACAGCATCAATGGTAAGAGGTCTAGATATATATTTATTGCCTTAAAAACAATTCTGGGTTTGATACAAAGCAGCAGTCTTTCTCTCTACTGCAGGGTGGTATGGAGGAGGAGAAGAGTATGTTAATTCTGTATTAAAAGAAGTGAATAGGATTACAAAATAGAGATGAGCAGTCTAATGCTTAAAAGGCGCAGAAAGAGGATGCAGGGTGGTAAGGTTCACACAAAGGAGAGGCATGTCTCATGGCAAAGGACTCTGTCAACCTGAAATCCAGGCATTTCACAGACATAAGCAACAGTATTTTCAATAAATTTACCTACCCAGATGCCTGCTCTCACTTCTGGTTTTTTCCTATTGATGTTTTCATACTTTCAGATGATTCTTTGCCTGCCGTCACTTTGCAGAAGAGCTAAATATGCATTTGGGGGATGGAAAAACCTTGGACAGCAATGACACACGTGCGCTGCTCAGTGCACCAAGACATCTGATAGAGGAAATAATAAAAACACTGGTCTGCCTCATACTTTTTCCCCTTGGCACTTTAGATTTTACCAACATCAATAGTAACCCTAACTGATTTCAGAAGAAGAAACATTTAAAAGCCAGCTGGCATCCTTTTAAAACCTTTAAGCTACACGTGTTTTTTGCTACTCCGTCCACAGAAACTGCATTCAAAAGATGCCATTTCATTTATTACAAAATGGCCACATTTTCTTACACCTTCCTGCCTCCCATCCCTCCTTTTTCTCTAAGTGGGCATGTTTACAGAGACTTAAGAACTTCCAGCTTCAATATCCCTGGAAAATGATCCCCTTGCTACAGGCTATAGCTGGCAGGCTATAGCTGCTCTCCTCAAGGCAGGAGAGAATGCTTTGGTGTTCAAAGACCAAGCTGGCAGCATCTTCACCCCCAATCTCTTATAAAGATTGCACCAAGACCAGTCACTGCTCCCTGCCTCTGGTCACATCACTTGGATAAAAGAAGAGAGCCAGAGTACTCTGTTAAACAAAGAGGGTTATGCTAATTTTATGCTAATTAGGTGTATCAATGCAGCCCTGCTATAGAATTGCTTCCCTCTGCCCAGGCCTTCTTCAGCTGCAGAAAGGATGACAGGGGGAGCTGACAAGGCTCAGCAAGGATGAATGCAATGCAGAGTCCAGCTGCACTCAGAAAAAGAAAAAAACTCTGTTACTTTTGGTGGGTTTACTCTCTTTGTGGCTCCATTCCCTTCCAATGCAACCCTTGGCAAGGCTGCCAAGCTCTCAGCCCCAGAAATAGCATGTCAAGTAGCAGAAAAACCAGAGGGGAGGGGGAGATGCAGATAAAAATAGAGAGAAATGTTGATTGCATTGTTACTGCTTCAATTAAGCTCAGACACTTCAGCCTGATGAGTCAACAGCAATGACAAGAGGGCACAGACAACAAGAGCAACTGCAGTGCAAACCAGTTTATCAGTGCAACTAATGTGGAAAGCACTGAACTCCCAAACCAGTCACTGTGGTAGGGAAAGGAGGATGTGCTCTAGCATTGCCCTTCCTGCACCAGTCTGACGACAGCAGCAGAAGCCACAAAAAGGTGGTGAGTTAATAATGAAGGGGCAGGAGAGCTGATGGCTTGGAGCAGAGCCACCCTCCCCAGCCCAGCATGTGGCACCATGAGTGGGGCAGTATAAGTGGGGCTCTGGGAGCCAACTTGGCCTGTTCAAATGTAGCCATTGTCTTCTCCAGGGGCTTAAATCACACTGGTGATTCTTTGTGTGTTTCAGCAGCACCGGCAGAGACAGGGCAGTAACAGATGGGTATAATTACAGGGACCAAGGCACAGTCCCTTCTCCATCAGCCCATGTGATGCACATTTTCTCTATGAGAATAGACTGCCTTGCACCCCCCCATGAGTGGGGGTGATCCAACTTCCTCCCCCTACCACCTCTGCTGTTGGGAGCTGACAGAGCAAGGATTTTGGTCAGGGCAGAGGTGCAAACACAACATATGCTGAGTGAGAGGGAGGACCAGTAGCACTACAGAATGGGAGGTTGGGTGGGAGCAGCCACCAAGCTGCCCCTGTCAGTCCCTCCCTGAGTGTCAGAGGACAGGCATGGGGCTGAGGCAGGGGGCAGCGGGGTGGAAGGCAGGCAAAACCTCTCAAATAAACTTTGGTTGGGGTTATCTGTGTCACCCACTATGTAAAGTCACCTCTGAAAAGAAAGGAAGAGGTGCAGTTGGTCATAACTTCAAACAGTCTGTCTCTCAGCCTTGCCACACCAGTCCCTGGGAAATGTTCACCTCTCCCTGTGAAGTAGTTTACAACACATATAACATCAGCATTTATTGCACCATCTGCCAGCACTCCTCTTTTTACCAACCCCATCAAAGGAATGCTGAGGAAGTCATGTATGGAACCACTTATGACCAGCAGCAGTGCCATAAAGCTCTGCCCTGCAGCCCAGGCTGCCCAGGTTATCCCACCATGTCCCAATTCAGCCATTCATTCCATTCTTGTCCTGTCAATGCAACGTAATGTTCTTACACTTAGAGGTTTTGTTAGCCCAGTGTCCCACCTCTGACAGTAGCCAGCCACAAATTGTTAGGAAAAGGGAGCAAGGACGGATGCACAGTAAGCTGGCCCCTGGGATCCCTCCCAGCATCCAGCAATTAGGATTAAGAGCACCCTGTACTGGTGACTGTATAGATCTAAAACCCTCGTTCTTGCCTGCAAAGCTCTCCTTGTGCATTTAAACAATTCCTTTTACATACAATCTCTGCAGCAGCGTGCAGCAGGGAATTCTGCATATTGCTGTTTTGTGCATCAGTTGATGCCGTGCAGAAAAACAAACAAAACAAACCCAAAACATTCTTCTGCTTTAAACCTACTACCCACTCCTGTGCTGCTGAAATGCTCCAGAGACACTACATTATCATGCTCTTTTTCCATGAGAGTGGGGAAATCTCACATTTGGGGCAATTCCCTGGGTATCCAGCTGTTCCACCCATGTCTCCCTTATGGAACAGCTTTTCAAGCGATTCCCACCTGTTTGTCACTGACTAGCCAGCCACCGACTGTGGCAGGGATATACAAATTTTAAGACGATGCTATGCCTAGGTTAAAAAAGTCCCTTTTCAACCTAGAGGCCCATCCATCTGCATGGTTTGGGCTCGCTGTGCCTGCTGGTATTTGCCAAGCCTCTGCCTCCTTTGTCCAGGGGGGAGGAACCCAGTTAACATGGGGGGGTTCACTGGGGTGGCATGTACCAGGCTCTCTAGCATAGCCTAGCACAGCACCAAAACTCACAGAGAATACAGTGTAACACCAGAGTTTGCCGAGGAGGGCATTGCTGCAGGAGAAAGGAAATGCCCTGGTGAGCAAGGGTGCTCACCATGGCAATAGTAAGTGCGCCTGGGAATTGCTCTTTACCTTCCCAACGGGTGCAGCATGAAAGGAAAATAAGTACACGTGGGGAAATAGTCAATAGCACCTGAGGTGAAAACCTGCACACCCCGCTGCACAGGGAAAATGCAGTTACGTGCTCCTGAGACATGGATCAGTCAGAGAGCAAAGGGGCTGGCACAGGATTAGAGAGAGCAACATTTGAAAGTCCTCAGATCCTGTGTTTGCACACAGGCGGGGCCACATCCAAGGTTCACAGTCTTGCTGGTAGCTATCCATCAAAACATTTGCACTGCCAGTTTGGACAACATTTGTTAAAAATCTATGTTCAGTTCACAAGGCTTGCACCAGACCGTCCAAATAAATGACTGAATAATCTCTTTTCTTAATGCTATCCCCCAGTATTTAGGATTACTTCATGCCAGATACGCCACTGAAGGAGGGAGGGTTGGCACGGGGGAGGAGGGGAGAGGGGGCTGCTCAGGGGAAGAGCCCAGCCGATATTCATTCTGTCTCATTCCCCTGTGAGATCCTTTCCACCACACTACCGAGCACAACACAATTAGTGAAAAGGGCCCATTTTTCCTCCAGGAGCCAAGGTCCCAAAAAGGTACAGCTTCAACATCATTAGCAGTTCATCTTCTTAAACCTCCGGGCAGCCCCTAGGCAGATCCCCTCATGCAAGCCCCACACCCCTCCCCCTTTTTGGTGTCTGCTTATCAAACTAATGAAGCACATCTACACTGCAAGGTCTTGAGGTAGAAGACAGCAGCTTAACCATGATTCAGTACATGTCTGTTCCCCTCCTCCTCTTTACCAAATAAAGCAAGCAGAATTTCCTACACTTAAATGGAAGGGAGGAGGAAGGAAGGAGGGTAAGGGGAGGGAGACATTTGCCTAATAATTCCCAGCAGAAGGAGATGTCCGTTTACTTTCTTTGACTAAGCACTTGCATATTAAAAAGGCTCGGTTCCTTAGTGGACAGGATTTATCAGTGCCACATTTTCTACTTAATAGACCAGAGCTGGCAATGCCTGCTGCAGGTAGCTGGAGATGGAAACAACTTTGTGTGACCTTTCCTTGCTCTTCTCTGGGTCCCCTGTGTACAGGGGAGCCAGCAGAGGATGCAGAGAGCGCTGAGAGCCGAGGGCCATGTGGTGGGGAAGGGATCCTTCATGTGCCTCAGTGCTAAAACAAGAAGACCACTGCAAAAACAGTGAAAGCACAACAAGGCTCCATTAGCTTTTTTCCATTCAGTGATATCCGGAAAGGCAATTTCCAGCTTTAGATAAAAACACATAAACATCTTTCATCATGTCACTGACCTAAATATAGACGACTACTTCAAGGCAAGAGAAATAAAAAAAAAAAGAAAAAAAAGAGGGAAGAAAGCCCTATTCTTATACCTTCAAAAGCTATGAAGCTCTACAAGCAAACTGCAGTAAAGAGGAGCAATAGATAACCAGTCAGATGGAAAGAGAGAGAGAAAGAAATACATGTTTTCAAATGATTGTCCTGATGGACCATTATCTTGGGCCCAGCTTTCACCTGCCCTGTGACACAGGCTTTTTCCACATCCTCCTGGACACGTGGCTGTCTCCTGGGCTGCCTCCTCCTGGCACCCACAGCCTTTCCCTGCAGCCAGCAGGACCTTTGCTTTGCTATAAAGCCTCTGGAGTTCAGATTCACATTAATCCCACCTTAACCAGGCCATTATGCTGCCCTAAAGGGTCAGGCCATGTTTTTCAAAGGGACATAAAGTTGTCCTTGGGCCTAGGGACATACTTTGAAACGTGTCAGGTCTACACAGGCACCAAAGTAGTGCCAGACTCCAGCAGCACTAGAGCATGAACCCAGGAATGCTTGACTGTGTTTCCTTCAGGGTCAGCCTCACATCCCAGTGAGGTTGCACTGCTCTTGTGAAGGATAAGTAGTTTTGCTCTCAGTACCTGTGCTGGTTTGCAGCAGCAATCCCCAAAACCACAGTGCCAGGGACCCACCATTAACAAGCTAGAGGGTCCCTGCTAGAGGGTTCCAGTAACACACACACTGGAAGCACTGGGATTTGCAGGAAAGCTCTTTCCACTAACACAACCCAATATTAAGCATCAGTGACGAGTCATGATTCTCCATATTTAATGCATGTCCTACCATTCAGAACCACAGAATCCCATTTTATGACCCTCACTGGTATGTGCTGGGGACAGAATTGGGTACTTAATTGCTCCCTGCCTCAGTTTACCCCATCCATAAATGATACATCGTCAGAGTATACAGAAAAGCTATCATCTTAGGGTGCTGTGTAAACTGACACAGGTAATTGCAAAGACAGATGTGCATTTGGTGATCAGCTGCTGCTTTTTTAAAATCAAGTAACACGCACTTAAATCCTATATGCAGCCTTCCAGTACATCATAGCACCTTCCAGTACCTAAGGGAGAGCCTAAGAGAGCTGGACAGGGACATTGTACAAGGGCACATAGTGACAGGACAACGAGGAATGGCTTCACACTGACAGAGGTTAAGTTTAGATTGGATATTAGGAACAAATTCTTTTCCATTGAGGTGGTGAGGTAGTGGCACAGGTTGCCCAGACAAGCTGTGGATGCCTCACCCCCAGGAATGTTCAAGGCCAGGCTGGATGGGGCTCTGAGAAACTTGGTCTAGTGGAAGGTGTCCCTGTCCATGGCAGGAATATTGGAATGAGATGATCTTTAAGGATCCTTCCAATGCAAACCATTCTGTGATTCTGTGATAGCTGTTGTCACGGTTTCAACTCAGTCTTCCTTCTGCTGGGTCAGGGGGAGCTTTGCCTGAGAAAGGGCTTTGGGAGCATGAAAGCTATTGTTTGGACAGTAAAAAAAAAGTCATTATTGTAAAATAAACTGTATGCTATTTTTCAAAGAGTTCAGTAGGTATAGTTCATTGTCATAAGCACTTGCTGCTGTACAGTGTCTTCTGAAGTGTTGTGCAATTGTCACTGACCAGGGATTGACAAACCACTTTGAGTTTAAGCTGCCAGAAACTGCCTGTGTTTAGACCCAAACAGAAACTCCCTCTTTCTCCCTAACGAGACCATCCTGCACTTGTAGCAATAGGTTTGGTTCTTCTGAGACAAGGCAAAGGAAAAGCTCAACCAATCCATTGCACCTGCTTTGCAATTTTACTGGATTGCAAAGACATAACAAACCTCAAGTTTTGCCTCTTGAAAGGCAGGGACCAGATGAAACCAGCCACAAATACCACACAAGAATCAATTTCACTGCAGACCAACCATGCAGGGTACAATGTTGACTGAAACCCAAGGAACCCACAGGACTTTTTTTTTATTAAATAAGTTTGAGAAATCACAACCAATGACCATTTTTTTTCTCTCCCAATAATGTGGGTTAAGAGTACTTTCCATTAATGCAGGTGAGACGAGTATCAAAAGGAAAAAAATAAATAAACACAAAGGAAGGAGCTGGAAGCAGATAGCTCAGGGAAGTCTTCCTTGGGGGACATGAGGTTTGCAGAGAACTAGCACTGACAGAGCTCCATGGAAGTGTTACTGCTGATGTGAATGGCTCTGCCAGACAGAGACACCTGCGTGTCCAACCCCATCGGCAGATCTTTGGGGCAGTGGGTTTAGTGAGCTCATGGGCCTGGGCTGCACCTGTGTGCCTTGCTCCCTTCACTAATTGCTAGGCAGAAATAAGCCTTGGCCAGGAATAGCTGCACAACAAAACTGTGTCAAAACTCTGTGTTTCTTGTCTCATAAAATACCTACTACTTAAACTGTCAGAGGAAACTAAAAGCTACACTCTCAAGTCCATAGCATAATTTGCTTTATCTTTTTTTTTTCCTGTGGAAATGCACACTCTTGCACTAAAGGCTACTTCTCATGTCTCATCATATGGTCTTTGACTCAAAGGAATCTGCACTACAGTGTTTGTAAAATTTGCTGCTGGTCTGATAAGACTCAGAAGACTTTTCTAGCACTGTCAATCCTGTGCACGTACCTTTCAGATGACCTGAAAGACTACTGGAAAAGCTCTGGTGCCCTCCACAATAACTACTTGCAGAGCTGGTAAGTTCTGTGTTTCCTGGCTTTCAGGCCAGCACGGGGATTGCTCAGTGCATGTGTCCACACAAGTGAAAAGAGCTTTGGGGTAGGGAAGAGAAACCCACTGCATGATGATTTGCTTTCAAGGACAGGCACCAACTGGGTTGTTATTTCTCTCTTGTGTTTCACTCTGGCGATTCTGAGATGTACCCATGAAGCTGTAGTCCGATCCCAAATTTTTGTGTCCTTTAAAATCTTTAATCAACCACTCCATGGGTTGAAGATGGCAGCAGGCCAATGCCTTATCCACAAAACAGCAGAAGATTATTTTGGTTTATGATACTGCTCCCTAGTTTCAACACATCCAGTGTATTTACACACATCACTGTGCTAGTTTGCCTCTTTATCATTTTAGCTCGAGGTAAAAACTTACTCCTACCTACACAAAAGACCTGCTTTTTGCCATCATCATTGGATGTATCTCACCACTATTAACACCCAGAAGATGTGCAATTCGAAGTTAAGCTTGCTGGGTGAAAGCCAGGGGAACTAATGGGACACTTCTCATCAAAACTGCCCTGGGGAAACAATGTGTCTCTTCGGGAAATTTGTGTGAAAATAAACCACAACTGCATGCAAGCACACACACACAGGCAGAAGGACTACCTGCATGATTTGACTACGAGCATTCTGACACACAAACACTGACAATACCCAGAAGCATCAAAAACACAATCACGTGTTTACTCTAAATCTCCTTCCTGTTTGTGTCACCATTAGGTTCCTGCTGATAGTAACTGGTGCCTGGTCATGGTGTTTAGCTCTTCCATGGCCTGGCTGAGCTGTAAGCAAAGCCAAATTTGGCGTTGGAGGCCAAGAGCCAGCCTGGCCCTGTGGGTCTCTTTGCCCCCTGCCTTGGTGTGGAGCATTGGCAGGAAACCCTCAGCGGTAGCAGCTAAAGCAGCAAAACTGGAGAGCTGCCAGCGCTCAGATGCACAGGGTTCAGGAGCTAGAGGAATGGAAAACCTGAATAGATATAGCCTGAAAGTATGTATCAATAATTTTAAGAGAGACAATTCTTTGAATAGTAAAATTATAGAATGGTTTTGCATTGGAAGAGACCTTAAATATCATCTCATTCCAACCCTCCATGTACAGGGACACCTTCCACTAGATAAATTAAATGTATCCATTTTCTGTGCTCGACAGAGACAAGCATGCTCTACAAAATGAGCAGGCTCTGGTTTTGCCCCTTTTAAGTTTGTACTGCTGGTTGGATTGCAGTTCCTATCTGAGTCAGACGGGCACCTTTCTGAGAGTGGCTGTGTTTGTTGTCAGCTTGTGTGCATTATCATATTGTAACCAATCCAACAGTCTATCTCTTATGTAAAATATAAATACTAATTTCAGGGCTCAGGGAGAACAGCTATTTTAGTTTCAGTTAAAGAAAGAAGAAAAAAAGAAAGGAGGAGGCTGGGCATCATAACAGTAATTTATGATTTTACTGGTGTATTATCATCGGGTAATAAGAGCAACTTGAAACTGCCAATTATCTCATAAGAGGGGTATCACCTTTTCTGTTTTGAATGACTCCATCGATAAATGCAGGTTCTGCTTGCTAACAATCCATCACATAATCAGTGGCCTTCCAACAGGAGAGACCGCAGGAGAAAGGGAGACAAACAAACCTGCAAACACACAAACACTTGATGGGAGCCGAGCCCTGGGCTTGGCAACAGAGCGAGGGGAGGGGGCGAGCGGGCTGGGAGGAATTGCCTGCAGCAGTCGGCAGGTCACACACACAGAGTGTGCAACAGCAAACTCAGTTTACAAAGAGACATCTGTTCCATTACTTCGATGCATTGTGGCTAATTACATCCTGGCCCATCTGTGAAATGACAGCCACTTATTCTCCAGTGAACCATAAAATCTGTACATGTTCAATGTGGGCAGTGGGGAGTAAGAGGAGTGCAGGGGAGTAGGGGAGGGGGGAGGATGGAGAGGGGAGAACAGGAGAATGGCACCAGGGCAAAGCACCAAGAAAACACCATATTTCTCATTTCTGTCTGGTGTCAGCCAGGAAAGAAGGAACTCTGGAAGAAAGGCCCTAACAAACCGCTGCCATTTTGATGCAGAGCTGCAAAACTTGCTCTAACCCAAAGCTCCTCACTCCCCACATTTGCATGTGTAGGAGAGTGAGAAATGCCAGCAGCAGAAATTATTCCAGGCTTCCATCCCTGTGCTTTACATGAGGATTTCTACAGTGTTTCTGCCATCACTGCTTATATCATCTCTACCTGCTGGTCACACAGCATTGTTAGAGGCTATTCTCCTGTACATAAATCTAAGTTTAGGCTCAGAGGAATTAAAACCAAGGACTTGCCTCCCACCATTTCCAAGAAATTTTTAGAAAAATGAAAGAAACTGCAAGAAAATGAATATCACCTCAACTTCTCTACAGGTAACAAAAAGAACCTTGCACTCAGGCATGACTGCAAGCCCCCAGGTTACATAAGACAGGGCACATCTTATTTCCCTACCTAGAGTAGGTAAGCCAAAGTATGGCATTCAGCACCATACCAGCTAAGAAGGGTTAAATCCTGATCCTGGTAAATCTGTCAGGAAACCTGCAAACTTTTCAGTGAAGTTGTGTCAAATATCAGCCGAAGGCTGCAAAGATTTGACAGCAAGGTTTGTTAGGGGAACTGTGGCTTGGCTTGAGGCTAGTGCAGGTTTCCTACAGCAGCAGCTTCCCCAGTGGCTATCAACAATTGGTGACTTCTGATCCCACATCCAGCTACAATCCTGCTGCACAAACTTCTGCAAAATTCCCTGTTTTGGTGGCTCTGGTGAACAGGGCTCTGGTCTGGTGGAAGTAGCCAAACTCTTACAAGGCAATTAAAAAATGGCTGTGGGGTTAGGAGCAGGACACAGACTAGAAACAGAGCTGGGTTGCTCAGTGCTAGCTTGGTAACTGGGGGCACTGCTTTTGTTCCAGGATTTCTGGTGTAAAAGCATCACTTCCCCAATAACTGTGTGGGTTAGGGCAGAATTTGCTCAGTCTGATGAACTGCTCACTCCCAAAATATCAGCAAAACTAAGCATACAAGGAAGGAGGGTAAGGAGCATTGCTCATATCATCTACAAGCTGAAGCTGTGGAAATCTGCTGGAGTCTAAAACCAGTATTGCAAAAGCCAAACTAAAGAAAGCTAGGATGCTTTGGGATGGGATTTCTTGCATTTGGCCATGGGCTAAAGGAAGATATTAATCCATCTGAATCCCTGACTGAACCATATCCTGCAGGTGTTACAGCTACTCAAGATAGTCAGGTCTAGAGAGGAAGAAAAATACAATTAATCTAGGCTCACTCACATGATACACAAACCGAAGAAAGAAAAGGGAAGCACTATAGGAGGCTGGCTTGTGTTCACAGCCTAAAGCAAATCCATCTGAGGCTGAAACATCAGGATAAATAGTGGGAACTTGGGGCTTTTGCTCCAGCTTTAAAACTGGCCTCAGTAGCTGTTGACAAACCAATATAATAGGGATGAAACTGGATCAGGACCTAGTGTTGGGAGCAAAAGTCAGGAGAAAATGTAATAATTTTTTCATGAAAACGTTCACCGCTTCCTCCAACTTTTGGTCTGCATTTTGTTGATTCTCCTTTAAACATACTTTACTGATGAAGGCTTCAGCTCTTCATAAGGCCAGAATGCACATTGAAAGTTACCTCACTTACGACACCCAGGTCACAGACCCAGGCAGTGAAGAAGCTCGAAGCTTGTTGTGCTCAAGCAGTGATCCTACAGCTCAGCCTTTTGGGGAGCCCTGTGGTCCAGCTGGGGGCCTTCTGCTGGGACATGAGGCTGCTGGAAGAGTGGTGTCTCTAGGACAACCTACCTGTCCTGTGTGAATGCAGCAGCAGCAGCACCTGAGCTCTGTGTGGTGTTTTTGTAATGGGCAGGGTGGTGGTCAGGGTTTTGCAGAGTTTCTCCACAGACAGATGCAGAAACCCCTACACCCTTGAGCTCTGCTAGTGGTTAGCATTTACCACAGTGTGTCAATCTTAAAGGTAAAGCACAGCTCCTCTGGAGCACCTGCTTTGACTGACAGATTTGAAGCAAGTGACTCAGTCTTACTGTACTTGACAAAACCTGCAAAACTATTGAAAGGCAAAAACTATTGAGTGGTTTCATTCCAATTTAGAGTGGATTTTACATCCATGTTACCAATTTCACTACACAACAGGCAGTTGGAGAAGGCAAACCAAGGGGAAGGAGAGGGCTGACTGAGCTGAATTCAATCTTGCAGTGGATTCTACTGCTGGAACAGCTGGTGCTTAGTCTATGGATAAATAAAGGATTTAATTTTCCATGGACATCAGGCTGCCTTTCCTCACCAGCGCTGAACTCAGCCCCACAAAAGCAAAGATTAACAGAAAAAGAAGCTCACAGTGTGAAACTCTACAAAGAGCTTACAGGAAGGATTTGTAGTAAATTAATATCGCTAGCAACCATCCAGTTCCAGAAGCTCGCAGCTTTTGGTGTAAACTGTGGTTTAGCTGGCTCACATGTTAGGTGTGGGATCCAGCAACCTCAGTTGCACAGAGGGACCTCCTCTCACAGTGCCTTTACAATGAACTTGGTCTCAGCCAAGGTTTTGTGGTATGTATTGACCTGTCACTTCTGATCATTCATCTGGGAGTGATGGCCAGCACAGCATCTTAGCCTGCTCTCGGACCTGTTTTACAGTAGGTAACCACAAGAGCAACTTAATGAGCATCAAGAAAATGTATCAGGTGTGGATCTTGATCATTCTGATCTGGAAAGATTAAAAGAGATATCCCCTCTCCTCTATTTTCTTTTTCCCTTACCTTTGACATTGGTTATGGACACCCAAGGTGAGTTTCTCCTCTCTTCTCCAGCAAAAGCTATGACAGCTAGAGAAGAGAAAATGGGTGACATCACAGGAGTCACAAGTGAAAAATGAAGCAATGGCAGAAGGCAAGGTTTTTAATCATCCAATTTAAAATGCTGCTTCCCCCTGAGTTTGTGTGGTATGAATTCTCCCTCATATCTATTTCAATAAGAACTGAAAAATTTGTAACAAAGGACATCTGTTCTGTAAATGTAAAACTTCCAGCTTTTCAATAAAGATGAAAAAAATGTCTTTGAGACTTTCAGGAGTTTCTCCATCAGAAAGCAGAGATATCCTTGAGGCCTAAAGAGCAAAGTAAAAGCTAGCTGCTCTCTTTCAGAATCCACCCCTTCTCCCCCAACTGTTGCCTGTTGTGAAATTCTTTTCAAGTCATTGTCTCCACCTGTAAAACAAAGGTGACCAGTTGCAGTGTTTCAAAGATATGGATCTATGCTTCCTCTTTACCCTCTGAAGGGTAAATTCTTTTAAGGCAAGGGAGGTATGACTTTGCAAAAGCTGAAAGCATTCCCAACCAGCAGCTGGAAAGAATAAAGTGTGAAATTCCTCCCCTGAGAACTCTGCCTGTTCACAGAGAGATGCCACCTTTCTGAGCCTTGCTGGTTATAAACACCTCCCCACACTTCCTGAGTTGCTGAGGCTTATCTCTAAGGTAGGGAAGATGCATGCACTGATTTTTCTTATGGAAGAAGACAGCAAGCCAGCTGCTAGTTATTGCCCATTACCTAGTTACAGTCCTGCTACCGAGGTGATTAGAAAGCAATTAATGAAGAAACCAGCTGAAAATAACTAAACAA
The DNA here is from genome assembly GCF_963513975.1 of Fringilla coelebs. NCBI lineage: Eukaryota > Metazoa > Chordata > Aves > Passeriformes > Fringillidae > Fringilla > Fringilla coelebs. The sequence goes on along the minus strand of NC_140032.1, from coordinate 62,201,156 downwards.
TCATTTTGCCTTAATAGGAAAGACTGGAGGGAATATTTGTCTCTACATTTGAAGGCTGACACAAGCAACACTTTAAAATATTAGTTGCTAACCTTTTATCCTTGTGCTGGCAGAAAGCTGGTTAGCTTGAGCCTTTGAAAGTCCAGTATAAAAGGGATAGAGGACAAAAGAAAACTTTGGGAATATGTATTAATTAACAAGTCAGCAGGGGAAGGGTTTTTGGTAAATGAATGTCATGCTCACTAAGGAAAAAAAAGCCTGGAAGAAGCATTAAGAATATTTGTGCACATACACAAAATATACAACAGGCTGCTATGTGCATCACTGCTTGGAACCCTGCAGCCAAATGCTGGGTGTTCTGCTCACAAATGCTACCTGTAAGTAAATCTGGATAGGAGCTGCTTCTGAAAACGTAGAGCAAGGCAAATTACATGTCCTGTACAGCTGCACACAAAAATCACAAGTTCCAGATGCTTCAGAAAAGCCATCCCAGGGAACAAATGAAACTCAGGCACAAGCCCTAATGGAAAAACCACTTCACATGTGAGCTTGCATGAGAGGGGAAGAGGGAAGGAGAGGGGCTCTATTTTGGCAGAGGACAGGCTCAGCTTTCCTTTTTGTAAGTACACATAAACCCAAACTTCAAATAAAACACCTGTCACTCAGAGCTGACTTGTGCTTGCAACCACATGGCATGAAGTGATGCCACATACCCAGATTTATTTCCCCAGCAGCAAGGGTGCCAAGTGGTCTAACAGGAAGAGCTTACCCATTTGGAAAGCCGATCCTTACAAAGCATAATTTCAAGAAATACAGAGCATTTAATGTTATTCAAATAAACACACTGTGACTGTGGTAGCTGGGAGGAAAAGGCTGTGTTTAATTCTGATGTGCACACTGGGAAGTGATAGCACAGCTGGGATGTCTGAAGAAGAGCTCTGCCTCCCAGTCTTTGGCCACTGAGCTTGGAGTTTCAGCTTCCAGAGTGTAATACTCAGTAACTGGAATGGCCAGTGGCATAGTAAAAATCACAGGCTGAAGTTCCTCTGTGAGTCTGGTTTACAGTAGCTGCAAGTGCTGGTTCCTGGAGATGGAGGGATGTGCAGTTGGATCTTGAGTGGGGGATCTCAGGGGGCTGCTGAGGACATGGATCCCAGGACAGCGGCCCTGGCCCTCCCAGCCAGTCACAACCAGCAGTGTTTGCTAGGGAGAGACTCAAGTCATTAGCTGGCATGGAAAGTAATCACCTGTCCACTCTTACAAAAGGGATGGTCCCTACAGGAGAAAGGTTGGTGGCTGGGATCACTCAGGGGAGAGTGTTCGTTCTTTAAATGGTGTCCTATGAATAAATCAATGTCCAAATCCCAGGGTTTCTGAACCTCTACAAACAAAAACACTCAGAAAGTATATACATTAAAAAACTATGCTGAACACCCACTCCTCCACATTCCCTTTCCTGGACTGTCTGCAGACAGATGGACAGATGGTGGGACAGAACTCTCCTTTGCTTTTAGTTAGTTTTTAGCTAGCTGGGACAGAGAAGTTCCCTGGACTGCAGTTTTTCTTTTTCTTTGCACCTGTTTAAGCCTGCTCTGAGCATCCAAAGAGCACTGACAGCTCACACCTGTGGCCACTGGGCTGAGCCTGGGCCGTGGCATTTCCAGCCCCAGAGGGACCGATAACAAACGGAGTGAGCTGAGCACAGCCCACCAAGGGCACTTTCTGAGTTTGCCATCTCTTCAGAGCAGCAAGAGGTTTTTTTATTCAATATTATTTGGTTTTTTTGTGCTGGTGGATGCTTTGCCTGTTAAACAAACAGGTTTTTCCCACCTTTCTCCAAGGAAATTTTTCCCGAACTGGCTGGGGGAGGGGCCGCTTGAACCTGCTTTTTAGAAGAACCCCTTTGGAGGTTCTCTCCCAAATTTGCCCTAAACCAGGACACCATAGTACATTATTTGTTGAAATAAATATGGAGATAAGCCTGAACAAGACAGCCAAGACAGCCAGATTGAAATAAATTCATCACTCAGGGGCTCTCAAGGGAAGAAAACCGTGCATTTTTTCTAAATGATTATTTCTGAAGCGCTGAAGGAATGGCTATATCACTAATGAGGCCAGTGCTCCATGACTGCTGATTATAAATGACCTAAAAAGAGACAAGGGGATGGTGTATGTACGTACAGGGGGATGGGAAAAGCGATGAATTGTTCTTCCTTAGAGTGTGGAATTGACTCCCCAGGCTTCTCAAGAGTCTGAGAGCATTTGTAGCTCACCACAAAGGCAGGCCTGGCATATTTACAGCCACACAAGGAAGTTTGGACTGCAGTACTGGGCTATTCTAACAAGTAGACACACAATTCCTCTCCTCCCATGATAGGTCACCATCTACTCACTACAATAATAATTAAAAAGGAAAATGAGCTTTCTCAGTCCCCCACGGGTCTAAATTATAGGGCCTGCAGGTTGATGCAGGCAGACTTGAGGCTAAAGCAAGGAATAAGATTGACTTATGTCTTCTCTCACTCACTAATTCCCATGGAAACAAGAAACTCTTGACAAATGACTCAAATATGCTTGCAAAAATCTTACTCATATGTTTGGATGGCTACCTTCCCCCATGCTTTCAGGCTGAATGATTACAGGTGCATTACACATGCAGCAATCCCAAGGCAGCTGATGGTGGAACAGAGCAGGATGGCTGCATGTTAAGGAGGGCCAGATGCCAGCCACAAGCAGGAAAATTAGTAATGTGAATTCAGAGAATAATATCAGTTTGGCCATAAAAATCTGCAGCTTTCAGATTCCTAGCAGTATTATTTATATCACGTGGTATGTGGAAGTGAGAGCACTTAGAAGTAAAAGATATCTAAGGAACAGCCCTGATATAAAATCTGACTTGAGGGCACTGAGAAGATGGGGATCACTTATTTATTTAATGGCTTGGTTTATATACAGAAATTACTCAGGACACCTTGGAGAGCAGAGATCTGAAAACGGGCTTCTGCAGAAGCTCAGACAAAGGAGCCCTGACAAATATTAAATGGACTCCAGTCACATGCCACTGCCAGAGGTTTCCTAGTTCTTTGTGAGGACTGTCGCTTTTTTGCAGGCAGCAACATCCTCTTGCCTGACCTGACAGAATTTGGTAGACGCAGCTTTGTTTTCACCAGAACTGTTCCAACTTGTGTGTGGATTTAGGGCAGTAAATGGGAACATTCTCAGGGCAGATGCACAGATCAGGGCCCTGACAATTACCTACAGTCTCTATTTTAGGTGTCTCAGGCAGTTCATCACTAATACTTACTGCAGTCTCAATGGGGAACTCCAGAAGGTTTTCTCCCCCTCTCAGGAGATGCCCTTTCCTTGGAGCTTAGGATCACTCTCTGATCTCCTCACAGGTACCCATCTTTACAAAGATGGAAAGCCTGCACAGACTTAGCACAGCTGGTAAATCTAGGTGTGGAGGCAGGGAAGGAAAGTTTAACAAAGTTTTCCTCCTTCACACAAGTCTTTTGTCACAACCCTTTATAGCTAATAACCCCTCTGTAAAATTTATAAGCCAATTACAGAACAGGGAAATAATTCACTAATAGCCTATATAAGATGGTTTAGAAATCTTGTAGGAAAAAACTCCAATATATTAAATGCCACAGGTTTCAGAAGCAAATGCTGTAGGTGACATTTGTTTTAAGACTTTTCAGTTCAGGAGTCCTAAATCTATGCAAGGTCTGTTTGAGCCTAGCCACTGCCACAGCTCTTTCCTCAGAAGCATCACTGCTGGGAGCTGGGGCCACCAGCCAGCTGCACGCAACCTGTGCTGGAGCCTGTTTCCTTTTTATCTCTCAAGGCTTGCAGACAGAGTTGCCTTCCCTATCCTTGTGTAAGTCAATCTACAGATAAATGAAGTACCTCATTTGCTTTTCCAAAAGCCACTACTTCACCCCAGAAAATAAATCTATCTGACAAGCAAGTGAAGATCATCCACTGGGCTACACTGTCTCTCCCTCTTGCTTGGAGCAGAGAGCATAAAGAAATCATCCCAAATGCTGTATCACTATAATTTCTGAAGTCCTCTAATTAATCTGAGCCCAGGTTGGAGCTTTAAAAGACTGCAGTGGTGTGTCAGCATAAACAGCCAAAACTAGTGTCATGTCAAGTGGCAACAAGGCCACTTCTGTTTTTACAAGCATCATGCACTTAGCAGATAAAAATTAGCATCCTATCCAAGCCACCACAAGTCACCCTTATCACTGGCAAGGAGAAGCAATGCCCCTGCATGACTGCTGGTACTCAGGACCCCTGACAGCAAGTCCAATTCCTTACAAGCTGTCCCTTAGTATGGTGAAGGGACTAATAACCACCACACAGGGGGTTTTATCTTTTCTTTTTCCTCTTCTGGTCCACTGGACATGGACCTGCTAATAGCTTTCTGGGGCTCCTTTAAATAAACACAACTAATTACCCTGCACAGTGATACCATGGCTTCCAGACAACTAATTATATCATGGAGGGCTTTCTTAACATGTTTGTTTCTTTGCAGAGGGCCACGTCTAACATGAAGCAAATTAATTCAGCCTTTATGCTCTCAGCTGGTACAGAAATGACGCTGAATACACAGCAGATCCAGATCCCACAGCTAGCAGGCAAGCTCTCTCAGGAGGCTGAAAAGCAGCACATGGAGAGCCCATATTTCAGAACACGTGTAGCTGCGTGGCTGCGAGCCTCCTGCGCGCTGACTGCGGAGCCACGGCACAGACTGGCACTGTTGTGTAAATAAAGCTCTGCTTTTCTTCACTCACCCTTGCTATATGTTGAACAGACAATCACCACTTGCTATGCCTTATGCCCTGACTACACGCCTTGCTGGAGGAATAATGGAAATCCTAGGCCAAAAAAAAAAAAAAAAAAAGGCACAGAACTGAACAGATGGGCAACATGAATGAAAAAATACATTGGGAAACTGTTCAACCAGTAAGAGATGAAGAAAAAGAGAAGTTAAGTGACTCACTGTATGTTATGTGGACAGCTGTGTTAGAGGCTGGAAACAAACTTAGGATTTCCTGACACCCACTCCCTGCTTAGACAGGGATTGCACCAAACCAAAACAAATTTTTTAAAAATAGACTTTGCAGACAGATATCTAAGAATACAGGTTCATGTCAAATTATTCAAAGTGGATGTAACTGAATGTGCTCCTGCAAACCTAAAAAGACTTTGTGCTTTAAAGCGAGATGCTGGGTGAGAGGATTTTTTAAGGTGTGCAGCCCCCTTCCTTCGCACTCCCTGCATAAACAGCAAACGAAAGCATTTGATTTGCAAGCATTTCTGGACAGCCATATCGTACAAAGCAGGAGCTCCTTCTCTTCAGGGACAATATCCTGAAAGGATGAAGCAAGGACACCTCTCTAACCACACTCATAATGATCCTTAACATTAACAAGAGTTATATGCATAAAAAGCAGCGTATATCTTACTAAGCAGGTGACAGTGGCAGATGAACTGATAGCAGAGGGCAGAATGCCTTATTCACAGCTATTAGCTGACTGGTCAAAATACCTGAGTAGAAATGTATGTTCAATTATACATGTAGCCAACTCTTGGACATGTATCATGACCACCTACTCCTCTACGAAGAACATGGCCCTCAACTTGCTGTTTGAGGCATTTGAGTCAATGGTCTTCATAAGAAAATGATAGCCTTGACAAAGGGGCTTCAAAAATCTCATGAAAGGTGTTTCCTGCAATTCTCTAAGGGTCTACCTTTCCCTTCACAGAGGATGATTTTTACAGGGAGCAAACTGAACGACGGAATCACAAGCTCACTGTAGAACTGTAGCAGAAGCAGGAGACAGAGATTTCTCAGGGACCAGACTGATCTTGATGATCAACTCCAGATAAAAGCTACAATGCTTGGTCTCCCACTATGAGTTTCAGTGGTGGGTCACTTCAGCTGTATCTCTCCCTGTGGCAACAGACACCTCAAGCAGAGATGACACACTCTCACAGGGCTCCCCTTTACAGAAGAAACCATTAGAAGATGACAGGACAGGCACAGAGAATTCTGACATGAAAGTCAGAAAAAAAGAGGCATGAATGAGACAAAGAACAAGGGTGCACCATGTCCTGGGTTCCTCAGCGTGCCCCTGCAGCATGATGCCATGGAGATGGGATCTCCTGCTGTAGCCCAGTGGAATTGCAGAAGACTTTAGGTAGAAAGTGGCCAAACCAACCTGTTGAGAACTGTGCAACGAGGCACAAGGAGGTCTTTGTTACAGTTATCATTACCCACCTCCATTTTGTACTACCCAACTCTGATAACTCAAGTGACAACAGAAGAAGAATGGAATGTGGACAAGTTGATTAAAGGATAGAAAAACATGCCAATCCTGAAATAGAACTTCTGCTCAGAACCATTTTCTCTGCCTTTAAGCCTCTGATTTTCAGAACAATTGAAAGGAAACTTTATGTACCTCCACAGCAGCAATACCCGTGACCCAGTTAGTGACTCCCAAAGGAAATGCTGACGTTTCTTACAGCATTTTTGTTACTCTTATGCAAGAGACCATCACAGAACAGCCAACGCTGAACTTTTAAAAATCAGGAAGCAAATCCCCAAAATCATAGAATATCCTGAGTTGGAAGGGTCCCACAAGGATCATAGAGTCCAACTCCTGGCCCGGCACAGAATATCCTAGGACTCACACCCTGTGCCTGAGTGCACACTCCATGAACTCTGTCAGGCTTGGTGCTGTGACCACTGCTCTGTTCCAGGCTCAACCACCCTTGGGATGAAAAGCTTTCTTCTGACACTGAACCTTCCTGACTCAGCTTCAGGCCATTCTCTCAGGTATTGTCTCTGGTTACCAGAGAGAAACGATCAGACCTCACTATTTCTTCTTAGTATCATGTTTTGTCTTTTTCTCCTTTGCCCATTTTTGCAGGTGCCAGGTTCAAGCTTTCCTTTCCTGGAAGATGCCTTTCCTAAAACACAAAAATGAAGTTGCAGGATCTGAGACCTTTCAAAGAAGACACCAAATAAAAACTCCATGTTAAAATGTAAGCTGGAGAACATAGATTGTCTTCTGAAAGCATGGTTCTCACTCATCAACCCATCTGAGACACAGGAATAGGCAAGAGTCTCACAGGAGTTTTGGTCTCTTCAAATGAAATCCCATTGCTTGAGTCCCCAAGGCCAATGGCTGCACATGGAAAAAAGGGGAGAATAAACAATTTCATGCAGTCTGATACCATACCACACTCCAGCTCTACTCACCCTGTGTTAACCTACCCATTGAGGTTATTGGGGTAGCAAATCGTGTAACACATTGATTTTTAGCTATTTTAAGTGAATATAGGATTCATATGTGCATTTTTCCTTCAAAGAATGAAGTGGTAGAGGGCACAGCAAGATGCATTTTGTTCTGTGAAAGCAGTCTGTAAGTGGAATTACAGAGAGAGGCATGAAAAGAGAACAGGCTCCTGGTGCCTCCACACATGCAGGTGCCCCTGAGAGAGTGCAGAGATCTATGCTCTGATCACAAGACAGCACTGAAGGATGTCAAAGCTGCCATAGAGCCCCGTGCCTGCAGGCAAGCAGTGAATTTCCTCTGCCTTTAAGACTCATATCTTTAAATGTATAGCCTGAACAGGAATCCAAAAATGGGCAACACACTAAAACTTTCTTCCAGAAAGGGGAAAGTATCTGTTCCAATGGCTTAACTGTGTCTGAACCACAGGCCACCTCCTGTGTGCAGCTGCACAGGGAAACCAAATTCCCCAGAGAATGCAGTTCCACATGGGTGATTGGCATATGTGGTGCTACTGACAGGCAACCTGAAAATTTGGCATTTTTTCCACGTTTTAATTCCTCAAGCTTTAGTACTGTGGGATTCATACTTCAGAAGCCATGATTCTTGGTGACAGCATATAATTTACAGAGGGGCTCTGCACCTTCCCTTTCCTCTTCCCTTTCTCTTCTGGATTTTTATACAGGATTTTAATTCTTTTCCTTCCCTTCCCCTCCCACCCCCAGCTGCTTTAAGTTGATACAGGAGAAAGTAGAGGTCACAGGAAGAGTGAAGACACATAATTTAATTTTCATTTTGTCCATTAATCATGCATGATTTCAGCCAGCCATTTAACAAGGTGGAACTCTAAAGTGATCACTCTCTAGAGTGATGAAGGCAAATTCACTCTAATTCCCACTGCTGCTCCACACTCCTCTTCATGCTGCACAGAACCGCCTCTCCTTCTTACAGAGAAAAATGGATCTACATCTCCCAAAAAACGTATGCTGTCCTGGAAGTCTTCTCAGGAGCTTTTTACTATATTTAAATGTGTCAAGCCGAAGCTGTTGGTGCTTCATTTGTGGGTGGCTGGATTATGTGGAGGCGTGGCTCAAAGCAAATCAAATAGGAAGCTTCTATTCTAGTACATTTTGCTATGGAGTTGTAACTATTGTTACACATTACTCTAGCTCACAAATCAGAAAGCCCAGAAGCAGTTCTGTGTCTGCACCCCTTATATACTCTCTGCTATTTGCCAGACTCCCAGCTAGTCAGGATCAGATCTCCTAAAGTGAGACAATTCTGGAAATTACAGAGATGCACACTGTTCCAGATTTCAAGGCAAGATGTATTCTATTGCCATCTGTGTGGCAGTTGTCTGGTGTCAAGTGGGCAATTCTCCTTATCTCTCTTCCTGAGTGATCATAATCAACAGGGGGACATCTGCTGATAAGGGGCTATTGAATGTCACCCCATGACTGATAAGAACTGTGACATCCCATTGTGAGATACTCCGCCCAGAGGGAGGAGCCAAGCATTCCTACCCAGATATAACCTGGAGATTCTGACACACCAGCACCGCTCTTCTCCACTGCACTCCCCAGAGGAACAGCAGCTGCTTCTACTTCCACAGATCTGCGGAGGAAGAATACACCCCTTTCCTACAGGACCCCCTGCTCCAACAGAACCACGCCTGACACTGCAGGAGGACTGCAGCCCCTTTTCCAACTGGACTGCTACCAACACCCTGATCAACAGGGTGTCAGGTTGAGTTCTGACTCTGTCAGTGTTGTTCTGGTGTATTGCATTGTTTTATTATCCTTTTATTTTTTCCCTTCCCTATTAAAGAACTGTTATTTCCTGCTCCCATATTTTTTGCCTGAGAGCCCCTTATTTAAAATTCATACCAATTCGGAGGGGTGGGGAGGGTTTGCATTCTCCATTTCAGGGGAGGCTCCTGTCTCCTTTAGCAGGCACCTGTCTTTCCAAACCAAGACAGCACTAGTCTTAGTAAGGTCAAGGAGGCTGGATGTATCGGGGCCTGCACATCCATAGGTGAGGCAGAAAAAAGCACCTTCTTTCTCTGCTGGAGTTTGATGAGTACTGCAACATTTGCCATCTTGCAAGATGATGTCTCAGCCCCTCTCTTTATCTCACCTTTGTTTAATTCTTTGGCAAAGTGACTGTAGTGTGCGGAGGGGAAGAAATCCCTCTCTGGTTTAAGAATAGTCCTCCTGTTGGGAGTGAGAACTGAAGAACCCAAGGAGAACTGCACCAAGGCACACTTCTCAATGACTGTCTATCTGCCTAGCAGGAGGGACCTGGCCTCCTCTCTATGTCCATGGATGAGCTCTGGACATCCCAGTTACTCCATAGTCAAGGAAGCTTCTGTATTTCACAAGGTTTCTATGCCAGCTGTGAATGCCCCAGTCTCCTTCCACTCACTGTGATTTTTGTCAGAGAAAGAGAGCCAAGGCTCATCCTGAACTTTGAGGTAAGAGACCCAAGGACACTCACACCTCCCTTGGAGGGGAAAAAATGGGTTTTCCATACCAAAAAGGCGATAAGCCTGAGAAGTGTTATCTCTCTCAGAGGCCACTCAAGGACATCATTCAACAGAAAGTAAGAATCGGCAGTACATTCCTCTGTCCTTTCAAGGTTTCAAAGAAACAGTGGGATGTTTAAAGGAAGAGGACTGCAGGTACACAGGAGTAGGATAAGATTTGAGCATGTCAAGGACTGAGTTGCTGACAAGCACTGTTTTGGAGGGACCCTAAGCAGTTCAGCTCTGCAATGGAAAAGGCATTTGCTGAGAGAGCATTGCCACTCTGGACTCTTCTGCTCTACTCTGATGACAAAGAGGTGCTCATTGGTTCTAGGGAAAAAACTATGTCCTGCAGCTGGCTGTCCATCTTTCTCCAAAAAACTGCAACCTTGTTTCCAGGAGGTTTCTCTAATAAGATCACTGACTCAAGTAAAGAGGCTGTGATTCCTAAACCAAATCGTTAAGTCCCCAGTACTACAAGGATCTCCCAAAATGCCAATGCTATATCATCCCTGACACAGGCTATGGAGGGTGTCATGGGGACCAAAAGCCCCTTTAGGGCAACTCTGATAGAAAAAGGTGGCAAGGAGGTGAAATGAAAGATTTATTACATTTTGTTTCCCAGTTCTTAAGGGCTAACAGCTAATGCCTGTGAAACCAGGAACGTGGAAAGGGTAGCAGGGGTTATATTTATCTGTCAGTGTTTCTAATCAAATTTACCAACTGTGGAAGATGTTTGGGCATTCTTGTCTAGTCAAACCAAAATGATAAAGATACAGAGATAAATTTTTAAAAGAAGAAATGGGAATTAGAGACTCAATGACATGACTGCACTCAGTTTCTGTGGGACTGGGGAGCATCACTGCCTTTTTGATAACCTTCCTTTGCATATGAAGAACACAGTTGGGTGAACCGAAATACTGCACCTGCTGTCAAGGGCATGGAACAAGAAGAGGCAGACTGGCTCGGTGCTCATGATTCTACTAATTCAAGTTTTGGTACTCCAAAGTAGAATTACCATGAAGTTCAGGAGCAATTGTAACAATGTGTAACAATTAAAAAGAATTTTCACAACGCCATTACTGAGCAAGCTCTCTGTATTACAAGCAACTTTATTAGTTGCTGAGCCAAACCATATTTCACAAGGCAAAAACCTGATCAGGCCACATTTGCCAGGTGAGTATTATTTAGTATTTCCTTTTCATGTGCTTGATCTGAGAATAGCAGCGCAGACTTGAAATTTTGTCTGCTTGGCTATGTGTGTATGTTTTCAGTTTTTACTGAAATTGTATATTGCAAGCAACTCCTGGATGCACAACCCCACCTCTCCTAATAGACTTTTCTACTCTGACACTCAACAGCATGAAATAATCCCCTTCAATTTACAAAAGAATTTCCCAGTCTCTGAGTTTTAAACTATTAGTGATCCATCACTTGCAACAAAACCCAACATGGATAGTCTGTGAACAGCCTGGATTTTAAATATTCACGATCGGCAGTGCTGTTTGCCTGTGTGTAGGAATGACTAACTGTGCTTTGGCTTCCAGGGACACCATAAAAACCAAGAGGGGATTGTGTAAGTGAACTATTTCCTGGTTTAAGTATTTAAATTAGCTTCCTCTTTTCCCCCATCACACATTATTCTAAGCAAGAGGATATAACTCTGCTTGAAGGAGGGAAACAAGCAGTTGATGTGACAGAAAAGCAGAGACAGATATGCACAGAGGCCAATTAATTTTTTTTTAATTACACCACCATTTAAATGCAAAATGCAAAGAGAAATGACACTAAACACCCAAGCTTGCTTCTACAGTAATGAATAAGCCCAAAAATCTTTCAAAAAGATGTGTCTTTTAAATAGATAAAGCAGCTCAACTTTGGAGTGACAGAAATACAATTTTGTCATAACCTTAATTTCGTACTTGGATCCAGATACTATGACAGAAAATATTTGATAGCAAATAGAAAAAAATACAACAGGTCCCCATTCCTGAACAATAATGATACAAAATATGTGCATAGGATTTGAAGAACAACATCAACAAATTCTTTAAATCCTTGTCTACCTTCTGCAACTGAGTCAGGACATTTTCCAAAAAAAGCCTGAAAATGCTTTTTCACTTTTTAATCATATATTGTTTTAGACATTTTTGATTTGTGTTTTTCTCCTGTACCCAAATACTTTCTTTGAGGGAAAGCAAAAGCAAACATAAAAAAGAAATTGAATAAGTATGGTAAAAAGTCAGTGATATCATCTTATTTGTTGATACTGGAAACATTTTGCCATTTTAAAAATCAAGCCTAACTGAATGCTGCTGAGGCATCCAAAACTGTACCAAAAAATTATGGTCCTACCCTATTAATTTCTGTTTTCCAAGGATTGCTGCTGATATCACATATTGGATGACATGACCTACTTCCTGTATTTTCAGAGAATACAAATAAGGAAGATCTCATTGCAAAATATATTTTAAAACCAGAAGAAAGAGAGGGGAGTCACAAGAAGTAGGGCAGAGAGGTCGGCTTGAGTGAGGTAGAGGTAGTTTGCCAGAGAACACAAAACATTCCTGGTTTTCGCTACTGATCGTGACATTTTTTTTTAAAAAGGGCGCAGCGTTTGTGTAAATGCCAAGCCACTGGCAAATAAAATAATGGCATCATGTGTACTCCCCTCTCTTCTCTGGAAGAAGAATATGCCTTTGCACAGTGTTTGGCCACCTGAAGCTGCCCCCAAACTCTGCTGGCCAGGGGCAGCCTGTGCTGGGACTCAAGAGAACCACGGCTGCACTCCAAGCCTTGGGATTCACTTCTGTCATTAAAGGATATCAAACTTCTGTGAGCAGAGGTGGCTCTTGTACAAACCTGAGGCTTAGTTTGCTGTAGGTAATCTCCTGGGATACCCATGTGAAAAAGGCTCCAAAACATCCCTTGGGTACCAACTGCTGCTGCCTCTGCTCCAGTTCTCTGCTCTGAAAGTCAGCACTTATTCCCCAGTTCAAGAGCCCCACAGCTTTGAAGCAGTGTATGACCTGTTTCTGCAGTGATAGACATGAACTTCTCAGAACTAATTATCAGGGGGTGTATACACCTTCTCCACAAATCCATCTCAATACTCAAGCTTCACTAAATACACTCTGTTCCCTGGTCAAACTAGATGGGTCTGATTTTCCTGCACAGGACGAGGTAGGATCTTGCTGCTACCAAAGCTGAAAGCCCCAAATGCAACATGACTAAGAACTGAATTGCCCTTTTTCCAGAGCTAAGGCAGGCTCCACATGCTAATTCTCTGCTAAGCCAAAGCATGGGGCTTTGATTTCCTAACCTCAGAATGTTATCTGGCTCTGGTGTAGGATTACCATTAGCTCTGTACATCTGTCCTTACAGTAGGGTCACTGTCACGCCATATGTCACTTGAACAACTTTTATTTTTTCTAGATTTTTGTCTTTTTTAAATCAGTGTTCATCTGGAAGAGCCTGGATTCCCTTGGCTTTCAAAATCTGCTTTGCATTGCTAATGCATGAAGCTGTAGGCAAAGTTGCATTAGTGAGACAGACACAGAGAGAGATACTAAAAACCTGCTAAGACAAAATGTTTTCAGGTTGCTCTTCTCTTCAATACTAACAAAACAAAACTCCAACCGCCCAAACAAAACATCAGAGCAGGCTTATTCAATTTCCATTTACCAAACTGAAGACCACATTTTTTTTTTCTAAAATGCTTCTGCATAAATGCATTATCCAATGAATATTCCTGACTTGCAGCAGTGTAACAAGAGAGAGTCTGACCTAGAAAGAGCAGGTCAGGCTCCACATAGAAGCCATCACAGGATGGCGAGTCACAGCCTCAGTACAAGCAAGGTATGCCAATCTTTTGATACAGGAGGAAAAAACTCCTGAAAAATTCATGGACAATTAATTCTCCCTCTCCCCTCTCTAGTACTGTAGTAAGAGAAAGGGTCATCAGTCTCTAGATTGTCACTCTCTCAGAGGAACAACAAAAGAAAGAAATCAGGGGATCTGGAGGGAGAAATTAAATGGTTCTTCCAAGATCAATGGCCAGCCTTGTGGGACATTATGAGGATTTCATACTTCTAGAGGACCTTTCATCCTGAAGGAACCCAAACACCTCCCTAAATGATATACTGATCTCACACGAAGGCTGCATCCAGTGAAAGGGAGGAGAGAAAACCATGTCTATGCAGCTGGTCATCTGACAGCTCCTGTGCTGGAAGGAGCACAGGAACACCCACAGGAAATGCAGGTCTCTCCCCCCAGGAGTTTTATAAGCCAGCACCCAACCATGTAACACAAACCTGTGCAAGTCAGTGTAGGGGAAAAGAAGATTACCAAAACACAGGGAAATCAGCAGAAAAGAGAATAGACATCCATAGCTTGCTTCAGAGGGGAAAGACATGAAATCAAACCGCATTTATAAGAAACAAATGGAAACACTCCACAGCTACTCAGAAACAAAAGCAAGACCTGAAGAATTGCACTGAAGCTGGAAGGGAGATCCAGGGCACATTCCTGTTGTAGAGGAGGACAACAGGGCTTTTTCTACCAGCTTAAGAATAAGCAAGTCACAGCAGAGTTCAGATTTGAGATGAAGACACTGAAGAGCCTGTCTCTCACTGAAAACCACAAAGGTTCCCTGCCTTCTATGCCTTATCTTTGACTGCCTTTCCAATGAAAAAGTTCATCATGGAATGCAGACAAAAAAGCAACATGAGCTACATCCTTCCCAGGGTACCCAGTGGATTAAAGCTGCTCCTGCAGCCCAGGCTCAAACTGGTCAGATCAAAAGTTTCATTGGAGAGCTCATGCAAAGAGTTTTCATACAAATTCAGCTACACTCAGATGCAAAGATACAAGATCGAGTATAATCTGTTATTGTTCCACCAGGAGCAAATCTTCACCTAAGCCTCAATTGTTAAAAATTAGTCTAAACAACTCATCTTCCTGTGCCTCTTGTATTTCCCTATCTCCTTGCAGTCTGGGACATCCAGGTGTGACTGTGATCTTCTCCATGATGGGATGGTAAGATTCAAATGACAGAGGAAGAGACTACAGGTTGACCTCATTGTCAGATAAAATCCATTATGTGTGATTAAAACTTAACAAAATGCAGTCACAAAAATTACTATCATGAAGTGCACCATGATTTACTGACTAAATGAAGAGAAATTTATCTGAATAAAATAGTCTTAGCCCTCCTGCATTGGCAATGCATGATAAATTGCTGATTGTGAGAAGATCATTGCTTGCTGTTGGATGACTTACACACATTGATTTTTCCTAACAACACTAATTATCATAATAGCATCTCCACATATATTACATAAAGTTTCCTCTCAGCAAGCAAAAATTATTTCAGGTCTTCAGGTCCCAAACTGCAAAGAATAAAGATGGAAAGGAAGGATTTACAAACTACCTCCTTGCCTTTTATTATGCAGATCAAAGGTCCAACCCACTGGATCTTACTTAATCTTGAGGAGATGGGAACAACATTCAAGAAAGCACAGGCATTGTGCAATGAAGCTGTGATCACAGTGGGTTGTTTTGCAAAGTTGAGATCTAATTTTGTGAGGCCAAAAAAAGTCTTTGAGAAAGAAGAATGCAATTCCAAAGAACAAGGGGGAAAAAACCCCCACCATTTCTCCAATATCATTAAGATGCACAGGGGCAGACTGTGCAGTCCTTATGTAAGTGCTCCCATTGACTAAGGTTGTGTAGGTGAGAAATCTCACTAAGTTGAAAAGGAAAAGCACAGTCTATTAATAGGAAATTAAAAGTGGTGGAATAGATAAGAAAAATGGAGGAGAGAGAAAGAGAGACCATGTTTGTATTCTCAATTAACTGAAAATCAGTCGCAATAACCCACATTCTTTTCTTTGAGAAATCTAACATGTGGTAAAAGACCACCTTGAAAATAAAAACAACAATGCCCTGCCATTCTGTGTCTTCTCCAGTACATGCATTTCAGACTTACCCATGAGGATTTTCCAAAAGTCCATGCTTTTTACATGGAATGTGCTGCTCAAGAGCATGAACAAACCAGCCTATTTACTGACACGAAGGTTTTGGGTTTTTTGACCCAGTACACTGTACTCAAAGCAGAGAGCCTGGGCAGAAGCAGACACATCAGCCGGCTTTGGTGAAAGACCAATGCCAGAGTACACCCTGGAGAGCTCCCTGTCTGTGCTGGCCACTCCACAGCTGCTGTCTGCTACAGACAGCACAAAGCTGGGAGCTCTGCTTAAGTTATAGCCCTGACATTTCCACTCTACTCTGACCTATGCTGCCCAGAAGCCAGAGCCCTCTCTGGCACAATGCTTGCCAAGCAGCTGGGAAGCAGAGCAGGCAAGAGGGATGCTCCAGACAGGTGAGTGGTGAGTGGATAATAAGGCATAAAGGTTCTGTTGGTCTTTATTCACCTTTCTCAGGCCAGCTGCAGTGAGGAACAATGCAGGATTGCTGCAACAATGCTGTATTGCTGTGCATTGTGTGAGCGTTGCAGCTTTTACTGAAAGGCAGAAAGGCTTAGGGACGCTGTTCTTTCCACAGGCTGCTTTCTCCTGAAGGGCTGCACTGGTACCAGTGGTTTTCCCCCTCCCTGCCCCCCAGTCCTTGCCAAACTGGGCCTTTCCCGCTGCTCCATTAGCTCAAAAATCCCAGGCTGCCAGTGCATCTGACACCGCGTCCATCCCCAGCCAAAGCAGGCTTCATGCAGTGTCCCTTTCAGCAGGGCACTTGGAAAACAGCCCACCCCTTATGTAACTTGAGTCAAGGATTTTTTTTTTTTTGGGTAGCAGTTTTCACTCCTCTCTGCACCTTGGGAAGGACTGGGGATGTAATCCCTGCGCTGTTTGCAAACCCGGCGCAGGAATGGGTAAGTGCAGAGGGAAATTTCTCGAGTGGCACAGCTGGTGACTTCTCTTGTTCCACGGTGAGAAATCTCTGACATCTCCCACTGACATGCAGGGCTTCACCCACTTCAGACACACGAGCTTTTTTGGCACATAGAGCTTCCCCATTGTGTTGTCTTTGACCTGGGGGATGTGAGCAGGTGCCTGGGGAAACACTGAAATGATTCTCCTTGATCCTGGCCTAGCACCCCCCATGCAGTCAGATGAATAAAGCAAATACATTATCAGAGTGATCACATACACTAAATTTTATTGTACATCCAAGTGCATTGTGTAGTTTGTGCTACACATAGTAATTATTCCAGAAATGTCTTAAAAGACTTTAAATATTCCTGTTCTATGCATGTTGTCTGTGAGAACAGTGAAGTTGTCTTCGGTGATGGGACCAGTTTCACGTGATATGAAGGGTTTAAAAGTTACTCTCCCAAAAAAACACTTAAAATTGCTTTACCATCTGTAACACTGCAAGGGTTTGTAACCCTAATTTACTGCATTCTCCTGCCATAGACAAATCCTCTAGGGTGTACATGGCCACTTAACAATAGAAAATTCCTATATATTTTGTTTTGTTTTAGTCATCTGTGATTAGGGCACACTGCAAATAATCTTGATCCAGTGAAGCTGTTCCATAGTCTGGAACACTGAAATTCTGGATGAGATGGATTAACAGTCAGACTGCAGGTATAGAGGCCAAATTTATCTCATGGACCATGCTACTACATTAGTGAGATTATAACTAAGATTCCCCAGTTCTTCACCTGTCCCATCACTGGTTAAAAAAACCACTTAATATGACAACAAATATTTCATGCTATTTCCATCTGCCAGAGGTATACAGACCACAGAAAGCCATGGTGTCTGCAGTAATTTCCTGTGAACTGTGACAATACCAAAAAAAAAGGTCCTGTGCTATTAAAGGGGTAAGGAGGGGAAGCAGAGAGATAAAAGCTGGATGAGGGGAAACAGGAGGTAAACTTCAGCATGGAACTTAGACAGAGAGAAAGAAAAATGGCCTATGGAGTAGTGGGAGAGAGAAAAGAAGCAGACAAATAATACAGGACAGATTAAAACCAAAAAAACAACAGAAAAAAAATCCCCCCCAACCTGCTGGATTCAGAGGGAAATAAATACTCACTGGAAAAATAATTCCCTGGAAATGCATGTTGGGCAGTCTCAGGAATCTTGCTTTCTCTAGGCAATACTATGTACAAAAATGAATTTAAAATTCAGATTCTTTTGAGGATGTTTACTCTTCAAGGAATGTCATGTCACAAAAGGAGGAGTCATCTCAGGACAGACCTTACATCCTCTTTAGGTAGACACTTTCAAATTTTTTTCTTTCTGTTTTTCAAAGACGTTGACTTTTCTCCAGTTTCTCCAAACAGCATATGCAAACAAAAGGCATCTTAAAGGTTTACCTGGTTTTCAAACCAGATTTTAACCAGAAGTGAGAGATCTGACAAAAGATTCTCAAGAAGGGTGCTAGGATGAGCCAAAGCTTCTGGAGTGAGTAATCAGCTTTAATACTGCCCAAGTGTGAAACAGAAGTGAAAAGGAGACAGAGGAAACGTGATTTTGTGACAATACTGCTAAACCTGGGCTTGCTGTCTTATGAGATACTTGATCCTCTCTAGGCAGCCCCTCTCTCACTGTCGAGGAAGAGCTGCTAACAAGCCCCCACCGGGTGGAAGATGTGCTGCCACAGAATGAGTGTTTTTGTCCCAGTGTGTCAGATATGCTTGCAGGCTAATGCATACAAAATGTTCCTCTCACACATGAAAAAGGGGCTGAGTGTGAGTGGGAGGACTCCAGAATGCAACAAGAGAACAAAGAACACAGGGAGCAACAGATCTGTTCCTCTCCTTATTAACAAATTTGGCTGTCGCAGACAACACTAAGCTGGTGAGCATTAACATAAAGAGGGCAAGCTTCCCATTGCCCATGAGGAATGAAATCTTTGCTGAGAGAGCAGAAGCCACATTCTTTAGCAAATTAGATGCATCAGCTGGGATTTGGCAGAACCTCTCAAGCAAAGGACTCCAAATCTGCACTTAACCACTTACTTGGACAGTCTTTCAAGAGATGTTAAGTGTTTCTACTATGGACACACACACGTTGCAACATTAGGAAATCTTTCTGGAGGGAACACACATACCAATAACATAATGCTTCCAGGTAGCATAAGGCTTGAATATTTAGAAATGTTTTGGAAAGCATCAGAAATAGGATCCACACAGATAAAATGAAAGACAAACTAGGAAGTCAGAAGTGAGAGGTACACCTTGCTGCTGATCTGGAACATCCTGGCCATGCAGGGAGTGCAGACTGACCATCAGAGAGCACTCCCTCACACAGACACAGGCTAGGTCGATACTGAGCTCAGAGCTTCGAATGGATGCTGACACTGGTCCTGGTATCACTGCTCTGGGATCAGGTGGCCAAGCCCTCTGTTGAGGCACAACCAGGCTGTAAGTCATATTGCTTTAGAGAAGGGATAAAAAACCTCCTGGTAATATGTGTCCAAAAAGCTATACTAGCCACAAAGGAATATGTAAACACAAGTTTTAAAAGGGCTGTTGGGCTCCACATGTAACTCCAGAAAACACAGTGATGTTCAGAACACTCCTGAGCTACAGTCATGAAATGCAGTAAAGAAAGGTGAGCAAAACTGAGTCCCTAAAGATGGGACTATGACTTTTCCTTTGAAAATATGAGCACTACTTGGTCCTAAATTCCTGGAACATTAGTCAGTACTTAATGATAAAAGAGCTGAAAAGTATTCATGCTCCTGGGAGAAACAAACTTTCAGTGCTATCAAAATGTTCTTGGGGGTGGCAGGAGGGTGGAGGTAGGACATTTAAGGAACACAGGGATTACAACAGAGCAGGGGATTTTCTCTTTCTGGCAGTGCTTAGTCTCCCAGACTTCTCTCTGTGTCTTTCTTCCTCTTCTGCCATTCTTGCACCTTATGGAGCAGCACAGATAATTGTGCATGCTCCAATCATGGCATTTCTGATTTTCAGACCTCTTCACAGTGCTACCCAAAATGAAGCTGTCACTGTGTGCACTCTTTAATTAGCTGCAACACCTCTGAGGTGGGCACTGCCTCTTCTGACATGTGGCTCTGACACCCTCCACAAAGCACCACCACAGCAGAAACACCCAGATTTTCTTCCCTCACCATGTTGGGTTTTTTGTGCAGCTGGATCAGGTGCACAGGACTGCCTGAAGGAGCAGTTGGGAAAGGATTGCCCTGTATTCCCCCACTCCCAAAGGAGCCCTTTTCCCAGTTACACTGGAAACTGGTGATGGGCACATGGGGAGAGGAACCCTGCAGTTTGCCCTGTTCCCTGGGCTGGCTCTTTATGTGCACCAGCCCCTCTGGCATGCCCTTCTCAAAAGCCAGGGCCATTTCCAGCTGGCCTGCAAAGAGGAAAGAGGAGGTGATACGGGAGACAGCATAGGAGGATGTGTACAGCATGGGGAACAATCTAGTTCAAAGTAGCTTTTCTAATTAGAGGATACCCTATAACCTTTATCCTTATCAATTGATTATTTGACAAGTTTTCTTTGCTTCAAGCTCCTTAACAGAGAGAAATCAGAGCAGAGGGAGAATGCAGAGGAAGGAAAGGAGGTCCCTGGCAGAAGAGGCTGGGTGATCACTGTGGAGCAGAAACTGCATGAAACCTACTTAACTGAGTTAAACAGCAAAGGCATTCCATCCTTCATGCAGTAGAGTGCACAGGGGAGGATACTGCTTGTGCAAGGACAACTCCTGTTGCAAGAATATATCTATATGTACAATTAAACTCTTCTTGAAATACTACTGAAAAAACCTAACTTTCAAGTTGGCTTGGAATTAAATCTCAGCTTGTACATGCCCCTACTATGAAGGGAGATGGAAAAAGAGATGGATGGAAAGAGTTAATTTTTAATCCACTCTCTTGTTCCCTTTACAAAGGGTGGGAAAGACAATGACACTATGCTTAAATTGAAAAACAAACTCCTAGACTACCCAGAAAAGGCTTTCCTAGCAAAGGGATTTGCTAACAATTTGTTTCCTGCAGAACAGGATAGTCAAAAGGCAATTTAAAATCTAATGTCGGCAGAGATACATGAAATGACACTGAGGCTTAGAAATGCTGCTGAGGGTGGAAATGCAGCCTGAAAGGAGACTGTTTCATCTCTTATAATCAGTACAGAGAGCAGTAGGGGCCCCAGATCTCAATAATCTAAAGTTCATTGTCATATGTCTGATGAAGGCTAATCATTCATTGATTTATGCCTTTACATTCAGATCTTTAGAAACTATGAGGACACCCCCACCCACCCTCCTTTAAATGGTTATTCTGTGGAAATAAGGTAGGTCTGAGTGTGCTTAGATCCAAAACAGTGCCAGAGAAAATGGGTGGACAACTGCAAAGCCTTTCCAGCAAAGCCTATTCTCTTCCAAAATGAGTTGCAAGACTTGCCTGGCTCCCACTACCAGCAAGGGAAAGCTACCACAAATCCCATTGGTCAGCATGAGACCTGGAAGACTGGGCAGAGAAGGGAGATCTTCCCTTTCCTTCTGAAAGAGAGATGAACTAGAGAGACCTTCCTGGCCCTGGATCTGTACTGTTAAATCTGGCCAGGACATGCTGCTGATTTTATCAGTGCTGCACACTACAAGGCCTGGTAAATCCACTGCACTCACAGCCTTCTTGCTTGTGGCAGATGGAGGAAATCTGGTGCACGTTGAGCAATTACTTCACCTGTGTATTCTGTATGGACTGTAACTTGGAAACAATGCCATTTCCTTTTGTGATGTGTATTTTCTAAAAGGACTATGTGACACCACAGAAGTACAAACACAGCCAAAGGGGAGCTTCTAAGAAAAGGTTTGGACTTGCACCAGAACCTTGAGAGTAGAGCTGGGTAAAAGAAGAGGTTGGACTGGAATGATGGTAAGGAAAATCCCCAGTATAACACTATCTTATCATTATGAGATTCATAATTTCACATGTTTTCCCTTCACTTTAATATTCTGAAGCCAAAAGTGGAAGGAAGAATCAAAGTTTTACTCTAAAAAGCAAACTCCTGTTCCAGATGGATAAAGACCAGCTGGAAGTCAAGAATCCTAGGAGTTCAGAAAACAGGAAGATAATTACTACCTTATCCCCAATATGTATTAATTTTATGAGCTCATGATTTTAAAGCAATTTTAGAATTTCTGAATATTTCCAACCAGCAGTGTTGTGAGGCAGGCACAAGCTGACTTTTGTTTTAGGCATTCAGACTTCTATATTTTGAATTTAAACACAGGAATATACATTCCTGTAAAATTAAAGTCTGATTAATGTTTTTGAGATGTTGAGAAGCAAATTGTCAAATCTAGGAATTGTAGAAGGGAAATGAATAAATACAAGGGCAAGAAGAATTCTAAGTGTCTAGACTACAGGAAAAGGTAAAGCCAAGGACACATATGGACTTACAAAATTTACACAAGGACAAATCTAAAACTCAAATATTATCTAATGGCAAGCTATGATTCAATCTGTATCATGGCTGGGTATTGCAAGATCTCAGACTGGAGGAAGAGAAACCAGAGCAAGTCAAACCAAAATGCTCAGACAATTGCTCTGCGTGTTCTGGCAACCAGTAGTGAGGTACTAAAGGCTAAATAGGCAAAGTGCTCTCAAGGATAGGAACCTTGCTCTTTGTCTTTGGAATAAGTCTTCTCTCAAAATGAAAATGGAAAATAACAAAATCTAACTTATGACCTGAACTCAGTGTCTGCATGAAAACAGGACAGTTTACTGGTTTGCAATAAACACAGAGGGTTACAAAGGCCCACGGACAATAAGAAGTTGGTTACAGCTGGTGTTGCTGGAAGCAGGTAGAATGGGTCATGACATTGGAAAGCTAAAACTGATGATGCTAACATGCACTTTCAGGAAAAAAATGGCACAAAAAACCCACCAGGAAAGTGTAGCACTCTGTGTAAAAATATGCTGCTACTGGCTATAGACATTTCCAAACCACAGTGCTTCACAACTGCAGTTGTAATGAATAAAACTGAAGCAGAGTTGATTGGCACACATCAAATCATTAAACTATTGGACCTTGATAAATAACAGGACAAACTGCTCTTTACATAACAACCTAGATCATGTAGGATGGAAAAATGTAAAGAAAAGAAGTAAAATAGAGGACATTTAATATACATTTTATACAGTCAGTAATACAAAATATCTGCTTCTAAAAATAACACAGGACATTTTCTTTACAGATGTGAATAATACACACTATAAGTCTTCAAGAAACTTGACAAGAAGAAAATCACATAACAGTGTATTTTTATAAATCTTAAACAAATGGAGAAGTTTCTATGAATCAAAGAGTTACCACTACAACTGTGTTTTATAAAGTGGAAAAGACCAGTTATTCTCACACACTCTCTAGCAAAGCAATGGAACAACTGGTTTCAGCTCTCTACCAGCAGTAACCTGGAGGATTTAGCAGTGAATACTGGTCAGCATGGATTCAGGACAGTAGGTTTCACCAAAGAAATTAATAGAATCATAGGGTTATTTAGGCTGGAAAAGTCCTCTAAGATCACTGAGTTTGGCTTTTAACTCAACACTGCCTAGTCCACCACTAAACTACTGCCCTAAGGGCCACATGTTCATGTCTTTTACACATCTCCAGGGGTGGTGAATCAACCACTTGCCTGGGCAGTCTGTTCCCATTTCCTTAAAACAGGATGTGGTTTAGTTGGAGCAATGCTCTTATACATTGATTTTGTTAGGTCTAGGCTGGAGAGAACAATTGATATTGAAGAAAAAACATTGCCAAATGAAATGAACAAAGTTTGTATCGCATTAATAAGTACACACCCACAGGTCACAAAATGAGGAAACACCAACAAAATTGGCTTTTAGGATTATGCCATGGAGATCTTAGCCAAATACTATCCAATGTTTGTTTCTAGTGATTTGCCTTCTTTAGAACACAATGGGCAGAGGACAGCAGGCATGGTAAGAAGGCTAGGCTATGTTCACAAATTGCCTGGCAAGATGGTCAGAATCCATCTGAGCATGTTTTGTTAACCTATCTGTCCTTAAAAGTCTACTGGAAACTGATTTCCAGGGAGCACATTTGGACTTTTGTAAAAGGCAGGCACAGCATCTAAACTCCAAGACAAAGCTTTTGTGGAAAGCAGTGTCTACAAGTGAAACACGGCACAGACAGGCATTCACTACAGCTCTATAGGCTTCTCAGCAAGTGATCCTCACTATCTCCTTCATTATTTCCATTCCAGCCTGTCTCCCCTAAAATCTGGTGAGACAGTTGTTTCTCTGTCACACTTTCATGCAGTGAATACAAATCTTTCTTCTTTACTTCCAGGTAGGCTTTTAAAAAAGGCCAAATTCCAGAACATCAACAGTCTCTTTGTCTTACTATCTCAAAGATAACCTTCAAAAAAGTGTAAAATCTCTTTTACTATTTTAGAGAGAAACACACCCTTTCACTTCTAAAGGACAATGATGATTATGTTTTGGAAGTGCTCTCAGGACACAGGTCCCCCTCTATCTTTGGCATGCAAAACCAGACTGAGCAGATGATGCATCTTGAATGTATAAGATTAAAACAAAGGACAGATAATTAAATATGAAACATGCTTGCAGGATGGTGCAATTTCTCTCCTTCATTCACATGCCTACAATTTTAAACAAAATAACTAGTGGTTTCATTAGGAAATAATTGCAGCATTCTCACAGTCCCATGCAGGCAAATAGCTGCAGTCTAGTTTTACTTTTCTTACGCCCACAGAAAATTCTGTTTTGTTTTGACCTCTCATTACTTTCCCTCACACACTTGGCTCCAAACATCAAATTTTGCCTCAGCCATTCAACAGTTATTCCTTTGGGCTGCTTTTTTTTCTTACTATTATGTGTTCGTATAGAACAGCTGGAACTAAGAAAAAAGCACAATTAATTATTCCTAAATTTCCCAAAGAAAACGTTTTTACTTTCCCTCAGTTTGAAGTTACTTTTTGGTTTGAGCAACAAGAGAAAAATTGCCTCCCTTAAAACCTTGCATATATCTCAAAAATTTCATGGAACATTTTAGCTTAAAAACCAGCGTAATTTTTAAGAAGGGGCTGGGTTCAGGTTTTCTTCCTTTTATTTCTAAAATCATATAAAAAGTCTAAACAAAGCTACTGTTGCATCTTGGTGGGGAACGGATTTCTTTTATTATGACATGAGAACCAGAAGAGAAGAGAATCTCTACCCCTCAAATACCAAGCAAGTTACCAGCCCTGTGAAAATCTTCTTGCTTGGATTAGCCTAAGCCCAGCTAAGCAAGAATGGAAGAACCACCCAGAAAAAACAAGAGCAAAAAAGGGCAACACCTGCCACATACTCACAAATTAACAAGTGGGTTTAGGGCAGATCAGGGTACATGGAGAAAGGTAGAGAGCAGGGCATTCTGAGTCTGACCAAGTGAAGAACAGTCAGGTATGACATAATATTAGTAGGAAAGAGTCTTGATGAGGTAGACAAGTCAGGATCCACCATGACTTTATCTGGATATAGATGGGTCAGGATCTGCCTATGGATTTAACACTCAGTTCCAGAAAAAAATCCATCAAAATTACCCTCAGGCCACCTCTGAAAAAATCCCTGACTCAAAAATCCAAACCAGTATCTGCTTTGTGTAAAAACACCCCAACTAGTGCTCCTGTGAAGAGAAACAAGGTATAAAATAAGACATAGGACTTAATGGCTCAGAGCACATGGGTCGTTCAGCAAGAGTGTTTTGAGGGGTACAGCACCAGTACCAGCCCTGAATCTCCACAGCAAACAAAGAACTAACACATCTGACAAGAAGAGTCCCAATACAATGCAGAGATCCTTTAGAGAAGCTCTGCTTCTGCTGGATACTAGTTCTGCTAGCTAGACTGCCAATTTAGCACCCTTGCCTGTCCCACCACTTACACACATACTGAGCAGAAAGGTTTCTTCTCTTTGCAAGAGTAGGGAGTGATGCTCAGCATGCCCAGGACACAAGGCCAGAGCACTGACACATGAATCAGACAGTCATGGACAGCTGACCTCCACAGAGTATCTGCAAAGCCCCAGCTGGACTGGAAACAATGGTGCATCTCACTAAAATACGCTCAACAACTGATCAACGAGTTCATTTAAGAATGCTACTTATTACAAAAGAAGTATCTTAGGCACAAATGGGTTTTAGTTAGTATCCATCCACATGCACAGAACTAAGTCATATTAGGTATTTTACAGCAGTACAGAAAATAAGCCAAGGCACTTATGTACATCAGATGATCTCTAATCAGCTTTTGGTTCTCAACTATGCCCTTGTAAGAGTAACTTGACAGAAGTAACTGCTAACTATGAGGTGCAATAGGTAGATTCTTTTTCTCCTTAAATAAAATTTGTTAAATCATTGTGATTATTTAACACAAACATACACTTTTACAAATCTGTATCAAACCCCAAAACTATAATGAAAGCAGAAACTATAAACTGACAGAAAGATACATTCACTTTACAATCAGAAATAAATTTCAAACTGAAGAATGTAATATTCTTATTTTTCATCTGTGACTATCAGCATGTAGTAAGTTGTAGAATCAGATAATCTCCATCAGTCTGTGTTTAACTTAACAATACCAACATTTTTACCAGTTTTGCAAAACCAGTAAGTTCCATCATGCACATCTCTCAATAATAGGCTTTCTAATTTTCCACAGGAAAATGCTTTGCAGGGAAACAGGGGACAAAGAAGGAAGAAATACATTACAATTAGAAACTTATTACTTCAACCTTTCTCACCAAAATAAATCCCTTCAGTGTAGGCAAGTGGGTTCCACAAGTAGTAAAGGGACCTTTTGATGTCTACACGAAAGCAAGAAGTTCCTCATCCTAGATGGATCAATAAATGTGAATTGCACATTTATATATAACAAAGTATGGCTCTGCCTTAAGTTTCTTCTTTGTATGTCACAGAAGTGACTTAATATCTGGACTTGTTTATGGGAGAACATCTAATTCTATCCAAATACCTAGTTTTTCCCACATTAAAAAAAAAAAAAAAAAAGAGGAACTGAATGAGATTAGATATATGAAACCTTGGCTACGCCTTCATATTGTAGAATTTTAGAGAGATATTAACATGAATTTCTCGACTTATGAAATGGAGGAGATGGCATTAACTCTTTCACACAGGCAGCTGTTTGATGGGTCTTTGAGTTCAGCAGGTTTAACAAAACCAAAAGAAAGAAACAATAAAGCATTAGGCAGCATGACCAAGCATCCTCTGCCTCTTAGTTACAAAACAACAAATCTGTAGCTACAATTACAGTCTGAGTTCTAAGTCATTATTGCAATATTTCTCTAAATAAGCCTTCTCCAAAAAAAGAGGCTTTAGATCACCTATGTCTAATAAAATAGGCAAGCAGAATTTAATGTAAAATACAGACCTTTGAGCTGTCACATCCTGAACAAAAACCAGGAGGCAGATGAACATTTCTTTTTGTTTTGCAATTAACTTTAAATAATATGTGATGTGCTCTGACCTGGTAAAGCTCCTACTTCTCCTTATTGGTAGATCCCCAAACTCCATAAGGTGAAGGAATGACAAAATTTGCTGTATTTCTACATGCATTACAGTGTGAGTCACAGTTAAACCATGCTCAGAATGAAGTATTCCTTGTAGGTGGTGTGGAAACAGCTAATTTGGTGAAAAGCTGCTATGCTACAATGATCAACCAACAATTCTATTAGTGTATTATACACTATTAGTGTATATCAGACTTCTTGACGTATTTTGGTGGCACATAACTTCTGTGAAGGCATCACTTACTTTGAGAATTGATTATTAACTTTAATCCATTTTTAAACTCTCAATACAACATTTAGAAAATTTGTTCCTGAACCTTTCCATGACACCAGTGGGCAGATCTTTACAGGGGCTGCACAACTAGGAATACCCTGCTGACACAGGAGGTGATAGGGTATTGATGTAACCACCATTCCAACTGTTTATTAACTCATTACAAAGTATTCCCTAAGCCTGGCAATTGCTGCACCAGAGCTAAGCACAGAATACACCAGACAGTGATGCTAAGGCTCTCAAGCCAACATGGCTTTAGCCTCTTGCTGAAAGACAAAATACTTGGGGTTGCTAAAGACTGCTTGAAAGTCCCAAAATAAATCATCTCATCATCATGGCCCAAGAACCACTAAAAGCATTCTGTTCTTACTTTTTCCAGTTAAAACCAAAGCCACTCAGAACCCAAAATGTTCTTCCTTTGCTCTCAGAGCCAAAATGCCAAAAATGCTTTTTAAACGTGGCTTGATCTCTACCCCAAGAAGAAGGGACCAACTGCTCCATCTTTTTGTTACAATGCTAATGACACTGTGGTAAACTAAGCTATGCAGTGGTTTGGGATCCACAACCACCAAGTCTTGCATTATGAAAAAAAGGGAAATAAACCCTCAGAGGAAGAGTGACTTCTGACAAAATTTCCCTGAGTGGCCCCAAGCACTCATCAGAAGAGGCACAGGGAAAGAGCAGTGAATTACCAACAGATCTGAAGCATAATGCAACATAATTTCAGTCGTTTCTGAAAATAATCAGATGAAAATAATCACATGAAAAATCCAAGAAGCATCTGCAATGACATTCCATACTTTCCAGGAGAAAGAGGAGGTGAATGGAGGAGATGTCAGCCTCTGTATTGGCCAATACAAGAGGCCCATAGTACAAAGGCCTCTTGTTGCCCACGTGTTCTGCACTCACTTACCTGACCAAGGGCAGGGAGTGTTGCGTATCCCACGGGCTGATTTATCATTCCTTTCTGCTTCATGATGAGCAGGCGTTTCTGCTCCTCGCTCAGGTGCGCCACCTGAGCCGGCATCTGCGTCTGCTGGGACTGCTGCTGCTGGATGTATGGCATCATGGTGTTCTTCCCGGGATTTGCCATGGCTGGGGTCATCATCTGACTCAGCTCAGTATTGAAATGGGTCAGAGGTTTGGTGTTGCCATAAGAAAGCATATTGGGCTGTTTGCCCAAGGAGTTTGTGACCAAATTATTTGGCTGCTGACTGATCATGTTCATGTGATTTTGAGGGAGGTAGTTATTAATTGTGGTCTTCTGGGGATTGTTTGCCATAGGAGGCACTGCAGGGTTTTGGTTGTTAAAGGCTTGAGAGTACATCATTGGACTATTTGGTTTGTCTGCACTGAAGGGTCCTCCGTAGGGACTAGATGGAGGCCCCACCGGCGACCAGCTTGCGGGCTGATTTGGATGCTGTTGCTGCTTCTGCTGCATGAGCTTGGCTCTTTGCTGCTGCTGGGCTGCCATCTGCTTGAGCTGCTCAGCTGGGGACAGGTCAGCACTAGGCAGGGTCCCTGGCCCAGGCCCCGATCCCGCCGGGTTCATCAGGAAGCCATTCCCAGAGCGCGCCTGCGTCTGCCCGGGAGTGTGGGCCTGGCTGGGAGTCTGAGGGGACTGGACAACACAGTTTGCTGGTGATCCAGCAGGGACTGGGGCCAGTGGTGCGCTGGATGCAGAAGCAATGCTGGAGCCTGAGGAGATGTTGGAAAAGGGAGGACCGGAAGAAGATGGTCTGACCTGGGGAGACCCTAATGGGACATGAGCAAATGGAGAATGGGATGGATCACTTTTCACACTTGCGCTCTCCTGAGTCTCTGTGGCAGGCCTGGGAAATTCGGGCTCCTTCTTCTCTTCAAAGTCTTCATTGAACAAATCCTGTATATCATCTTCTGGGACGGTGTTTGCCAGCTCATCTATGAGCTCCTGCCACTCCTGATCGTTTAGGTTAATGTCTGAGAAGAGCTTGTTCTGATTCGAAAGAGATGTTTCTGAAGTGTCTATGCAGTTGGAGTCATCCAGAGGCTCTTGCTTTAGTTCCTTGTTGTGCAGGATGTTAAAACTATCGTCCAGCTCGTTGCAGCCATTAACAGGGAGCTTTATCTCGGAAAGCCCACCATTTTCACCCAAATCTTCTAGACCACTCCTGTGAGTTCCACTGTTCTGCAGGAGCAGAGGAGCTTTCATGTCAAGCTGGTGAAGAGGAGAAACAGCAGGCAAAGGCAAATTAATGGGCAGGCTGTTGATTGCCTCGATGCCTGGCACATCCTTGCGCGTCCGCTTGCTGGTTGGAGAAAAGTTTCCATCACAAACTCCATTCTGCTGTTCTCCATTGAGAGGTGAACGTGCGCCTTCCAACTTCCTTTTGACTGTCTCTTGAAGCTTAAAGAAAACAAGAGGAAAGAAAAAAATTAACCATTTGCAGATGCAAAAGAAGTGCTCATGGTCACTGTGACAAGAGACTCCTCAAGCCAGCGACAATAAGTTTTAAAACTGATTAGTGAGTTTCTCTGATTTCATTCTTATGCCTTGATCAATTTGAAAACACAGTCTAAAAACCCCCAAACAACCAAACACCCCCCCCCCGCCCCCATCCCAAATCAAACCTTCCCTTGACTAGGAAAGCAGAGCTGTAAAATATGCCTGTGCTTTCCAAGCTGAATCTGTGCTAACTTCCAAGAAATTTAGGGAGCAAGTTGACTAATTCAACATTTCAGTGCCTAATACAGGGATAAGATTTAAACAGTGTGCCTAACACAAGGAGGAGTTTCAAAATGTAATGAAAAAAAGACAAAAAATAAATCACTAAAATGTACTAATCACTCTGAATTTTTTTTGGACGTTTCTAGAAGCTTCTTAAAAAAACTGCAATACAATTGATTGACTACTTATATTAAAATGTGTTTTTGACAAAAAAAACCCAAAACAATCATAGTTTCATTTGATTAGCCCTATGTTCTTGGCTAACACACTGAGAATCACTTTTAAAGGGAGAAAAAAAATAAATCCACCCTAGAAAACAGAAGGTGCTTTGCATAACTTTAACTCAATCAAATAATGAAAAAAAAGGAAATCAGCTATGTGCTAAGAGCTAACATAAAACATAAATAGCTAACAGAAATAATACCAAGACAAGCCTACAGAAAAGCAAATAAATTGGAATATAAGAATTTTATAAAAAATAGTAAAATAATATAAAATATTAACAACAGTTTTAAGTCAAGTTATAGAAGCATAGCAAAGAACTGTAGCAAGCAGCACTCCTCCCCACTCTCACCCAAGCAGAGTCCTTTACTTATGTACGAGGCTAAAAAAAGCATCTCTCTTCAGCAAAGGCAAAAAACAATAGTGGGGAGGGGAGGAAGCAAAGAGGTCACAGCTCTAGCAAACGCCTTCAGGACACACTTGCATCCTTGATACTAGAACAATAGAAGACAAAATACTGAAAGATTTTATCAGTTTTTAAAGTATTCTTACTGGTAGGAAAGTCCCAGATATGCAACTCCCACCCCTTCCCTAACCTAGAGGTCCTCAACCTTCTTTCTTCTCATAATCCAGATCCCATTTATTTCTCCCATCCCAGAGGGCTGGTTCCCCTTTCATCCCATGTGTAAGATGGGCAAGAAAATCCCTATCTAGCCCAGGTTTTGGAGGGAGTGGTTGTGGGAAGGCTGTGCCCTTCTCCGGCCCCTCAGGCCAGCCTGGCCCCTTTCAGCACACGGTGCAGAGGGACGTGGTCAGCACAGGCATTGCTGCAGCCACAGCTGAGCATGCATGGGACACCAAGCTACTGCAAGGCTGCTCTTCTGCAGAGAGCCAAGCAGAAAGGCAATGCTATGTGTCTAAGCAGACTATCAACTCCTCGATTTTCACTGGAGCAGAACAGCTTTTTAATGTGGGAAAATAATTAAAATCTGCATAAGAGTCCCCAGTGTGTCACTGTTGGCATAAGTGGCCAAGACTTTGCTGCCTGTTCCACCTTGCACAAAGCCAGTGTGTGCCAAGGCTCCTGCAGGAGGAAATTCCTTCACCTTGTGGCTTCTGTGGTGCCACATAACCACAGCCTCTGCCACATGGCTGGTCTCCTTCTCTGGTGTCTGGTCATAAAACCCTGAATTTGGAGAGTTGTGGATGCTCATCTTGGAGATGAGAAAGTTCTGGGCAGACCTTTATAGCACCTTCCAGTACCCAAAGGGCCTATGAGAGAGCTGGAGCAGGACATTCTACAAGTGATAGGACAAGGGGTAATGGATTCAAACTGAGTGGGTTTAGATTAGATATTACTAAGGAATTCTTCCCTGTGAAGATGGTGAGGTGTTGGCACAGGTTGCCCAGAGAAGCTATGGATGTCCCATCCCTGGAAGAGTTCAAGGCCAGGCTGGATGAGGCTCTGAGCAACCTGGTCTAGTGGAAGGTCCCTGCCCATGGCAAGGGAGTTGGAATTAGGTGATTTTTAAGGTCCCTTCGAACCCTTCCTAAATTCTATGAATTTATGCCTATGCAGCTCTGAGTCTCTCCCCAGTTTCTGGAGATGAGGGAATAGGCACAGCCAGTGGTTTGCACCAAGAAGTTCCTCTTCGTGTGTTGCAGGCTGGGATGTGGAACTAGCCTGCAGCAATGTGGGGGTCAAGAGGTGCTTGCCCAGAGGTGGTGATTGCCTCAATCTGTGCCAGTCAGCAGCCATGTGGAAAGGAAGTCCAGGACTAGTGTGAAGGATCCAAATCAGATTCCAAAAGGGGACTTACCGCTCTCACTTCTGCTGCCTCCCTCCCCTAAAGACCCATGTTAAGCTGAACATTGGTGTGTGGCACTGCAGCTCCCTGATACTTTTTGAGTTGTGTATCTGCTGTGCCCGCAGATTCCTACAGCTGAAATGGTTCCACTGATCTTTATATAACCCTGGATCAGACCCTGGAGACAGGAATGGATGGTACAGATGTGTTCATGGTGCTGCTTCACAAGTACAAGAGCACAGCTCCAGAGAAAGAAAAGAGCACAAGCTGGCTTCAAGTGCAGGGGGTCAGTTGATGTAATGGGTTAAAATAGCATATTTAAATATTGCCCCTAATGGGCCACTCACACAATTTACAGCTGAAATCAGCCATTTCAACTTCTAAGCCATCACACTGCAAAGTCACTATTGCCACATCAGAAAAACATTCCCCAAACAGCAAGTGACTCAAGACCAAGCTCAATGGGAATGCACAGGCAAAACCAGAATTTGAAGAAATGTTGAAAATGTGCCATGGCCCTTTACCCTAAGTTCTTATTGACCAGTGCTGGGCTAAAGTAAGAACAGGAGGTGGTGGCAGGCTTCTCATTGTGAAGCAAAGTTCTATAAGGAAAAGATGGGAAAAAATTTTGTCTTAACAACAAGGCAGGGACTAGTGAGAGTGATGATCTCCTGAGGAATACAAGTGAACTGACACTGAATGTTTTGCAAGTTTGAATGAATACTTTACAAAAATATTGGTGAGAATAATATGTTTTGACATGGTTTCACACTTTCAGGTTTTAAAACATTTACCATTTTATCCTGAATCTATCACCTTATTTGTATATGAATGTTTACCAAAAGAATCAAAACTATCTAGTGGCAAATAACCAGCCCTAAAAATATCAGTTCCTAAAGTTTCATCATGTGCTGGAACTTTGATGTCCCCCTGTACAAACAGACAGTGACTTTAGCCCAGTATATAAATATTCATAATCATGTTTATTATGCATTACAACAAAAAGCAGCTTGAATTGAAAACTATTTTCTATGAAATATGAAACATACAGAAGTTGTGCCTTGTTGCAAAAAGAAATTAAATTAAACCTATTCTAAGTTTGTTTATCCACATTGTTCTTCTTCAGAAACTTTAGGATTTGGGGGGCTAACAGGCACTAATATTTTTATCTTCTTTGTTTGTTCATTGAAAAACTATAGGTAGACAGAGACTTAACCTGAAAGGTTTGTTTGAAGGCAATATGCTGGGTGCAACCTTGGCAGGTGGGGAAGCCCCTTGATTCCAGCATTTTGGGGGTGTTGGGAGCCATAACAATAAATGCATCTCCTTTTTTTTGAGGTACAACATAGAAATACTCTTATCAAATTATTTTAATGAAAACTTTCCTTTTCATTTCTTGATTTAATTCCCAATGACCATATTAACTCTTGAATGGTTTGGATATCCTACACTGAGCATATACTGGCAAACAGTTTACCACAATCAGGATTCCAGAGTGTCTTAGACTAAAACCCAGGCACTTCCCCCTCCCTCTATAAACACAATCCCTGAAGTAAAACAGTACCTTTTAAAGTACCCTCCCTCTCCTCCTTAGTACAAGTACACAGTTTGTGCATGTTTTATGGCGTGCAGTGTGAAGATATTAGCAGGAGCTGAGAGATTTATGTCTAGGAACAGAAGATTGTTGACACATAGAATAAAAATAAAAGGAAAATATCAAAATCAAAGGAAAATATTGAAATAAAACAATCCCCTTTCAGCTTCATAAGCTTTTAGCTTTATTCACAAAAAATATTTGGCTGATGAATCTTCATTTCACTGCAGTTTTCTACCCCAAGGAACAAGAGGGTGAAGTAGGACTCTCGATTCTTTATATGCCTTTGAAAAAACTCCAGTTGCAGAGTGAGAAAAGGTCAAATTTTGGCAGGTTGACTTTTTAAATGACACTCAATTGGAGAAGAGGCAGGGGGACAGAGCGTGTGCACGCAAACACACACCAAGCCGAGCGGTGGAATGGAACCCATCCCGAAATCCTCGGCAGAGCTGCTCGGACACGCCGCGACAGACCCAGCAGATAAACAGGAGTGTGTGGAGGCTGTCGGCAGGGCTTTCATCTGCGAGGAGAAGCTGCTCCGCTTCATCTCACCAGCAGCAATTCATTTTTCAAAAGAAACGAGACAGAGGTACTGTTGTTATAGCAACAGCCGAGCCTCGGCAGCCCATCCTCCACTGTGGAGCTGCCTTTGGTGGGCGGCTGTTCCAGCCGTGCACAGGAGTGACTGAGGCTGTGGCAGCAGAATATCCTTTCAATGCTCCTTAAAAGAAACAGCACAAAACCCATAGGGAGGTGGGGAAGCCAAGAGGCTAAATTCTCTCCGTGCCAGTAGAAGCTGTTCACAGGGTCTAACACAGGTCCATTTCTCCTCTGCGAGCCCCCAGAAAAGGAGGGCGATGTCACTTTTGCAGATGTTTTTGTGTACCACTGACTTTCCTCTGCCTAGGGCAGCTCCAGCCACTTCAATACAAGAGAAGGGCAACAATTCTGAGAGGTTTGGTCCACTTGGCTCCCCAGCTCTGCTGGAATGTGCCCTGCTCTGGAGTTATCTTTGCCCCCTGTGGGAAAGCAGAGAAACTAGCCAAAGCCCAAAGTCCATCTTACTCACAGGATATGCATGTCTACAAAAAACAAGGGTTATTATCTTCTCCACATGCTCTTCTGTGACTCTTTCTGTTAAAATTGGTGTTTTCAGCTCTTCACGTTGAATCAGTCTGGCCCACCAGTCATCATGACCTTCAGTTCCTTTCCATGAAATGAATTAAAGTCTTGGGCCTTCCTCTAGGGGTTCTGCTCTTCCTTCCACCTGTGTGTCTGTTCCTGAGTTTTCCACCCCCATTTCTTCTCCCTTCTTTTCCTAGAACTTCTATAGAAAGCTCTTGATACTTCTTAACCTCCAACAGGGAGTAGTTACCATAAGCTCTGCCAAACACCACCCCAATTCAGCAGTCTCCAGCCTGCACCCTAAAGACTGAGCAAAGTTTGCTATTTAACTCCTTGTGCTGTGCTTAAATCCTATCAACAATTCAGGAAGTGTCCCAGGGGTGGCTGTGAAGTGACAGGAAGCAAGTGGATTTGACATGACAGCATCTAAGATCACTAAGGAATAATCAGCATTGCCATTTGCATGCCAGAAATTCAGCTTTAACATTTGAAAGGATTTTTTGCATGCACCTCCTTGCTGTATCACCTCTGATGCTGCCATTCAAAAGTCAATGTTGCCAGAGTGCCACTGCCTGAGGTACATCCACATCTTGTCACCAGTGTTTTAAGTCCACCAGCTCCATAGTCCCAATGACACTTGCAGTGCTCTGCAGAGGAGGTGGAGAGCAGAGGACAGCCTTTCAGAAACCTCTCTTGGAGCTGAACTCAGACAAACAGCCAAGCAACATGAAGGTGAGATACAGATCACCACTTCCCACAAATGAAAGTATTTCATGCATCCAACCTTTCCCCTAATATCTTAATTTCTTCATGCTGCTGAAAGCATGGCACTGATGCCTGCTAACTCACTGGATGAAGCCTGAGGTAGCACTTGAATTTGGAGCACAATTGCTAATTTAAAGCACATGCTGTGTTTCTCCATGCTAGGCCTGGCTGCCCAGCTCTTGTTGGCCAAGGCAATGTTTCAAATATACAGGAAATTCACGTTGTGAAATCTGTCTGAAGTTGGTAAAATCTCAACCTGCCAACCTTGCCTGTTCAACTCTGCAGGCTCATAGAGTAACCTCTGCCTCAGGAAGGGGGTCAACCTCCTGCCCCTTACCCTGCAAGGGACTGCTGGGGTCTCTTGTCATCACCCTTGTTTTTGCTGTCAGTCACCAGAAGAACAAAATACCTCCCAGTAATAGCAAAAAGATGATCAAAGCACTGGGTAAACCTGCAAGAGTTAGCAGAGAGGAAAACAATCTACTTCCTAACATTTTAGCCAATCAGACAGGAAGGGTTGCTCTCTGAAGAGTGAGAGTAGAGAGTCCTGGTGACTCTTGGATGCAAAGCTGGCAGCACAGGCCCCTTGCTAGAGCTGCCTGCCACCTGTCAGGCTCCCAGCCACCAGCAGGAACTGGATCACACTGGGAGATCAAGCAGAGAACAGGGAAGAAGGGTAACAAAAAAAGGCACTGCCTGAGAGCAAAACAGCAACAGCATTGGGGAAGTCAAACCAGGTAAATGCTGTGACTCCACTGCTCTCAGTCAGCCAGGTAAGGATGCTGGTGTGTGCTAAAGCAGCTTGAGAAAAGCTGAGTGCAAAGACATTGCACAGCAAGTTTTACTGTACTTTAGAGCATAAACTGTTTCATGGATGGAATACTGTTATCACTGTCAAAGAGCCTTCCTGCCCAAGTGTATGATCTGCATGGTTCATTCCTCTTCAGATCTATCTCATTTAATCCTGCTTTGGCCCAATGGGGTAAACACTGGCAAAGCAGCACTGCTCCATTTGTGCAAAAGTCTTAGGAAGGTGCTAAGAGCCTATAAGCTGAACTACTGAGCTGGCAGTACCTATTCCTACCTCTCAGAAAAGCAGCTGAGATCTGCTTTCTCTGAAACTGTCCTTGCGGGTGGCATGAGATGCATTTTCAGGCTGTGTTATGAGAATTTAGTCAGGCAGCCTCCAACTGACTTGTCTTGGAGTTGTTCTGATAAGTCTTCACCCTTTCCAATCTACTTTGTATCTGGACAGAAGAGAGGGTAATGATAAAAAGCAGACACTGGAGATTATTAAAGCTGTGCCTCCCAAAGAACTACAAGTCAGGATGGAAAAGAAATGCAGGAACCTCTTGTGTTTTAAACCAAGAAGCAGCAAAACACACCTAGTGCTGTTGCACATGCACCATAGCTACTCAGTAGCTCTTCAAAATGTGTAATGGACACTAGGAAAGGTTTCCTGGGAAAAATCTTGTCCCAGCTCATCCTTGGACGAGCACAAGTCATAGCAGGCTAGTGAAGGATGCTGATGGCATCCTGCCTGCCTAGCATGTGGGACATGAAAGCATTCCTGTCCTCTGCAAAGGAGGAGCAGCTCTGTGACAGAGCCTCTGCTTTCCTTGTCATTAAGGCACCAGCAGCACATGAGCTCTGTTCCTGACTTCAGAACTGCCAGACTAAAACCTTGTCTAACTGATGTAAGGGAAAAGCCCTTCCTATGCTTAGGGCAAGCAAATTATCTTCCAGCTGCTTGCAAAATACTGCCATGGCACAATCTACATACATAATACATTACTCCAGACTATTCTCAGAGAAATTCTGAAGAAAGAGCCAGAAGAGATGGTGAAGGCATGACAGTAATCCCCTGATGACACCACAGATTTCCATGGACTGTGAGTTTCTACTGGATCTCTTTTACTACCGAAGCCTGTCTAGTGCATGATCTCTAGAAGACAGATTGCCAGCTGACAGAAGGCTGAAATCAGAAATGGCACAGTTGTCTTCCATTCATATCACTGGTGTTAACTCCCAGCACACATCACCTCATGGCAACATAGCTATTTATTCCATAGGTGCATGATGCAGCACCTTCCAGTTCCTCAAATCAGTGTGGGCTAAGTAATTCCAGGGATTCTTCCACATGACTAAGTTCAAGTTCATGCTTTCTGAAGCAAAGTGTTTCATACAATTGGAAAAGGAAGGAAATGAGAGCCACATAGTCTGTACACTGTACCTGTTCAAGCCCACACATTTTAGTCACCCTCTTGAGGTAACATCATAAATGAAGCTTCCACTTGAAAATAACTTAAATATCAAATTAACAGATTTCCAAGACTAACACGTTAAAAGAAAAATCTTGTGAATAAGTCATACTGTGCTGCAAACAAAATGGTAAATTTAGCCTGCTTTTTCCCATCTGTTCCCTGAACAGGCAGCCTGGCCAAGGACATAGGTCAGCTGAAGATTTCTCTGCAAGGACAAATACCTTTAAAGGAGTGCTGGTTATCTAAGTACAGATTGAACAATTCATGATACAGTAAGAATTCCAAAGGAGACCCAAGCATGGAGGAAGGAGAGGGAAATTAATGCTTTGCATGGTAATTAATTGTCGTATTTTTTCTACATTTGAATTGTCTGCATAGTAATGAGACATGTCTTTTGGGGAAAGGAAAAAAAATCCAACATGGGAGAGATGAGTGTGGAAATAAATTTGTGGCAAGCTACTGACCATTTAAAAAAATAATAAAATCAAATAACTGAAAATCCCAAAATAGAAAATATGTCAGAGACAGCTTTTTTCTTCAGTCAAACAATTCCCTGATCAGCACAGTCAGCCTGATCCATCTCCAGGAAAGAAGAGCAATGCAGGAACTGTTTGATGGTCTTGACTTTGCATATCTCTTTAAAAGAACACAGGCAGCAGCAGTTCTGAAAGGCTCCTGGACAAAACCCAGGAGTGCTGAAGCCCTCAGGTCACAGAACCACAGAAAGTCTGGGTTGGAAGGGACCTTAGAGAGCATCCTGTTCCAACACCCCTGCCAAGAGCAGGGATAACACCCCAGACCAAGTTATTTAGAACCCCATCCAGCCTAGTCTTGAACACACTCAGGGTGAATCCCATTAAGTTCACTAGGAATTAGGGGTGCATTGATAAGGCCATTTCTTCTGCATCCAAATTTCTTCAGAGATAGACACTATGTCTGATGGAACAACTCCTCTTTGCATTCATTTTTTGATTTCAATAAAAGTTATAGCCAGTACTGGGGAAAAAGAAAACAAACAGGATCACTGAAGATCTGTGAAGACTCAAGGAATCAAAGGACTGTATAGGATGCCCCAAACATTTTCTGAATTATTCTGAGCACAGTCTGGGAGCTATTTGCAACGGGCTGAAGGCCAGACAGCACTGAACAGCAGATTTGCCCTAAATATGGCCAAGTAAACCCTACAAACTTTAGCTCTTTGTGGCCTCAGTACCTTCATGTAAGCTGACCTCAGGTCTCACAAAGGCACAGAGCACAACTAATGGAAAAGCAGATCTGGTCTCCCAGCTCCCAGCAGTTACCAGAGTCACAGACACACAAGACTGGACCTGCTGTGTGGTGTGAACTGCAAATGTACCATTTAAGTCTACTGATGAAGTGTAAAGGAAAAGATTTTAAGCAAATGAAGGCCCTGATTCAGTACAACATTTAACACGTGGTTTACCCTGAGTACACTAAGCAACCAAAAATATAAAGAATGGTTTATGCAATAAATGACAACATCAGACCAAGGCTTTTGCTCAGGTCTTACCTTCTTTATTTCAGCCACAGCAGCTGTCTCCATCCCAGGATAAACCTCATCCTCTCTCCCATCCTACTCTGAATATACATACAGCGTAGTGCTGAAGTCATGGCAGCAGTGGCAGGAAGATTCCCAAATCCCACAGGTGTGTAAGGCTCTGAGATCTCTCCACACAAACCAAAAGGATCACCAGGAGAAAGGTGGGCAGTGTTCTGCCAAACAGGTTATATTCCCAGTTACTTGTGGCTGTGCACCACATTACGACCAGGCACTTTTATCTATTTGTGTATTTTGAAAACAGCCCTCCAAGGGAAGGAATTGCAACTCATAATGCTGTAGATGTCTGTACATTCCCAGTGTGCACAACACAGGCTTGTCCTTAATTTTTTCCTTTTGCTGTCAGAAAAAATTCTGTGGTTTTTCCACACAAGTGCACACACGCACATGTAGTCACTGCCCACTCACATGGGTTTTAATCTCAGCAATCTATGCATACTAAGCATATATTAGAAGCTAATTAAAATTAAATTTAGACTTCCAGTCCCATTCACCACTGAAAGTTTGTGCCCTTGACATGCTAAATAAGCACAAGACACTAAAGCACTTGATGTTGTAGGTACAGACCAAGTCACAGGGAACACTACGGTTCTTTCCTAAACCCCTTGAAGGTCTGAAGCACTCAGCATCATTTACTGTTAGATAATCCATAGAAATGCATTATAAGCCAGTGTGAATTCATACCATGGACTTCCACTAATCTTATTTTTCTTTTTAAAGGACTTCTCCTTCCCTCCTTTTTCTCCTATTGTAGGAATGATAAGCCACCTAGTACTCAGTGCTTTTAATTTGTTAGTCTGAAGACACAATACCCTTGGTCTACTGCCAGAATTGTGTGGATTTTGGTCTCAGAGAAAAACATAAGTGAGATGAATCTAAAAAGAAAAACAAACTTAATTGTGTGTCAACCCCTCCCCCCATGATTTATGACTTAAATGTTATCATTCAGATGCAAACACACATAAAACCTCTAAATTTCACTTGAGAAAACAGAGCAGGGAGTTGCCTAAAGCTGTATATTAAGTCAGTGGCACAGTTAGAAATGGACTCAAATCTCCCAAATCCTGTTCCCAGCCAATGGGAATATATAATACCTTATATCTTGTCAGATCAATGTGCCTTTATGTCTCCTATTTTTCTTATTCAGGAAAAACAAGGGCTGTGTTCAGGGAGCTATGAACAGGACACGGAGCCTGAGAATCCTTGCAGGCACCATAAGAAAGGTGCAGGCAAACTCAGGTCAAGTCTGTCCAGTCTTAAGAATGCAATTCATACCCCCTATACCAGGCCAAGATGGGATGAGATAAATCATGCTTCAGAAAGTGTCTTTTCCCTTTCACTGATCTTAAAGGGAGCCTTGGTAACTAGCAGAAAAAGACACATCCACAGTCAGACGCCTCCATCTGGACCCTCCCCAAGCCACTGTTATTTGCCCAGTCACAATTAGGGCACTAATTACATGCTACTGCTGTTGACATCTGTGTTTAATAAAGATTTCTGTCTGTGTGGGTTGGGTCTTCCCCCCAGTTTCATTTCCAGAGGCTTTAGTTTTGTTCCACTAAACTCTAAGAAAATAAGCTTGAAATCTTCATAGTTTGGCCTATAATAATGATACTACATTTACTCTTTGCAACTTTCTTGCTTTGCCAAGGAAAAGAAGGTTTTGCAGCTCCAGGTTCTTGCTTAGTAACTAACTTCCATGTTCAATCACTTCTGGGTTATTTAAGAGAGGCAAGGAGAAGGGAAGAACTATCAGGAGGAGCTTCACTTTAAATCCCAAATAAACAGTAAATAGGGTTACAACCATGATGGTCTAAGCAAAGTCTGTAGTGAAGGGAAAAAAAAAAAGTATTTTTAATTCGACACACAAGGAACCATAGACAAGCTTTGGGGTAAGCACCCATTTCCTCCTTCTTTAATGACAGTTTATAATAACCTTAGTAACAACTGTAACAATGAAAAAACATGCTAAAGAAATTATATAAAATCACATAGACATTGGACATATAGGATTGTGTGCAAATCTGCTGAGTGATAGTTTCATGGAGCACAAGATTTGTTTTTAAAGGAAATTACATGGGCAGCAGGTTGAGGTTTTTCCTAGGGCTATTTCCAAAACTCCTTTATTTTTTCTCCTTTCTTCTAAGCTTTTCAAAACAGTCAAATGAAAATAAAAGCCTGGCAATTAGCATATTTCAGAATTACAGTAAGGGCCCAGCTTTAAAAGGCACAGCTGCCTGAGACTGACTTTTTTTCAATGCCAGGTGGATGATATGAGGCCAAGAACAACCTTGAACAGTGTGGGTCCTGATGGCTGTAGGATTTTTGCAGGGGACCATGAGTTCATTGTATCTGGGGACGTAAGTCATTACTGTTTTCTTCCTTTTTTTCCCTCAAACCCCAAAAGCTTTCTGATATTGCCAAACTCTAAATTCAGACCTGCAATAATCATATTAGAAACATTCAACGTTGCAGACATAGAGGATTTTCCTGACTCATCAGTAAAGTAGTGTCAGCCTTCTCCTCTTCCTGCTAATGAGAAAAGATTGTAGTGCCTGGAACTAAAGCAGATATTTTTCCCATTGAGTGTTCCCAACGTCTCTCTACAGCAGCATAACCTAACGAACAAAGTTTTCTCTCTGCAGCGCAGGAAATGCTCCCAAACAGAGAGCTACAGAATGGGCCCCAGGTAACAGGCTCCCTAAGGAGCTGTGGGGGAACACAGCAGGGCACAGCACCCTTCTTGGCAGTGCTGTCTTCCCAGCTAGTAACTGGATTCAGACTCACAAGGATTCAGACTAAACCACAGAATATTCTCCTCTTGGTCCCAGCACAGCAGGGCTGCAGACAGCCTGTGTGCTCTGGCATTCCTGGCTCCAAGCTCTCGTAGTAAAGGCACACATGCAGGAATCCCCCCTGGGAATAAAGCTGCTCTTGTGCTGCTGCCTAAGAGCTACAACTGGTCCCTGTCTCCTCTGCTTTCCCAGGGCTCTGCTGGAGCCCTGGAGCTCTCACAAGGGTGGCAGCAGTGATCAGAGGAGGCTTCGACAATCGAGTGGAAAGGTGCCATTGTAGACCTGTGCAGTGGCTGCAGGGAGCTGGGTCTGAAATGTGCATCAGGCAGGTGGGAAACTTTTGCTCCTCCCTCACATAGTCCCATCTTTTTCCCTCTCCTGTTCTAGTTCAGATCTCACAGCGTCAGAGTGCTCACGTTTTGTGGCTGCAGAGGGCAAGGTAGCCTTAGGACATGAGCCTTCCTTGTGACAGCTACAGGGCCTCTGCTTGCCTGCTGCAAGCTCACATTCTTCAAACAACTTCTCCCCACCTTCCCAACTGCTTTTTTCCCAGCTCTGCTGGTGTTTATGGTCTTGAATAAAGCCACGAAGAAAACTGACCTCATTAGCAGTTTCCTCATAAGGTGAATTGGAGCAGGGCATTCATCTCCTCCAGCAATTTTCAAACTCACATGAAAAGCATGAAAGGAGACAAAGCCTAGGGTTGCTCCAGGAATTCCATCTACTGCCAATGAGAGGAATTTGCATAACATTCCCCCCATATGCAGTGCAAACAAGAAGCTTCTGCTACAGCTGTTTTCTTGGCTTTCCTCATTTCACCTCACTCTTCAGGAGCAAGAAGAAACCTTCTTCACATATTCAGGGGGCTGCAAAAGCAAACTGTGTACAGATGGGCTCAGCAAGAGGTTCTTAGACCTGGGATAGCTGGAAGATGTGCCAGGGAAGGCTGACTGTGTGCCTGCTCTCTTTCTTACACTCTCCTTGCTTACTGAGAGGACACTGGGCTAAATTTCCCTTTGAGATGACCCAGTACAAGTGCTCCTATACCCAAGTGTCTGCAGAAGAAATGCTACTTAAAAGATCTTTACTGAAATAAAATGAACAAAACCCTGCCTCTACGAGACTTTCAATGTTCTGTTATGAAGCATTTTGATGATAATAGATGATTTTATAAAGCAGCAGCTATACAATGCGATGTGGTAGAAACTCATTTCCAGTAACCCCTAAATAAAGACAAACTGGTGCAAAATAACAACCTTAATCCCTTGCTTTACTGCTTTTTCAACATGGACTGAATGCCAGATTGTGGTCATCCAATCAGAAGATAATCAATTGACCATACTTTCTCCTCTTCCCCTGTTTATCCCCCACCTCCACCCAAAACTTGCAGCTCCAACACAATTGAAACCTACCTATCTGATTTTGGATTTGGAAAGACTGTTCTTACAATTTGGAAGGAAGGACTGCAATAACTACCACATTAAACATGAGGAGGCATAACTAAGCAATTTTAGGTGTTAGGAACTGAACATTCTTTCTAAAGAAAACTCCTCTCACTAATATCCAGTGCATACAATGTAATTAAAAGCTATTTTTTCATATATACAAAGTATCAATTTCATAAGGACAGTGAAAGCTACTGAAGACCGAGAGCCTTGAGACCAAAATCTTAAATGTGCTGAGGCCCCTGAAACAAATTATGATGTCCTGTTGAAAAATTAGGTTTTGCTAGAGAACAGACCCAGTCACATCACAGATAAAAAGTCACAGAACTGATAAAAGTCACTTAAGGAAACGTGAATTGTCATGATACTCAAAATGAATTTTCTCTGCCTTGTATGCATAATGGCATCCTCTCTGAAAATGAAATATAAATAGATAAATTTAAGTAATTTAATTAAACAATAAATGCCTTAAATTTTTGAAAATATAGAAGAATAAAAATATGAAGATCCTAGAAAGGCAAAGAGACTATTTTTTCTTTTTCCTAGGTTTCCTTAGATTTCGCATATGATGCTGTGACCCAAATTAACTCCACATAAATTCTGAATATAAAAAGATCACCAAATTAAATTTTTAATAGGGAAGGGAAAAAAAATCAACCTCGTTGGCAGAACTTGAAATCCATTCTTCAGAATGATTAGTTTGGCCACTGGAGGGCTCCAATATTGTTTCATAAAAGCAAAAGAAAGTTTACTAGGAAGGATAAACACACAACAAATAGCCTGGGC
Organism: Fringilla coelebs; assembly: GCF_963513975.1. Lineage (NCBI taxonomy): Eukaryota > Metazoa > Chordata > Aves > Passeriformes > Fringillidae > Fringilla > Fringilla coelebs. The sequence continues at coordinate 62,156,404 of NC_140032.1, read as the reverse complement.
AATAAAATTCAAACATAATACGCAGTCTGAACCAAGATCTATGGGCTTGCAAGCATTTTGTAAGAGTCAGGACTAATTTAACTGTTGTTTTGCTCTTGTAGCTTAAAAGGATTTGAAGAAGAATGATTTTCCTACAGTTTGGCTATAAAGGTCTCCTCCAATACACCACCTATTAAAATGGTTTTTGTGTGCAATCGCAGAATGAGTAGATGTCTGCAGGAAAGCAAAACCCGTAGGTTTTCCTAGGACGTGCTAGTAAAACACTTCTTTATGAAAGCCCAGTGCTGCAGAGTACAAAAGAAGCACATTCTCTGTCCCTCTCATGACTCCAGTCTTCCCAATGAAAGTTTACAGAGATAAATCAGGCAACTCAGCAACTGGGAGCACAGCAGGGTACTCCCTCTACATAAAGTCTTTGACGGTTCTTCTTTGGATAAGCCATTGTTGAGAGCTGCCTTTTATTTTTTAAGAGGATTTATATGTTCAGGCACAGAAAGTCAAGGAATAACTGGCTCTAAAACTAATGGGTCTTTTCCCAGTAACGTGGCAGTCAAGATATTATCAGAAAAATGTTATGTGGTCCTGCAGAAGCAAGTACAGGCACTGATGTCAGTTGATAAGCTAATGACTGCAGCTTATCAGCTGATAAGCTAATGACTGCAGTGCTCCAGTTAAGGATAAAACAAAAGCTATTTCAGTATAGGAGCATGAAAAAAAAAGTATTTTCGACATCATTCTACCTACAAACTTATGGGAGGGAAAAAAAAGTCTAAGTACCCCCTGGACTCCCTAATCCTTCCAGTTGGGGGTGGGGAGAATTAATCCTGCGCTGAGATGCTGAAAGTTGGAGGTTTCACACTGAGCCAAACTTTACAATTGACTTTAACAGCGCTGAAAATAAAGGAGGTTTATTGGAAGTACTGAAAGATGCTAGTGGGTGCTATGATAAGCCCAACTGAGCACTGTTCTTGTTTGATGAAGTGCACTGTATTGGTTTGATGCACAAAACATCATGCTTTGCTGGCACACGTTTTTTTTTCCTGCTTCTTCAATGTAAAGGAAAAAGGAAAGGAAAAAAACCCTCCTTGCTTAAAATATCCCTGCTGCTCTCCTGTAGCCCCTTCCTCCAGCACATCACACATTAATGCCAATCTTCTGGGAGACTGCAATTCGAACATAATGAGATAGTAATGAGCTTTGCACATGTCCCCAGTTCCAAGTGCTCCCCCCCTCCGCAGCTCATTTCTCACAAACCTACAGAGATGTTTTGCTTGTTTTCCTGACACTGCAATTGTGACTCCCCCATCCTGTCCCCCCTCCCGGCAAACCCCTGCTGCACCCTTCCCCTTAAGCTGCCAGCTCTAAAGAGCACCAAATGGGCTGGCACTGTCTTGTTTCCTGGACTAATGGATGCTTGTTTAAACACTGGAGCTGTTTGCATTGCTGCGGCTCACTGCATGTTAAACACAGTCCTCTGAAACCCTATGCCAATCCAATAAAGGTATCAGCAGTTCAGAGTAGGGAGGCAATTACTATAAAGTCCCAGGCGTGCCTTCTAAGCTCAAGGAAGGAAAATTTGATTGAACAACTAAAAGCAAAATCTGATTTCAGTTCAGCATCACTAGGAAGACACAAGGTTTCACCGCAGCCGGGCCTGCGGAGGGCAGGAGGAAGTCAATGGGCAAGCTGGGAAGAGCAACTGCACATTGTTAAGAGGGCCTGGTAGCAGTGCTCTCCTACCCCCACAGAGCTCCTTCCCTCTTCATCCACGTACCCAGTTGTGCTCTCTTTCCTCCCTGCCCCCACGTTTTTTCCTATTTTTTTTTTTAATTTAAAATTATATGCTGCCAATTTTGTTTCATCCTTCATCGATTCTTGAAACAATTCTTCCTCTGGTAAAGGTCCTTTCCTCTGTACAAGCTCATTGTCATATCAAAGTGGAAGTGTTGCACAGGAGCAGCTATGATAGAGGACTGATGGTAACCAAAAAAAGATCTGTGCTTCATTGAGAGATGAAAAAAATCCAAATCTCAGACTAATGATAGTCAATATTTCAATGGACCTGCTCTTTACCTGGCTGAGGGCAGAAAGTCAAGGCAGAAAGAAGATGCATTTCAGTTCATTTAAGACACAGAAACAAAGCTGCTTTAAAGTGTTCTACTTCCCTTACTTTTAAGTGAAAGATAAGGAGAAGAGGTAGCAAGGGAATGTTTTCCTTTTATACTTTATATTTTTTTCTTTAATTTTAAGCAGACTTTGTAAGATGACCTCACTCTGACAGCAGTTTTGCAAATGATATGGAAAGTTTTCCAAGTTTTTTTTTTTTGTGGCCACAGCTACCCTCAGGAACCTAGAGAAAGGGGATTTGCCATACCAGATAAGGCCAGCAAGTCAGAAAGCTTGGCATCCTGCCCCTAGCTGTGTTCCACAGCTCCACGGCTGTGTGGGGCTAAAAGTTTCTTCTTCTTTCCATGCTGCAAGGAAGGGATTGTGTGCACAGCTGGCAATCAGGAGAAAAATCTTTGAGGGTGAACCTGTCCTCCTCAGAGCTGAGTCCCCGGTGCTGTGGGCCAAGTTTGCCCTCTAGAAGGGCATGACCAGCAGAACACAACTGGCACCAGCCCATGCCCAGAGTTCCTGACCAAGGCCCTGCCAGGGCTGGCATCTGGCTAATGGGCTTAAGGATCAAGCTGTCCCTTCAAAGCAAAGTTCTCCCAGGTGTGATGCTAAGAAGTGCAGGCTGAAAGGCAGAGGGTTGTGTCAATTAGCTGATTACTGAGGGACGAATATCATCCGACTGCCTTCACTCCCACTGCCAGGGAGAAACTGCCATTCTCTGCACTGCAGCAAGGAGGACAGGGAAAAGAAGAATTGTCTAGCTTTGGAGAGGGCTATCTGCAGGGGAGACTACCTCTTTATTTATTTTCTTGCAATTTAAGAAAACAGCTTTTGGGAGCAGGATGGAGTTAATTCCAAAATTTCATCCTTCCTGCTCTAGAATTATTCTTAGAGCCCTGTGGACTCCAAACTCAGGGCAAGCAACAGGATGCCTGAGTACAGCTAGTTAGAGAGTGACTGCCTAATGGGTGTTTTGACAGAAATAAGGAGCTTTAAACCAAGAGGGTAAAAGTTTTGGGAAACATTTGTTTTGTTTATTAAAAAAAAAAAAAAAAGCACAGTAACATTCTTATTTTCAGTTTTACAGCAAAACACAAGCAAACAAACAGCACTTGTTTTTGCTGGTATTCCTTGCCAGATCTGGGGCAGGGGGGAGGATGAGCATGAGCTGGAGACATAACGTCTAGGTAAAGGGGGAATCCTTCCACACACTGCTCTTCAGTTAGTGCTTGGCATTTAGAGATTTAATTTCCACGCCTCAGAACAGAGATTGTTACTAAGAAGACAGGGCAAAGTGCACCATTGTTCTGGGTGGATCAGTGCAGCAGCCAGAGCCTAACCAATACCAAAACAAAAACCAGGCTACCTCGAAAGCATCAAACCCAGAGATCCCCAAGAGGCTATTGTCACTTTATGTATAACTCCTTCACTCTCTTGAAGCTGAGAATACAGTTTATGCGAGGGCTTGAGAAACCCACTCACCTTCTCACCAGTGGTAAGTGGAATGATTTCCTGATGAGACTAGGGAAGCATGTGGCTCTTAAAATCACCAACTGCTGCAGAACCTAGCCTTTAATTTGAACAAAACAACACAACAAGAACAAAAACCCCAGCCCATGTGATTGCACAGATAACTTCTCAAACAAGACCATTGATGTGCTTGTGTTTCTGAGTCTGCAGACAGGCTTCTGCTGCTCCCAAGAAGCTGCACCATGAAATCAATAAGTCTCATTAAAGATAATCAGTACCCCACGGGCAGCAGCAAAACTGCCAAGAATCCTGCCAGTTTTGTCCTTCTACTGTTACTGGGAAGCTCTGATTGACAAGAAAGGTAAATTTCCCACTTGCTTACCATTCAGCAGTGAGAGGAAGTTGCAGATGTAGTCCTGAGGGAAGGTCTAGCCACAGCATCCCACAAGGAATGGGGATGTTTGCTTCAGTCAGAGAAAGGCTTTGCAATCTCACAATCACCTACACATGTGTGTCACCCCACTGCAACGTGGGATGAGGCTGATTGCTGTCTCCTTTTGCATCCTGGTATTCTGCTTATCCTTCAACTCTTCAACAAGCTTTCCTGCCTCCTGACACCCCACTGTGCTGGTGAGTTGATAATCTTCAGTTGCCCAGCTTTGAGATGCACGGGGAGCTATACCATGAAAGACAGACTAGGCTGTTAAATAACACAAGATGTGCTGGAAGTTATTTTCATTGTCTTAACTCTAGCATTGCAACTAGAGGATCTGCCACCCATTGTCTTCCCATGAGCCACTGAGGAGATATCTGGGGACTCAAGGAAGGGACCCAGTGGTCCCTTCAGCTTGTTCAAGGTCTGCCTCTCTCCAGCTCCCATCTCATTTCAGTGACTTTCAGTTTTTGCTAGTTCCCTTCAGCCTAGAACCTCCTTGGGCACTGAGCTGGCCCTGGACCACAGAACACATGCTCTCTCACACATACTAGCACAAGTGACAAAACAGATGGGTAGACAGGGTCACTGAAGATTAATCCCCAAGGAGATTTTAATTTCAGAATGAAATGACTACCAATTTTTAAAGATTCAGTTACTTGAAGGCATACCTTACATACTTGTTACTTGTTCAAAACATATTTCACTATTTGATTTGAAATGGTACCTCTGAAGGGTCTGACTGGTTTCCTTCTTTGAGATATGACTCCAGAAAATGCACAAAGAACACAATAAAGTTTAAAGCAAGAAGAATTCCCTCCTTCCCATCCCCTTTTAATAAAATGTACCATGACAGCATAGTTATACTTTTACAGTTTAAGCTGATCATTCCTCAGAATAAAATAGCTTTCTCCAGGAACCTAGAACCTAGGTTTACACAATGGAGATAGTTTCCTATTAATCAATACTGCGGAAGAAAAGTGTAATAAATTGCTTTACATCCAATGTCTGTAATCTGTTTAGATAAAAAACCTGAACATTCTTATAATTCACCCTTTCAAGGGAAATAAATGGAAGGATTGACAGAAACTACATTTGTCAGGAGAAAAACCTAGGGGAAAGAAAAAAATCCCCTGAGTGCTCCTCAACCATAGTATCATCTCATCAGAAGATGCACAGGGTGACGCTGAGGTAAAGGAAATTGAGAAGATTCCATTTTCTGCTTCATTTCCTGCAGGGAGAATCTGAGGGAAGGTTTCATCATTACAGATCCAAACCCCCACAGGTAGACTAAATGCTTTGTTTACAGTCCCAGGCCTCCAAGGGAAGCACCCAGCTACAAGTGAGAGTGGGTGAGCTCCGCTTCTGTGAAGTGGAAAGGCAGCAAGAGAAAGAGGAGGTGTTAAGAGTAAGGAATGGGGGGTTGTCACTTCCAATCTTGGTTTCTGGGTCCTGAGCAGGGTAAGTACAAGCTCCACTACAGAAGATACATTTACTGGCCTGGGAAGTGGAATTTCAGGTTGTCAGTTACAGAAACAAGAGAGGAAAAAAAACCCCAAACCACCAAAAGCAACCACCTACATTTTCATTTCTAGAACAGTTCAAATAGTGTGTCTCAGCTACACATACAGAGGAGCCAGGTTTTGAAAAATGCCAAATATCAGACTTCTGAACTTGAGACTTTTGCACATTAAGTACCTTTGAACAGGAACCCCAAAACTGAAAGACATTTCTGGAATTATTTTTGTTCCTGCCAGTCCACATCAGTAGTCACTGCCTTAAAATCAGCAACATTAGACTGGCATTCACTGTCACTAACCACAGAGAAATCAGCCCCATAACAGTGCACAAAAATGGCAAGTCATCAGTTGTACTTCACTAAAGGTGCCTAATGAGAATGTTATGATATGCCCAAGCATTAACAACCTCACATCAGGAACTGCTGACCACATGTGATTTTGGTTGGGCTCTTAAGAAGCCTGAAGAATGGAAGCAAATTAGATGCCCTTGGAAAGCACTTTGCAGAACACCCCAAGAGTGGCCACAGGGCAGAATTTGGAAAGTACACTAGGGATTGATGGGCTTTGTGTTACAGACAGACAAGGGAGGCTGGTTTGATTTCAACCAGCTGAAAATATCCCCACTTTTCATCATTAGCCTCATTTCACACTGGAAACTTTGGTGTTGTATCTCAAACATCTTCTCAAATTCCTACAACTCATAGTACAGCATTTAATACAAACTGAAATCAGTGGCAGGTTCATCTTAAAATCCCTCACTGAAATAATTTCTGAAGTGTATTCTGGTACTTCCCTAAATAAAGTCTGTGACAGAGCCAAAGTGTTTCACTTACAGTGACATTGAGGACTGGGCATGGCCAGCCTTTGCCATAAGGACTGGATCTGGCCTGCAAGGTAGTTCTTCTTGGTGCCTATGTCAGCAGGGCAAACCAACCACCATTTTCAGTATGCTTCTGGTGTCTTGAGCACCGCCAGCAGATTGAAAGGATTTGCACTCATAAAAAGGATTGCAGCTGATCAGGGCACCAGGCCTGTTTCTACCAACTCAATGGAGCAAGTGCCTTCTTTGGCCTGAGACACCAGATTTATAGATCCTACAATGTAGATTTAAGGTCATCCACTAGTGTATGCTTTCTCTTTTCTCTGTGGCATATTTAGATAATCAGAGGAATGGTTATTAGCGATACCAATAAAGCAAATAAATCAATAAATCAGAATAATGCAATTCCAGTAACTGGCAAGGGTAGCTTGGGGATCAAAATTCAGATGTCAACCTAAAACTCAGATTTCAAAATAATTTTTCAGAGGCCTTGCTATTCATGAACAATTAATACTGATGCCTACAGGAAACTTCACCCAGCTGTGGGACAGATATCCAGTCCCCTCCAAGTCACTCCAGCTCCACAGTGGCCCATGGAACTCCAGCTTACCCTTCTTTGGACATGCTGTGAGAATGCTCTTACATAGGAAACACCTTCACATACCTCCTTTCCTATAACAGCTTCCCTCCTCTCTCTGATCTCACAGGGATGTGTGCTGACGTGGATGAGAAAGTTCACTACATATATCAGCTCCCAGTTAATTATCCAGTTTGCATATGTTCCACTGTACTTCTGCCTTGCACATTTCACCCAAGGAAATCCTGTAGAAAGCTCCAAGAAAAGGGAAAAAAAATATCCCAGCAAATATAATGTTTCTCTTGGCACTTCTGCATGAGTGGCCAGGCTGATAGTTCTGCCTATGGAAGTGACAAGATTTGCATTTTTTGGCCTTCATTTCTCCTTCAGAAGGAAGCACAGAAACTATCAGGGGCAGTGTTGTACAGAGTGAAAGAAACAATATAAATCTGTCCAAAGCCTTCCCTGGAAGCTCTTCCAATAAAAGTTGAGGGGTTGAGGGATTATTTTCTTGTAATTTAAACAAGTGATCACTCCAAACCAGAGTTTCCAGAATTTAAATAGTCTTGTAATTAATATAATTCTGGATTAGGATCTACACTTCACATAAATCCCCCACCTGAGTAACAGCTGCAAATCAAAACCACAACAGATATCATGGGTAGGCCAAGTGAGCAGCCTTTTGGGCTGCATGATTTTGGCAGCTAATACCTGCAGAAGCTTCTGTCTTCCTGCTCCTTGCTGGGCAGAATGACCTCAGGACAGGAAGCTGGCAGATTTTGCAAGTAACACACGGTGGTGAAGACTCAGATTCACTAGGAACCGGGTCCCTTGTGTCAGCTGCAACCCGGCTGTGAACACCACAAAGTTAGGGAATACTTGAGTTGCACTTTTCCTGCACTTTGCCCCCCTCCACTCTGCCTCATTTTGATTACTTTGTCTTCCAGAACTTTATCTTCATTCCAGCTTACAAAGCATCTCCTGCTGGTGGGCTGACAAAAAGAGAGACAATAACAAAGCAGCCTAATATTCTCTTAGTCAAAAAATTCTCCTCAGAAAAATAAGTGACAGGAGGGAAACCCCATAGAGCACAAAGGCTGTGCTGAGGTTAGCTCTGCATCTCCAGCTCCTATTGGTGTTTATTCCTGAAATGTGTCAGTAACAACAGGAACATCAGCCAGCACCGATTTTAAGAAGGGAGAGAAAGGAGAATGTCTTTTTTCTTCTCTCCCTCATTTAGCTCCATGGCCAGTCCATACCTGGACCAGCTTTCTTGTGTCTGGGGCTCTGCCAAGAGGCTGTGCCCTGGCTCAGGGCAGGGAATACCCTGCATGGCTGTACTGGCATTTACTGGGCCTTTGCCCAGCCATTGGTGGCTTACCCCATCATATATTATATCCTGTACACTCCACGATGTTTACAGGCTGGACAGCTAATATTTGCCTGATCTAGTTTACCCAATCAAACTTTGGGTGTGATAAATTTATTTAGTAACAGGGGACTCTTGACCCTTTGGGCCTTTCTGATGGGTGTGTTGTGAAACCAGAGCCTGGCTCTCACTGCATTAGGGTCTGGGAAGAGATGATGACAGAGAGCTATTTCTAAGCCAGACCTGCCATAATTTTCATCTCAGCTGGAAAGACTTACAACCCAGACTGAAGTTTCCAGCATTACCATTTCTAGGAGGAAGGAGCCACACAGAGCAACATTCTCTCCAGTGCTTCCCTGCTTCTCCTTCCCACCCATCTACACTTCTCAGGGGAGCTGGAGAACAGAAGGTCACAAGGTGTGTATTTTCCTCTTGGCCATTCCTGCTAGACCAAGCCCTGAGGTGCCAGCAGTGACCTTGCAATGAAGTAGCAATACATTTGAGAGAGAATGAACAGCATTAATACTGCTCTCCTTAAAGGAGCATACTGGTACCTTGACTAGGAGTAAGGAGATAATAAATCACAGCGTCCTCACTTAAAACTACCTCTGATGCAGAGTTGTTACAGGACCTTTAAAGAGAAGAGATGGGATTGAGAGAGACCAACAGGAAGTAAAAATATTCTGTGTATGAAGCCCTTTGCCTAGTCTGCTCCAGTAAGTCAGTACTTCTCAGCAAAAAGCAGTCAAATTCATGGAAGTGCTTTCATGGAAATAGAACAGCCTATAGCAAAGAAATTCTGCTTTATCATTTACTTAATGACCTGGGGAAGTTATTAGTCAAAACATTTATTCTATGAAGCTACATTAAATCAACAATTTCAATCCCTTCTTCTCCAAAAGCTTTGGTCTATGTGGAAGTGCTTTTCTCTACACATTCCATAGAAAGACAGGACAACCAGTCTCCTTTTTTCTCGACAAATATTCTGTTAATCCTTACTAGTTTATTATTTTTATCTATAAAAATCAGATTGTTATGCAATTCCTAACTGCAGCAAGAATTTTATAAAGACTAACATCTCACTGACAAAGGATTTTAACATCTTAGAGTATGTTTAAAGAAACATAAGCACAACACAGTTGTTCTAGGCAAAATATTCATTCTACTTTTCCAGATGATGCTTAGAATAGATAAGCAAAGAACTGGAATATCAAAATATGGCCTGTAATTAATAAATTCATATCAACAAATTATTTTCTTCACAGTGTGAAGTATTGCTTGAGCCAAGAGTCCCACATCACAGGGAAAGCAGGGACAAGTGAGGTTTATTTGTTCAGCTTTCAGATAGCAGCTTTACTCAGGTGAATTTCTAGAAACTGAGGGACCTTCAGTATTTCAAAAAGTGAGGAAACTTTTCATCCTTTCTGTAGGAGATGAGCACCCTTCTCACAGGAGGGTGAGATACTCTGAAAGCCAAGAAACACAGCACACAGGCAAAATACTGCCTCTTGATCCTGAATTATTTAACCCATGCCCAGCCTCTGGGGTTGTTTATTATTGTAGCAGTAATTTTCTAGCAAGTTGCTGGAATGTATTTGAGAATGTCTTTGGCTCTGGCTAAATTAAAAATGTTTTCAATTATTATTATTTCCAAATAGAGTCTCTCTCTTTTGGGATTTTGCAAATGGCACCTGTATATATTTTCTGCTTGTCGGGTAAGCAGTCTCAGTAGAATCTTTACCTCATGTGACAGTCTCATGGGAACAGAAAATAGTTTACCCTAGATAGATGAATTTATATCATTACATTATAAAAGCTTTTGCAGGAAGAATACTTTCTAGCAGGTGTCAAGCTTCTGTACTGTGTAATCTATCATCAAATCTCAAAGACATCTGGGCAATTATTTTATTTTCCTTTTAAAAACCAAGGAGGGGAAATAAAAGCAAATTTAACATTTACATTACTATTTGTGGAAGTGAAAATAATGTTTTTTCCAGCAAGTTATGTCATATTTACTTTTTAGTGTAACATGTTGACAAATTAAATATTTTCTACAAAACTTCTCTGCTACCATTAAAAAATGGGGATTTTTCCACTTTATGACAGCTTTAATCAATGTTAAAATAACTTTTTAAAAAGGTGGGGAAATGCTGCTCACTTTGAATTACTTAGTTTCTTTGGGAAATCTTTTCCTAGGCACAGACTGAATATGGACTTTCAAATTCCCTTGTTTGATCAGACAGGTCAGCATACCTTGGCCCTGCTTTACTTCCCCCAGCATCTGATTGGTGCAAAACACCAAAACCTTCTCCTGCAGTAGAATGGTGACAGCAGCAATGCAGATTTCATGGAGTAACTCTAATGGGAACTCAGTCCTGCATTTGCATTTGAGAACTTTCTGAAAGGTGCCAATGTAATTTAGGCTGTAATCCTTACCTTCAGCCACAGGCAGGACTATGAAAATTGTGCTGTCCAAGTAACAAACATGTATCCCTCCATATAACACTCTTTGGGGAGAGGTCAAGTTTTTTATGCTGCTTAAACTAAAATTCTTTCCTGCCACAAGTTACCTTGTATGCACACAGAGTTCAAGGAGACAGATAACAACTCCTCTGAATGAGGGAAAGAGTCCTTAAGAAAAAAAAACAGACCAGCCAGTCCCCGTTTTCCCTGAACCTTCCTTGTTTTCTATTTTCTAAACATTTTTCTCTGCAGCCTTAAGATCCTTTGCTGTTCATGTCCAATACCCACTCCAAAAGTTCTTGATCACCACCAAAGCACACAACACTACTCCTGCAGCAAAGCATGCTGGTCTCTGCAAAATGCATCCCAATTCCATGATAAGGACAAAAGACTTGGCAATTCTTGTAAGCAAATGGCAGCTACCTCTTAAGGCAGGGAGGCTAAATCCTGCGCACCTTTTCATTGCTTTTGGATGTAAAACTTGCTAAACTTACCAGTTTTGCAATCCTCTAGCAGCTACCTATTCATAAGCAGCAAATACGGATCAATATTAAAAATCTGAGAAGATAATTTGCGGTGTAATAAAAAAGTGAATTGCAAGTTGCAGGAAGGGGGAAAAAGTAAAAAGGAAGGGAAAAAAAGCAACAGCAACCAGCAACAACTTCCTCCTGACATTGATTAATTTCAGCTGGTGAGAAGTTCCACGCTGGGAACCACACAGATACTATTGCTGGTTTTGTCAGAGAATCCTTCTCAAGTTTCACCTAACCCATTTAAACTCCTGCTGCTGTTGCAAAAGCATCATAAAAATAGCAGCAAAACTGTGCTTTCTGAAGCAAGCAGTGCAGAAAAATATCCTTCACAAAAGCAAAGTTTGCAGCACACTGTAATTAAGCTCCCATCCTGACAGCGGGAGCATGGAGTTTCATTCTAAATATAGCAGAAGGCTCTCCAATGTACAACCCCATTTCTAATGCAGGATTTACAAAATCAGTCAGTATATGCCAGCCTCCTCCAGGAATTCTTTAAGAAATATTTGGGGTTCCAGTGCAGGGAACTTTACAGCAGGGACTCAATGTAGTCTTTGGTGACAATAATTTTGGTTGGTTTATTCCTTGCCTGCACAGTGCTTGGAGCAGGGCATCCCCTACTCCCAGGAAGGAAGAGCAGCCTCTGCCAGGCTCAAGCAGGCAGAAGCACACACACAACAGAAAGACAAATCCCCCAAACCCTTGACTTTCCCCCTAATATTGATCTCTATCCAGCTTCCAGCAACTGCTTCTATTGGCATTTTACCTTGAGCTGGGAAGGCAGTAAGGACTCCATCAGCTTTGGATTGTCTTTCTTTAATTCAGTGTAAAGCAAAGATTTAAGCCAGCTTGGACTAGCTCATGCTAAAATACAGCATGGCTAACAGGCATGAATGAGACCACACCAAATGATGGTTTGGAAACCATCTTCTTAATCAGATATTCCTGATGTCAGGAAAATAATCCATGATGTCAGAAGTTTATGTCCAAAAAGGAGACAGTGGAGTCCTGTAACTTTATTTGAATAAAAGCAGAGGCCATGGGGCATCCCCCTCGGGTCTCTCAAATTGCTAGAGGATGCAGCCTCCTTTTTATCCTAATTTCCCAGCCATATTTCCCTCTCTCTTTCCCTATTGGTTGAGGTACTTGAGAGGTACAGGCTTCCAGAATTGCCTAATTACCGGAATCAGACCGCCCCTTCCAATGTGCATTCCTCCCCTCCCTTCTTTTTCTTTGTGTCTCTGTTCTTTTTCTCCATGTCCAGGAATTTAGCATGGCCTTGGGTGAGTAACAGTCTGTGTCAATTAACGAAATTCCTATGGAATTTATGGTATTTATGGTTACTCCCATTGCTTTATTCAAATATCAGTGTCTGGGTTTATCTACCTGCAGGTTTGTTTGTAAAGACACCCCTCTCTCATTCTTTCATTAGTATAGATCAGCTCCAAATCCTAACTGCATCAGTGGATGGCAGAATAATTAATAACTTCCACAAAGAAACTGTCTCTTAACTCTGGAGAAATGGGACTCAAGCCTGTGCTTTGTCTATGTTTCTGGTCCAGCTTGTAGGTCTTCTCATCTGCATCCTGTACCATTTCTGGGGCAAAGGAAAACGGAAGGAAGCTCTGGGGTAACCCCCTGTGGCAGTGCCCATGCTGCTGGAACTTCTTGTGGATGGGTAAGTGGCTACGGGAGAGAGCATCTGAGGAGGTGGGCACAGCTCTGAGGTTTGACAACACCAGGCAGCATGAGTGCTTCCAAGAAGGCGTGCACTGTGACTGCTTTGGACAGCTGTAATGGCTCCAAAGCAGCTGAGTAAATTATAAAAATAGCAATGTGCTCCCAGCAAAAATCCATTTTTGACTGAGACCAGCCTGCTCCTCCCTGAACTCTGCAAGCTGAGCCCAGGTGCTGGCAATGTGCAGCTCAAAGCTGGGCTCTGGGCTTTGTGGCCAATTCTGTGGACCTGTGCAGCACCTAAGCAAGCTTAGCAGAAGCAGAATCCAGCTCCTCAGCTCCATCCCTGATGGCTAACTATGCTAAAACCACAGGAGAGCTGCAGCAACACGGGGATACCCGGACATACTACCAAAGATTGAGATGTTCACAGGTACCCACAAGAGAAGCATGTTTCCCCAGTCTATGCTGCCCTGGATGAGCCCAAGGATGTAGCTTTTTCTGCCCTCTCTTTCCCAGCATTTCATCTGTGCAAAATTCAGGCCTGCTGCAGTGCACAGCATTTAATGCTGATCTGCACACTGCATCATTCACCTTCCTGAAGGTGGGCATGACAGCGACAGCACAGAGCATCAGACCCTAGGACATCCCAGGCTGTCTTGTGGATGGATGGCCAAATTTCCCGACACAAAACCCAGGACCCACATGCCTATGGCTGCTGTTCTTCTTGGAAGTCTTAATATTTCTGCTGCTCTGTACAGCACCATGCAGAATGAACCTCTCTCCTACTGCACATGGAAAAAGTGAGCAGGGTCACAGTCTGTATCAATGCCCTTTAAAAACTGTATTTAGTAAGGGGCTACAGGCTGTGTGTGGAAGCTGTGAACATTTAACAGCGAGCAAATCCACTGTTTACCCAAGGCTGTTTTCCTTGTGGTTGTTTCTTTTTTTCAGTAACATGCATGCATGCCCTTGGTGTTTACTGTCAGCAATTTTCAATATGCTGACAGGGCTAAAGTGACCACAAAGCCAGAGCAAGCAGGCAAAGAGGATAAGCACAAGCAGAATTGTCAGGAGGCACACAATTTTGCAATCCTGCAGTGGTAAGGACCAAGGAAATCCAGCTCTCATGGAGAAGAACTGGATCCCTGTGTCACAATGCTCATAACTTGTGTGAGGGAGGAAAGAGCACAACAGTACAGATCACACCACCTCCCTGTCCTCTGAGGCTGTGTCTGGAGAATCAATAGCTTTCCCAAGCAGGGTCTGACATCCCAGCCCACAGGATCAATTCAGAGCCATGATTTCACAGCTACTCTGCTGCAAACTCCTTGTAATCCCAGCAGTGATTTAAGAGCTGTCCTGAGAGCAGAGCCACGATCTCTCCTTACTGGAGGCAAGATCTGAGCTTCCTCAAAGTGACATCCAGCCTTTTTCCTGGGCTTGGCACAACCACCACCTTCTACTTACAGATACACTTCAGATGAAATAATACAAACTAATTCCGCCATGGAATTAAGGGGACAAAGGGGGGCCTTTAAAAAATACCTGGACCTGATAAAATAGCTGCCCCCAGCAAACATTCAGCCCATACAGAACCCTGATACAAGTGCTGGAGGGTTAGAAACAAGCTTGTGTTCATTCATTTTTTAAAAATATCTATTTTCCAGGGCCAGTAATTGTATGAAATTTTTTTAGGTTTAAATTTTTCCACCGTCACAGCTGTTTTCAGTCCAAGATATAAAAAATATAGACATAACAATGATTAACATTGTCCATTTTCCTTTGTCCCAGTCCCAGGACTTGCAGATTTGGAGTAATTTCTGTGCACATATGTACCAGAGGAGCAAAAAATTATTTTTTATTAATGTCCTCCATAATTATGGAGAGTAGAATTATTTATGTAGCAAAACATACCCACAAACTCTACTAAAATACACAGAGAATCTTTTAATTTTTGAGGAACATCTGCATCAATGGCAAAGAGAAAGAAAAACGAGAAATGCTGGGCTCATGAAGACTTCCCAATATTAGTTCAGGCATTAGTCCAGTAAAGTATAGTGAATATAGCCCACTTGGTAGTGGACAGGGATAGGTGAGTTCTCCAGAGAGCTACTCAGATCCTCTAACTTAGTTCCTGCTCCAGAAATGCCTCTGGCACCCATGAAAACAACCAGGATCTACCTGGTTTTGACTGATCAGCACAGCAGTTGTGTTCTTTACTGCTTTGTTGCTCAGTCTCTTTCTTATCCCTTCCTAAACTGCAGTAAAAACATTTCCCCAAACTGAAGCCAGCAGGGCAACACAATTACGATAAGACTCGCAAAATATAATCATTTGCATATCCGTGACTGACACAGAAGATCATTAATTAGGCATTCTGAGTATATGTATATATGTATAAATTAGCATCTATTCATCATTTAGACTGTAATAGGTTTTTTTATATCTGAATATTAACTATGTAGGAAAATTACTAAGTTTTCCATGGAAGGGCATCCAACAAGAAATTTCATCAGCAAAAATAAAATGAGAATTACAAAAATAATCTAAATAGTGGAGTGAACACTGAAGAATCTGACCTTGGTAGTGCCTGTCCCTGCTCTGTTCCACTGCACTTGTTGCAAGCTCTCTGCTACCCAAGCACATGCATCCCCAACAATTCTTTATGGTAGGAGCATTTCAGCATTACTATTTTTGACTGAATTTAAAAGGCAATGTAAAAACCTTCAGGATTTCACACATCTGCTATCCACAATCCCTACACCTCATTAAGATTAAAGAGGACACAGACTGAGAGAAGAGCTTCTAACTTCACCACTAGCTAGCAGAGCTCCCAAAGACACACATCTTGCACCAGTGCAGACTAATTCTTACTGGGGAGAATAATTAGAAGGAAACAGGACTTTTTAAAATTTTTTTAAAAGCTGGATGTAACCTCTTTGCAGGGAGTAAAAGACACTTCAAAGACTGCACTTTCGCAAGTGAAAGAAATCTGGTGACTTTGGAAGTGTGAGATGACAGCTTGAAAATTACCAAAGCTTACAGCTCTTGAAGAGAAATAAACAAGGCAGCAATGTTGGTAGCATTCATAGGCAAGACAGAAACTAATGAAGATATAACTGCCAATAATAATATTAACAAAGTTTGCTCAGAGCTACAAAATGCACAAATGGTAGAACAAAAAAAAGATAATAAGGGAGTATCAGGCAAGAGTAGAAGCAGCTGCTTTGCTTTGATGCTTTACCCTTTCCAAGCATCTGGCCTGTACTTTTAAGAGCACTGATGCTTACAGTCAACCAGTGAAATGGAAAACCAATTGAGAAACGGAAAATAAACAGAAACAGCATCCTCCAAAGGGTAGATATTTATCTAGCAGAAAATGAAGATGAACTGCATAACATGGAAATTCTTACTGGGCTACCTATATGGGATTGTATTAGTAAACACAGAAAATGGAAAGCACACTAGCAAAAGAAAAAAGTGGGAACTCTCTGTTTTCTTTCGTTATTTTTCTGCTTCCAAAGTAGGGATCACTGACTGTTCCTTGTCCATCACAGTGGTAAATTCAGGTTTTGACATACACACAAGTCTTATGTGTAACAGTTAGGCAGCTGCCATCCCAGCATCTTCTGCATTGGTAGAGATGGAAAATCCATTATCACATTATGTAATTTAGGTCTGTGTGATATCATTGAGAGCAGAGCAACTGTGCGACTGATACTTAAGTTATTTAAGCTGGGCAATGAAACTGAGTATCTGGGGGGAAAAAAATGAAAAAAAAAAAGAAATTTAAAGACTATCTGATTTTTTTTTAATGCAGGTTTCTTTGTGATTCAAGTTTCCTGAATTCAGCCAAATTTAGATGCGGGGATAGCAAGCACAAAGTATGCACTCTTACAAGCCCTTCTCATTCCTCCTACTCTTTGACTTCAGTGTGCAAGCCCATTGACCTTACTCAGCAACTCTGCCCTACCCTATTATTATTATGATATCACCTTTAAAATGTCCATTTATAGAACCCATTACAATACTGTAAACTCGCTGAAGCACATACACATACATATCCAAAACAAGCCAAACTGGTAGCAACATTTAGTCTAGGTTTCTTCTCTTCAACCTAAAAAGAAAAAAATAAATGTAGGAAGGAAACTCTGGCTTAATTTTCTGCCTTTCTGCAAATGTAAATCTGTCATACATCATCTCTGCATTTTGGGGTTGTTTTTAGCTCTCAAGCTTCAGGTCTGATCTAGACAGTTGTGGAGCACTGACAGTTCCCACTAAACACACACAAGAATGACTCCAACTTTGCCAGAATTGAGCAGGGGATGGGTACAACTTTCTAAAGGTCCTTCAAAACAAACAGAAAGAACTTGTGATTTTCTGCATGCCAGCTTTTGAGTGCATGCCTGCTGAGCATGATCCCTAAAATTACATGGCCTATGAAGACTGGGAAACAACAGCTACATCTTGGGGTCAAAATTACATGGCTTATGAAGGCTGGGAAACAACAGGTCACAGCTACATCTTGGGGTCAAACAAAGCTGCAGTGATATGTGGATGAAGGTCATAGAGTATCATAGATAAGATAACAACATAGAGACAAGCAAAGATCCTTTCTCCTGGTGTCGAGGCATCGATTTTAACCACCAAAACTAAGAAGATCATTTACTGTGCCAAGAAAATCCATCCACCAATCCTGACTAATACCTACCAGGCAACAAGCCATAGGAAACACACAAATAAACCAGAAAATTCAGCTATGTAGTAAAATGAAAACTGGTGAGGTAAACAGGCATAACTTGGACCAGGTGGTTCTTATCAAATGTTGTGATTAAATATGAACAGAACAGGTAAGGGTAGTCTACAGCATCCAGTGCTCAAAGTCGATTCAGAGAAGTGGAAGGCTCCTGTTTCAGCCTTTAATGAAAGAGCAAAGGCAAGTCCAGCTCGTGGCCTTGCAGATTTTATCACAAGAGCCTGTTCTTAAGAAGCTGCTAATGATCTGGTTGAATGGGCGTGAATCCCTGAAGGAAGGATCCTTCAAAGATAGAACAAAAATCTTTGAGGCTTTGACAAAAATAAAGTGCCTTCTGACAGTTTGGGTGAGAACCATCTCTGAAAGCTGAACATAATTAAGGCATTTATTTCAAACTCTTGTATCATCCACTGGCTATAGGAAAGGGATTGATTTCTTGAAACAGACTGTTCTGGCAAGAGGATGAGTGCCAAAATGGTGAAAAAGCTCTATCAACATTTACACGGAAGATATGTACCACCTGTGGTGTGCCAGGCCACGGTTTTTCCTCTTTTTTCCCCCCCTTTTCTTTTTGGACAATGCTCTCAAGCTCATGATTATTTTGGTTGTCCTGTCCAAGGCTAGGAGTTAAGACTTGATCCTTTGTGGGTCCCTTCCAATTCAGGATATTGTATGATTCTATGATTTTCCTCAGGGACTATTAAACCATTCTCACTGCTGCAGCAAGCCTCCTTCATGATTTTGGGACAGACTCTACTACCAGGCCAAAGGAGTTGTCTCAATGGCCCACCCAACCCAGACCTCATTCACAGTAGAAAGCCTACAGCGCATTAACTCTTCTGAGAGACATCATCCTGAAAAAGAAAGAAAAAAGAAAGAAAAGAAAAAAGAAAGAGAAGAGAAGAGAAGAGAAGAGAAGAGAAGAGAAGAGAAGAGAAGAGAAGAGAAGAGAAGAGAAGAGGAGAAGAAAAAAGAAAAGAAAAGAAAAAAGAAAAGAAAAGAAAAGAAAAGAAAAGAAAAGAAAAGAAAAGAAAAGAAAAGAAAAGAAAAGAAAAGAAAAGAAAAGAAAAGAAAAGAAAAGAAAAGAAAAGAAAAGAAAAGAAAAGAAAAGAAAAGAAAAGAAAAGGAACCACCTCCAAGGGTCCAGTGGCATAGGAGAGGAAGATTACTCAAAGTCTGAAAAAAAAGAAGAAACAACCCATCTGTCTGTTTGCTTCCTGGCTCTTGCCAAGTACCCTTTTTTGAGCCTCAAAAACCTGAATTTACCAGAATCCTGCTCTAGCTAAAGCAACACTAGTTATACAACTTGATCTTAATTGAAATATTTGGTGCCTGCTGATATGTTCAAACAAATTCACCAGATCTTGATTATGCACTGGCAATTAAAGCCATTAAGTCAGTAGACAGACAGCAGGTTATTTCATTGCTATTTGACAAAGCCAGCCAACGTTCTTTCCCCCTGTCTATGTGACAGCACTGTAATTAGCAGTAATCAAATACTATTTGTGCGAGGTGTTAGGAGTCTGCTTCCTTAGCTAGCAAGATACCTCTGCCAATTGCAGAACACAGAAACCTACCTCTGGTCAGACCATGCACTAGACAGAATAAGGGAAGAAAACAATGAAACAGGATGAACAAAGGATGATTGCTTATTTCAGGCTGAAGGAGTTCTTGAAAGCAACATTAAAAATTAAGAACTTGCTTTTTATTTCTGCAAGCTATATATTAAAAAAAAAGTTAAGCTAAATTACAAAGCCACGATCAAGGAATATTGCAAAATACAATAATAATTAAAATTATATTTAGCACTTATGTATTCCCTGCTTGAGGAATGCATGCAACTTCTATTAGATTAATGGGTGTTCTACTCATGCATCAAGCAGAGACTAAAGCCTAATAGTGCATTACATTTTCAAAGTGCTGTACAAACATTAACTAATTAATCCTCATAACCACCCTGCATGGTAGGTAAGTGATACATGAAGTGTACATCTGAGCAAGCCCAAGAGCAAGACAGCACCACTCTGTGCTCTTCAACACAGACCAGAAATTAATCACATTTATGCCGCACCAAATTCAGACGCATTCTACAAGAGCAAGAGAGGGACCCATGGTGAGTCAAGTTCACTGAAGCCAGCAAGAAGAGAAGTAAATTACAGCTCTCTCTCTTTTCCCTCCTTCTCTGGCTCTGGTGGGCCACTCTTGACGAGTGCAAAGTATTAATGCCCACTGCTTCCCATTTAAATTTCTGCTGGGAGAAGAGAGCTCCTGAGCCCTGGGAAGAGAAAGAAAAAGATCCATAGGAGCGTCATCACTGCAGACTGCTCCTCTGTCAGTACCACTCCCTTTGATATCTTGATCTTCCCCGCTTTCTGCGACTATTCTTCCTGGCAGGATTTCTGCCTTCAAAACCTTTAGCTAAGTCTGGATATCAAAGTTGCAACAGGACCCCAGGAGGAGAAGCTCAGCCCACAATTTGGGTATTCCAATTACAACACCTGAGCGATTTCTCTTTAAATAGTAATCTAGCAGTGAACCTACTTCATCTTTCCCTGGTTAAGAGACACCGCTTTCTGAATACCCATTCTCAACAGGCCATAGGCAGGTGTAACTTCACAAGCAGAAAACTACTTTAATGCCATGTAAAAATGTCCCAGGACATATATTTGGGGGGGGGGGGGGGGGGGGGGGGGGGAGGTGGTACACCTGGGGACACAGTTTAGCAATGAACAGAGCAGTGCTATATTAAAAATTAGAGTCAATGATCTTAGAGATCTTTTCAAACCTTACTGATTCTAAGACAAATGCTAAATCAGTAGGGATAAAGGAAAAGCAGACCAGGTAAGTACTGAAAGCATTACACTGCACCATCGTCATCACTATTCTGCTTTCCAAATCTCACTCAGCCCAGTACATGCCATAGTGACATGGTGCAGCAGCAGGTGCTCTGGAAAACGAACACAAAGACATTAACCATGTTCAAGTTTTCCCTAAAGTCTTGGAAGCTCAGTGTCAGAGTTGAGGCCACAGATGAAATTCATGGGTCTCTGACAAGATGGTCTCCTCCACGGAGAGAGGCCGAGATCAACCTTCCTTTCTGCACATGTGGCCCTGCTCTCAGCAGCAGGCAGGGGCAGTTTTCCATGGCTGAACTTGCCTGCAAAGTGACATGTGCCATTTACAAGCCCAGAGCAGATGGGTGCTCAGGGAGAAGCATGAGGAGGAACAAAAACTCACATTCAAGAAAGATGCTCTTAAAACTGTGCTTTATCACCTTTTGGTGTCATATCAAACACTTGAACAGACGGTATGAAATATGAAAAATTTTCTTTAAAGAATGATCAGAGTTTTGTTTAAAAGTCATTCACATAAATTATAATCCATATGACAAATCTTCAGCTAGAGGTGGTGCTCAAAACTGGTTCATCCTGACTGCTTTAGCACGCAGGGTTTGGGGCTTGGATGGCAATGGGAACTGTGGATGGCTCAGCTGGTGTGTTTGGTCTTTAAAGATAGAAACACATTTGAAACATTCTGTTTGCATTTGCCACAGGCTGCCTAGAAAGTTTACAGACACATATCCTAAACACATATGTACTTGTATCCTTTCACCATATCAATGAAGTTTCAACAAGACCATGTGTAAATTCTGCTTAGAAAATGAACTTGCACGTGCCCTAGAGCTTCCTGGACAATAAACCTACCACGGCACAGGGAAGAAACAGTAGTGACAACAGTGAAGCTCCTGATGCTTGGGATGGAAAACAGATATGAACAACTGAACATTGACTTGAACAACTGAAAATTGAATTGAACTTTCTGGGTAGTGCTTTTCTGTTTGTAAAAATCAGGTTAAGGCTTTCCAAATTTGTGTGTTCTCAATTGCAAACAGCTGAACCCAATGTGGGTTACAGTTGACTTTCTCTTTATTTAATGTGATTCAGAATCCTCTGTGGTAGCAAACACAGCCTTTGCCCCAGATGCATGCCCCAGCACTGGCCAGTTTTACCTCAGGTGATAGAGCAGTGCCCCTCCTAACATAAGGCAAGCACAAGTCTGCAGGAGGTAACATTAACTTGGTTCTGCATTGGAACTAAGAACTTGCGTATTTTTAGCTGGTTTTCTTTCAAGGAGGAAAAGATTTTCTGAAAATCTTATCTTGGTGAGGCATCAGCCTGTAAGCATAGGGAGCAGAAGGACAGCCTCCTAACCCTGGAAGCTTTATTACATACTTGAAAGCCTGCTGTGAGCTCCGCCCTTACAGCTCTCAGTTTTAGGGACAAGTGTTTGCCCCACCCCAGCCAGGCCAGGGTATCCACTTTCCCTTTCCCGAGTAAATGGAAGCCCTGAAACAATCCCTGCACACAATTCCTGCAATGCCAACTTCACACCGCCCTGTCTTGGCAAAATGAAGACAACTAAAAGAAATTTCTTGCACACCTTCCCTAAACCTGTTGTTAGATATGGAGAGAGAGAGAACAGCACAGAGAAATGAGATTGTGAGAAACTGGTCTCATTTCAAAGAAGCCCTCCCTCTTGGCTAGCAAATATTCAGCAAATATTGTGACCATTTGATTTCTATCCTCTCTCTTCCCCTCAGTCAATAACTATATAATTTTCATAGATGTTGAGAAAATATTCTCTGATCAGATGAAATTCAGTATAGACAAATGCAAGGTAATGCACATAAAGAACTGCAGTTTCCTCATTCCTGCTGATGGATGTTATCTTAACTCCAACTGCCCTGGAAAATTCTTCAGCATCACTGTAGGCAGCTGAATGAAAACACCTGCTCTACACAGAAGGACAAAGAAGTGGCAAAGAAGCAGCAAAGAATCAAAAGAAGAGGATGGGAGAACATGTTAATACAAGGAAATTAAAAGCAAAGAGTAAAGAAGTAAAGCTTTCCTGAACACTCCCCACTCAAATACTTGCTGCCCCATTTCAAAAAGGATGCATGTTATTACAGGCATGGAGAAGTTTCCATCTGAGGAAGGATTTTAGATATTGTAACTATTAGTTGAAAGAGAACTCAGGTCAGGACTGACATGATAAGACCTATGTACAATAATACATGCTTTAAGGAAGCTAGCTCCCTTTTTCTTCTTATTTTCCTAAACAGAAATAAATGAAGACCCTGACATTTAATGAAAATACATCTAAAGTGAAGTATGATTAAAAATAATATTCAATGTCTTATTGAGACATAGTCTTAAAGATTTTAAAAAATATTACATGTTTACAGATAGGGAGATTTATAATTTTGCTACAAGTTTACATAGGTTCTCTACCCTTCTGCATCAGTCAAAGGATAACTGAGATAACCAAGGAGAGGAAGAAATTCCCCCTTAAGGTGCGTTGATTTGGCACAGCCTGGTTTTTGCTAGTCGGGAAAAGCCACAGAGGTGACTTTTTGAGAAGCTGATAGAAGGTTCCACCATATCTGACAGAGCCAGTCTCTGACGGCTCTGAAGATGGACATGGCGCAAGTAGAGATGGTGGCTGGGATGACATATTTAAGAAGAAAATCAAAACAGCACAGGCACAGTTTTTTCCCAGAGGTGCTGGAGCAGCACGTGGCGATGCACTGCAGCTGCCATCCTGGCGCTGGCCGAGGCAAACCCTGCCTGCTTGGCCATTCCTGCCCAGCCACTCTGCAGGCAGAAGGGCAGGGCTGTGGAGGCTTTTCCTTCCCAGCACCCGGCACGAGGAGAGGCGTTGAACAGTGCCGGCGCTGCTGTGGCCGCCCTGCCCACGCCATGGCAGCAGGGCTGCCGGGCTGGCAGCGGGAATGGGACGAGCAACTCCCCGACACGGAACCTGGGTGAAATCAACCTCTCAGGGCTTTGGGATCCTGCAGGAATCCTTGGATTGTGGAACTCGTTGGCAATGGTACCTACAAGCAGCACTTTTTCTTCTAGTCAGAGAAGAGAAGGAAGTGAGGACATGAGAGGGAAAACAACACGGCAGCACCAAAGTGAGTGGAAAAGAGGGGAGAAGGTGCTCCAAGTGCTGGAGCTGAAATTTTCTCTGCAGGCTGTGGTAGACCATGGTGAAGCAGGCTGTCTTCCTGTAATGCATGAAGTCCATGGGGTATGCATAGATCCACTCACAGTCCCTGGGAAAAGTGCTGACAGTAGAGAGGGTGGATGCCAGAGAAAGCTGTGATCCAGTGGGAGACCCGAATGGAGAGAGAGGCTTCCAGAGATAGAGAAGGAGGGCCAAACTAGAGCAGCCTATCCTTAGGGGACTGCACCCCATGGACTGACACCACAACAGTTTTGGGAAGACTGTTTGCCCATGGGAGAGACTCACAGAATCACAGAGAAAAGACTCTTTCCCCTGAGAGAACAAAAAAAGATCTCAAGTGACGAACTGACCAAAAACCCCAGCCCCGTTACCCTGCGCTGTTGGTAGGATGGAGGGAAGGGCTGGGGGGGAAAAAGAGTGTTTTAAAGGCTTGTTTTACTTCTCATTGTCCTCTTCCGACTCTGTTAATAATAAAATTACTTTATACCTTTAAATCTGAATCTGTTTTGCCTTTAGAGTGTTTTCTCACAATCTTTGTCTCAACTCATGAACCCTTTATTAATTTTTTTCCCTCTCCTCTGCCCAGCTGAGAGAAAGAGAGGGTGAAGGAATGGCTTTTGTGGGTGCCTGGTGTTTGGCCAGTGTCAAACCATGACAGAAAGTCTCACTATAGCATCTCTTGGGACTTACAAAGTGCCTATGCAAGCTGAGCACCCAGTTCCTTCTGAAATCCATGGCAATTATGTGCTGAGATCCCACAATGCTGTTGACCACCCCCTCATTACCCCACAAACACAAACCTACATCCTCAAACATCTAAAGCCATGCCTTTATAGGATCTGAGACTAGCAGCGACAGAGCCTGGGGAACCAGACAGGTCTGAAAGTAGGACAGTCCAGCTCAGCATGGGCTCTGTGGATGGTCAGTGGAGGAGAGGAGGGACAAGTCTCTGCCTCAAGCCACTGTACAGAATAAACTTGGCTGGATCACCTCAGCAAATCCTGTGCCAGGGCTCTGCCCACTACTGGAATGGCTGGAAAGCCAGGGGCCCCAGTCCAACTCCAAGGACAACCCTCTTCTTTGGTATGTCACACAGCTTCTGTCTGGGATGAATATGACACATCCACGTCCCCAGGTTCACAAGCAACATGACAGGCTTCTGTTCAAAGCCAAGATGGAGTTGCATCAGATATGACTCTGACTTGGTTTTCAAAAAGGCCTAATTCTGCTCTCACTTGAACTTTTCACTAATGCAAATGAATTAACTCCAGCTATATGCTAATACCGCTAAGAATACAATTCAGAAATCACAGAAGGCTATTTTCAGGATTTTCTTTTATTTCATGAAAGACCCTTAACTCCCCTAGTCTTTCAAAGTAAGCCAAAACATTCAGATGTTGCTGGTACAAACTGCGTCATACAAGACACAGACATAAAGAGTAAAACAAGTGCTATAATTTAACATTCAAGCAGCCCCTTCTGTATTGTTGCAAATGAACAAAAGTTTAGAATTGACTACTCTTTCCAGAGGAAAGGACAGCCCTGCACCTCCCCCAACATGTCCCCCCTGCCCCCCCTGGCTTTCTGTCCTGTTTTTGTTTTTCAAATTGCATAAACCAGTCTCATGGTTTGTGCAATTACAACAAGAATGTACAAATGGAGCTGCTTGGCCTAGGGAATTTCTCCTACCACAAAGAAATCCAAACCACTGATACTTGCTTGTTTGTTTGCCTTCAATGCTACTGATGGCTCCCCGTCACAAATCCTTTCTATCTTTTGCCCAATTACTCATGTACAGAGTTCCCCAGCTCCCCTCTGAGCTCCACTTCAGCACTTTCAGGTCTGAGCTGACCACAGGAACACGTGCAGGAGAGTCTCATTCTGCAAAGTCAGTGACCCTTTGCCATCAGTCAAGGCTGCTCCTGCCAAGCTGAGCACTTTGCAGCCCTGCTCGGGTTCTACAGTCAACCAAAACCTTCCCTTCATTTCATAAAGGATGCCAGAAAGATGGAAGTCTCAGTTCAAATCTCTGGGGAAAGAAGCCAATTTACCCTCCCAGTGGACAGGAAGCAGGTTAGCAGACTCGGGCTCCCTGGTTGCAGTGCCTGAGCACGTACAAGGGAGGGAAACTCATCTCCTGTGCCTTTGCATGACATTTGCCTCATCAGGAGTGCCCAAGCTACCCAGAACACAGCCCTCCCCATGCACACTGAGGGCATTTCAGGAACATGCAGGAGCAATGTACACAGTCCACAGGGGAGTCTGAAAGGATTTGTACAGGTTGTCTGAGGAGAAGGAGAGGCAATGTTGCCAACCATCACATACCAAATTCTCCTTGAAGCCTAAGACCGTGTTGTGGGGACAGAGGCTTCTATTACTCTGGGCACAGGTGGCGGCAAGAAGCACAAGAGCGACTCTTCTACTGTGACAATATTCTGTCCTATGTGATTCCACTCACTGTATTTTACTTCCCCTTGCACTCAGAGAGAGCAGTCTGAATTGCTTACTGTTCTCCAGGACTTACAAGCAGAAAATTCCAAGCACTCTCTTTTTCTCTCCCTGCCTTTTCCACCTCCCTCCCTCCCTTGCATTTACACACACAGAGCAGACATCCCCTCCTCCTTTCCATTCATCCTGGGTGCCTGCATGGAGCTGGGGAGCACACCTGCACTGCAAGCCACACCTGCTCATCGCACCAGGCTCTGCTCTGACTCACGGCAAAGAAAGTTTCAGTTCAAGGGGTGGTAGGTGAAGAGATGAAAAATATCTGGCAAAGCAATGGGATTAACATCAGCAGTATTGTGTAAATCATTGTCTTGCAGGTGTCTTTTTCTACTCACACCAGCTTAAAGTAATAAGCCAAAGCATAAACAAGACACCTCCCCCAGCACAAGTTACATTAAAGTAAAACCACTCCCAAGGCAGCCCCAGCATCAGACTGTTCCTGTCCTAATGCAGAGTTGCAAAATTTTACTCATCCACTCAAGGCAAGTCATATTTTGATGGACAAGTGAAATAAGTAGATTTTTCATTATGTATCCCACTAAAAGGCTGACAAATAAATCTTCCTATAGTTATCTTCCACAGTAGATTTGCTGCTCAATGTCAGGAATATTTAACAGGTATTTAAAAGCATTTGTTTGTGTTCATATAGAATTGCCTTTCTGCACACCAATGAAAGTCCAAGTTTTTGTCCCAGATGTACTTCATCTACTGCTGTGTCCTATTTAGGAAGAGCAAACTTATTCCAAAGGCAGTATCAGTAAAACCACCAACATTTCTTAGAACACCCTGCATTCATCTGCTCTTCTGCTGGAAATAAAAAAAATATAAAAGAAAAAAAAAAGGGAACCACTATCAAAGAAAAACAAGAGACTGTGTTCTCACTTCTCTGTCTCCAGTGTGCATTTGGAATTCACAAAGATCACTGTACAACACTGTTCACAAGAAACTTTAAAAGGCAAGCCCACCATTTACATAAATGAATTTGTCATTTCCAGCAAAATACGTCCTAATGACTGAAATTCTTTCTTGGTCATGCTGTAGAACAAAAATATTTCTGAAAGGTTCTTCAGCTTTCTGTGCCTTCCTGTTTATAGACAAACAAAACTCTTTCAGAGCTAGAGCACAGTAAATTACTGCTTCAGATACTGTGACTTTCCTCTGCTCCCAGTTATGCACCTAAATATCAGCTGTAACCCAGGTGTAGTCAGATTCCAAAGGCCTACATCCTTTTAGAATCTGAAATGCAGGGTTTTTTCACTTAAAAATAAAAATCCATCTATTCAATCTGATTCTCTAGGATTCTCTAGTCCTGCCATACAAGTACATATTTTGCTACCAAAACAGAATTAGTCAAAATAAAAATCTGCTCCAGTGGTTAACTGCCATCCAAAGATTATTTTTTTTATCCAGCTGCTTCAGAGAATAAAGAGTATGAAGAGGATTTAAGCACAAAACAAGCATAGTCTGTCTGCTGCTAGCAGCAAGGAAAAGAAAACACAGACAGCAAATGCACTGCCTAAAAACAGTGTGGAATAGGTTCCCTCCAACCAGATCTGTGCACTCACACAAAGGCATCTGCCAGCAGAGCTAGCGCGGGCACTGGCCAAGGGCTATTTTAAAAGTGCAGTTTATGGAGCATTTCCTCAAACCACGCTGAAAACCATGGAAAAGCACTCTCTGGCTGGCACGTCTACAAGTATACTCAGGCTCTAGCAGCAGGGCCCAGTGTGACATCCCAGCCTGAGGTGATGTGCCAGCGTCATTCCATGGCCACCCATTTGGCTGGACACAATCCTCCCGGTATCCCTGCTGGGTGCCCTGCTGCCACCTTCCACTTCAGTGCTGCCTGGCCACCAGGAAGCCACTCCACACCCTGGCTTTATCCTCAGCCAGTTCCCTTGGCCAGCCTGCATGGCCAAATTTAACCTGCTTTCACTGCGTGCTTGGAAAAGGAGAAATTAAAAAAAAAAAAAGACAGGATTGTGCTGCCTCCATTTTGAGAGCATAGTATCAGACCGAACTTTAGAAAAACTCCCCCGGGACTGCTCAGACTAGGGAAAACATGCTGCCTTCCAGCAAACTGCCTTCACTGGATTGATTATCACACTTTACTGCCAATACCAGCAGGCCAAATAAATGTTACAAACTGAAACACCGTTGCAAACATGGCTTTACTAGTCAGATCTAAAATGAGCCCGAGATAAAAGAAACTCTATTTTGTTACTAGACTTGAGCTGAGGGTTATTTGTAGGGATGGATAACATCTTTAATGTCACCGTTTATCTCTCATTTACATGTGTAGTGTAAACATCCAGCCTCTTACCTGGGTGCAAAGATACAAATTTCAGTGCTTAACTGCAGGCCTGTTAAAAGCATGTTAAAAATGCCCTTCTCTTTCCTGTTCCATCGGCTCTTGGGTTAAAAGAAGGTGGTGACTGCAAGGATTGATTAATTATATTAATTTGAGTTACATGCCAAGATGCTCTGTGCAAAATTCTGCATTGCTTTAATTCCCAACAGTTTTAAATGTAACTACTTTAGACAAAGTCAATCAATATCTTTTCTGCCTGTATTAAGATGTTTTGTTCTTGGAAGGCCCCTGGCTTATATCACAGACTCATGGCTGAAAGTGAGCCTGATGGGGATATGACCAGTAATGTCTTAATGACCTTAAATGTTTTGGATGTTCATAGTCCCTAAATTACAAGCCAATTTTCACACAAACTCTTGAAATGGAAAGAGCATGGGTTTAGATTAGAAATTGGGAAGAAATTCTTTGCTGTGAAGGTGATGAGGCAATGCAACAGGTTGCCCAGAGAAGCTGTGGATGCCCCATCCCTGGAAGTGTTGAAGGCCAGGTTGGATGGGGCTTTGAGCAACCAGGTCTAGTGGGAAGTGTTCCTGCCCATGACAGGAGTGTTGGAAAGAGATGGTCTTTAAGGCCTCTGCTAATCCAAATCATTCTATGATTCTATGAATGACAGGGCCTTGGGACTTCACCCCTGCCAGTGCTATTTGGCAGAGGAAGAAGCTGGCTAAGCAAAGAGTGACTAATGACCTGCATCTCTCCTCCCTTTCCCTCCTGCAGCCTGTAATGCCAGCTCCCTTTGCACTGCTCCCTTTTAGGCAATGTTCACACATTCAAACTGCTGCAAGAAATGAAAACCCCGTGCTTTTATAAAGGTGCTTCCTGCATGAGTTTGCTCTGTCCCTCACGCCTCTGTTCTTATGAAGATCACAGCTGCAATATAAAATATATGATTTTTAATTGTTCAGGGATTATTCTGCCAGGGCTGGCTGCAAATAAATTAAAGGAGGGGTTGAAAGAATGAAGAAAAGCCTTCTCTTCCTTAGAGCCTGCAGCTGGAGCAAAAGAAGAAAGACTGCTCCTTCTTCCCCCCATTCCCAACATATACATTCCTGTCTCTGCAGTTCCTAGGATGTGAAGTTCATGTTCCATGATGATCATACACTGTCAGGGACTGAAATGGTTCATGCCTTAAACATGGTTATGACGGAGTTTTGCCAATTATAGCAAAAACTGCAGAAAGAAGCTACAACCAGAAGCCCACCCCTCCTTAAAGATTCCTGAGTGGAACTTTGGACTGCGAGTTAAGCCACCTAGATAAGATAAAGGTGACACTATTGTTCAATCATCTCAAGTCTAGGGAGAAACAAACAAGGCTGAAGGAAAGGAATGCATCCACAGGAAAGCCAAACACAGGAGAGAATCATCCCTGGCTGGGTTTGGGGTGGAGGAGACCACAGCCCACAGAGGCCAGGTTTGCACAGATAACCCCCCACCCCCAATCCCCCTTCCTCCCCACAACCAAGGGTGGGGGGAGGAGGTTTCAGATTTTTGTGTGGCATAACCTCTGGTTAGAAGCAGGGAACACCCATCCTCTCTTACACAAACCAGCCCAGCTGTGAACCCCCAATCCCACAGGCCACATCCATGGGTAGCTGAGGGGGTGTCCTACTCTATCAAAGACCACCAGAGCACTCCCCAGACTCACTGCTGAAGCCTTGCACCACAGCATTACGCATGATGCAAGGTGATGCACAAGATCTAGTCTGCTGCAAGAGACCTTAAACTGCTTTCCTCCCCTACCCTGGTAACTGGACATTCCCACCTGGTTTGAGCATGTATTAATCCATTCTATACTTCTCAGAAGACCCATACCACCAAGAAGATCAGCTGGAAAGGATCATCAGGATGCCACTGGGATCCATGGAGTGGTGATATTTTCTTTATTCTGTCTCTGTCACTCTCTTTCTGTCCCCCCACATCTTTTCTTTTTCTTTCTCTTCCTTCATCTCTCTCATACTTTCTATTAAATAAAACCCATACTATTGACTTTGGCATATGGTCTCTTTGGCACCTTAATTCAGACACAGGCATTTCTAACAGCTTAAAGAACCGGACTGTAACACGCACGTCTTCATAGCAAGCACTGGCCCAGGAGCTGATGCGGACTTAAGTGATGTACATCCACAAAAGCATTTTGACCAATAAGCCTTTTTCTCATGTAAAACTTTAGCCAGTGAGGAACCTAGCAGTGCTGAAGCTGTCTTCCCATTGTCATGCTGCTACACCAAACCCTAAAGCTGAGGCTATGGAAGAGTTAAGAACATCCAGTCCCACCCAAAGGAAGCCATAGTGCAATCGGCACCAATGCCAACCAATGGGCTGGTGCTAGGGCCTCTGAACCCTAGAGGACTGCAGGACCCAAGGCCCCTGAGCGAGCCTGTCCCAGCCCTGTTCGGGACATGGGCTGCCACTGCCCAGCTCCACTGCTGCCCTGACACTCCTGGGGTTTTTTATGCTATGCTGTAGCACCGCACTCCCTTCCTGCTGGGACACAGGGACACACCACAGCTCCTGCCACAGCTGGTGAGTTTCTGCTACATCGTGCTTGCTACTACAGTGAGCCTGCCCTGCCCTTCTGGCTGCTGCTCCAAGGTTGCACCAATGTCCCCATCCAGCCCACCCTCCATGGCCGTGTGAGGGAGAGGCGGCCGAGCCCGTGCCACAGCGCCCCCTGCAGGCGCGGGGGAATCATCGCACCCGCCCTGCCCGGCCGGGAGCCACCAGCGCCCCTGCTGGCCGTGAGCGGAACTGCAGCGGAGGGGAAAGTGCCCGAGGGCCGAGAGAGGCTGCGGGGGGGTTTGGGCTGCGGCTCTGCCCTGCCCTGCCCCGCGGGGGGGTTTGGGCTGCGGCTCTGCCCTGCACTGCTCTGCCCCACTCTGGCCCGCCCCGTTCCGCCCCGCTCTGCTCTGCAGCTGCTAGTGTTGCTTCTCTGCCTTGTTATACTTACATACACTAGTGAAGAACTGTCATTTCTTTTCCCATATCTGTGCTTGAAGGCACCTTAATTTCAATGTTATAGTTTGGAAGGGAGGGGGTCATATTTTCCTTTCCAAGGGAGGTTCCTGCCTTCCTTGGCAAACACCTGTCTTTCAAACTGAGACAAGCATAAACACCTATACATCCATGTATCAACATACCAGGCCTATTTCTCAGATTCCCTCGCTCTACACTTCCTCTTCCCATGGCAGCAGTAATGTCCGTGGAGCTGCACAATGGACTGCACCAGGGTGCTCCCTGATTTGAACTCACTGTCCCCCAAAACAGGAAAGTTTTCAGCTGAACTGCCCCTGAGTCTGATCTTGTGAATGACAGTGGGAATAGAAAGCGGAGGGCAGGAGATGTGTAGAGGTGCCTCACTTCCCCAAAGCCTCAAGCTGGACATAAGCAACTGGAACAACCTTGACCTTAGCATACTCTTTGCCCCAGTACTTGAAACATCAAACACAACAAATTTCTACCATTAGCTTTATTTAGAAACCACACTGCTCACTGCCAAAAGAAGAACTTCATCCTCATGATCACACTGAGTTGGGTTCTATGGTATTATTTAAAGATAAATGACACAAACCAGCAGCTCAGCTCTGTGTCAAATTACAAAACTGAAATTGTGTTTGGTCATTGTTTTTTGGTTTTTTCTTAAAGGCAGCAGGCATCTGCAGAGCCTCCCTGAGTGCACTGAACTGTGTACAAATGCCTCACCAGCCAAGGACAATGTCTTCTCTTGCCCTCCTTCCACAAGCAGTCTCACTGGTATAAGTGGAATTATTTGTTCAACTGCAGAGAATGCTCTTTGACAACAAATGTGTCCTTCAGAGTCAAAAAATCCCAAAACTAAAATGTCTGACCTGAAGAGCTGGTAGGAAATTCTCTCCTTACAAGGATGTGGTGCATGGCAGAAACAGGGAGATTTGACATGAAGATATCTGCCTATGATTTGAAAGGCATTTTCCACTATACCATTTCCTGTGTGGATCAGGAGCATTCCTGACTGAAGTTCCAGTTCAGGAGCCTCTGATACATTTCAAGTTCTTTCTTATTCGGGACAGCAAATTCACTATATGGTTAAACAAACATGTGCACAGAGGCAGAGGACTGAGCAGGTTATAGCAAGAGACTTACTACCCCATCTCATCTTTAAGAAATGACCTTGATCAAGGTCAAAAATCTTGGAAACATAGAGAAAAAACACAATGTCAATGCCCCTGTGGTGCCAGTTCTGGGAATAAAGGACTCCAGTGTTCAGTGCTGTCATTTCTGTAGCAGTTATGAATGCAGAAAAACTCAACTTATAAATAAAAAGCCCAAAGATGCCATAAGAATCCTCAAGTCTCTTAACAGTTCAAACAATTAAATACTACCTTAACTTTAAAGGCTGTAATTGACTACTGGTTATTTAAAATTTATCTTCAAGCTCTGCTTTTAAAAAAATGGTTTTTCCTGTGAAAATCAATAATTCCATCCAAATCAAACACATGTTAAGAGACCTTGCCATCTTCCACTGCAGTGCATTAGCAGAGATCCAGGTTGGCTTCCTCCCCCTTTTCTGCTCATTACCATCAGTTTTGAGAACTGATTAGCTGTGGTTGTTATTCATTAGTCACATCTCCAAAATCTGAATTATAAACATCCCTGTGAGGTCTTATCCTAATCAACCTATTTTGAGTCTTGCAATTAATACTAACACCAGAAAAATAATTGAACAGTGTACGTTTAAAGACACCGCCCCCCTTCCCACAAAATCCAGGCTTAGATATGCATGAAAAGGAAGACTAAAATGAGACCTACAAACTGCCATTGCTGCTGGAAATCCTTCTTCCATGTTCACTGCAGCCAGTTCAGCTGGTTAGTACAGATGACATAATGGGTACACTGTGAATACAAGGCAGCCATCAGTGATTTTGCTGATGGGGTCAGAGGTTACACAGCTGATAGATCTCAGGAGGACAAGAACATGCAGGCATGACAGATTAAGTGACTGCCATTGGCCGTGTGCTTCCTCTGAACACTCAGCTATGGATGCTAATCAATTACTTGGGGCTTCTAACGATACTGATCAAATGCACTTAGCACTTGGCTGCTCGAGAGTTACCACCCTGACACCACAGGCTACCCACAGACAAGAAGGGAGAAGAGGCTGGTACCAGAAAAATCTTTAAAGTCAACAAGCAAATCAGCTCGTTCCTTCTTTGCCACCCAGCTCAAAATGATAAAATAAATATTTGCTTAGGAGTGTGTTCTTTCCCATAAAACAATGCAACTTGGAAATGCTGTGGCAGTCTGTATGGCCAGCAGTTCATGTGGAGGGACCCCACACTGCTTCAAGAATGATCTGCCACAGGAAAGGAAGTGTATTGCCACTGAGCACACTGGCTTCCAGAGGTGTGTGTAACAGGTCACCTGTCTCCTGACATTACTTCCTAGGCTAGACCTATCATCCAGGGTGATTTACCCTCCTCATCATTATCATTAGCTCAAGACATTGATCTCCTCCCAACTTTTACAGCTAGGGAAAGTAAAAATTTTGCCACAGGTTTCAGAGGAGTGTAAGATAGGGCAAACATTTATTAGGTTGTCTCAGACATCCTAAAACACAACTCCTTTTAAGAATTAGGACGGGGTGAAGGTTTGGGGTTTGCATTTTAATTTCTAGATAACTAAGACCTTGTTCTACTGCTTTAACTATAGACGTTATTTATTCCCTATTCCTATACAGAAAAAGAATTAATTTCACAGAGATATAATGCCATGTTAGGAATAACTAAAATGATGCCCTTAATTTTATGGGACTATACCACCCCTTTAAGGAGCTAAACCAAAAGTAATGCTTTGACAGAGGAAATCAGTTCTCTAATTGGCAATAAAAGCAGTATATCAGACCAGACCTCATGTCCTGAATGGTCCTTTTCTCTCAGAACTGGAATTCTGGGCATTTGAAACCAAATTTTCATCCCTTGAGAACCAGCCTTCCTTCTGTTTTAGGGTAGACAGTCCCACAGCAACGCTGACTGACCGTTTGGATCTGTTACCAAAGTGGAACATACCCAAAACTTACAAGTACAATGTATTTAATCACCACAAGAAAAATAAATTTTGAAGAAATTACCAAACAGAACCATCCGAGGAGAATTTGTAGCAGCTAGTTCTGCAGATAATTCTGTACTCCCTAGGAACCCTTTCCCTTAATGCAGAAAATTAACTGCAGAAAATGTCTTACTTTTCAAATAATTATAAACCATCAAATTAATATAGTGCAGATCTGTACCACTTAGTTGTTTTTGCAAACTGGGTGCCAAGATTCCTCCTCATCTGTTCTGGGGCTACCTCATCAGTGAGCAGCAGCCTGGGATGTAAGGCAGTGTATTCCAAACCTGCTTGAACAGCAGGGAGGAGTTTCAACAGGCAGAATGCAAGAGCTATTGGGATTTTTAGCTAAAATTTGCTCATTGTGCATAGAATAAAAAAAAAAGAATCCTCACCACAATGCACAGTGAGAACTCTTAAGAAAGAAGCTTGTACTAAGAGCCCTGCTTAGGTAGTAATTACTCATTACCAAAAAAGCAAAGTATGCCAGCAATGACAATTAATCCCTTCTTTCCCTCTCTTCTTCCTGCAGAAAGTGGCACAGGAATCCTTCACAACTGCCCATTTTAAAAAGCTTAGTTCTAGGGTTCAAGATACCCCAGAAGGGGTTAGCTTTTTCCAGAAGGGAAAAAGCTTCTCCTATCTCCAAATGTTCCAGCCTTCCAGTAAGTGCTGCCTGAGGCCAACAAGTTCAAGACATAAAGCCAGTCTGCTGGGGAAAATCAAACTTGGTCTGCACAAAATGACCTTGTGCAGCAGCAGGTTCAGCACAGGGTACCTACAACTCAAACAATCACATCCCTCCCTCCCCTCTAGTGCCTACAACACTGACAGCAAACTGGGGCTTGCCTTAGAAATCTTAAGCAAAAGGCAGATTTTCTTGCTGCCCTCAAGGAAAGGGAAGGTGTAGTCAGTCACTTAGTGGACCACATAGTGGTAGACAGAAGGGCAAGACATTAATTTCAACACAGGAAATTGCAATTACATATCAGCAAAAAGGTTTCCAGTGTGAGTGGAGCCAAACACTGGTGCAGGCTCCCCAGATAAACTGTGGAGTCTCCACTGCTGGGGATACTCAAAGCCCAGTTGAATACAACCCTCAGCAACCTGAAGCAGCTGGCACAGCTGTAAATAGTGGCTGGGCTGGACGACCTTCAAGAGCTGCAACTACTTGATCCTTATTCCACAATACAAGTTTTAAGGAAAGAACCTACATAACTCTGGGGATTTCTTCTTGCTTTCAGCCATGGAATACAGCAGGATAGCACAGCACTGGAAGGTGAGAACAGAGAAACAAGCACTCTCATCACATCAATTAATTATTTCAGTTGAGAATAACGAAAGCACAAGGGTATCTTTTTTCTGCTATATCTGGACTGCACAGGTGTGAACACCTTCAGTTGTTACAGTGGATCCTGATACGTGGTTAGAGTTTACAGGCACTCTCAAAACAAGCAAAAGCTTGTGCCACCTTGAAGGATGCTCATCAGGTGCTTTTTACTAACATAGAATGCGTTCACTCCAACATATGCTATCACACACATTCAAGGAAAACAAAAACCAGAACACCAAACAAACAACAGCTCTGTGCTCAATTAAAGTATATTAAAAGGCAAAAATTGGGGAAACAAATCCTATCCTTGTGAGAAGACATTAAACCAATGAGGAATGATTTCCTGTTGGCCACAAAATTCTGAGAACACACCAGAGAGGCAGCTACTTTAATGCAACTTGCTAATGCCATGCATTAAGTGATTCTTGTTCTTACTGCCTGCTCCATCTCAGGGGTCCTTTGAGCCAATTACTAGTAACCTGCTATTCCATTCCATTAAACAATTCAAATCTCAAAAAAATGCAATAAACTAATCCTTTCCTTTAACAGATTCAGTCTACTCATTCTCCTCGCTACTCCACATACCCAGGAAATAAACAATATGAGAAACATCAGTGTTTTCTCCACAGTGTTAGGTGTATATAGTATAGAGATGCATGTATCAGGGCCTGATATGCCACAAATATTATCTTTGATAAACTGGTATTTTGAGCAAACATTTCAGAAATAATTCCTATCATTTTAAGTCCTCCAGAATATTCAGTTCACCAGGTCATTGCAATTCTCTCTTCCCTCATTCATCTGGATGCTCAAATGCACCTCTCAGAAACGTGCCTCTCTTATCTTTCCCTGGGACTAGAAAACTAGCTTTGCATATTGAATCATTATTTATTTCCATGGATGCCTCTGGGTTCCTCTGACAGCTTTATCTTACTGATGAGGATAAGCATTTTTCCAAAAGCTACTGCCAGACTGCCCTTACTCCTAGACATCACAGGATGTAGTTGGCAGAATCTGTCAGATATTACTCACACGGTCTGAGGGATCTGAAAGTCACAATTGATCATTTTGAAAACTCAGCTGATACACAGCAGCTTTGTGTAGGTCCACTTCACCACCAGCACACAACCCCTTCCTGCCTTCTTCCTTCTCCTGGAAACCATGGGAATTATTAATTTGAAAAACAATCTAGAAAGTAGCAGTGATATGACTTCTATATTTCTGAAAATGAGATTGCTTTTCTTCTTCAGATTCTGCCACTACTCATATCTAGAAACTTTTTGAAGCATAAAGGAAACAAATCAAAGGATGTTA
This sequence comes from Fringilla coelebs, assembly GCF_963513975.1. Taxonomy (NCBI): domain Eukaryota; kingdom Metazoa; phylum Chordata; class Aves; order Passeriformes; family Fringillidae; genus Fringilla; species Fringilla coelebs. Next base: position 62,119,034 of record NC_140032.1, on the reverse strand, counting down.
ATTATTTAAAGTTTAACTGGAATCTTGTAATGGTTTGGGGCTTTCATAGAGACTGTTTATGCTGGCATCAAAATTTGACTCTGGAATATTCATTATCAGCCACCAAACCCTGTATGTAGGCTCATGCACACACATACAGCATAGCTAAGCCTTGCTACCACACTTTGTCTTCATGAGTGAGAAGATCAAGTGGCTGTGGCACTTGAAAATTATCCAGGGTATCCTTTCTAGCAAAGACAAATACAACGCTCATATCAAACCTGCGCTGTTGGGAACTGCACACTGACTGACACCAGTACTTTAAGCTTGTGTGTTCTTATAAGACAGTGCCTACAATTATTCAAAATGCCTTCTCTTAGGCTTTTACAAGCAGTAGAAGTGTTGGTGTGCACACTTGTGAGCAGGTGCTTGCAGTGTGCCTGCAGTTTTGGCATTACTGGGCAGCACTTTTGAACTGAAGATGAAAATTTCCTCCATTTAAAATTTATAATCTTTGCTGAGGTTCATCTCAAACGTAGCACCATGTCACCTGCAGGGATGTACACCCAGTCAGAATACATAGCCTCTTGCTCCCAACAAACATAAACACCAAAGCAATCAAAACTAGAAACTGAGAAGCTGTTTCTCTTCTTGCATTGCCAGGAGTGCTTTTTGAAGCATGTTTTAGATCAGGCCAGCATTCCTGAAACAAAAAGGACCTGCTCAGGCTGGTCTATAGCTGCTCCAAGTCTCAGGAATCCCAGAGCAGCTGTGGCACACCCTGGGGTATTCCTGTGCTTCATGGATCTTTGTAGGTGGTCAGAACTGTCAGTCCATCTTGCATCACCTCCATGTGTCATTTTCCAGAGGGAACCAGCCAAGATTCAAGCCAGTTCTAGGCTCAGTTCCTCTGAAGTGTTGCCCAAGTCACAGGTCTGACTGGGTGCTTCATCTACCTCACTGCAGGCAGTGTAGCTGAGAGCAGGGCACACATACATCCCTGTCTGCATTTCCCAAAGGATCTGTCAGTGAGAGATACTAAGCTGTACTTGCAAACAAGCAATTACTGATACCTCAAGACCTTAGTCTGCAGAAGGTTACTTGGCACAGCTGCAGCTTTAGAGGCATTTTTCAATAGGCCATTTTGGGAAGCAGCCAGATCTTTAGAAGGTTCTGTAATTTCAATAATTAAATTAAAACCATAATTTAGCAGTAGGGGGACTGAAGGAAGAGACATGGAGCTAAGTAATGCCTGCTCACATTTTTTCTTTATGACATCTCTCAATCTGCTAAATAAAAATCACACAATTCTTCATGATCAAGAATGCAAATCACAAACCCAGCTTGAGAAGGCAGTAAGCATAAAACTGGGAGTCTTAACGGGATATATATGGCTAAACAGAAAATATTACTTGTTCTAGAAAAATTACCTGAATGGATTGATTTCATCCATGAATCTAGCATTTGACATGCTTAGTGGATCGAGACTGGTGTATTTAAACCAGCTAGAATCCACAGAAACATTTTAAACAAAAATAGTAAAAATTAAAAAGCTCTTTAAATATTAGACAGAACATTTTTTGTCTCAGACAAGACTAGGATTCTTTTGAGAGATCTGGGAATATACACTGGTTAGGACCTCATTTCCACTGAAAAGAGAAAAAGAGAAACAGGGAAGAAGGCACTTCCTGTCTTATGTGATTCTGAAAAACCTTCCCTTGGATCACACATAAATTCAGTGGAGGCCAAGTCTTAGGATCAGCTTTTCATGCATGGGGTTTATATGGAGGGTAAATTCCATATATGCCAAAGGCCTGAGAAACCAGGACTCATAGGAAATTGGAACATATCCGGCCCCAATTCAGCTTTGCCATCAACCATAATTTAAATGTTAATGCAAAGAGTCAAAGTTCTTCATTAAGAAGTCAAACTTCTTAATTTCTAAATTCCAACTAATATGAATTTTAACTACTGATTTATAATCCCATGTGTCCCTTCAATGAACAGGAGTAAAGAATGAAAACCAGATCTGCATCAAAGCCTTGCAAAGAAAGAAAGCTGGAAATGGCTCCTGTACGGTCACAAATTATATTACTAATGTAGTCTGCCAGTTTTACTTGAGTCCCATAGCTGAGGCTTAATCACATCTTTGACACAGCTAAATTGCTAGGATACAATGGGACCTGTAGCTAATAGCATTACATCAAACAACAACAAACAAACAAACAAACATACAAACAAACAAACTCCTGTATTCCCAAAGTGATTATAAGGAACTCCCATATATTTTACATGACCTGCATCTGCTTAACCAGTTCTGAGGCAACACCACAAGTAACCAGCCTGTTTTGTGTCTTTATGGTGGGAAGGGATCAGACAGTGCTTTGCAATAGACACTTTCTGCTGGTCTCAAATGCTCTCTTGGTTTACACTGGTATTTAACAAAACAGCAACAAAGACCAGGAAGATTTTGTTCTTATTTATAACAAGAGAAAACAAGATAGTCTAGATAGCTAGCAGTGAGGACAAGGAGCAGATAAAAAGAAATAGACTTAAGCACTGTGCTTAGCTTCCAAACGGGTGTCACAGAAACTCTTAACCCCAAACTTCATCACTCAGTACTGCAAAACTGCATCCCAGCGTGGTACCCAGTGTGGTACCCAGGGAGGTACCAGCTGTCAGGCATCTCCCCTGGCACCATCATATCACAGTCTACCCCTTGTTTGTGAGCTCCCTAACCTTTTTCTGTTAAAACCACTCACCCTTAGGAAATACAGAACACTTAACGAAGTTAACTGAAGCCAACTGATTATTAACTGAAGTGAGGGTTCCTGAGCTCAGGTCAGTTCCATCAGGACCTGGCAGCCCTTGGGAGCCAACCAGGCAAGGGGGCATTGCCAGGAGTACCCCAAGGGGATTTAAGTGTCTCCAGGGAATGTGGTGAACAGAAACAAGCAAAAAAGGCACAATAGGTCAGAAAGGTAGGGCTCAGAATTTAGAGATTCCATCATCACCCAGCAGTCTGAAAGAGGACTAAGCATGGTTTTAATATGGTCAAAAGCTACTATCAGAAGGAAGGTGATGACCCAGACACCTCATCAACATAGAGCTGCCCAGGTCTCTGGCTGCAGTGAATGTCTGAGCTTGTCACCAATGCCGGAGGGCAGCGGAGGCAGCATCTGTTCGAGATGTGAACAGGGGAATGATCTGCTCTGCCTGGTGGCATGGCTGAAGGAAGTAGTGGAGAGGCCAAAGAGTATCAGGGAGTACAAGAGGGGTGGCTCACTGAACTGTAGCTGGTGTGCCCTGGTGAATGACCTCCAGAAACAGGATGTCAAGCTACAGAAGACAGTCAAAAGACTGAGAGAGATCATGGGAACTGAGAGGGAATTGGTCAGCTGTGGTTCCAAGCCCCTCTGGTGGGGGAACCACAGCCTGCTGAGGACAGGCCAAAAATTCATATCCCAGCACACAGAGGGGAGGGAGGGCATTAACACTGAAGCTTGGGAAGTAGTGGGGGAAAAAAATCCTACACCAGCAAAAGGAAGAGGAAAGGAACTAATGAAAGGAAGGGACTTCCTTCACAACCAGACATTCCCACCCAGTTGGACATGCCCACTCAGTACCACTTCATAGCTCTGCAGGCTAACGAGGCAACACCCACCCACTGAAAGAACAGCCAGAGCTAAGCAGAACAGCCCAACCTGCTCCATAAAAACAGAAATTAACAACTAGCTTAACCAAGAAAAGGCAGTGAGTGATAGTAGTGAGTGATTAAGAGGTCCAGAGGCTCTCGTCTGTCAGCCTGAGCTATGCTAATTGGAAGTGTGCTACTTTCCAGGAGCCTGGATTAGGGATGTTACTAGCCCAGCTGACAAAGAAGGAAAAAACCATCTTGGGTCAGGAACTTCCTGTACTGGTGGAGGGGCTTTAAACTAGATTTGTCAGGGTATCTATCCATCTCAATCTTGCCAGTCAGATGCCAAAACCTGTAATGGATGCCTGGAACAGTGCAAAGGAATTCAGATGTTCCGGTGCCCTGGGTTACAGCAGGAGAGTGTTAATGTGGGGTGTAAGCAAACTGTGTATTCTACTCCCCTCTACTGCCATTTCTGACAAACTGTTAACCATGGGTCACTTCCAGTAGCTGCCCAGTTCACACCTGACACCTCAGGCTACAAAGTGTGTGTTAAGTGAAATAAAATATAGGCAAACCCTGTGAGGTGGGGTCTTTACAAATGACTCAACCATGATAACATCCTCCAGGGAAGCACCAGCACAGTTACACCCATCCTGAGGGTGTTGTGTCTGCTAATGTGCCATAATGGCTCCAGCATAAGGCCCAGCTGTAATTTAGACTATCAAGGACTCCCAAAAAGACCCTATGACTCACAGAATTAAATCACTCCATTATGAAACTCCCCACCCCAGGGAAGGTATTGAGCATTCCCACATGACCTTATATAACTGGGGACTTGGGACACCACCACCATCACCATTCAATGAATTGAGAGGAGGACCAGAACTTCCACAGGACCACTGGTTTTGACAAGACTGCAACCATCACTTCAACAAGATGGCAACCACTGCTTAATCAGACTGTGACCACCAGTGCCAGGTTGTACTCTGTGGGTTTAAGCCAGTTTTCTGTGTATAATTGCATTTATTGTAATCTTTTTATTAAATTGTAACTCTGACCTGAAATCTTTTACAAGGCAATTGTGTGGAGTTCATTTATCCCGCTGGTTTACTGACATGGTGGGATGGCTCCTATGACTACAGCACTGGAACTGAAGGTTTTAGCTTTTCTAGGAAAGACAGGCTAGGGACATGAGGAGAGGATGTAACCCATATGTCAATGATCAGCTGGAAAGTATGGAACCCTGTGTGGGGAAGGATGAGGAGCCAGCCAAGTGCTTGTGGGTCAAGACTCTTTTATGACAACCCTGTCTCCACCATGAAGCCAGGCTGTGCACCTGAAGATGCAAGCACCGTTTGAACTATGTCCTAGATGGGTACCGTTTTCTAGACAAAGTATCACTTCATTTTATCTGCTTCTGAGCAGCACTCAGATTAGGTGGCACACACTCCTTTTCTTACCACCCACCCTGCAGAATCATGCTAGACACTGAGGATGAGCTCCTGGCACTAAGGACATCAAATAAGCAACACAACTAACTTAGGTGGGACCAGGGTTTCCCCACAAGTTGGATCAGTTTATATCTTTCTTAAATTAAGGCTTGTACTAAAAGACTTTTGTCAAACTAGTATTTTGGTTGCATCCATTAGAGTGACAATTCTTAATTTCAGATGATACTTCTTTTCTATTTCTGAATTTTAATTAAAACTACTTTACTAAAGGGAGTCTATCTGATCCAATCAATGTCATTGTAAGCCCAGAACCTTCTCCTCATTATTAATCAGAGAGACATCAGACTTCACATGTATGTCAAAAAGAGCTCATTTCAATGCACTTCAGACAACACAGGTATTTCACAATGGGTTTATGGTTGTGTTCTTTTCTTTATTAACCATAGCACGTAAAGCAAATGCACAAAGACAGCTCTCAAAAAGAAAAATCACAGAATGCTTTTGGGGGAAAAAAATATCCAAACAACTGCTGTTCTCTAATGTGTTACTAAAGACACCATCATCCCTCATCCCTCCAGAAGTGCCCTTAATTAAATAAGAATCTATTAAAAATACAGTGTCCCTCTGTGTAAACTCCCACCCACACCCTTCTCTTTCAATTTTAAAAGTGATCTATTTTGCCTTCTCCCAGCCTAGAAGCTCATTAGAAACAGCCCCTTCTGCACATATGCACCACGTAACAGAGATTTGGAGCGAGACCGACAGAAGGAAGGGAGAGAAGGAATTTAGAAAGTGAATTAAAATAGTAGACCTGCAAGACAAGAAAGCTACCGCAGACAAAGAACACCTTGTACTCACAAGGGAACAGTGAAGGCTGAGACATGAATGCTGGTACCATGGGATTGAAACAGAAGCTGTTGCTTAACTGCAACAGTGCTGCTCTAACTAAATTCAATTATCAATAATAACCAAGGCAAATCAGACAGGTCTATCACTTCTCTTTCTCTGGGTGGCAGGAGGTCCCCATTAAGCATATGATAAACTTCAAGTGGAGGCACCAAGTATGGGCAGCAGTGTCACACCCACAGTCAGTACCTGCCGAGTGCAAGGGAATGCCCATGGCATCATTCCGTGCTGCTCTCCTTCCTCAGTCCCCAGTTTCAAACATTACTCACTTCACCTGTTTTCTGAAAACTCCAACCTGGTCAATCAAAAAAGAACAATAACCTGTCCCCTCTCTGAGAGCTAAAGAGGTAACAAAATCAACAACCCTCTGGCAGCCATTTTTTCTGTCCATTTTCTATTAAAGAGCTTTATTAGAGGAAGTAACTCCTAACAGTTCACCTCAAAAATGACTTTTGCATCTTGCAAGAATTGTTCCCACCTTATGTCAAATACTCCAACGAGCAACATAGTATTTATTAATGGCAAGCTACTCCAACACAAAGTTCCCTGTGAACTTTAGTTCATGGTGGTATATATGATAAAGTATTGAGTAGAAGAGAGCTGGAGAGGGACTTTACACAAGGGCATGCAGTGACAGGGCAAGTGGGAACGGCTTCACACTGACAGAGGGCAGGTTTACATGAGCTATTAGGAAGAAATTATTTACTGTGAGGGTTGTGAGGTACTGGAACAGGTTGCCCACAACAGCTGTGGATGCCCCATCCACCCCTGGAAGTGTCCAAGTCCAGGCTGGATGGGGTTTTGAGGAACATGCTCAAAGGTGTCTCTCCTACCCTTGGCAGGGGGTTGAAACAAGGTGATCATCACAATCCCTTCCAACCCAAACCACTCAGCTTCTGTAATATTTCCTCAACATCTCTGACACCAGAAGGGATCAGAAGGGAAGAGACATCACATGAGCCCTGGGGTGGAGACAAATTGAAAATCCAGTAAAATATTATCTTCTGGGATGGACACAAATTCAAAATGCAGTAAATCTGTCTGCCTTAATGAGAGGAGGGGCTGAGAATTCATACCTAACCTTCATCTATTGCTTAAAATATCTGCAAAGAACAATTTGAATTCCAAGCTTAACCAGCACCTTTTAAACAACTCTCCAGATACATCTGCCTAAAAGGTGGCTTTATTCTCCAGATAGATTCCACTTGTCCTGCACTGATCTCTGAACATAAACCTGCACCTGCTGATACCTGAGCTGTAGAATTATATGAGCCAAAGGCTTTTTTTGTTTTTTATTTTTTTAAATACACAGTTGTTTCTGCAATGGATTTTTAAGTAACTTCATACAGCTGCCCAGCCCAGTTGCCTGGCAGTATTTTCAGGACTGTGGTGGGAACACCTTCTTGCCTGCCTCTTTAAGGCTGTCCTAGAAGGGACTAAGAAAGGGGATTCAAAATGAAGCCTACACCAAAGAGTGACTGCAGTGTTTTTTATTTTGGAATGTTTTACAAGATTTACTCCTTCAAACATGAGGGATCTATCCTTCACCTAAAGTAAGATGAAATTTGCTCCAACACAAATTTTCATTATCAGACATTCCTGTCCAAGACCAGTGCCTTCAGATGATGCAGTGTTTCATTCAGGAAGACTCCTAGGAATTTCTTTGCCTAAGTATGTAGAAAAAAAGGGATGAAGCCTGACAAAATGTTTTACTGACCTGGAAAAAAGGAGTATCCAGAAAAGATTTTTTCCTCTCCCCAAAAAATAAATTAAGAATGGTTCACCTTATCCTGCTTTCTGTAGTTGCAGAGTCACTTCCTTGATGAATTTTCCCTTTCTTGTGGGAGTTTTGCTCTTTATGATTGTGAGGCTCACACTTGTGAGAGAGGACAGGCAGCAAAAGCTCAAAACCAGATGCAGGAACCCACAGTAACACCAAGGAACAACCTTGCTTACAGTTGTAATAATGCCAACATATTAAGCAGAACTGTGACAAGAAGAACAGACTCAAAGCAGTCAAGGAGGTAGCTAGAGTTTTAACAAATCCTTTGTCTATCTTAAAAGTGGGAATGTAAGATTATTTACATGATTCCAGCATGTAAAACTGAGACAGGAGCTTGAAGATCATATGTGTTATGTTACTGGACTACTGCTGTGTTATGTTACCACATGGAAAGACATAGCTTAGTATTTTAAAATTTAACTAGTCAGCTCTTGGTTTCTAATGTATTTTCCTGGAAAGCATTTTAAAAATGGCAGTAAATAAAAAAATTAGCATCTCAGGTAATTGTAGGACGCAACCCCAAGCTTTGCATTTAGAGCTCTGGGACCTAAGGCTACAGAATACTTCACATTTTGCCACACACAGTTGTTTCAAATTGGAGGTTATAGACCAGAAGCTCACTTTCAGCCTTTTTGCCTCAGACAGGCTGGGCTTAAACCACAGCACTGCTGGCAGTTTCCATTCACAAAGCACCTTGGCAGGTAGTATGCCCAAGTCTCCAGCTCAGCTGGGTGCTTGAGGGAAGGGACTGTCCTGTCCCTGCTGCAGCAGCACTCAGGTCCCCTCCCTATTGCCTGTCCCTGACCCCATCTCCTCCCCATGGGGACTCCCTGACACTCGGCTGTACCATCAAATAATATCTCACATTGGCATCTGACAATGCTTTCATCTGGATCTGAGAAAAGGCACAATTTCTCATTTCTCCACTTGCTCTTGGCCCACACTGACTGCTTTCTGTTCTAGGCTCAAATAGAAAGAACTATGGGAAGCAAACTGACTAACGCAGCCCTATGCCTAGCAGCTACAAAGCAAGTCTCCTTGTGAAAGAAATACTGCAGAATCAGAAGCTCTGTCAGTAATGCAAAATATTTTGTTTAGTCCTTAGTAATGAGGAAGAACAAAGAAAAGGAAAGAAAAAGGGTAAGAAAGTATAAAATTATTAAAAGCAACTAATATGTGCAATTTTATCAGTGACTACAAGATAAATACAATTCTATTTCATCAGCAGCTTAAAATAAAGGAGACACTGTTTCTAATGAAGATTTTTACCACTATCTTCAACAGGAAGGAAATAAAAAGAAAAGAATAAATGAAAGCAAAAAAAGCCTTTAAAGACAAGTTTTTCCCTTTGCCATGCACACCTGTTACTGCACTGATGGAATTTCTATCACAGAATCTGGGATTATGCTGAGTTGGAAGGAACCCATCAGGGTCATAGAGTCCAACTCCTGGCCCTGCACAGGACAGCCCAAGAATCCCACCCAGTTCCTGAGAGCACAGTACAAACACTTCTTGAACTCTGTGAGGCTTGGTGATGTGACCTCTTTCCAGGGGAGCCAGTTCAACCTGCCCAACCACTCTCTGGGTGAAGAACCTATTCCTGACACCCAACCCAAACCTCCCCTGACACAGCTTCAGGCTCTTTCCTCAAGTCCTGCCACTGGTCAGGAGAGTGAAGAGATCAGAGCCTGCCCTGCCACTTCCCTTCATGAGGATGTGGAAGACCACACTGAGGTCTCCCCTCAGTCTCCTCCAGGCTGAACAGACCAAGTGACCTCAGCCACTCCTCACACAACTTCCCCTCAAGGCCCTTCACCATCCTCGTGGCCCTCCTTTGGACACTCTCCAATGGCTTCATGTCTTTGTTATATTGTGGCACCCCAAACTGCCCCCAGCACTCAGGGTGAGGCCGCCCCAGTGCAGAGCAGAGCAGGACAATCCCCTCCCTTGCCCAGTTGGCCATGCTGTGCCTGATGCCCCCAGACACAGCTGCCCTCCTGGCTGCCAGGGCACTGCTGACTCACATTCAACTTTCCATCGAGCAGGAGCCCCAAGGTGCTTTGTTGAATGTCCTACAAGTGGTGATTGACCATCTTTCTAATTAGGTCTAGGTACAAATGGCATCAGCACATTCATGTCTGGATGAATGCTTCAAGTACTGGAGTCTTAGCAGAAGATGCTGTTCTTACTCTTTGTTATGGATATAAGCCTTGTCTTTCCCATGAAGAAAGGCATGTAACTGTTTGAGCAATTGCAATCCAATCACTGCCCCAGGACACACCTGCTTCTTTGCAGGAATACATCTGTAAATTTGCATATATTCAGACTGAAGATAACAGAAATCGTCTTGCCCAGATACAGAACAATTCTGCTTCCAACCTACCTGGATTGTCAATGAACCTAAGCAGTGACATTGTCCCAGAATATCCAAGGGAACACTGTGAATACTGCTTGGAGTATTCCAAGCATTGTTATATGTGTTATATATGCAGGTCAAGAAAAATACGGTGACAGCACAGGGGCTACCCAGTCTTCCACTCAAGGCCAAGGAAGAACACTTAAGCACTTGTCTGGGTGCGTACTAAGGTAAATATTAAAGTGCAAGATAGTCACTGGAACCTTTACTATTTAAATTACTTGTTTCTATGTTGCAGTGAAGGTGAAGTAGCAGAAATAAAACATCATCTCTCTTGATACTCTCTACTTAAATTGCAGAAATAAATATTTTTAAGTGTTGCCAAATCTGAAGTACAGGTTCATCCCTCCAGATTGTCCATCATGCTAACTTGTTAACTTCCCTTTCATTATGAGCTTTCATAAATAAACTGGGAGCTACCTCTCTCCTGGGCTGGCTAATTCCAGAATTTGTTTCCATAAGAATTCCTGTTCCTCTAGTCTTCCCACATAAGAAATTGCTTTATTTCTGCTGAAAACAAATGAACTCCATGTACCTGCCCTAGGATCTGTTCAGTAGCTATAAGGATTAATCTTTCTTGCATTTCACAAGTTTAAACAAGATGTAAAGAATGTTTCTCACATACTTAGAGAACATGAATCTTTTGCAACTCACCTTTCAGATAAAATCCCTTCCTTTTTCCAGAAGAGAAATAATGATAGATTGAAAATATAAATTTATAATTTCCTAATCAAAAGAGAATGAAACCAAACTGATTTTCAACCAAGTCTCAGAAAAGACTCAAGCAATAACCGAAAAACATGCTTTCACTGATGTGCAAAGGCTGTGATTACCTAACATGATTTCCCTTTCAAAACTCTCCATTTCTGTGAGTCACAAATATCTTTGATAGTAATTTGCTGACGATCTCCCATATGCTGGTTGTCCCAAAAGCACACACAGCTTGTCCAGCAAAGTGCTAAACCTCAGCATTTTGCAACCCCCCAGTTTATTTAGCAATTATACTTGCTAAAAAAAAAAAAAAAGCTGCTGTTTGCTCAAAAACATTTATAATAATTTCAGCTATTTCTGAGTGTGAATACAAGAACAGAGCGCCCTGGCATAGACAGTAGCTAAAAGCAATGGGCAGCTCCATTTTGTGGTTGTTACATGTATTGCTGACAAACGAGATGCTGTTTGGTAACTAAATATATAAAAGATTGATATAGACCTTTACTTCTGTTTCCTGATTTAACTTTTCTTTCAGAACATCACTGCTTTGGCTTGCACACTCTGTCTTCCAGTAAATCACAGCACGCACTTGCAAACACAGAGGGAGTCACCAGCTTTTTCCCAGGCACTCAAATGGTGATTAAAAAATCATCCTGTATCATAAACTGCAGGTCTGAACCTGAGGAGTAACACACAGGCTGGAGAAAGAAGGCAGTTAAGGGTGAGAAAGGGAACTGTTTCATGGAGCACAGAGAGATTTATTGTCTATTTAATTACTTTTTTGTGGTTTGCGCTGGCAGAAGAGACTCTAACTGAAAGTATTACAGGCTTGGAGCATGCAGGAGTCCATAAACATGCACTTGTCCAGGCAGTGACACAGACTCAAATCACATCTCAGGGACCAACTGGGTTGTGAAGTTTTCCATGATGCTGCCTGCTCATGACACAAGGTACAAAGCAGCACAGATGTGAAGCTGGCAGTGCTGCAGAACAGCTCAGCTCTGGATACCTCTGCTTCAGCAACAGAAGACAAAAATAGATGCAAGTTTTACAAGTTGCAAACCCAGCTCCTCATTCTTTTCTTCCAAACCTCTTCCTACACCTTTAGATCTTTCTGAGATGTTTACTCATCTCCCCCACCCCCAAGACCTTGCCTGCAGCATAGCAGTATATGAATTTGCCTGGCAACCTGACATAAATATCCAACCAACCAGCAAACAAAGCCTGGCATGCTCTTCGCTGCAATGTTTCTGTGCACAGCCTTACAACAAATCAGAGCTGGCCACCAGGCAAGGAATCAACCCACTTTCTTTAGCTCTTTAGTTTATAATCTAAAGTTTGTGGGAAAAGGTGAGCATCTCCCTTTCTTTATTTTACTTCTATGCAATGTTCAGAACTCAGCTCTAGACGTGTCTCTTTTCCCAGAAAATACAAAGCACTGTACTTCCCTACCCCTAAACTGGTTAGATAAATAACTCTACTGGGGAGAGGTGAGATAAGGCACAGGGAAAGGTGAGGTGTGAGTGAGGGGAGATGCACTGGAAAACACATGGAAATGAGCTGTTTGACTGACTCAGCCTGAGATTCTGTGGGTGACCAGTACCCAGCTCTCTTCACTGAAACTCACTGCAAGACCTGAGCTGTGGGGGATGCCTGAGGGCATCCCCACAAGGAATGGCACTGGATGGGATCATTTCAGAATCAGCACATCACTAAATAGGGATAGGGTATGGGGCAGGAATCCGTGTAAAACATCACAGCATTCTTCAAGATTCTGGCTAATGCCAGTCTTCATGGAGCCATGAGCTGGCCTGGTGGAAGAGAGGACTACATGCCCTGAGTGTAGGAGTTAGGAGCTGGTGGCTTTTCACAGCAGCTCCAGCAGATAATGGGAGGTACACCCTGTGCAGAGAGTGGTGCTGCAGCGCTAACTGCATCTTTGTCCCTCCCTTCTCTGGGGACATGCAATACACAATATTTCAGAGATTAGTGGGTCCTCTGGACCCTAAACCAGCAAACTTCAAGATAAGTACATAACAAGAAATTCCCATCTCATTTCTTTAAAATTACAAATGTGGAACAAATAAATGAGACTCATACCCTCTATCAGCTACATCAGAGTTGACAAGAAGGTAAGATGGTATTAATAGCTCCATCATAACTGAACCATTAAGTTCCATCCTGCCCCACAAAACAGATTACTTGAAAGTGGAACACAAAATACAGGACCAAATCAAGTCAGAAACAAAGTTTCACTCCATCCATATTTGCCCCTGCAAATGCACCAGCCTGCACAAAGTCTGAGTCACTGCTGAACACGTGCTTCACGCTGCTTCTGCCCTTTATATGTGTTATAAAGAGCTCAAATAAGAGATCCTCTGTAACTGAAGTAGATGAGGAAGGCTGACATCTGTGTCGTGCTTTGACACATCATAGAAGTATTTTTTACCCTTTGTTTAAGAGAAGGTGTTGCAGCCCAGAAATATCGGAACTTGGTTTGTGGAATGGAGGTAAACTTCAGTGGCAACAGGCCTTGTAAAAAATGCCAGTAGGCTGTTCCACATGCACTGTTCTGCAGACTGGCATGGCCCTCTGGCTGGAGTGAGGACTGAAAATAAAGCCTTAACTTCCACTTTGCTGTTGTTTCCCCAGTCCCCTTGCTAACTAAATGCACATACTGCAGGAGGTTTAACACACACAACCCTCATTACTTCTTAAACTACCTGACAATGCACCTCTTGGGAAAGGCTCTCAGACACACAGCTTTGTTTACCTGAAAAAAATGAGAGCAACATGTTGGCTACACCAAATGTCTTCAAGTTTTGTACTTCCCCACAGGAAACAGTGGGAGCAGAGTCAGGCTTCAAAAGAGTTGGCAAAGGTTCTGCAGAGCAGAGGTAGGCAATAGCAGAAACTCATCCAGCACCCCTTTTTCTAGAGACAGAAGCAAGCAAATAGACAACAACTTTTGTGGTAAACCATCTTCCTCTGCCCTCAAGAGCTTCATTTTACACAGGATGGTTTTATATACAATATGACTTCTACTACTCGGGAAGGCTCACACTAAATATTTGGAAGAATCAGTCAGTGTACCAACTGAATTTGGATTCTTATTTTCATAACCCAAGGAATATAAACACTCTTTCCAGTTTTTATTTTACTTTCTAAAACAAAAGCTTCCATTGAGAAAGATCCTGGAAGACTTGGGAAAGAGGTTGATAACAGAATAGCCCTGAGGTACAAAAAAGGTAGATTTATTTATTCTTTAAAGAAAAAGAGAGGAAAAGCTAATCCAAACAAACCATATGCATTCTGTCTTGTTGGTCAGGTATGGAGAAATTACATCAAACACCCAAATTATACACCGTGCCTTTGGAAACTAGTTTGTCTGATTATGCTAATTTTACAGCTTCACTGGATAAACTAAAGAAATTAATGCTTCAGGCAGTTACCCAACAATAATAATTGCCAAGGCCCCCATCATTAAAATCAGGTTGCGAAACTGGATAAAAGCAATGCCTGTTTTGATCATACCCCGCATCAATGCAATGCTCATAATCAGCCTGTACAGTCATGCACTGTGCCCAAAATCAGGTTTTCCTTTAACATTGTCCTGAACAGACGTGACTACTGTGTCCTGAGCATGGCACCATGATGCAAAAAAGATGTAACATTTCAGTTGAGGGTCTAAATGGCAACATACAACAGACAAAAAGTGACTGAAACCAACAAGTTTGACCCCTATACCACTATTTCAAAATGTGCTTTAAAACATTTAAATAAAACTAAAATTCATTAACACCATGACAAAGAGAAGAACATGTATTTAATTCTGCTAATTGTAGTAAACCTCTCACTCTACAGTCAAAGCTTCTTACTCCAGATACCCCAGAAACAGATTGCTGTTCAAGCTGTTGAACAAGTTCATACTATGGCAGGTAATACTCAGTATTATCTCAGTTACTACTGCAAGGATATCTATCTTTTTAGTGCACATGCTTGATCTTTTCCCCCAGAGAAAAACAGAAATGGAACATTTAAAGCATATGCATGAAACACAACATTTTTGAAGTGGCATCAGTGACAGTAGCTGGAGTGCTAGCAGCATGTTAGCATTTGGCTAATTGAGCCATTCAGGTTAATGAGCTTCACAGTTATGAGGATCAACTGGAAAAAAATATTTTTTTTAAGACCATAAGCATTGAGAGCTTGCTCATCCAAGTTTCCAGAAGAATCCTATTTGTATCAAGGAGGAATAAAGACACAAATCAGGGAGTGAAAAGAGCCCCTCCCACAGCCCCACATACCCCCCAAGAAAACAGGACTCTCCTAGACACCCCCTATTTGAGATGCCAAAGTGGAATGCCAAAACAAGCCCCTTACTGACAGCAAATTGTGCAGACTCTCCAACTCCTTCCTTCCAGCAGAATAATTAACAATGCTGGCAAGTACATTATCATAAACTTCAGTGTTAACACCCCCACTGCAAAGAACAAAGGCAGTTCACATCCCTCCCAAGCTCCTGCTGCAAACTGGGTGCTGATTCTGACAAGTTGCTCTGTGCCAATTTAGATTCCTTTCACATTTGGAAGGTTATGTTCTTAACCACAAGCTAGAGAATACTTTTGAAGTGATGCTGGAAAGCACGGAAAACAGTGCTCTCAAACCTTCAAGCCAGCCTGCATCACCTCCTGCTCGCTCTGTTGATTTAGCTGCCTTTGAGCAGAACACAAACAAATCGTTTGTAACAATCGCATTGTATGTATGCTTTACCTCAAAGGGTCCTAAAGTTCTGCTAGACTGAGATGGGATCTTGCATGCCTTTTACCAGTCACCCTTTCCCTGGATAGGCCTACAGGTTGGAAGAAACCAGATATCTGTAAAAGTAGGTGCTCAACACTTCCATCAAGAGGCTTTTTCCCACTTCAGATACACAGTAAGCAGCTGACAGCATGCAGCAACATTTCAGCACTGGGCAAAACTTCAGCCTTGGGCAATGTACAGAGGCTGATAGCCAGTCTGCACTGGAGGGAGGCCACTGGGAGAATGAGGTGGTGACACCTGTGTTAGCTGCCCAGCTGGATCCTGCTTGTCTTGTTATCATCAGTCCTTAGTAAAGCCCACCTTACTTGAAAATCAAGTAAGGTGCCAAGTTATTTTGAAGGCCTATTTCAACACAAAAGCAACAAGAGTGCTTTACTACTCATGTCTGGTGGCTGCACAGCTTTCAGTTGGATATGACTTTGCGGATACAATCCACCCCCAGAGAATTTTGAGATGAATACAACACACTCAGCAAGATGTTTCAGGTGCTACTGCGGGTCCTGTGAGGTGTTACAGCTCTGAAAGGATATGCAAATGGATTCTCTGGTATTTCTGATCCATGGTGCCAAGAGCAGACCTCAGGTTACTACACTTTGGTTTTATTTATCAACCCCAACTGGTCTGAGTGCCACCCTAACCCAAGTATTGTCCTTTTGCGTGCATCAAATTTCTATTCCATGAAGATGGAGGTTTATAACAGAGCAATCATTTCTATAAAACAGCCTTGGGGATGGGGGTCTATTAAGCATTTTTCTCTTTCTTGTCTGCCCCATAGCCAGGAAAATGTCTCTGGTAGTGAGGTTGGCATTCGGTTTCTTTTAGAGGTAGTTCGGCAAGAAATAGGAAACAGTTACTTTGTATTTTTTAACAGATTCTACCGAGCAAGACTGGATTTCTAACAGAAAACCAACAGCACCAGAGAGGTATGTCTTCCAATGTGATCAAATGAGTAATTAAAAAAACCTCCAATCCCAGGTGCTTCACTACAGATACTTTGTGGCTGCCAATTTATCCAGCAGAATTCTCTTTGAAAAGGATGTCACAAACTTTCCAAGTGTGACAACAAAAGGTAACACTTCTAGGAGGCAAGTGATGTCAAAGAGCAGCAACCTTATCCTTGAGGTAACAAAACAGAAGATTATCATGCACTGGCAAAATGAATGACCCATAAAGAAACAACTGCAGTGTAAAAATAAACCAAGCAAGATTTCAACCAAACCAAACCAGGCCATCCCTCAGCTCTTCTGCCCCTTCCAAATACCTCTGGTTGCTAGCATTTGGGATGAACTGCGGCACAGGGGGTTCCCATTTTATTCAATATTTATATACAGCCTCTCTGCAGAGCAACCCTCAAGAACTGAGAAACATAGTGTTTCTGCATCTTTTACAAAAAAGAAAAGTCCCTCTCACAGAGAGCAAACCTGTTTTTCACCTGACCTTTGTCAGCTGAGGATGCTGCACTACCTTTGGATGTAAGTAGTAACAACGGACATGAGCTGCCTCGTTTACTCAATGTTAAGTATGAATAAGGCCTGTGCTATCTCAGCCATGGCCACACTGCACTAGGCAAGATTTCCCAGCATAAGCAGCTTTATACAAACACCAGCCCAACCTCTGTCAAGGACAGTGCATCCCAGGTACAAAAGGAGCTAAAGGTATTTCCATGTTGTTCAGAAGAACCATGTGGTAAAGGACAAGGAAAAATAGAAATCCATATTTGTAGAAAACTCAGCCATTTATCAGTCAAAGAATGCTTATTTTCATCTTCAAGAAATACAGATTTCACCTTTGGAGGTGACTTCTGGGTTTGTCTCACAAATAAATAACTACTACTCAGCAGACAAAGAAACAATCGTCCCCAGTCTGTGGGGATTCATCTTTTCAGTTTCCTAGACACAGTGGAAATTTTGTTATCTGCTGCCATGGAGAGGGAAAGCTCGCAGAAGTTTTATTGCAGCACATTCTCAGGATTCTAAACATACCATATCACATACACACGGTAATGAGTTTTATTTTAACTGCTTTTGCAGATTGCTTTAGTGGACACTGAAATTGAATAATCAGCCCTGCTCACCGAATGAAAGGAAAACTATAACAGGATACATAAAAGGTGTCTCATTATTTTACAGAGGTCCTTGCACATAACCCGGACAGGAGGGATGTGGTGGCCATCATACAAGTATTCTCCTCCTTGTGTGTTTAAAAACATCTAAAAAAGACCAAAACCTCAAAAAACCCCTAAATCCCATATTATCATGGACCCATAATGTACATGTATATATCCTTCACCAGGGTGATGCAAAGGTGTCATGGCTACAAGCTGACTAGTCACACATCAGCACAAAGGGAGCTTCCTACCCTGCAACATTACAATGCCCTTATTGGCAGGCATCTGCCTCTCAAGTTTACATTTTAAGTTTCCTCCTCTTTTAAATGCTCTTCTCTACCCTGCTTTCCCACCTATAACCTCTCTTTGACAACTCTGGTCTGGGGAATTGATGCATTGGGAAAACTATTCTGCTCACTCTGAAGAAAGGAGAGAGGGGTGTTCTTCACATCTTAGGGAAACCAAGTCCTACTTTCCACATTTACAGTACTAAGGTAAGTGCATCTGTACTTGGATTTCAAACACTGACCTGTGTCCCAACTTTATTTGTTCTACCTCACATAAATGAGTTATCTACCCATTAAGAAAACCTATAGTGACCTCTCTTCCCCAAAATCCTTTTTGCCCCTGCCTTCTAAAGGCAATTTGTCTTCAATCTGACTTTTAGTGGAAATTTTCATTTCCATTTTCTTCCGTGAGAGCAAAAAGATGCACCAGATGCCTGATCCTTGTGTGTCCACAGAGTTACTAAGAAATAGGCTTGTAGGTGAAACCAATCCAAAAAAAGGCATTACAGAAGACAACTTAAATCCTATTGACTATAACTTTTTCTTTGCAATTAAGAAGGAGAAAATATATTTTAGAACAACTCTTTTCATAGATCATAAGATCCACTACACATGAAACACTGCTTTTACTGACTGCCCCAAGCCTGCCTCATTCTCTGTATTGGTTCATGTCCAATATTTCACTAAGAGACCTCTAAGCTAATGCTTGATGTTGGCAGCTCCGAGAGGTTACCAGTTTTGCAGTTCAAAGCAAAGAACCCAAGACACTGCCAGTATTTGGAAACATTCCCCACCAATGACAAGGAAGAGCAAAAGTCCCACTAACAAATTATTTCAACATCAAAAAATGGAAATGCATTGGTGTTATGCTGCATGTACTTGTCCCTACTTTTGAAGATTTTTCATCCTCCTTACAGACATAATGCAGGAAGCCATTGCCCCACAAAGCCTGTACCTCAAACCATTTCACTACAAAGACAAATGTTTCTTTCCAGACATTATGAGCCTGTTCAGCTCCATTCTCTCCATCGGTTTAATGTTTGGATGCTGTTTCCATTTGTTCAGATAAAATAAAAAGCACATAACAATTCACAGCTACCCTACCTATGCACAAGACCACAAATAAAAGATGCAAGAGGGGAGAAGATTTTGTGAGATAAAAGAACGCTAAGTGGCAACACTCCTCCATCAGAATTCACTGAGAGCAAAGAAACTCTTTTTTGGGCAAAAGTCCCCAGAAGTTTTTTAAGAATGTTTTGCAGTATCAGAAGTACAGGTTATGAATACCTGACAGTATTCATAGTCAGTTTCATAGTCATTGCCTGACAGATGTTAGAAGAGCTTCCTTAGTAGATCATAAAGCATGTGAAAAGAGATACCAGCTACCCTTAAACCGCCAGGAAAACACTAACAAAATCTACAGATGTTACAGGTCCAGACAACCCTTTAGGTAATGCTGGGGACAGCTCCCAGAGCAGTCTTTTCTAGCAGTTCCCCAGCCTGTATAATGCCTTCTTCCTTCAGCTGGTCTCACACTCCTTCAGTATTCATTTACTCTTACTTCACATGTACAAAGACCTTGGAGTTGGGTGGTAGAACTTGCACAGGGGAAGTCATTTGTCTGAAGATCTTTTGCACTACAGCACTGCTGTACCCATAGTTTCTCACTCCTATCTCCTCCTCCTTTCCAGGACTTCATTAGCACTTCAGTGTACACGATGTGATTACATTTTTATTTCCCATCTCTTGCGCCATTTATCACCACTGTCTCCTGTCTCTCACTATCAAGACTTGCTACACTAATTTTACTAATCTATGACACATTGCACTGCCTCTCCCAGCCCTTTCTCTCTCTCCATAGTTTCCATTCCCTCCTGCTGGTTCCCTAACAGTGAGGAGCCCCTCAGTCAGCTGCACTTCCACCCACCAGCCTTCCCCAGCCAGTTGCAACTCGGTGTTGTTTGTGTACACCTGCCCAGGACTCCCAACCAGCAACAGGGACAGGGACAGGGACAGGGCTCCCAGGGCACAAGACCATAAAAGCATGTCACAGCACGCTCCCAGGAATGCTCTTGGTCAGCAGCGGGGAATGGAAATGAGTTATTAAAAAATAAAAAAAGAAGGCTTCAGAAGCAAAAACAAGTTGGAAAAGAAAAAACCTAGAGAGAATGAGAGAACTGCTCATTATTACATTAGCAAACCTAAACTATTTATAAGCACTACATCTATCACTTCAATAACATGTTTCTAAATGAGGCTGAAGCAAGATATCCATAATTATTACTGAAATGCCATTTTTACATTAGCCCAACAGTTGTGCACGTTCCTCATAAAATGCAATAAGCAAACTACCAATTTAATTTTTTTCCTATAAATTAGAGATAAATTAATCTAAATACCTCTTTTGCAATAGATTTGATTTTTAACCCATAATTTCTATTTCCTTTGAACAGCATAAGTTGCACAAAGCATCCTTTTCCCTTCTATCTCCTTTTTTAGGGAGCTTTTTCCTGTGCTATTCTGTTTAGTCTATGGAGGCTCAGAGGAAGAAGTGACATTAAAAAGGCTTGTTTAACTTGCTTGATAAGACTGTGTTATTCCTTACTTCTCTATCCCCCCTTTTCTTCCATTTGTCCTTTTGTGAAGCTCTTTCTTACAGCTCCTAACACTATCTGCTCCACTCTCTTCTTTTCTGTCACTTTTCCTCTTGCTTCCTTATCTGTGAGGAACACTGGAGGTGATGTCTGGAACTCAGGGATAGGGGTCCTTCACTTGGAGAGAGCAGGAGCTGCCCAGCCCCTGCCCTCACAGCCCCAAAGCTGGTCATGCTGCACATTTGGGGGCTCACCCCAAGTCAGCATACGGTCTGGGCACCACAATATTGTGGTCTTTTACCCCTCCATTCTCCCAACTGTGCATCCCTTGTGCTCAGGGATTTGTTATCCTGGTCATTCTCTCTCTCATTAATTTCTCTCCTTTGCTAGTGCAACCAGCTTTATTTCCAGGTTTCCTTTACTTGCTCATGACTGCTGGAAACACTATTCCATTCCCACAAAAGCAGAGAGGTTTACAAACCACAAACTTTGTCTTTAGACAAAGGAGATGGAGGCATGAGGTGGCTGAAGGGGTGACTGTGGATGTTGTTTTTTTTACTCAGCCTTCAGTAAAGCCTTTGACATTGTTTCCCACAGCATTCTCCTGGAAAAATGGGCTGCTCATGGCTAGGGAAGTGCACTCCTCACGGGGTTAAAAACAACAACACTGGTTTGGGTGCCAAACCCAAAGAGTGGTGGTGAATGGAGATAAATCCAGCTGGAGGCCAGTTACTAGCAGGAGTTCCCGAGGGCTCAGTTTCTGGGCCAGTTAATATAATATCTTTATAAATTATCTAGACAAGGGATCAAGTGCACTCTCAGTCATTTTGCAGACACTACCAAGCCAGGTAAGAGTGTTGATCTGCAGGAGGGCAGGAAGGCTCTGAAGAGGGACAGGCTGGATCAATGGGACGAGGCCAGAAGTTCAACAAGGCCCAGTGCCAGGTCCTGCTTTTGGGCTGCAACAGCCCCAGGCAGCAACACAGGCTGGGGCAGGGTGGCTGGAAAACTGCCCAGCAGAAAAGGACCTGGGAGCACTGGTCAACAGCAGCTGAACATGAGCCAGCTGTGCCCAGGTGGCCGAGAAGGCCAGTGGCATCCTGGCCTGGATCAGCTGGATCAGCCTGGCCTGGATCAGCTGGATCAGCCACCAGGACCAGGCAGTGATTGTCCCCCTGTACTCAGGAACAGTGAAGCTGTGTCCAGTTCTCTGCCCCTCAGTTCAGGAAGGACATTGAGGTGCTGGAGCATGTCCAGAGAAGGGCAATGGAGCTGGGGACGAGTCTGGAGCACAAGTCCAGTAAGGAGTGGCTGACAGAGTTGTGGATATTTAATCTGGAGAAACAGAGGGTCAGGGGAGATCTTATTACTCTCTACAGCTCCCTTATAGGAGGCTGCGGCCACATGGGGGTCAGTCTCTTTACCCAATTAATGAGCAAACAGAACAAGACAAAACAGTCTCAGGTCATTCCAGAGGAGGTTTAGATTGGATATTAGGGAACATTTCTTACTGGAAGGGGGGTCAGGCACTAGAACAGACTGCTTAGGGAACTGGCAGAGTCATCATCCCTGGATGTATGTGTAAGATGTGTAGATGTGGCACCTGGGACATGGTTTGGCGGTGGCCTTGGCAGTGTCTGGGTTAATGCTGAACTCAATGATCTTAGAGGTCTTTTCCTACCTTAATAATTCTATAATTCTCTAAGAGGTGAGATACATTTTCCAAGATCAAGCAGCCCTCACTGAGCAGATCCTTTAGAGCACAGATCCTTTAGAGGTGCTGATTTACTACTGTATATTTTAGTTTGCAAGAGAGGTAATGGTAGTCTAAATATTAGCTTTCACCATATATAATTTCCCTGCCTGTGCAGAGAAAGATTTAAGCCACATGAAAGTAAAATCTTTTCTAGGGCAAACTTTTACTTTTTTTCCAAATTAAATTGTTACAGCAACAGAAATTGTCTGGAATGGTTGGGCAGAAGCCCCCATAGATACTCCCTGCTATAATTTATTTTTTATCAGTCTCCACACAAGGAACTGCAATAAATCCTTTTATCAGATGACTGATGACTATTTACCAAAAAAAAAAAAAAAAAAAAAAAAGCATTAAAACTAATTATAAAAATTGATGGTTGCAGCACAAGCCCTGTTTTTCTTTCTGCCTTCATCCCATGCCATTCTACTTTGAAGAGCTATCTGTGCTTTTTGTCCTATTGCGAAGATTATGCTCAAAATCTTGAATCCGACCTGGCTTTCAGGATCTTGTCTAGATTCTAAAGTTTGATTCACTGTAACCACAAACACTTTCAATACCCCTTTGTATTCACTTTGACTCTCCTGAGGTACCAGGCTGCATTGTTAGACGGGTGCCTGTCCTACAACTCTATCCTCATTTTCTATTTACTTACTGCCATTTCTGCCTAGACAATTGTTGGAGGTTAGGATTTTTTTCTTTTTTTCTTTTTTCCCAGGAAATTTTCTCCCATTTGTTGCCTAAGAGATGATAATGACGATATTTCAGAGACAAAAGATGTGGCTGGTAGGAGGAGGAAGGGGAAGGGTGCAGTTTGCTACCATCTCTTAGCTGGAGGCCTTTATCTTTGGAAGTGCAGAGATACCTGAAGATTTCAGCTGGGGGTGAGGGCCTGGGCTCAGCCCTGCTGGCCCTCTCACTCTCAGGATCGGGATCAAGGACGGTCTTGGTCTTAGTGCCAGGCTGCTGCTATGGGGAGAATTCACTGCCAATGGGAGTTCTGTCCTTCACTGCTCCTCTTTACCGTGGGTAAGAGCGGCCACTGACCTGGGTCCTTGCCAACACCCGATCCCACCGGGCAGGCCCTCACCGTCTGCTCGGGAGCCTCAGGGAAAACCCCGGACCCTGACCCTGGACCCTGGGGGGAGCGTCTGGAGCTGCTTGTGGGAGCCGGGCAGCCCCTGCCCAGCCCGGCTGTCTGCTGCCGCTGCTTTGGGCTTTTTGCTACGCTTTAACCCGGCATCCTTTGGGCTTTTTGTTACACTTTAACCCGGCATCCTTTGGGCTTTTTGCTAGGCTTTAACCCGGCATCCTTTGGGCTTTTTGCTATGCTTTAACCCGGCATCCCAGATCTGTTCCACCCCCGCTGCTCCTGGCACGCCTTCCGAGTTTTCACTACACTTTGTTTGCCGTCCCGGGCGTGCTCGCCCCTGCTGTTCCCAACTGCTGCTCCGAGGTTCCTGCTGTACTCCATTACAGACCCCCAGGGGCACTGAGACCGGCTCCTTCCTGTGCCTTTGCAAAGCAAAGCCCCTTCTCTCCTCTCTCCCTCTGCGCCGCCGCAGCCGCCACGGCCGTGTGAGGGAGAGGTGGCCGAGCCCGCGCCACAGCGCCCCCTGCAGGCGCGGGGGAATCATCGCACCCGCCCTGCCCGGCCGGGAGCCACCAGCGCCCCTGCTGGCCGTGAGCGGAACTGCAGCGGAGGGGAAAGTGCCCGAGGGCCGAGAGAGGCTGCGGGGGGGTTTGGGCTGCGGCTCTGCCCTGCCCTGCCCCGCGGGGGGGTTTGGGCTGCGGCTCTGCCCTGCCCTGCCCCGCGGGGGGGTTTGGGCTGCGGCTCTGCCCTGCCCTGCTCCTCTCTGCCCTGCTCCGCCCTGCTCCACTCCTCTCTGCTCTGCCCTGCCCTGCTCTGCTCCGCTCTGCGCACCGGGCTGCGGCTGCTGCTGGGGATCTGTGTCTGCCTTGTTATATATCTATATCTATATCTATATCTATATCTATATCTATATCTATATCTATATCTATATCTATATCTATATCTATATCTATATCTATCTATATCTATATCTTCTAGTAAAGAACTGTTATTTGTTTTCTTACATCTTTGCCTGAAAGCCTTGTAATTTCACAGTTATAATAATTCTGAGGGAAGAGGGTCATATTTTCCATTCCAAGGGACATTCCCACCTTCCCTGGTAAACGCCTGTCTTTCAAACCAAGACATCAATAAAACATCATTTTTTCAACTTATAACAGTACATTTCACTTATGTGTCTTATGACTGGAAAAATCTTTGTAAGTTCAGTTACCTTGTCACCCTTCCCTGCATTTGAAGCCTTGCTAATACTCTGCTTTTTTGATTATAGTCTTCTGCAGCTATGCATTCTCTTGCCTACAAGGAAACAC
Organism: Fringilla coelebs; assembly: GCF_963513975.1. NCBI lineage: Eukaryota > Metazoa > Chordata > Aves > Passeriformes > Fringillidae > Fringilla > Fringilla coelebs. The sequence goes on along the minus strand of NC_140032.1, from coordinate 62,094,180 downwards.
AGAATAACAGAACTATTTGGATCAGATGGGATTATCTCATTCCAATCCCCCTGCCAGGGACAGGGAGACCTTCCCCCAGACCAGGTTGCTGACAGCCCCATCCAATCTGGCCTTGCCTACAACTCAAAACACGGTATTGTCAAAATTATGGAGGAGGCAAAATAAGAGCACCCTGTGTTTACAAAGGTTTTATTTACATATCCCATCACCCATCATCCCATTACATTTTTTGTAATTCAGGTGGCCAGTTTTCTGGGGAAGACAACTTGTCACCAGGAGGTTATTTGGGAAATGTGATGCCAATCTTTAATTAAGTTTCCCAAAACAGCCTAGGACCCAGATATAGCTCTGTTTTCACGTGCCAGCATGCAACCACTTTAACACATCATAACACCATGTAGGTACAAGTAGGGCAGGAGTCTGAATTTATTTTCTGCTAGGTGAGCCCTACAAGCCCATTTATTTTGTGACTGTAGGATATTTGCTGCTGACATGAGAAGGCAGAAGGAACAAGTGTCCAAAAGTGGGACCTCCAATACTGACAGCTGTGCAGATTCATACTAGATGAAAGAGAACTGAAACCAAGAGCCCAAGGAACTTGTCTTGTAGTAAGAATGCTCTTGTGAATTTGTGCTGGAGAAGAGAATATCAAGTCTGACTGCAAATGTGAAGGCTGGGTAATCTCATTATTACATAAATATTCTGAAAGAGGTAATTATTTAAGTAATTTTCAGTGCTAGTATGTTCTAGCTCTCTGCATGCCCACTTCTGTTGGGTCCTTTCTTCACTTGATTTGACTAAATAATCATGGAGGATATTTTCTCATTCTGATTTTACTGAAGATGCGAGCTGTGCATTCCAAGGATGGACGTATTCACATTGTACCAGAAACATTCAGTATATGGCAGAGGTGACAAGAGCACAGAACCACATTGTACAGCACTGGCAGGTCCTACAGACATTCTGTTCATGTGACTATATTAAAAAAACCAAGTCAACATACTTATTTTAAAATGAAAGCTACATCCAGTGTAATCTAGACATAGTGAAATTAATGAATCAGAGCCCAAAAGTCTCAAAGAGGACATCATTGCCTGTTTCACTAATTACAATTTTTTAATTAACGCTGACAGAAAATACACATAGAGCTAACAGTTACAAGACACACACAAAGTGAAAAATATATTCACATCACAGCAAGCAGAGATTGTGCAGTGAAAAGTAACTTGGCCTCAGTTGCTTTATCTGAAGGGAGCAACATCATCCTGACATTTGGGCAGTTGTCACTTTGACATCTCCCAGAAGGCTTAAGCCAAGAAATCTTGAATAATTTTTCACATGCACCATAATTCTGTCTACAATCAAGGGCTGCATATGCTAGAATCGAGGTAGGGTGGACAGAGACTTACAGTCAAACTTTTTAAATACAATTCTATTTTTTTAGTTTAAAAAAAGTTGGGATGGTTCACCCAGAACAATGAGAAGCAGATGCTCATGCCAAATAAAACCGCCCTTCAAGCTGATTATGGCCATCATGTGGAAAATCACACATTATTAGCAGGTGAAAGAAGCAAATGCATGCTTCTTTGCTGACTGTAATTTTAACCTTGACCCAGACTGTCCTTTTCCTTACCCAGGAGTGCACTTATTGCATCTTGGGTTGCATCTCTCAATAAAATATAGTTTTTAAGAGACAACTCATTTCTTTACCTTTAGAGAATGCCTGGGAAGACTTTTCATTAAAATGCTAATAGAACCAATAAAGTTTAACACCAAATTTCCCCCACTTGAGCTTGACAGCACATGCTTTGGTCTTATTCTGATCAGAATAGTGTCTATTTTATCATTAAAGTTTTATTCTGATATATTTATTATTGAGGAGCCTGTGAGGAGCTGCATTATATTCAAGAATGAACTGAAGTGAACTTTGGAGCATGAAACAAAGCCCATCTATGCAAGGGAGTAAACTGCTTTAGGAATCTAGAGTTGAGGCTTGCTGCATTTTTTAGTGGTTTATCACCACAATAAACCAGTACTTTGTTGTTCTTGGAGATACTAACTGCACTTACCCCTTTGGTCTACTTTATTTGGAGTATTCATTAAACAACAAAGCATTAACCCTTAGCATGCGTGTTCATGATGCTTCCTAGACCAGCTCTCGATTAATGCACATACAAATGCAAGAGGACAATTCAGCAACACAAACAAGCCCTTGTGTCACGCTGAGTTACATGTTCTCTGGCTTTCCCTCTGCGTAGGAGGGCGCAGATTCTCTACAGAGCTACTGCTACCCAAAAAACAGAACCAGAACACACCCAGCCTCCATCATCCTTGTCAGTCAATAAGAAGCAAGGATGAAAGAAATGCTTAGCTTAAAACTTGTCTTTTTCAAATTAGATTTAGATCAGCAGTGCCCAGTGCTTCTCTCACTTCACTACTGCAGCAGCTCAAAGATATAATCTGTGCACCAGCCATGCAGAACTAAAGTACATGATGAGATTTAAAAACAATTCAATGCTCCAATGCATTTTGCCTTAGCTCCACTCATCCCTCTTGGAGTGTTCTTTAGGAGCATTTGCTTATACCCTCTCAATAACAAAACACTTGGAGAAGCTGCAATCCATGCACTTGCATGCACACAGTCACGTGATTTTCTCATGAAAACCCTCTCCTGTTCCTCTGGTCTTCTCCCTTCACCCATTTGGATTACAGCCTCCCAGGGACAGAGCCCAAACTCTCAACCCGTGCAGTCCCCTCTAGTAAGGAGGCAGAATATACAGTAAAAAACAAAAAAGGAACAGACCACACACACTTTTCATTTTGTATCTGAAAAGGAATCTACATTCTCCTGTCTCACCTGCCCTTATTTGAGAAATATCTTTTCTTCTGGTTCTCATTATGGTTTTAATGAGGCAAGGAAATCTTATTTAAAATAATGCTGCTACAAATGATCTGACTTTTAAAAAAAAGGAATGCATTACTAAAAGTGAGATTCCTAGCCAACTCACTAAGAGCATGTTTTTCCAGAATCCATGGGGAAGACAGTGTCAGGGAGGCAGATCTCTGCTAACAGGAGAACACTAAAGAAGAGCTGACAGGGGGACCTTGCTTCTGCTATGCTGGAGGAAGAGAAAGGCAGCTCTGCATGGTGACACCCCAAGGAGTGAAGGCTGGGGGAAGAGTGCTGGTGCTGGAGAGGATGGGATGAGGAGAAGAGACTAACTAACCCCACATGGCATCCACCCCCAGCCCCACCCCACACAGGGCCTCTGTCCTTCCTGCCATCTTCTGTCCTGGTCATTGATTCTTATCAGTTTTCATGTTCTCCTCAGCCTTCTTAATCAAAACGCGATTGCATGGCATACCTCTCCTCTCCTTTACCAGTCCAGTCACTAGCAGAAGGATTCACAAAGAGCAGCAGCAACACAGGCTCTGGGTGCTGAGGTACATGGACTGGCCACAGGACAGACAGGTTGTGCTCCAGAGCCCATGATAGCTTCCCAGGCTGAGAGAGAAGGAATTTTAGCTTTTCCATTGATGCTGGAAAAACAGAGAATGTTCCCAAAGCACCGAAAGCTAGGCCTGCAAGAGAATTGTACACCTCTTCTCCCTTACTCCAGAAAATTACCTTTGCCTTTCAAACAAAGATCTCAAAAATTAAATCATTAACTACAAAGAAAATAACCAAACAACTTCCCATCTCAATTACTGCACACACATTCCTTCAAATTTCTTAGAGCTACATGAAAAGAAAATTAGCACAAAACCAATTTGAATAATGCCTGCATCTAGGGGTTACTTTGTAAATAGGACATACCCCAGCACTTTTGAAACACGAAGCTCATTCAGGTATAAAGTCTCCAGAACACTGTCTGTTAGCACCTCAGGATGACTCCATTTGTTTTTAGCCCTCCACACCCACTTAAGATCAAAACACTAACACCATAAACCAAAACCAGCACAGGGGCTGCCTGGTTTACAGAAGCTTCAAGGTATTCTGAATTACACTTTTACCAAAGAACCCAAATCCATTTAATAGCTTAACAAAGTCTCAGCCTGTGGAAGCCCGCGACCCTACTGGGAAGAGGGGATTGCAGAGACTTTGGAGAGATGCACCTAAGGCTCTGGGCATTCCTCAAAGCTCAGGGTGAGGAAAGAAGTTTCCCCCATGGTGCTCTGCAGCACTATGTTAATTAGTTCCAGTTCTGTCCTCCCCACTGGCCTTTCCTGCCCCTTTTACCCTATTATGTTCATGTTCTAGTGAGTTCTCCCTTCTCCATTACCCCACTGGTTTATGTAACCCTGCCCATCCACCCTGGCATTCCTTTTGGTCCCTTTCCTGTGTACCACCCCTGAGCCCTCAGACCACTGGATCCCTGATGCTCTCCTCTGTCCCCTCTTTCCCTGCATTTATACCCTGCACTCTCCTTTGTCTCTGGGCCCTGGAGCCCTTCAGCACTGCCTGGAATAAAGCACGGTGGAACTCCATGCTGGACCCTCCTGTGTCTTCACTGCCGAGCTGCTGTCTGTGTCTGTGTGTCTGTGCTGGTGCTCTCCTGGCTCCTACCCGTTGGCACAAGATGCTCTTGGGGAAGGTTGTGTCCGCCACCACCACAGACTGCACCGTCAGCTGGCACTGACTAGACATAATCTTACAAGGGTCTTTTGTCTCTGCCTGAAATTTTCGGGTATATAGCGCTCTTAGCTGTGATAATTGGTTTGGCTGTCCATTCCATCCATCAGGTGATAGAAAATATCCATCAGACTAAATGCAGTGTGAGAGAATTCTCTTTAGCCAATTAGTTGGTAATGAGAACATTAGCCACAGTATCTTCTGCAGAGGGCACCTTAGCAATTCCAGCGAAGCCCACAAAGATGACAGTTCTATCTGTATGATTAATAGCGAGTGTATGACACTATATGAATTCTACAGTTGTGTAAAATTAGGGAGGAATGATCCACTTTATGCTGTTAAATATTTTAAGAGCCACAGATGATTTTATATTACATTCTAACACATACACTTATTTTGGATCTTGAAATTAACTCTCCTGAACCAAGGATAGTCTTTAAAGCATTTGGACTTCTCCAGACAAGAGGAATTATATAAATTCAAGCAATCAGGAACAGCAGTTACAGAATGATAAAATTCCCTCTTGTACAGTGTGGTTTTGAACATCAGGAAAGCAAAACTAAGTCAGCCTGTTTCTCCACTTTCACCTCAAGTATATTCTTCTGACTCCATAGGAAATGGCTTAACTTCCAACCTGGCAGGTCAGAAGCAATCACCTGTGTAACGTGAAAAGCAAGGGAAAGTCAATATTTGTTCTTACCCATATGATTTTTAGTACAGACTGTGTTTTCTGTGTGAACATGTGCACACATGCAAAGGTACACCCAGACCTCAATGGGGTCACACCCCGAAGTCCTTCAATGGCAATAAAGCAAAGGGGTAACTGTGTACCCACAGCTGAGCTGTGCACCAGAGAGGGGGGGATTTGAGGATCAGCACACCCAGAACTGTGCCACCAGCCACAAGCACCCCTGAGCTGTCCCTAAAACACTCTGAGGGCACTGCCACCTGCCAGCAACCTGAACTGACCAACCAAACCATCTGATGGGGAGGTTCAAACCCCACATCTCTACTGCTGGACTGTGGAACACAAAGAGGGAAAAAACTATACTGGCATGTGAATAGATTCACTTACACCAGTGAAAAATCTTTAAATGGGCACACTGCAAAGCTGTAGTCCAGATTAGCCTAATTGGATTTAATTGCCAAAAGAAATAAACAATTTGAGTTGACTGTTACACGAGAAGGGTGCTTGTAAGAGAAGTCTATAATGGTGCAGCTACTGATACATCAATGTATTTACACTGCAAGGTTGCCTAACACAGACAAAGCCTGAGTGAGCTGTGTGGGGCCCGAAAAAGAGGGGAAAGGCAGAGGAGATTAGTGAATGGTGCAGTTATGGGAAGTGACAGAGCAATCAATAATCTCCAGGTTCAGAGGATAAATTGAACTGACAAAAGTCAGCCTTAGTTTGCATACCAAAATTTCATTTGTATAAATCCTCTGTGGAGAAGGAAGGAATAACGTAACAACTAGGATAATTTGAACATATTTTTCTTCTTTAACTGCTCTTCCAAAGTGTCATTTCTTCCTCAGTCCAGGCCTTCCTCTTACTGGAGCTTTGTTAAGTTTGAAACACAGCAAATTTCAGATGGAACATATTAAAAAGTGCTTAGATACCATGGCAATAAGCACACTGGGAACACCACTCAACACAACAGTCAGGATAGACAAATGGATTTGTAAGCAGTGAATTTTGTACCAGAGAATTCAAGAAAATCTGCAGAAGGTGACAGGTACCATGTGCCCACCCTGCACCAGCTCATGCAGCACCATCCAGGCAGGGGCAGCAAGGAGCAAGCAAGAGCAGTCAGAGGAGGAGCAGGGCTGCAAATAGACTGCTTGAGCTCAGGTGCCAAGCTGCACAAGGGAGAGTAACCCCTTGTGGAACAGGACTCCCCCAGCCTTGACTGCAGGCTCAGATACCTCTTATACCCTTCACAATCTGCTGAAACTTTGCATGAAGGAAGAAAGATGATCCTGAGAGCAGAGACACAAATGAGACTTCATCCTGAGTTGTTTAGTTTTCTTGAAACCTATGGATCAGAACAATTTTTTAATCAAGCACAATTCTATGCTTTTATGCATTTTTTTTTTAATGTAAGGACAGTTAATCTGGTAACAATGCAAAGGGAGTTCAAACCTGAAAATTAAATTCAATTGATTGCAGATTGACAATGTGTCATCTGTTAATTAAAAGTGACAACTGTAACATTATATTTCATTGTACAATGCGAAATTATTGACTGTGGCAAGCTCTTCCAAGTTCTATCACTCTTTTACAGTCATCAGCTGGGCTAAGGAGGCAAGCACAGGATTAGCTCTACAAAGCACTAAACAAGATTGCCACATACAGCTGGGTTCTGTCGGCCTGAAAGGACTGGTATTGTGTCTGTGCTCGGCGGCACAGTGGCAGCTGTGACATGTCATAGCCAGTGACATGAGTGACTTACATGGTACATGACTATAAAAGCAGAGGATCTTTTTGTTTCAAGGGACGTCCAGTGAAGCACTGCTGATCTTACGTTAAACTATTGCATCACTTGGATTCATTCCAGTTTCAGGCTGCTCTTCCTTAGCAGAGAGAACAACCTTTGTCCCCAAATCCTTGCCTGGGCATTGACATCTTCCCCAGACCCCACCCTGCCCTCAGCTCTCCCCTACAGGAGGGACTCTGCAGCAGAGCCACTCTAGCAGCACAGGGAAAGCACAGCTCTCCCTTGGTCCAAGCTGTGATTGATTGCATTCCCTGCAATGTGTGGGTTACATTGCACAACCTAATACACTGTGGACTTCACTGCTCATCATCTTCTGGTGGCAGCTGGAGAAGACAGACATCTGTCTGATGCTTTTAGATTATCACAGGAAATCCTTCACTGCTACTGCTCAGACGCATAAATAAACTGTGAACAATCATGATGTGGCTTAAGTGGATCAATTGTCATTTGTGAGTAAAATTTTTCTAAAAAATCTAATTTCCTTAATGGAGTATTTGAGTTTCACAAATTTACCCTGCTCATCAGGTCCAACCATCAGTTCTGAGGGTCATTTCATCCCACCAACCACTGTCTCCCCATAGATACCTTTTATCTGCCCACCATTTGCCTTGAGGTTTGCAGCTGGTAAACCTTGGTGCTTGTGACATGCAAACAATAATATTGGACATGCTGCTCTCATTTACACTTAGAAAGAAGGTTATGTCTTTTCCTTCCAGGTCCAGAACTAACTGCAATCATTCACACTGTTGCTTAGAGGCAAGTTGTGTGCTATATTCCTCACATAACACCAGCAGACTCAATCCAGCCATTGGGCAAACACAAGTACTTTTGTCACTGGCACTGATGGTTTACAGATCAAATTCATTCATTTCTTTGCTGTGCCTAAAAACTATGCTCAAGATGCTAACATCTTTAAACAGGAAAAACTTCATATGTACAAAACAACCTACACTAGGTTCCCACTGAACATTAGGCTACCAAACCCATGCTTTATCTTACCACTTGAATCACAAAAATCCTGCACTGCATTTGTGACAGGGGAGCCCAAACAAATTTCTTTTTAACAAAATATGACTATAAAATGGCCAATTCCTATAGCTACTGACCATGTGGCTGCATACTGGGACTACAGCCATCACACAAGTGTCTGCAGTGTGCTGAGCAACTCCCCAAAAACTCCCGAAGGAGAGCAGGGAAACAATAGCTGTAAGGTGATAATTGTGTCACAACTAGTGACAGGAAGGCTGAAGCCATGTTCAGTGTTTCTCTGGTGGAGGGAAAGATGAGCCTTACAATCTATTGCAGTGTCAGTGATTAGTAGATTGAACGCTGCAAAAAGCACAGGAAAATAACTTCATAGTGTTAATTCATTTCCTAATCACAGCTTGGAGCTCACAGCACAATGAAAATCACATTTGCCTGTGAGTGTATAAATACAAAGGAGCATAAGATTCTATTTCTTTCCCCAGGTATTACTGCATGTATCACCAGAACACAAGTGGCTATTATGAATTATCTCCACCATCCTGTATTCTCCCTCTGCCCTCCCCACTTCCCTGTGAAAGGGGGGTGAGAGGGGAGCAAAGAAAAGATGGCATCTGTTAGATTCCCTTTCTTCAGCTTTTAGCAGCCTTCAGAGGTCAGGATGCTATTGGCTCTGCTCTGTGTGTGAGCTGGAGCTGTTCACTTAGCAACAGAAAGCAGAAGCAGCAGACAGCAAAACTTATCTGGCAACGTGTGTGTGCAGCCGTGAGAGGGAGGAGGAGAGAGTGATTGGAAAGATGGCTTAGAGGATGTTCCCTGCCCCTGCTTGCAGAGGGTCTGCTCTGCACCAATGCTGTCTGCTCCAGGGGTGGCAGCAACAGGTGCTGGTGCCCTGCATCCCACTGAAAGCAGCTTGAGAGCTCAGCATATTGCATTTTTAATATAGGAGCTTAATTAGAGCCTACAAACAGCAACAACAACAGCCAATCTCAATAAAGCCTGTATTTAATGCAGGTTGTAAAGCACAGATTCTGTGCCTGAAACAATATGGATGCAAAATGTGAAGTGTTAGAAGAAAAAAGATGGGGAAGGAAGAAAGCCAGAGATAAGATTATGCAGAAAGGACGAATGAGTTTACCTTCATTTACTTTTTCTCCTGCTATCTATTAGCAAAAAACCCAAGACTTAACCAACTGCAGTAAGACACTGTCTGTACCAATATTCAACCTCCAGAAGTATGAGCTTGTATTTCAGCCACTTCTGAATAACAGTTTCTTACAGAGCAGGGAAGGGAATAGCAGAGGAAGGTGTTAAGGCAGAAAAAAATATGTATTTTGCAGATCTTAGTTCCTTTATGAAACACAGGGGGCTTGTGCTGAGAGATTACTGATTATTTCAAGCTGCTGTTCAGAGCAACATAAGAGATTTCATGCAGATGATTCCACAGGGAACATGCAGCCTGCAACCCTCCCATGCAACTGGCATCAGATATTTTCCTTTCTGCTACTGTTAAAGAAGAGCTCTGAGCACCCACCAGGGAAAGCATAATTTTCTCATATATAAGAATGAGAAAATTCCCTCCTCTCCACCCATTCCCAAATGAAGTAATTGTAGAGCAAATGTCACTGACCCTATTCTTTCTCCCAATTGCTTTACATTTCTGTAAATCTAAATTTTTAATTTAAAAACAAAATGTAAGTCTCTCTACATGTGGAGTGTATCACTGCTGATCTTTCCAACTTTGAAAAAATAATCTTGCAAATCAGGCCTACTGAAATGCAGCAGCTGAACAGCTCTAAACAGATCAGCTCAAAAAAACTCCCCAGCCAAGACCTTCTTTGTACTCTGAATGAGGAGCTTAAAAGCAACCAAGGGTGTTGTTTTATCCTTTTCACCTCTTTTGTGTGACAATTCTATTACATTTTCCTTATATTCAACAGTACAATGGATATGTAATAAAGGAAAAGAAAAGGTACTTCCTTAGATTCAATATATCCAAAACATATATGCAATTGTTAAAGAGGAACCTATATTTTTGGAGGAATGGGTCCACAGCATGGGTTGCAGGCCTCATTCTCCTATTACTTCCTCCACAGAAGGACTTCACCTTGCCAACAAAAATCTACATATTACAGGAACTGAGCAGAGGTGGAAAAAGGTGACTATCGAGAGTAGTTCACTGGTACTATGAGAAAAAACCCGGAGTAAAGGAAAAAAAATTTAAAAAACAAACGAAAGAGGGAGGGGGAAAAACAAACCTAAGATGTTTACCTGGCTGAGCATGGCCAAAGAGACTGAGAGTGCCTAAGAGAAGCAGGGCCCTGGTGTGGTCACCTTTCCCGTGCTTCAGGCAAACTCTTACCAAGCCAAAGTGGGAATATGAGTGCTCCCTTGCTGAAAATCCTTCACATTTTATCTTTTAAAGAAGTAATGGTTGTTTTCACCAGCAGTATGAAAGGCAACACATAGAAGCCAGCCACCTTGATGGTCTGTGATGATGTATGCATGTAAAATTTGTGTTCTGTTATTGAATGCCATGACCAGCATTTAAGGGACACCACAAGAGCCTTATTCCATTTCCTCAGCCTCTGCCAGGGCCTTGCCTTTACATTCCCTATAATGTGGGTTGCCCTCTGCCACGGCACCTGGTGACTTGCCCAGGGCTTTGCCTGCCTTGCCCTCTGCAGACCTGCTCTGGCAATGCCTGAATGTGTGGCACTAAGGATAGAGGTACCCAGCTCCAGCTAAGCAGTGATTTCAGCACTGCAGGAAGTCTACCTGGAGTTAGTGGACTTTTTAGAAGGTGCCTTTCCACACTTTTGGCCAGGAGGTTATTTGAGGCATTTGAATTCACAATCATCTTCTACAAGTGTTTAAAGAACTTACTGAAAATGTAAACTTGGGTGTTAGATAGCTCTGAGGATTCCCATTGGGATATATTCATAACTTTAAATGAAGTTCACGGTCATTGTTATTATCTCATGAATGTGAAATCTGTTTGCAATATCAGTACAGTACACTGAAATGAAAGCCCAGACCCAATAATATATTTTGGCTTCTGACATCCCATTTTCATGTGTCTGCACATTGCATTTTAAGTGGAGAATGAAATAAAAAGACCTGTGATACCAGGGCACTGGCACCCTGCACCTGTGAGTAAACTCAGAGGCCTTTTTCCCTCTTCTCTCATGTCTTTGCAGCATCAAGGAGTTGAAAGTAACATCTTTGTCAGAGACCCAGTGCCCACCTCAGATGGAGCACTGAAGTCCTGGGGGCTGTCAGCCAACAGCAAGAGCTCTGCAGAGAGCAGGGGCTTAGTTCAGCTCTGAAGGCATCACCTCCTGTTCATTGCTGAACTCTGAGCTTTGGATAAGTTGGAAGCCAAGACAGAGGAGCATCTCTCAGGGCAGCTTGTTCTGTGCTAGCAGGAAGTATGGGGCTGAATATACAGAATCATGGAATAGTTTGGGTCGAAACAAACCTTAAGATCATCTTGCTTCTGTTGCTTAGAATTGAAAGAAACTTTCCAAACAATATTAGAGGTGATAACAAATAGCAGCTCTTTTAGGTGCACAAAATATAGATATGCACACCCACGGTATCAGACTATCAAAAGCTTTATAAGTTTAATTATTTAGTATATCTAGCATGTGTATTCAATAGGAGAATGGTTGTCCCACCCTTGGGCCTGCCCCTTGGAGTCTCTTCAGGAGGTCCTTTGCCCTATTTCTTGTTATGTCTTTCAAGTGCTAGTGCAAAATAAGATGTCCCTATTAGCAATTATTTTCTTGAAAAAAAGACTAAATAGAATTTCAAGAGTGTGACATAATGTGTGAGAAAGGGTAAGAAAGAGCTGGAAACTATACAACTATATATTAAAAATCTACAAAGCTACAAATATATGAAAAAGCTAAAAATCTTTAGGCATCACTCCAACTCACTGCCATGAGCAAGGACACCTTCTGCTTTTCACAGGTTACTCAAAGTCCCACAATCTCCACTTTACACCTACACAGTTTAAAGGATCTCACTTGAGGGACTGATTTGCATGCCCACCTCTGAATTGGCATGATCTGAGGAAGAACAATGCCTGTTAACAGTCCATCTTTAAATTTGTACCTTAAGTTACTGGAATAAGAAGGGAGAAAGAGAATAATTAAGCATTGGGGTTTTTTTAAACACCACAAACATCACATTTCCTTCATGCTTCAGCAATTTCACTGTAGGAGACAAATCAATACTCTTCTCTGTGGAGTTAAAGATTCTCATTTGGTAAGGGAAATGGGGAATTTACCTTAAGGAAAACAGTACATAATTCTTTAGAAGAAAAAAAAAACAACAAACCAAACCTTCTTTTATCTAGTTTCTGTTTTGCTAATAAAAACTAAGCACACTTAGAGGGAAGAGTTTGTCTGTATAGACAGGATTTTCATAAACACACTCACTCCTTCCAACACATTGAAGGAAAAGCAGAAAAAAATGCCAAAAACAAGAAAATGCCAAAAGGAGAAAAATATTTTAGGAATGGTCTGGATCTCTCTCTCAACACCTGGCTACCTAAACAGCCATGGAGGAATAGTTCAGGACAACAGAATAAAACAATAACCACAGAGCACGTCCTCAGTCTATGCATGTGATTCAGTTTTGGCTGTGTTTTGGGAGGGGTTTTTTTTTGGGTGGTAGTGGGGGTATCACTCTTCACCCAATCTCTAGTCCCATTCATGCCCCTACCATGTCACAGCCACAACTGCTGTGACAAACACAGACAAACTCTAAGCCCCCCCATTATCATGCCACTCGTTTTAGCATAACTAGTTTTGTAGCCTAAATGGAAAAGTTTACATACAGAAGTTTTCTTAATGTAAATAATCTGGAATTCCTAGTAGCCAAAAGAAGTTCCCCACTGCTTCTAAAATGGTGGTTTAGTTATATTTTATATAGATCTTCTTTAATATCAACTTGTTATTAAATATATCTTTTTAATAACAGCTTGTCATTAAAATGTCCATTCTGGTTGAGAGAACAGAAATGAGGGCACTAACAGAACGATGGTGTTTTGCTGGCAGACAAACAGCTGGAATGCAAAACACCACAATGTGACCTTGCTAACTGGTGCACCCTGTACGCCGTCTCTGAGGTCTCCTCAGTGAACATGACCTGGCACTAAACCATTGCCTCTTTGCTTTTGTAATGGATTCTCTTCTTCGTGTGGGAGGCCCTTACTCTGCCTCATTTTATCAGAGCAACTTAAGACATTTCAGTGGGGTCACACCTTTCTTTCCCAGAGGAGTCACCAGACCCTACTCAGCCCAAAGCATTTTACTGTTTGACCAATTCTCACAGCACATTTACAGCATGTCTAGGGCAGTGAATGGAGAAGGATACATACTCCCTTTCCTTCTACAGATGAGAACTGAGGCAGCTCACGTAACTGCTCCATCACACAACAGTATATAAATATCAGCATGACAATGAAAAGCTCAAGTAGTCAACTCCTGGGCTTAAATTTTTTCTGACTGCTTCACTGACTGTCTCTTTAAGAAAAGCCTTACAAAATTACAATAAAAATGTATTTCTAAACAATCATGACCCGTTTGGTAAAGCTGCTGCTTTATGTTACTTGCATCACTGGTAACAGAAAGCCAGCTGAGAATCTTGCTGTTGGTGTCAGGTAGTTCCACCAAAAAACAGGCTTCTTTAACAAAACTTCAGTGGAATGATAGCTCTTATCATGGAAAGAGAATTTCACCAGGCAGAAGAATAATGGTGAAATGCTCTGTGAGTGGCAGAATGAAATCCAGTTCCACAGGCAGTCAGGAAGGCAGCGCCGGTGGGTGGTTATCAAGACAGTTTCATCAGACAGTCGAAGGCCATGCAAAGCTTTATAAATCAGCATGAAGAGTTTACAACTGACACACCACTGAACACAGAGCACTAAAGACTTCTCCTGTTCTGAAAAGCTGATTTTTGGCAGCAGCCTTCCTGCATCTTTTAGATTTTACTTACAAGAGTTAAAGGGTGGAGGCAGATAGAATCAAATAACCCAGTCTCAAACTCAAGAAAGCATGAATTGAAATCTGTCTCCATGACAGAGAAATTATCTGTCACTGATAATATTCCTCAGATAATAAAAGTCAGGATGTGAAACAGCCCAAGTACTTCAGGGGAACCAAAACAATAAATCAGGGTGCTAGACAAGTGTGACATCCTCTGCTACCTGACAGACAATTCTGTCTCCCTGAGGCTGGACTACCCTGACAGGGTCCTACACCCTGGTGAGAAACCAAGCAGGGAGATCTGGCTGCAGATGCAGGTACCCCAGGCAGCCCTGGGGTTCTGACACCCTCAGCAGTAGGACAGAAGACAAAAGGAGTGCCCCTCAAACCAACTTCACATGGAGCAAAACAAGACCCCAAATGACAGCCAAAAGACTTAAGTCTCACAAGGAGATGAGCATGGTGTCTTCCTGCAAGCTCAAGATGAGATTCTAGTGACAACTGCAACAATGCAATTGTCAGCCTTTTAAGCTTGGAAAGGAAGGAATTTACTAGGGCACCAAAACAGAATTTACAATGACGCATTTCACTAGTCTGGGTCTAAAATTACTGAGTAGTAATTGAAACTTGAAAAATCTAAATCAACTGATCAATGGGAAAGCATGCAGGAACAGCCATATTCTACACTACTAAGAATTACCTGAAGGTTAATCACCACACCACCAAACCATATCATAGTCACTGAAGAGGAAAACTTCCTCTCTGCCATTTTTTATCAAGTGGAGATAACGCAAAGGCACAAACAAGAAATCCACACAGAATAAGGATTCAACAACTAGAGACAGGCTCAAACACCTTGTGTATTTATCACTAGCTGAAAACTACCCCAAGTACCAATGGGGCTGGACTCCCCTTTCCAAGAGAAATACAATGAAGGAAAAGGAACAACTACCCAGATAACACTTATATATCCATTTTAGCTATACAGGCAAAACCCTCCATTAATAAATCCCAAAGGAGAAATTCACAAACTATTTTTTCACCTAAAATTCAAAAACTATTCCTCTTCAAACAATAAAGCAGGTTTTGCACATCCTTTGAAATATTTTCCTAGGGGGAAAAAGAAGAGAGAGAGATATTGAAGAGAGAGATGAGAGACAGTTCTCATTGTAATAAACTGATTCTTGGAAAGTCTGACCCACCAGAGAAGATAATTAGCAGCCAGGCTAGTAATTCTCTTCAGCCATGCAAGTACAGCTGTTAACTCTTTCTGTAAAACAGGGAGAATATACTGAGATAAAGGATAACTGCAGTATGGATTTTCTAAGTGATGCTCCAACAGCTCAACATTTTCTTCCTAAGTTTGATATGTCCTTCTGCATCCAGCTGGTGATGTAATGTAAAATTTAAGATGTCATCTACATGAAAAGAAATCCAAATGAAGAATACAACAATTATGGGGAAAGTCCATAAGATAGAAGACGTGCAAAATGTCTGAAAGCACAAATATAAGAAATTCCCCTGTATGACAAATCCTTAGTACAGTTTGGAAGTGAAACACAACAGATACTCACCTTAATGTGCTAATCACATCACACCAAGGAACAGAGACATTGCAGTAGCAAATCTAGGATATAACCATAAGAAATCCAAAAGAAAATCTGAAATGGGACTGAGAGAGCAGTAAATGGCCAAAATTAAGAGAATTATTGTGAACTGAGCACCAAATGGAGCAATTTAAAGTACAGAGAGATATAACAGGAGCATTCTACCTAAGCAGCAGAGATTTATACATCATACAATATACATCAGTGGGAGTTTGTTTTGGGTCTTATAAACCACCTTTTCACCATTTAAAAAGCATTGTGGATTTCACAGTGACCTGAAACATTCTCAGGGCCAGAGTGTGCTTATGCTGATTTACATCTCTGAGGATAATGGTGTGCAATGCTGATGAAGCCAGAGCAGTTTCTGCTAGCTAAGGCCATGCTCCAGTGACTTTGAAGGAGCTCTGTTAAGTCTAGGCCACCTGAGAGGCTTCTTCCCCTCTCCATTATCCCCACCTTTGGACCTGGAACTTCCCTGGACACTACAGCTCATTGTCCATACACAGAAAGAAGAAAGTCAGCAGACTTCTCTTTTCAGCACTCAAACTCATCTTCACTCACCCTGCCTGGGTGGGTCCACTTCAGGGTCCAAACTTTATCCAGTGAAATTAACACAGGCTTTTGGTAAGAAAAATGATTGAACTTTTTTCATTAGACTTGGAGAAAACAACTTGAGAACACACCAACAAAAGCAGCAATAACACAATGATGCTAATGACTGCATGATGGAACCATTTATTTAGTGGCTTCTTCATTCTTCTTTATTTAATGATGGAACCATTTATTTATTTATTTAGGCTTCTTCAGACCCTGGCATATAGTGAAACCTCAGTGACAATAATCCAAACACATTCCACACAGTGATTTTGTGTTTCATTAGCAAACCTTTTTATTTTAAATCCTTTTAGAGCTACATGTCCTTTCTAGTACTGTTTTGCTAGCTAAGAGCATCTTGTCTGAATTGCTGGATCGAATCTAGAAAAAATGCATTACTATCCAAAGCCATCATCACCTGGTGACTGTTCAACATCCTGTGTGGACACTAGCCTGTGTCCAGCAATGGGTGAACAGGTGTCCACATAATAGCAGCCATCACAATTGTCACTGGTTTGTAATCCCATTTTCAGACTTGACACTCAGGCAGAATACTAAAAGCCTGCCACCCTTCAGCTGATCCTTCCTGGCATGCTTGGGAGCAACCTCCTCTCCCCTGCTCCTCTGCCTGACCTTGTTGAGTGGCTGGTGGTGAATTCTGTGCTGGATTTCAGTCACCAATACCTCCATTCTTGATCATTTGAAAAGAACAAGCAAACAGCATTAACAAAAAGAAATGCCCGTGGAAATGCAGCGTTGTGCAAATACACAGGGACTAAGACCCCTCTCTTTGCCCTTCAGGCTCCAGAAACACTAGCACTCCCCACAAAATTTGAGCCCTTCACTTCAGCAGTAGTGGAACCAGCTATTATTCATGCCCAGTAGAAAAAGCATTTGCTACCTTTAACATTGGGAAAAATAAAAAAAATAATAAGACTTCTCCCCTAAATTCAGTGAGTATCTAAAAATAATAGTTTTCATTGAAAATGGCCAACCCAGCCATAAAATCACACTAAAAGATTCCTGCAGGAACCCAGAAACCATATACATTTGACTAGCAACAGATGACAAATCAGTCAAAACAAAAATAAAAAATAATAACAGAAGATACACGGAAAAAGGCAGGCTGTGGATTTCACAAGTGTCTGAGAGTTCACAGACAACTAGCCGAGTTTACAAGCACAACAAATTAGCAGGACTTGGATGAGCCACAGGAAGTAATTGTGCATTGCTAGATGGTAGCAAATATGAGGAAAAGGCTCATTACCTTACAACTTTCTGTGGAGCTCCAAACTAACACTTGTTACCTGGTGTTTCCTCAGGGCTCACACGCAGTCATTGAACTCTCCAGCTGAGGGCAGGGAGCTTTCAAAGCCATGGGCTTCCCTCAGGCACAAGAGCCCTAAGCTGAGTGGCAATAACTAACCCCATGTTCACAGGCAGAAACATCCTCCAGGTGGAAAATCCCTTCTCAGCAGCCACCACTGTGCAATGTGCAGGGGAGCAGAGGCTGCCTGCACAGTCCGTGCCTGCCAGCTTGGTTACAGTCCTTTGAATCCATCCCTCTGTCCAACCTGACAGAGCCCTCTGAACTTTTGGCAGCCTGGCCAGCTGGAGCTGTTTTGAGCAAAGACCCAATGGGGGGATATGTTTGTGTTGATTTGACACAGCCTGGTTTTTGGTAGCAGGGGAGGGCCATAGAAGTGGCTTCTGTGAGAAGCTGCTGGAAGCTTCCACCCTGGCCAACAGAGCCAATCCCTGATGGCTCTGAAGATGGACTTGCTGCTGGCCCAGTTACAGAGGTTGGTATCGCTCTGTGATGACACAGTTAGGAAGAAAATCAGAGCATCCCAAGTGCAGTTTGTTCCAGGGGTGGCAAAGCGCCGCTGCTGGGGCCATCCTGGCGCTGCGCCGGCAGCGGGAACGGGACGAGCAACTCCCCGACACGGAACCTGGGTGAGATCAACCTCTCAGGGCTTTGGGATCCTGCAGGAATCCTTGGATTGTGGAACTCGTTGGCAATGGTACCTACAAGCAGCAGTTTTTCTTCTAGTCAGAGAAGAGAAGGAAGTGAGGACACGAGAGGGAAAACAACACGGCAGCACCAAGGTCAGTGGAAAAGAGGGGAGGAGGAGCTCCAAGTGCTGGAGCCAAGGTTCCTCTGCAAGCTGCAGTGAGGGCCATGGTGAAACAAACTGTCCCCTGTAATGCATGGAGTCCGTGGGGGATGCAGAGATCCACTGGCAGCCCATGGGAAAAGTGCTGACAGCAGAGCGGGTGGGTGCCAGAGAAAGCTGTGATCCAGTGGGAGACCCGAATGGAGAGAGAGGGCCCTTGCTTCCAGAGACAGAGAGAGAGGGCCCTTGCTTCCAAAATAGAGCAGCCTATCCTAGGAGGACTGCACCCCGTGGATGAGTGACCCCCACACAACAGTTTTGAGGAGACTGTTTCCTCGTGGGAGGGACCCCATGGCATAGCAGAGACTCTTCTCTCTGAGTGAACAGAAGATCTCAAGTGATGAACTGACCAAAACTTCATGCCCTGTCTCCCTGTGCTGTTGGTGGGAAGGAGGGAGAGGCTGAGGGGGTGGGGAGAAAGGTGTTTTAAGGCTTATTTTACTTCTCATTATCCTCCTCTGACTCTGTTAATAATAAATTTACTTTACATCTTTAAATCTGAACACATTTTGCCCTTAGAGTGTTTTTCTCCCAATCCTTGTCTCAACTCATGAACGCTTTGTTAATTTTTTTACCCTCTCCTTTGCCCAACTCTAACAGAAGAGAGTGAGGGATGACTTTTGTGGGTGCCTGGTGTCCGGCCAGTGTCAAACCATGACAATGTTCTCCAGCAGTTTCACAGGGGTGACTGTCCAGTTTCCAGCTGGTTTAGTTTGTTTCCTTAATAGCTTGCAGAGAACAAGAGCACTGAAGAAACTACAGTCCAAAACCCCTGTGCTGAGATCTTTATAGCCAGCAAAATGAAGTCCTACACTGAAGTACTACAGCAAAAAGGAGTACTACAGGTACTACAGTCTTCTGTGGGCTTACACCATTAATGTCCTTCTCAATTAGGAATTTAGGAACATCCCTAGCAAGTTGGAAAAGAGCCTCCTCTAAGCAAAGGATGGGCATCCTAAACTTCTGCTGTTTTTGGCAAGTGATCTCTACTATCTGGGCATTTCCCAGCTACCATGCCATAACTTTCCTTGTTCTATATAAACTTGATCAACATTTCCATGCCCTAAAAGCATTCTAAGCCATTCTAAGCAATGATCAAAACAAAACTTTCTACTTAATAAAAAAAGCACTATGGAGCTTGCTGGGAGGATAAAATATGATTACTTTCCAAACACCAAGAGGAAAGCAGCATCTAGACCTTCTGCAAGGTCTAGAAAATGAGATTCTTAAAGTGAACCTGAAATGACCAAACTTAGCAATTACACATTTTGCCACATAACATACTTATATAATTTTTAGTCTTTATGTGCAAACAGACAGAGTTTTGTCTGTTTGGCCTGTTGCCTTATAACAGAATTATTCCCTTTGGATGATGAAAGTTAATTACACCAACTACAGAAATTGAGGAGAGAATCAGGATTGGTTTTTGGTCCTATGCATGTCTACCTATGTTAATATCTGTCTGTATGCCCACACACCCATGAACATACACACTACACTGAGATAAAACACGAACAGAACAATGAGGCTTTTGTCATCTTTAATACAGTTCTGTTATATATAACCTTTCAGCTTAAATATAAGCTTAAACTTGAATCTCTCACATGCATACAGTTATATACTTATTTATAGCTACAGCAATAGAGAGGCTGCTTAGAAAAGTAGAACATCTTTGGAAAAAGTGGGTGGTGATAATGCAAAACAGAATCTGCTTTTCAACTTTACTGGCATCTCTGGTCTATGAAAACTGAACTTGAATCCCCTTTTTCAGCCCAGTAGATGTCTTTGAATCATGTGTCATAATCGTGTCTGTAGGAATTTTTATCTGCCCTCCCCTCAATCATCCTTTAGGAGTTTGCCTGCATTCTGGCCATCAGAAAATTGCAGAAGGAATGGAAATGGGCTCCTTCACATTTTGCATTCTCATACAACAAAAAACAGGCAGTCCTGGTCATGAAGATAAGTTCTGAGTCACTGAGTGAAGATCTCTGAACTCCATGACTGCTGGAAATAGTGGGACACCACCTCAGAGCAGAGGGTGCCTTACAAAAAACACAGACCCATCCAGCCCACCCAGCCTCCCATACCTTTCAATATTTGTGGATTAAATTTTTATTTTGTTTCATAATCCAGGGGACGGGAACAAATTCACTACTGGCAAAGTCCGTCACTTGAAGAGTTAGTCACTCAAATTAATTAATTGCCAAAAGGAAAGCAAATGCTTGAGAACGGCTCATATGAGACTGGGCTGACCCCAGGAATACTGTGTGGTGTCAGCAGTGTCAGACAAAGAAGAGGACATGGTCTGTTTGCAGTACAGGTATACTTGACTAGAACTGTGTAAAGTTTGATGGCAAACACACTGCAGCATGGGGCTCATTCAGCTACACCTTCGTGGCTGTTTTCCTCTACCCTCCCTTCTGTAAGGGTCTTTGGAGAGAATTCATGTGTTCTGCATGATAAGCTTTAGCAAAGAGTAATTTGAGATGTTTGTTGTGCATAGTTACATAGTTTCTAATAGCTAGTAACACATCACAAATTGTGATTTTAATGTGTAAATCACGCTATGCGTACTTTGCATGTTATATTCCTGTATGTAACTGCACAGACTATTTAAAGGCTATTTTCATGTACCCTCAGCCCTCTCTTGTTCCTTTCAACAGTAACTGCAAGACAAATAAAGCTGCATCTGTCTCCTCACACGGAAGGTGACAGGAAATGGGGAACAATGACAAACCCAGGCCTGACTCTCAGCTTGCTAACCACTGCAAACTGCAAAGTTGCCTTTCACTGCAGTCAGCACAAGGCCTGCCACCTTCTTCAGCAGCACTACAACTTCACCTCTGCACATCGAGCCACTTACATCATACCAGCCATGCTAGTTTTTAAACAACAACTTTAAAACACTGCAGGCTAATTTCAATATTTGACACCACGCTAGAAAAGTTCAGCAAACATTATGAGCATGGACAGGCCTCCTGTGCTGCCTTGTGTAGGCAGAGACTTTATAAAAGCAGCTTATACTTGGACAGGCTGTGCAAACTGTTTGACTGCTGAAAAATTTTGCTGACCTCTTCTTTAAGTTAGCTGCAGACTTACAGAGAGATTTATAAAACATCTCTGCCTCTAATATGTTTGGCTTATAATCAAGTAACTCATTCATGGTGCATCCAAGTCAGTCAGGCATGAAATGCTCTCTGTAGATAAGGCAGACAACACTGCTGTATTCACTCCCGTTGCTTGACCTTAGTGGGGCTGTTGGGATTGTGCATGTTAAGACAGGCAGGGAGAGCACTTGAAGAATGGGGTTAAAACTAAGTCAGCCTTTCTGTTCTCTCTCAATGATTTCTGATCGATTCCAACCTCTGCTGTTGTCAGCTCAGCACAGATCCTATCCACTGTGAAGTTTGCTTTTCTCTGCCTCTTGCACTTCAGCCACTACCAAGGACTTTGCCATGCTAGAGCCACCTGCCTGTTGTGTTCAGACAAAAAAGACCCAGTGTGGAGGCCCATGAGCCTACCAGGGAAAACGCAGTGGTGGTGCCCTGGTGGAACATGCCATAGGCTCCAGGCATTCCCATGGTGCTCTGCAGCACTATGTTAATTTATCCGGGTTCTGTCCTCCCCATTGGCCTTTCCTGCCCCTTTTACCCTATTATGTTCATGTTCTAGTGAGTTCTCCCTTCTCCATTACCCCACTGGTTTATGTAACCCTGCCCATCCACCCTGGCATTCCTTTTGGTCCCTTTCCTGTGTACCACCCCTGAGCCCTCAGACCACTGGATCCCTGATGCTCTCCTCTGCCCCCTCTTTCCCTGCATTTATACCCTGCACTCTCCTTTGTCTCTGGGCCCTGGAGCCCTTCAGCACTGCCTGGAATAAAGCACGGTGGAACTCCATGCTGGACCCTCCTGTGTCTTCACTGCTGAGCTACTGTCTGTGTCTGTCTATCTGTCTGTGTGTCTGTGCTGGTGCTCTCCTGACTCCTACCCGCTGGCACAAGATGCTCTGGGGGAAGGTTGTGTCCCCCACCACCACTGTGGACCACAACAACCCAGCAGTGCTGCTCCACTGACAGCAATGCTAATAGGAACAAAGGCTTGTTGTGCCTTTGAAATGAATAATTATGACTTGCTGGGTGTGCAATGAAAAGATCTCCTGAAACAGAGGGGACCAGCTATGGTTTCACCCTGGGAGCAGCTGTACTGCAGTCTGGTAACCTTGCATGTTGTACTGATGCTCTGCTGTGCTCATCTGGGGGGCCTTGTGCACACACAGAAGAAGGGAGAGATCCTTAAACATCAAGATGGCAAAACAAAAGCTGGGTTTCAACACAGCTGGGAGGGCGGCACAGCACTTGAAGAGGTTTCCCAGAGAAGCTGTGGATGACCCATCCCTGGAGCTGTTCAAGGCCAGGTTGAATGGGGCTCTGAGCAACTGGTTTATTGAGAGGGGTCCCTGCCCCTGGCAGGGAAATTGGAACTCTATGATTTTTAAAGGTTCCTGTCAACTCAAAGCATTCCATGATCCTCTGGAAAAAGAGGGAGGCTACACAGAAGCACAGTGTGGCACAGCACACAGACCACCAACTGCAATGTTTCATCTACAGTGGCAGAGTGGCAGCATGACATATGTTATCATGACTGTGGTGATAAAAATATACCTAGAGGATATATAAGTTATGTCATGCTGTCTGCAATCTCTGCAGGCCCAGTAACTAAGCAACACCTAAACCTTTGCATTCCTCATTAGGGTAGTGCAAATCTATTAACTTTGCTTGGACTGACAAGGGTCAGAATTTAACCCATTATTTCTGAGCTGGCTTTTTTTCCCCCAGTGCTGATAGAAGTCACACATTATTATCCCCCACAGGGTACCAATAACCAATTAAACACCTAGAGGAACCTGTTATTAATGACCCAGCTCTTCATTCCTCCCAACTGTATGGGAAGTAAAATGGTTCGATATTTGTTTTGTATGTTAAAAAAAGAAGTTGATTTTCATTCACACCTCTGCCATTTCCCTGGCTATTTCACCTGCATCGCCCTTTTGCTTTCTCTCTGTGCCACTGGGGCTATGTCTGCATGACTCCCTCTAATCCACTAAACAGAAATGGAATCAAAACAAAGCAAAACTGAAATGGAAGCAGCAAAATGCTTTCCAGGCATCCCCAGGTGTTTCACTAATACAATACATGCCTTGCCTTCAGTTTTTCTATTTCAGCCTCATCCAAATAAGCATCCCTATTAGGACACAATCCAAAGAAGTGATTAAATGCCTATTTAAATACAGATGGTTTAAATACTTCTCTGAATTAAACCCTTTAACTGTCAGATCTTCAGAACAGAAAGAATGCTTTAATTTTGGCTTACAGAGAATTGAAAAATCAGATAGAAGAATGCTCTTCATGGCTCCATTGGTGACTTGCTGACAACACACACAAAACCAAAAATATCTTCTCACTTCCTCTTAACTTTGTGCATTGGATCTTAAAGAAGATGCAGACAACAGAAAACACTTACAAATCTCATCAGACAGACCACTAGGCATATGCTCAGAGAAAATCCATGGAGCTGCCATTTCTGGGAGAGAATTACAATCATTCAATGTCAGAGTTTTCACTTGTACAACAGGAAAAGTGCTGCTCAATTCATCCTAAGAGACATTAATATGATTTGTTGCTTATCCAGTGCTTTGAGATAAAGGGTCCTTTTTACTCCAACATTAAAATAACCAGGATCTCTTTTTCCCCCCAGGTCTGCAAGTCTCTTACTGTGGGTGGACCACCCCATCCTAACAATAGCTGAATGCAGCTTCCACCAGTGTCTGTGAGAAGTCCTCCTACAGAAGGCAAAGGGCTTCATGGACCCTGCAGAGCTTCCAAACCTCCCTGCTTTTAAGAGGTGGTGTGCCCAGCTCAGCATTCTCTGAGTTAGGAGCTGCATTTTCCCTCCCTTTCCTTTCAATCATTTAATTAAATCTTTTGTGAAACAATAACAAACAACAACACTCCTCCCACACTCTCATGTTCCATTTCCATGGCAGAAAGCACAGCACCTTTTGCTCAGGCAGCCTCCTCCCTCCCAGCTGTGCACCAAGTGAACTGAAATCCATGGATGTGGCAAGGCCACAGGGAATATGTAAGTATCATACAGTCTTGAGCACACACAGGACTCTGATTGTGGCAGCATGTTTTGTGTCATTTTAATGACGCACAGCCCTGCTGGCTTCCCCCCCCCACCCCCCAAAGCTTCACGTAGGAGGCAGAGTTATATAATAAAATTTCTCTTTCTGCAGCATTTGCCCCATACCAACACAGAAATGCAGGCTTTATTATTCTTCCCAACTAGCAGGCACTGAATTACAAGTGTTTTAACCCTCTTTGCGCTAAACCCTCCGATTGATTTCTGACTCAAAACAGCGGGAGAAACAGCCACTGATAATTTCTGCTCTCTCCACTTGTGAGGCTGATTCTTGGCCTTTGAGATCATTTTTATCAGCTCATAAACACCTGCTTACTAAGGATCAAATTTATTTCCCGGGGAGACTTTTACTCCCTGTGCTTTGGTTGTGTCCAGGACTAACGTGCCTCAGCCTTAGGACAGAACTACTTGACCTGGTTTTACATTGCGGCTGCACTGAGAAAGATGGAGCTTGTGCTGCAAAAGGGCAAAGGTACAACTGAGGGGTGCATTGGGCTGCTCTGCCAGTCACAGGGTCTCTGTAAAGCCAAGACTGCAGGAATGTGATGAACACTGAAAGGGGAACCAAGGGTAAGCACCTTTGATATCTTGACCATATGCTGGCAGGACATATCTCCCCTTGCAGCAAGGAGCTGAGCTTCTAGTCACTGTTTCTGAATACAAGGCCACCAACTTGCTTTTCAGGACCCTGCTTTCTGTTACTCAGGTGTGCAGGCATTTTGGAAAAGCTGTTTAGCCAAACGAGGACTGAAATCTCACTGAGAGACAGGTAAGTGGCCAACACAACTTACTGGTGTCTCTTCCAGCAAATCAAGGAGGGGCCTGCCTGTTGTAGAAGAGTCATCCACACCAAGACAGCAAGACCATGACCACCCAGAAAGAGAAGCCCTCTTACATTCCCAGAATTACACTTTTCCAGCCAAAGCATTAAAGACACTAAGAGGAAGGTTTCTGAAGCAGATGCTGTTCAGCGTACATGGGAGTGTTCTGACTAGGGAAGCATTTACAGTTAATTAACAAATAACCCCTCTTAGGGTACCAGAGCTCCCAGAGATGATTTGGAGAGGGATCAGGTACCTGGGAACATGCCCACTTCTGGCACAGTCCCAAGCAAGGTCATGTCTTGACATGATCCTCTGGTGTCTGGCACCAGTGACCAAAGCAGAGCCCAGGACAGCTGGGCAGGGAAGCCCATGGGTGCTCAGCACAGCTCCTCTCCCCGTGCCACAGAGCAGAGCCTTTTGCAGGATGCCCTGGAGCCCCAACTCCTCCATGCCTAGGAAAGTAAAGGGCCCCCTGAGCTGCCTCACACCTGACACCCATACTTCCAAATCTCCTTCCTACAGGGTGGAGACTCCCAGGGCCTTCCCTTCACCTTTCCTTGTTGTGGCAATTCTGCCAGGTCAGTGAGCAAGGGGAACAGGGCTTGGTCCCTCAATGAACTACTTCTGCAGAGAAACTGAGCCTCCAGCAGGAGCATGCCCAGGAACAGAACCCGAATTCTGCAGGCTTCAGAGCAGCATTAAGCCCTAGCACTGAGCATCTGTGTATCATTTCCACAATTACAATTCTCAGCAGCTTTCTCACCAGAGAACACAGCTGTCACCACTTCAACTGTATTCGTTCATCAACACTGACTGACCTTCATTCACAATCTCCCTGAGCAAGTATTTTCAGCTACCTGTCTGTGGTGGCCTTGAAGCGCCCAGCAGCCTAATTCTGGGATCCAGATACCTCTCGAGCCATTTACTCCCATGGAGCTGTGAACACGATACATAATCTTTCCAATAATCTGTACTGAGTAAGGCCTGCTGAGTCACTATCTTTATTTTTCTGTAGGCATAAATTTTCACAGCCCACCACGAGTGCAGTGTAAGCAGTTCCACAGCAGTGCAGACCAAAAGAATTCCTTCCTAACATGAAGGAATGAGGGGTGCTTTGTCATCGTGACCTGGCTCCCTAAAACAGGGAGGAATTGAAGATAAAAACATCTTTCCCCAGCCCTGCCCCACCCATGCTGACTGAGCTGGTCAGCATTGCTGCCTCCATCAGCTGTCCTCCAGGAGGGCTAATGGGGAGCATGATCCCTTGTTGGTTAGTCATGTCCCAGGCCATTTGTGCTGCTAGTTAATGGAGCTGTCATCTGCTTATCCTGGATCGTGTGCTATAAATACACCTTTGGCTTTTGTCAGCAACCTAAGCTAACAAAGTTCTCCACAGCAAGGAACTCCAAAGAAATCCTGCATTCTTAAATAAAGTTATAGATGGAGTTGTAAAATCTTCTGCTCACCTCTGATGATTTGGTTTGGTTACCTAAAACTGTTTAATTAGGGAAAGGAAACATTTTTAAAATTATGAAGATTAATTCTGCTGTTTCTCATTCCACAGCTTCCCTTATAAACACACATTTAAATAAAAGGTGTTGGGGTTTTTTTCCTCCCTGAGTCGTGCCACAAGAAACAGTGTGAATCTGGGGAGCAGACAGCAGAAGAAACGATGATCTGACCTTTGCCTATAAAACAGCTTGGGAGGCATGGGGGGAAGTTCAAGAAGGTTTTTCCTCCTGTGAAGCGTCAGGCAGCCACAGGAATGTACCTCTAGGAACAGGCTGGCTGGATAAACTGGATAGAACAAGTTCAGAGCAGTGTTGCAGCTTGCTCTGACACCACGTCAGGAGGTGAGAGGGAGAGCAAGGGAGAGTTTGGGGCACAGAGGCAAGCAGGCGATGTGGGGCTGCTGCACTGCACCCTCCACATCAGCGAGACAACCATGGGGCTCGCAAAGGAAGGGGCACAGCTGCAGAGAGCAGGGTCACAATTGGTTTTGGTAGCTGCTGCCTCTCCAATCTGTGTGCTGGAGTGCTGGCTCTGGCTGCCAAGGCTTGGCTGTGGTCATGAAGGAGCTTGGGTAGGGCTGGGATCAGGCTGAGACATGAAGCTGTGTCCCTCAACAAGCAGGGCTGGGATAGCAACACTTCCACTTTCTAATGATAAGTCTTATGAACTCTGGGTAACAGCAAGATCACTGTGTGGGTGGATTTATGTTGAAATTAGCTTATGTTTAATCACATACAGCACATAGTTGGTTTTCTGTCTGCTTTAACAGGATCTGTTTCCTCCGAGGATGGTACTTGCCTGGACTTGAACAATAATTCAGATTAAGATAGGATGCGAAACTAAAGCACAACTGTTGATCCTGAAGAGTTGCAACTGTGGGTATCCCCTTGTGGAACAAGAACATCTAGATCTCATTTGGTTTAGCTTAGCTAAAAGGATGACAGCATAGGTCACATTTCTGAGTAGTCCCCAAAACCATAAATTGGCTAAATTCTTATTAACAGATGTAATTTCTGTCATGTACAGTTAATGAACTCCGATTTTTTTTTCAATTCGAAGCAGTATTTAAAAAATATTTTGCTAGTTTAACATTTTACTGTAGCAGTTCAGATTTACTTTGGGAGTTTTTTGGTTTTATTTTTTTGTTTTGTTTTGTCTTGGGGGTTTTTTTGGGGGGGTTGTTTGTTTTGGTTTAGGGTTGTTTTTTTTGTTTTGTTTTTTTGATTGGTGTTGATTTTACATGTGTGTGAGTTGTTTTGGCTGAAGAACTTGTGAATGCAGTTTAACCTGCTAAGAGGATTCGGTTGCTGCTGGGTTTGGCCAGGGCTGGCACCATCGTGCAAGGACAGCAGGTGACATCCACAGCTCTCTCCTGGGATGTCAAACCTGGGCACTTACTGGCCAGGCCAAACTGAAGCTATGCACTGCCAATGAGCAGTGTTCTGTGGCACAGAGCCCACTCTGGAACACTAGCTTTACACTGTCATCACTTCCACAGTGGCCACAAGGTTAGAAAATAGAGCAAGTGCAATGTGAATCAAATCCAGCTGTCCTTAGATGGAATGGTTTTTCCTCTCAGTCATGCTAGAGAGGCTCTGGAGCATCCCTGTACAACAGGCCCCTGCAGATATGGACTTACACTGGTACTAGTGACTTTCAACTTGATCCAGATGTTTTAAAGCCCCTCCAGGAAGATACATTTATATTCATTTATGTTCATTCTCCAGATCCCATTGACAATACGACCCGCTGCACCAAGAATCTAAATGACATGTCCAAACATATAAAAGCCAGTAGAGAGAAGAAAAGGAATACCAAGTCTCTTACAGAAGAGAGGAGACATTATCTGAACTTTCTATACTGTTGTGCTTTTTTATATGGAATATGCATAGAAGAGACAAACAACACAATATATTTTTATTATCTTAGTTCTTCTTGTGCTGAAAGCAAATCTAGTAGTTCAAATATTTTTTTCTTTCAATTTACAAATGCTTAAGATCTGATAAAATAGTATATATCTGTAGTTGTAAGCAATACATAATTTTTTCTTTAAAAAGGATGACAAAGTTTGTTGTAAACATATTTGGGTGCAAATACATTTATCCTTCTATAGTTAATCTACAGGAAAGAAGAAGGGAACATATGTAATAAACACAGCTGTAAGCAGCATAAAGGGAAGACAAATAAAAATGCCTTAGAAATGCTGCTGGTAACAGTGTGCTGCTACAGATTTTTCCATGCTTTTTTTGCAGGTAGATTATAATTGTTCTCTCAGTGTATTCAGAAAGCCTGGACCAAACTCTTCCTCAGTATAATTCCACTTGGACTGATCAGGATGAATTTAGCCTAGTGCTTCAAAATCACAGTTGGTTTCTTTCTTAGATAAAGCAGAATATATATTATGAAACTGAGGGATAAGAGCATAACTAAGGGACTCAAAAAACAAAGCATCTCATCCTTCTGACTTTATTCAAAACTCTAACATAGTTGTACCTCAAGGTAGTGAGCCTTTCCCCTTCTTAAGACCCATGCTGTATGCTTCTTCTTTTCTGTTTAATGCTTGCTATTCTTACAATTAACATTTATAAACATTTATAACATTAGAGAAGAAAAATTTCTGGCTGTTTGACACA
The DNA here is from genome assembly GCF_963513975.1 of Fringilla coelebs. Classification (NCBI taxonomy): domain Eukaryota; kingdom Metazoa; phylum Chordata; class Aves; order Passeriformes; family Fringillidae; genus Fringilla; species Fringilla coelebs. Next base: position 62,064,519 of record NC_140032.1, on the reverse strand, counting down.
GTGAAGTTGTTGTTTCACAACTTTTGTAACAGCAGCCACACTGCACAGAGACATCCAGCTACACGGTAGTGACATTATAGGACACAAATTGGCTGGCAATCCTGGGCAGATGCTGTCTCCAAAACAGCTTTTACTACTTATTATAACTATTTCTTTTTCAAAATACAGTTCACAAGTTTTCATGTCAACTATGTCCTCTCTAAAGACTGTGGTTTTCACCTTATCTTCTCTTTTTGTCTTATTTATTTAACATGCTCTGGCTTCACTTTTTCTATAATCATAGAATCATTTAGGTCAGAAAAATATCATCTTACATAGTTGGAGTTTACTAATTTACCAGAACTGCAAAAATTTAAAAAGCCTATAAGTATTAGAACTATCTTCGCAGTTGTGTGAAGATAACACACTGACAGGAATGTGTTTAAAACTAAAAAAGAGAAAAAAATCAAAATAATCAAAAGCAAAACAACAAAATCCCCAAACCACTCATTAAACATTTTACAGACTTCACAAGAACTGTTCAATTAAGAATAGAAAGGTGCCCCACATCCTTTATTTTTAAAATTGTGCCTGATGTCAAACCAGATAATGAAAAAACTTAAAATATGAAAGATAGCTATCAGGTTTTCAAGAAGTGATGGTGAAATAAACATCTCTTCTGAAAAGTTCTTTTCCCCAAGTAATTTCAGTGCAATGTAACATTTTCCCCTTCTACCGTGAAAAGAAAATACAGCCGTTCAAACTCAGACATAAAAAATTCTCAGTGCAGGAATCACGATGAAAACAGACCCCAGGAGGTGAGCAGTGACACAGAGGGAACAGCAGAGAAAAGGACTTGGGGTGATGACTGCTCTCTGCTACAAGGTAAACAGGCAGGTCCTTGCTCTAAGGCCACCTTTGCTTGTCTGGGCTGGGCTGGATAAAGGCACACATCCCCACAAACTCCTGCTGGTGCTATTATTAAATATTCTTAAATAAATATTATTAAATATTATTAAATAAAGTTATAGCAGACAGCAGGGCAGAGAGGAGCCAGCTCCACCCCAGCCCACATCCCCACCCTGGGAGGGCAAAGCCTCAGCAGGAAGGGGATTAACACCATCATGCTTTTGGCTTGCTGGAAGTGCACACCAAATTCTGGCAGATCAGATTTCACCACTGCTCTAGAAAACAGGGCATGTATTTGCCATTTCACCTACACAGAAGCCTACACCACAGCAATACATTCTGCAGTCCCAGAGGTGGGCAGCATGTGCCCTTCCCACCCTTCTGAAATGGGGCTGAAGTTTGTTTAATCTATCGCTCCTTCAATCAGATTTACATTTCCCACACTAACCTTCCCCTAGTCTACTGCCACGTGCCTTTCTGGAAAAAGGGAAGTTTGGCTTTGAGGGGCCACTCTAAAAAGTCTAAGGGGGTAGTAAAGTTACAGCAGAAGCCATCTCAACAAAGGGCTCAACTGAAGTGACTGCTCCCACAGGAAAAAAAAATAGCCTGAGAATAGCTGTCCAATGAGGTTTGCTGCATGAGCATAAGGAGCAGGCCAGGAAGCTGCAGAACATAAAGAATTCCTGCTGTGTTTCCTGCAGTGTGTCTCCTTCAAATTCAAGAGTTGCATGAAAACAGTCTCTGAATGCATTAGCTTTTCACATCTGGAGGCGTGCCTTCAGTCCTGCAATCACCCACGTCTCCACTTCTTCACTACAGACAAAAGTGTATCCAGAGGCATGCAGGTATCCAGGGGAACCCCACAATTAAAGGGAAAATAATGCATATTCACTTCCAGATAAAATCCAACTACAGATTTTCAGCATCTTGCATTTTTCCTTGAGAAATATTCACAAGCTGTAAAAATCCTCTAATTTTTGGAACAACTCTTTTGAACGTGAGAATGTACAACACAGCGAAGTATGGATGAGTATTTAGGAGATGTAAAGCCATGCTTAGGGCACAAAACCCCTTAACTCACAGGTACCAAAAAGAGGAGCTCCCATATTCCCTTTCCACCTACTGTCTCTACTCCCAGCCACAAAGATTACTTTGTGTTACCTTGATCCTTGTCATATCTTCCAACGAACCATTTTAACACGTTCAAAGGGTACAAAGCATAGGGGGTGGGCAGCAGGAAAGCTACATATATTTCCAGTGGTTTAGGAGTTTTAATAACCAAAATATACAAAAAAATTCTCCTGAGACAGCCTAACAATTGACAAAACAGGGAGGAAGTAGACACCAGAAGCTGAAAATTGTGGGTAGTAGAAGTCACACACAGAAAAGTATTTCTTGTCTTTCCAGGTTTTGCAGCAAGCTGTCTCTGAGCCTTTCGGCAAAGGTTTGAGACCAACAGGAAAAAGCTGCTTGCTGTGCAACTGCAGAAAACTGGGCAGCTGTGGGTGCAGACCAAAACTAGGAATGGGTTCAACCAGGGATTAAAACAAGTTAATAGACTGTAGATTCCTTCTGCTGTCCTTAGCATTGTTTCTAAACATGAAGATCTTTGCTTGAGGAATTTCCCTGGCCGCTGATTATCAGAAACTGGAATGCTTAAAGGCAGGATATAAGGAGGATCGCTCTCTGCCCTCTTGGGATCTGCTAATGCCTGCTACCAAAAACCAGAAGGTTAAATACAGCTTGGCACAAAACCATGCCAGAAGACCCTGCCTTTAACTGGTTCTGGCCCAGCCAGTAATGCCAGGCCTGCATTAGCCAACTTGTTCTGTTTTCCAAGCATGGATTAGAGCTGGACACAACCCCTGCTGACCTCTTCATGCAAAGTTGACTGTTTCACCATTGAGCCTCTTTCACATGACCATGCCACAAACACTTGAATGTATTGTCAAATATTTATTACACGCCTGGGTTTGTGTTATCTTTGGGCACCACCAAAGTCCTTATGCTCCAGGAGTGGCTTCCTCACACTGAGGGTTCAGCTGGACTAAGCACTTTGAAAACTCCTCTTGGAAGGCTTCCCAGTTCATCTGTGTACACTTGATTGACCAAAGCAATGTTGTATCTCCCGTAAGGGTTGGTAATCAAGCTGCTGAGCCTCTCTCCCGGACCATTAGTGCTGTCACCATTCCCTACAGCAGCATGACCCCCAAGGTGCTCTGCTCTTAACATTCTCTGCTACGACTAACCAGCCTTTTCCCCTGGTACAAATTTGCAATTTCTCTGCTTCCTATTCAAGACAGTTATTGAACCTGCAGTGTGACTATAAGACTCACCCCTTGATTACCAGCTTTCCCTAATAGCCTCCTCTGAAAGACTTCAACAAAAGCCCTTTAGGAGCGCAAATAAGTTACAGTAACTCTAACATTTCTCCCATTGTGCACTACCTTAACTTTTTGAAAGAATTCTAATATATTAGAGGAAGTTTACACTTAGAGAAAGTTATGCTGGTTTGCACCTCAGGTACTTTATAATGACATCTATAATGACTTTCTCAACAATTTTCTTAGGCACTTAAACAAGGGTCATGAGTTTATAATTCCCTGGATCACCCTTATCATCTCTCCCACCTCAATAAAAAGAGCACTGGCAATCTTCCAGATTCTTATTACAGCTGTAACAATAAATTAAATCACATTTATTTAGGGTTGTTTTTTCCTAGGAGGTAATTCAGCTAATACTAAAGAAATAACTGCTTAGTGGATTAATGTGGTTCAAATATTATAATATTAATATTCTCTATATTTACATGTACATGATGATCAATCTCAAACTGCTTTAACAACAAAGCCACTATCTCTATCTAAATTTTGAAGACCAGGAAAATGAAGCACAGACGAGGGCATTACAGCGCAAAGTTATGACAGAGTCCAAGTCTCATATTTGTATCTCTGCCCGCTAAATCATGAGATTCAATGAGGGCTTATTAAGATAAAAGTGTCTCTACTCCTGCCAACTCTTTACCAAAAGGTAATGTTAAGTGCACCAGGTATTCCAGTGTAAAAAGTATTTTATATTCTAATTTTCTCTTCTTAATTGTCCCTTGAGCCTACAGAGGTATTCAGGCTCATCAGCTCCCTAGTGGATATAATAATTCTGGGAAAAAATACTTATTTATTTATTTATTTATTTATGTATTTATCTTTTAACTTCCTTTCATTCATCTTGGTCTCTAGCTTTCCTACAAAAGCATAGACTTCACCACTTGCATGACTCATACTGAGCTTATTTCCCCCTCACCAACTATTGCTCTGCTCGACATTATTATTTGTCTCTTCTCATTTAAGCATTTTTTCCTTTCCTTATACTCTTTTCTCTCCCATTACACTATAAAAATAAGTGCCATCATTCTGTTTGACTCTTTTATTTGTATAAGCATCTAATCACATTCAGTAGCACCAAGCTGATGGATTCAGAGACACTCTGCAGCCATCAGTTCCATGCAGTGAACAATTAGGTTCTTAATTTTTTTCAGGACCGGATCCTCAAAATGGGCTAAAATGGAGGTGTTTAGTGCAGCCAAAGACTAGGAGCGAAATCAGTCTCCCTGCATGAAGTCAAAGGAGTACTCCACCTTGTTTCAGGCTCTTTTTAATTAGTTTCCTCAGTCTTCTTTTTTGATGACAACTTGATGATTCTTTCATTCCTCTTTTCTGAAAAAAAACACTCCTTGATGCTAGGTATGCCATTAATAACTTCAGCATACGTAGTGTTTGTTACCTAACAGGATCCCAAGGAGCTTTGGAAACCCTACACAGTTTCATTGGCTGAAGGAACTCATCCATGAATGGGAGGAGGATACGCAGCAGCTGTTTATCAGCACATGGGAACATGGAGCACAACAGGAGGAATGTTGCAGATTGACAACATAGTGAGAAGTTAGGTGAGCAAAATAAAATTCTCTCACCTGGAATTGGTTTAGACATTACTGTTAACACCCTTTTTCTAGGAAAAGTGTCATGGGATAACTACTAAAACCATTTTTCAAATTCTCAAGTAAACGCTTCATCCAAAATACACCAGGTGAAATTTCAGCTCTTGCTTCGGTATTTGTGTACTGAAAAAGAAACAGGGAAGGGAAGGGAAGCTCAACTTGAAAGCTCCCATGGTATGGCAAAAATGAGAGCTAGCTCTACAGATTAGTTCACGGTCTTCCCTGGAAAAGTTTCCAAGCAGCAATGTAGAATCATGGAATCATGATGGTTGGGAAAAACCTTTTAGATAATTGAGTTCAGTCATCAAACCAGCACCCTCACCACGTTCGCCATTAAACCATGCCCTCAAGTGCCATATCTAAACATTTTTTGGAAACTTCCAGAGACAGTGATTCCACCACTTCCCTGGGCAGCCTGTTACAATGCTTTACAGCTCTTTCTGTGACGATATTTTTCCTATATTCAACCTACACCTCTCCTGGCACAACTTGAGGCCATTTCCCGTGATCCTTTCATTTGTTACCTGGGAGAAGAAGCCACTCCTCTCCTGGCTACAGCCTCCTTTCAGGGAGCTGTAGAGCATGATAAGGTCTTCCCTGAGCCTTTTTTTCTCCAGACTAGACACCCCTGGCTCCCTCAGCCGCTCTTCACAGGACTTGTGTTCCAGACCTCTCTCCAGCTCCACTGCCCTTCTCTGGACACCCTCCAGCACCAGAATGTCTTTCTTGTAGTGAGGGACCCAGAACTGAACAGAGCACTTGAGGTGTGGCCTCACCAGTGCAAAGGGACAATCCCTGCCCTGCTCCTGCTGGCCACACTACTGCTGATCCAGGCCAGGATGCCACTGGCCTTCTCAGCCACCTGGGCACAGCTGGGATCATGTTAGCCAGCAGCATGGAACAAGCATCCCCAGAATACATTTCAGTGGCCCCCATCAGACAGGGCTGCAGGCCTGCCATGGTGCTGTGGCCAATGCACAGGATCCCAGGGCATGCACTGGTGGGTGCCAGCCTGGCCAGGGAGAGAGAAATGGCAATCGTTTCTCACAGTGGCTTGTGGGAATTTCAGGGAGTTGTAGGAATGTGATAACTTGTTAGTATAAACAATCTGCAGGTGGTGTTCTTCCACTTTGTTTTCCTGTTCTTCTCAAAGACGGTATGTGAGAAAGATGTTTTTTATTAACTAGCCAGTCAAGTGGAATGTATCCTATCAGTCTATATAAACTGAAGAATCCTTTGTAATAAAGCCTCTTTTTCTGCTCTTGCAATTGGGTCTCTAGTCTGTTCTTGTGTCATTCTTGGCTTAAGGGTGACATACACTCACTTATGAGCACATTTTGGCTTACTTGGGACACCTGACCAAATTATTTGTCCTATGGACAGCTGTGTGTCTTATAGCCAATCCTGGCTTGTAACAACCACCCCATTTTTAGGTTGGGAGACACCAGATTCAGTATTCCTAAGACATCAGGCTGCAAACCATGGATTCAAAAACTACCATGAGAGCTCTGCCACCTAGACAGCAGAAGTCAGCAGGTAGCTCAGGGTGATATCTCCACCAGTTATCCTAATGTAAGTCACCTCTACTTATGTGTCAGACCACTAGGGTGTGTAAGTCATGCTGAAGTTTTTTCAAGCTGCAGATCAGCCCTAGATCAGGAGCATGCAAGAGCAGTTCTATTCTGCTCCATCCTGTACCTTTCTTAGAAGCAGACATTTCATGTCAGCTATCTTTTCCCTTTATTCTTCATCATGCAGCGAACAATACCTGGGCATGGAATCAAGGCATTTAAGCTGTAGGTACCTCTGTGTCACACTTTCTGGGAGTCATACTTCTCAGTAAAATTACCACCTTTTCCTCTCCCTTTTCAATTAGTCATATTAGTGTCTCCCACCAAACAATGACCTGCCCAGTCTAGTAATTTAAAAGATGAGATGAGAGAGCATTTCACAGTGCAGTGCAACCACATTCTTTTATGAGGATAACTACTGGAAGACATAAAACAAGCTGCTGAAAGGGGCCAGATATATTTACTCCTAGAAAGAAAACAGCCTTCCTCTTGAATATTTTAGAAAGCTAAAACCAACCCTCTTTCAAAACACTGTTTGTCCTTACCCACTCCTACAAGCTATGTCCTCTGTCATTTACAACCTGTTTACATTAGTGGGCAGATGGAGCCATTACTGCCCTTCTGGCTGATTTTCCCAGGTCTTTAAACTCTTCTCGAGCTGCTGCACTTGCTATCAATGCTTTGATCCAGAGACTGACAGCACACTACTTACTGCTGCAGCTTTACAATCTATCCTGGAATTTTTATTCCTGCCATTTCTCTACTTTATAGGCCTTCAAGCTGAAACACTCTGCAAAGGAGCTCCTGGAATCTTTTATGTAATGCATTAACTTTCCATGGGTGAAAGCAACCTGTGTTTTCTCTGGAGTTTGTTATCTGTCACTATTACAATATTCATTGCCCACACTGTGCCTCAGACATGGCAGGCCAGTCTGTTCTGTCATAGCATCAAGATCTGACTCTTTGGACTCTCTTCTTGTCAGTCTTTAAAATCTAAAAGAAGGAAGTTTCAGTTGTCACTTACAAATGTTATTGAATTAACTACTTTCATCTATTAATACTGCAAGTCAGGGTGGAAACACAACGAGGAAGCCCAGTCAGAGTCTTCCGAACTATGGCTAGTGTTGAATTTCAAGCTGTAAAAAATAATTCTAAAATGAAGGATAAATTATGTATAGCATGAAAAATAACTATTCAGTATAATAAATGTATATATTATCTATCCATTTAAGTTATTGCTACCAGTGTTTTTCTTCAGATGTGAAGGAAGTATGTAGTCCCCTAAGCTGGTCAGTGTGAAATGTCCATTTTTAATTTGTAAGCTTATCAGGAATACTAAATGCTATTTCCAACTCACAGCTAATATTACATCTAGCTTGTATTACTTCTCTCCTTGCAGCTTCTACCTTAAAAAAAAAAGGCAGCTAGTCAATCTTAGGAGACGACATGACAAACGAGACACATTTCAATAGGATTTAACAATAAACAGCCACCTCAACAAAGAGAAGCCTTCCCCCGCCTCCCCACTAAAGCAGCACCAGACAAGAAACTAAGTGAGACATGTTAACAGAGAAGCATTCCAATTAACGTGTTACATCTCCTCTAGAGCGCAGACCAAAGGCCACTGCTGCTGGGGAAGCTGGGGGATGCAGAACAATAATTGTCACTAAAGCACTTCACTCCCTGCAGCCCTGTGCCCCTCCAGACAGGTTTATCTCTCACCAATTACTGCTGTCATTTGTGTTTCCACGTGTGCCATCAGGAGCCGGGCACAGGCACCAGCCTTGGTGACACACAGCAAAGCCCAGCCTTTCCTCAGGCATGCTGGTGCTATGCCATGTCCTTGGGTGTTGCAGTGTGTTGCAATTTCCTGTTTTAGACTTCCCAATCCTTTCCCAGGTAGCAATAGCTTCTCTGTTCCCCTCTCCCTACCTCTTCCTAAGTGATGTCCATCAAGCTTAACATCCCAGCAAGGGCGTTGTGTGATTGGCAGAAGTCCAAAAGATGCTTCTCAGCCCTGGGGTCATTGGCCTGTCCAAGTGTCATTGTCCCCTGAGACTCGCCCCCTCCCACCTGGTTGGTAGCTCACCTATCCTCTCCCCTCCCCCTCCCCCTGGGCTTGAAAGGACCTGAGACCATGGGCCGGGATTCTACTGTGGCTGTTACCATATTCAGAGATCTGAGACCCTGGAATAAAGCTCTGGATTAAACCCTGCGGTAGAATCCTCTCCTTTCTTCTTCACCTAGCCTAAGGACTTTCACCAGAGGTAAACCTGAGTTCTTACCAGCCTGGACTTGTTCCAAGTGCCTAGCTGCAACATCCAGCCAGCCAGAGGGATCTCTGTGGTGAAACACCACAGCTGCTGCCTCTGGTCAAGCAGCAAGGGCCAGATGAGCCCAGACACGTTCCATCCAGTAATATTGGAATATTATTCCAATGCTTGGGGACCCCACGTCCAGGACCCACGCCCCCATCCTGACACGAGGCTGTGCTCCGGGGGCACTCAGGGAACTGCCGTGGCCAGGGATGGGAGACACATCCCAAGCCTGGCTGAGAGCCTGCAGGAGGCCACAGAGGGGTTTTTCAGGAGGAGGTCAGGCATGAAAGACAGCACTGGATACCAACGGTACACATTTTGTTTCTGATGCATCTCCTGATATTCCATCATCCCCGGCTGCATTTTCGAATCCAAATCCACTTGCACCTCAAAGCTGCACAACAGCAGGCAGAGTTGGTGTACGTATGACTATTCAGAGTTGGTGTATGTATGACTATTCTTTCGTTCTTCACACAGAATGGTAAGGTTGGAGAGGACCACTGGAGGCCTAGTCCAACCTCCCTGCTTCAGCAGGCTCCCCAAAAATTCATTAACTCAGGGTTGTGTCCAAATGAAAGGAGACTCCATAACCTCTCTGGTAGCCTGTTCCAGAGCTTAGTCACATGCACAGTAAAGAACTTCTTCCTCATGTTCAGGTGGAACTTTCTGGTTTTTTCCTTTTTCTTTTTCCCACTTTCTTTTACTGCTGCCCTGCTGCCTCTCATTCTATTGCCCAGCACCCCCAAGAAGAGCCTGCTCCATCCTCTTGACACACCCTCTTCAGATATTTATAGACATTGATAAGATTCCCTCTCAGTCTTCTCCAGGTTAAACTGGCCCAGTTCCCTCAGCCTTTTCTCCAGAAGAGGAATGCTCCAGCCCCATAATCACCTCCACAACCCTTCAGAAGCCCCATTTCTCTGGTGCTAAGGACCCAAAAACTGGACACAGTACTCCAAGTGAGGTCTCACCAGGGTGTGAGTGCAGAGCACCAGTATTTGTACTCCTGTAGCACCTACACAGAAGGTGTAGGTGCAGGAGCTGCACCTTGGGAGCCACAATGCTGGATGTTTGTACCTGTGCACCTGAGCAGGTTGAAGACACTGGACTGGTCAAGGAGGAACACAGATAAAACAAGGATTTTCAGCTTCTCAGCTAGGGAATGGTCACAATACGTATTGGTAGTGTGCATTACCTGACTGCACAGAGCTGGGAGTGGATGCAAGGGGGCCTAGGATGACTGTGGGAAAGCTGGAATTCCAGAGGGCAACTGCTTCTCTGTGGAAGTAAGATGAAAACACAGCATCTACAGCTGCTCATTTACTGCTTTGCTTCCTAAACAGTGCAGCTAAGACAATAAAACATAGAAGTTCATCATTACTTAATGGATTCCCTTCATTGAAGGTTGAAGCCTGCCTATTTGCTAAGTATCACAACAAAAATTTACCACCAGTTTTAGAGGTGTATCAGCTCTTAAAACAATCCATTTACTTAATAGTATTTGGAGCTCAGGGATCACTCTTCCTTGCTGACAGAAAAGTCTGTGGTGCCTGCATTTGTCAGCCTGCTCTGTGACATCTCATCACCACATGAGGTGCAGCAGAGACCTCCGAGAGGGAACAACCACTTCAGCTAGATCTAATTCAACACGGCCTCTGCCACTGAAAATTGTATTTCTTCTGATATCTCCAGTCAAAAAGAATCAGGGGTGCAGAACCATCAGTTTTATTTACTGACAAGATGCATTTCCATGGGTTTTTCCGTGAAAGAATGAATTTTTAAAAATTCCGTGGGCAACTGTCCGCCTGTTGCCCAAATGGAGTGGGATACAAATAGCCAGCAAGTGTGGGACAAATGCTACCTCCTACTTAGGAGTGTGGTAGGGAAAGGTTGTTTGTCATTGATGAGCTGCAATCAGAGGCTATGAACTATCCTTAGCATATCTGAGAAGCATGTTTGCTCCATGCTAACCAAGGAAAACCAGAGATCAAGTCAAACTAAAACAAAACACACTGCTTGCCTTTTCTTCTTAACTAGCCATCAGAAAAGTGATGGAAGACTAGGATTTGCTGTGACATCTAGAATGCCACTTCCAGTTCAAAAAAGCACCTGCATGTAAGGCTCACACAGAGCTTATTTTCTCCTGCCATCATGACCTCTTTCATTGGAAAAAAAAAAGGATGTTTAAACAAATAAGCTAAAGCAGCTTCTAGAAAGTAGGCAGAGATTGGACTATGGTTAATTGAAGGCCAGCAGAATAGTAATTTGCCCCCTTTTTTTTTTTGTTTCTTTTTAATTGTTTCTAATTGGGTTTTTTTGGCTGACTGTGTATTTAAAATCCTCTGTATTAATAAGCTGATCAGTTACTGGCTCTCTATCTGCTAACCTGAGCCAAAAAACCTGCTCTTTTCTCTTTTGTCTCCAAGCCAAAAGAATTTTGTATGAGAAATAAATCTTCTCCCTCTCCCTGCACTGAGTCACAACACAATAGTAATTTGAAAACCTTCTATTTATCACCAGGAACAAAAATGCTAAGCCAGATAGCATAGAAAGGTTTGAAACAGGGTCTCCAGAAGAAAAACTCCCAGTCCACCCAGCTACTGACTCTGGCATTCTGCCTCTGAACACCACCATGGCACAGACAGGGCTATCCTTCTGTTTCAGTTCATACTGACTGAACTCATGTTGTCCTGTAATACTATATTATTTATGGGGTTTTTTCCTGCTGCAAAATATAACAGCTTTTTGTTACTTGGCTTACCAGTCTGGTCCTGCCAAACTCAAAATCTGCATTTACAAAGTAGGCATTTTTTCTGCACTTTTTAAAAAGTGTAGTGGTGATCCAGACATTGAATATGTTAAGATGGAAAGAAGTTCCACAAAGGAAATTTCTTCAGACAAGCTGAATGACAGCTGGGGAAGAATGCTCTGCTGGAATCCTCTGGAATGAATTCACTGACTGCTATTGCTTCTTCAAGTGACACAGCAAGGACAGTAGCTGAAGAGTGAGGGTGGCTCCTTAGTGTTGTGACTAAGAAGAGATGACTTCCCAAATGCCCACCTCGAGTTTATTCTGTTAACCCTGCCTTTAGCAACTGGTTGACTCAGCTGTCTTCAAAGGGTCTTGGCCATGGAGGGCTCAGCAGAGCAGCTGAATTAGTGCACACTTGTGGAAGCCTTTGTCACATTTTATAGAGCATTGACTAACACCTGTTGCTGCTCCTCATTATGGTGTCCCTGTCACACAAACTGAAGGATGTGCATGCTCCCATCCTCCACAGAGATGCTGCTTCCTTAAGAACACACAGTACCTACACTTCGTGTACCAGCAGGTATGAAGCACTCTCCACATGTAATTTTCTAGAAGGTTTGAGACAAGTTAGGAGAAAATGTCCTGAAATGAACATCTCCTCTAAAGAAGTCAGGTTTCAGTACTCCCCCACCAAAACAAAAAGAATTGCTCTGAGGAAAGTGAAAAAAACTGTTTATTTAACAAGTAGAGTGCATGCAGGGTACAGGGAAGAATAAAAAACCAAACCACTGTTAATATTTGAACCTTCTCTCTGTGGAGAAATCTGGTGGTTTTTAGAGTCCTGCTGGGCTCCTCCCGAGGTCCAGAGCCGGGATGTGGCATCCCAGGGCTTCCCTGCTGGGCTGCAGCATGGGCTCCTGGTGATGTTCTGGTGTTTGAACAGGAGCAAAGCTGAACAGCTCCAGAAGAAGCAGCCACAGTCTTGGGAAAAGCTTCTTGCCTCAGCTAACAAAAAAGAAGCTAGCTAAAAGCAAAGAGTTTAACTCTCTCTGCTGAGAAAGAACCAAGAGAGAAAGCAGAAGAGCACCTGTGTGTGAACACAGACCACCAAAAGTATTTGCCCAGCTTCCCCTGGGCCTAACTTAAAGTTGCAGGACCCATTTCTGGGCATAAAGCAGACCACAGGGGAATAAAGTATCATAACATCACCCCAAGACAAAGCATTTTAGATCTTCTCTAACTCATTGCTTTAGTGATCATCACCACCATCCTCACATGCCCAATATCCTTTCACACTGAATTTTTGCAGGATTATGCTATCTGAACACCAGAAAGAATCAACATGTTGACTGATTAGGTTGAGACTGTACATTGGGTCCTCCCAACTGTGATAGACTAGAACCTTTGGCTGAGTGGCAGTGATTGTTTGAAGTGTTAAACTGCAAGAAGCAAGAAAAATTGCACTGAAATCCTGGACCGTTTTGAAACAGGACCCACAGTGTACCAGTTTATTTTCTGCCTGCCCCACTTCCCCAAGCAAATACAATGAGTCAAACAGTCTGAAAAAAACAGCTCTAAGATTAATAGTGCCTACAGTCATCCAGAGGTTCTCAATAAGGAAAGCACAGGCAGAACTGCAACAAACAGCTACATTTGTTTTTTAACCCACAGAGGACAAAAAACTTCTTTTTGGGACTGAGATTTAGTGTTTCATCAGAGGCAGAGCTCTCTTGTGCATGCATGTGCATATATCATCTGAAACAGCTGAGAGTGTATAAATTTCAGGCTCTCTCTTAATGGCCAGTCAGTTTAATTAACAGCAATCTTTAATTGCTACAGCAGGTAGAAGTGACCTGGCTATCATTTACATCTCGACAACAAGCCATCAGACAGATTTCCAGAGGCAGACAGCACTCACTGATCTTAGAACTTAAATGAAGTTTTAGTGCTTGGCTTTGGAATCAGGACTGGTGATCTCTTATGCCCTCTTTCTTCCTTTCTTTCTCTCCTTTTCATCTTAACCTTTCATCCCGAACTCACTGCTGTATGTTTATATCTGCAGCAAGTTTATCTAGTAGGACAGGGATTAACGCATGCGTTTCCATGCCAAGAGTGTAATTTACTAATAAAACTGTGAGTTTTTGTGGATCTTCTGGCTTTTGTTTTTCCTTTTGACCATGAGCATTTATGAATCTAGTGTGCTCTCTTCCCCTTAAGGGTGTGACATCACATTTTTGGTGTCACGGGCAGGATGTTGTGGTTGAGAGAATTTGTTTGGGATACCATCACCCTACCCCTGAGTTCTGGCCAGGATGTGCTGGGCAGTGATCTATTGGTTGTTAGCAGCCAGGAGGGATCCAAGCAGCTGCAAGCCAAGACTGTCCTAGAAATGTCAGTGCTTGACTGCTCCCTGATTCTGGAAAAGTTGAGAGACTATAATGCCTTCCCTATTCCCCTGGGAACAGAATAGCCTAATGAAAATTGGAATAATCCTGACATGGTGGTTAAAGGCACAAATGTGGTGTCAAGAGAACAAAAGGTAAAAAAGAGGAAAGGTAAAGCAATTTTATGTGCAGTTTTGGGAGCGGCTTTTACTGCTGCCCAAAAGGAAAGGTATCCCAACAAAGGAGTAGAGGGGAAAAAATGACTGGATGTCTGCAGGATTTGGTGAAAAGATTACAGGACCAGTCAAATGAGAAGGGAGAAAGCAGGCTTTGGGAGAGAATATTGGTTTTTACTGAGTGTGAGCATACTAGGAGGCTTCAGGTGGAGCTTTGGGATGTGGATAAGAGAATATATAGGTGGAATTGCAGGATTTAGAATTTGGGCCATTTGCAGAAACACCATCTCAATAACACTGATTTTTTTGCAAACAATGGAGAAGTTGGAAGACAGTACACAGGTCTGTTTTTCTGACAAAGCGAGATGTAACACTTGTATTGCCATCTGATGATAAGGAAGTAACATTAGGACCCCTAATTAAAACTGAAATCACAGACAATGGTCAGGGTCAGCAAACTGCTACCCAAACAGTGCTGTTTACAGCAACTGAGATACCAGAGTTCCAGAAAAAATATAGCAGGCTTGCAGAGTATGGAAATGTATGGGCTGATCCTGACAACTGAACAGGGGAAAGATGATTCTTTATCTTCAAGTCTCCCTGCGCCTACTAGACCCCACCCCAGGGTAGAGAGGAAAAAAATCACACAAAAAATTACCCTTCCCCCTCCTCCCTCCATTTTCTTTGATTCAGGTGGCTGATTTGCCAAGAGCATTATGGCCACAAGCCAGATGAGATGGAAATCTGACAAGTGGAATCCTATTGCATTGCATACATTTGGATTCCATTAGGTTCTTGTCAACAAATAACAACATTTCTAACAGTAACTCAAATTCTGAGAGCATCCCATTTGTGGAGGCAACTTGAACCACAGGAAACCCTCCCAAAAAGGTGGGGGAAGCAGCAACAGCAGTACAGCAACCACTTCATGAAGTAGAGACCCCACCTGAGGAACACCAGGGCCAAACTGGCCCTGACAGACCAAAGAGATCTTTACAATTCAACTCAACTTCATTTAAAGAGACAGATATTCTGAGTGGAGAAAAATAATTTTGTCATCAGCTTGAGCTGTTAAACAACTTGAGCCACTAAACACTTGAGCCACAACTTGAGCCACGGACAAACCCCACCAGGACTTGTGTTATTTTCTCATCCCAGGAACGATACTGGGAATTATGTCAGCATATCCCCACTGAAGATCAAACTAACCATGGAAGGACTGCTTATCCTTCTTGCAGGAGCAATGACTGCCAGCAGGAACCAAATTTGGTTCACACATCAACAAGCTGAACCCACGGAGTGGAGACTCTGTTCTTTCCTTATGGTAACAATAGTACATTCTGCACCACACACTTCTCAGCTGTGGGGGCAATTTACTGTGCCATTTATAAAGGAAGGAGATGAAAGTAATTTACCCACTGAAATTCAAAAGGTACCCTGGGACAATATTTGAAAGGGAATTCCACTCTTGGTGGTAACTAATTTATTTCACTTACAATTCCAACAAGAGTAAAGCCAAAAATTTTTGTTGTAACAATATGCAGTGCTTTGTGCATACATACCCAGTCAAGATTAAATCCCAACAGAGCTGTACTCTGTTCCCTGGAGCAGAGAGTAAGGGCCCAATGGAATGGATGTGTCTGCATAAGAACCCCTTGAGATTTTATTCTTGTAGACAACCCTGTTGTAGATACAAGTAATCACTCACATTTGTGCCTGTAACTGTGTTGAAATTATGGGATCTGATTTTAGTTATTGAGCTTCTGTTACATCTTATCAATTGTTATGATTTAACACTGATTTAAGACCTACACCCTACCCTTGTTGGAATAAATCTCAGCTTGATACAGCTGCTACTGAAGCAAGCACAATAGAAAATGGACAAAAGACTGATTACTGCTCCTCATAATGTAAAAGAAATCCAGGTGATGGAATGGGTGAAAAAGGAGAAGAAACAACATAGGTGGGACATGTTATTTGGATGGTTGCCAGCAGCAACAGTAGTTTTTGACAAGATGTTGCATCCTGTGATTGTTCTTTTAATAGTAACCTTTCTGCCTTTCCTTTTGATAATTGCATTTTACATCAAGTTGTGAAGTGTAGAGAGATTACCCCCAAAGAGTTGAGATAGAGGGGGAAATGCCTTCTATCAGCTTTCTCATCTTTTCCCTTTTCAAAGAATGGTTCACCAAGCCCATAGTGATGTTTGTGCCACAGCGCGGTGAAGAATCCCAGGAGACAAGGGGCTAATGTGTACGTCTCAAATACCAACAGCTGGATGGTTGCAGAGCTGACCAAGGATTGCTGGGAATGACACACCATGAGAAAGAACAAGATGAGGCTGGAGAATGGGCCCATGCAGAGGCAGGGCAGCACTTTTCCAGGATAAACATCCTTGTTCTAGCTCCCGGAGATAAGCACAGCACGGTACTGCACAAGGGCAGGAGTGAGGTTGAGAAAAGGACACTGAGTGTATGTCAGGGACTGAAATGCTTCATGCCTTAAACATTGTTATGAAGTTTTGCCCATTATAGCAAAAACTGTATAAAGAAGCTACAACAACAGAAGCCTCCCTGAAGAACTTTGGACTGTGAGTTAGGCCACCTGGATAAGATAAAGAGCACGCTATTGTTTAATCATCTCAGGTCTAGGGACAAACAAACAAAGCTGAAGCAGAGGAATGTGTCCACAAGACAGCCAAACACAGCAGACATTCTTCCCTGGCTAAATTTGGGATGCGAGAGACCCCAGCCCACAGAAGACAGGCTTACTGCCCCCGAAAGGAGGAGGGGAGGAGATTTCAGGTGTAACCTCTGGTCAGAGGCAGTGAACACCCATCCTCCCTTACACAAACCAGCCCAGCTGTGAAGCCCCCAATCCCATGGCCACATCCCTGGGACACTCACGGGAGAGGCAGCTGAGGGGATGGGTTAATCCATCAAAGACCCCCCAGAGCACTCCCCTGAGGCCTTACAGGCAAAGGACTGACTGCAGGGGATGCAACAAACCCAGAGTCTGTTGTAAGGGACAATGGCAAACTCCCCCCACCAGGGAGGTGCCTGGATTTTCCTACCTGGCCTGAGCATGTATTAACCCATCAGATTCTGTGCTTTTTGGGCAGGACCATTACCACCCAGAGGACCCATTGAAAAGGATCATCATCAGGATCCGTGGATGGTGATATTTTCCTTATTCTATCTATGTCACTCTCTTTCTGTCCCTCCCACCTCTTTCTCCTATTTCTTTCTCTTCCTTTTACTCGCCTTTTTAGCTCCATACTATTGTCACTGGCATATAGTCTCATTTGCACCTTTATTTGGGCAGAGGCATTTCTAAGAACTTTAATAACTGGATTGTGACTGGAGGGGGAGGAGGGAGGAGGGGGGAGGGGGGCATGTCAAGAGCACCCAAGACCCCAAAGCCCTCCAACTCATTTCCAGGAAGGACTAGAGGAATGGACTGTACGTGGTAAGTAATTTGCATAAAAAGGTGTCCCAGTCAAGCCTGGGCAGGTTCTGGTCCCTCACTGCAAAGGTGTTCAGTTCAAGCAGTACTCATTACATACAGTAGATGAAACACTTCTTTTATCTCAATAGTTTATGAATACTAATAAATGAATAAGAGATGCCTTCATAACTCCAAATCCCATAAGCAAAGAAGAACTCCACTGTACACTGTAAACTCTAATAAAAGAAAATTAAGGATGTAAAGCCAAACCATGGGAAAGGATGAAAAAGGCACTTTTTTTGCCAGCTCATACAATACTTGGCTACCAAATCTGTGAAGTAGTAATAGCACCAAGTACACCTCTTTAAAGGTCCTGTTTCTCCCAAAAGTACAACTCATCAGAGAATGCTCCTGCTTCTCATAATCTATTTCTCTTTCCAAAAGGTACTCAGGAAAATTATTTTTTCCTAGCAAACAGAAGTCCATAAGAACTTCCAAATCAACCATATACGCTACCCTGCTTGCTTTTATTACAGAAGAACAATTCCAGCACTGATATACTACCATTTTTAATTCGGTAATTTCAAACCTCCATGCCTGAAGGTTTGCTTCCAGAAGTTCCCAGCAGTGTGCTTCAGCACTTAAAAGAAGCTATTTGGATGGAAAAAGTATCCTCCACTTTAGAAGTGGGGAGAGGCAACCAAGTGCAGCATTGTTTTCTTCTGCCTCGACAGACAGGCATCACACTACACCCATCCTTCATGCACTGCAAAGGGGTCATGCTAGGTTCTGGACTGATGATTTTACTGCCTCACAGATTACATTCACTTCTCCAGAAAGCTACCTCTTTTCACATTCAAGGTTCTTCATAGCCTCTCTTTGTCTCTTCCAAATCACATTTAGACTTCCACCACTGATCAGCCCATGGCAGACACTGACCCCTCTCTGCTAGTTAAACTGTCAAACAAATTTCTTCATGCTCCCCATAAACTCTCACAATTGTCCAATTCCTTCCAGTGCTGGAATGGGGAATCTAGTGAGAGACCACTGCTATCATATTAGTGAATGTCCAGTCACAGCTGCTTTGCTTCCTGCCTGCTGTCCATTTGGGATCTGTTCTCATAGCTGGAACACAACCTTCTGTCAGTATAGCACCTGACAAAAGAGAGCTGTGGGCTTTGGCTGAGCTCTTCATACTCTGGTACACAAGAAAGTTAAGACCATCAGCAACAGGGAAGCTGCAGAAAGGTTTAAGAGATTCAACCACTTACAAGACTAACCCACAGGAGCACATCCTAGTCCCTTTACATGTGCTGACCACCCTCAAAAAGAGTTGCACAAAAGCTTCATAAATCACCACTATCAACACCAGCTCCTCTGCTCCTTGGGCAGAGGCTTTTTACCTGTCTTTTCTTTAGGATGAGAGGACACAGCCTTAAGCTGCACCAGGGGAGGTTTAGATTGGATGTCAGAGAGAATTTACTCACAGAAAGGGTGAACATTGGAATGCACTGCCCAGGGAGGTGGTGGAACCACTGTCCCTGGA
The DNA here is from genome assembly GCF_963513975.1 of Fringilla coelebs. Lineage (NCBI taxonomy): Eukaryota > Metazoa > Chordata > Aves > Passeriformes > Fringillidae > Fringilla > Fringilla coelebs. The sequence continues at coordinate 62,045,443 of NC_140032.1, read as the reverse complement.
GGTGTTTAAGGAAGGACTGGATCAGGCAGTCAGTGCCATGGTCTGGTTGTCAAGGTGGTGTTAGGTCATAGGTTGGACTCAATGATCTGAGGTCTTCTCCAATCTAATTGATTCTGTGATTCTTCCATAATTGCTAGGAGGAATCAAAAAACCCTCTGCTGCTGGAGTTCTTTACCCTGGCCCCTGAGGGCAGGCATGTTTTCTTCTTCAGCATATTTATTATTGTCTCTACTGTGCAGGGGCATTTCCAGGCAGACAGAAAGGAAGAGCTGCTCTCACTAGCACATGGTAATCTAAGGGCATGTGGAGTACCCATCAAGCTGGTGTGACAGTCATGGCCTGATGCAGCCCAGGCTTTGGGATGTGCTTTCAAAGAGAGTTGAAACCCTGAGACACAGCATGTCTGTCAGTCCTGAGAATAGACTATGCAACTACTCCATCTTCACTGCAATTTTCACCCATCCTAAAGTCACGATTAATCACCACAGCTACAGCTTCTTCATAACATGTGGAAAAGTTTGGCTTTTTTCTGTCTGGTCCAGGGCACATGTTGATCAGCCAAATGATGCTCAGTAAAAGCACAAGCTCTGGTCCCCTTTGTTTTGTGCCACAGCTGCACTCGAACTGAGAGCGTGTCAGCGTTGGCATCACTGTCAGAACAAAGGAGACAAAGGCTGACACAGGAGAGGGAGACTGTTAGGCTCCTAAAGAGCAGCAATATTAGAAAAGAAAGAAATTAAATAAAAAGCTAACTCTAAAAGGACACACTTGGACACCAGAAGCAACTTTTAAAGGAGGAAGCTCTGCCCATCTGCCATGTGTGGAGGGCTCACCATTTATAAACCCAGCCTTTCCTTACAGTTTTGTGCAAGAGATGATGGATTTGGTGAACAGAGGGATCCAGAGGGCTATTTCCTATGCCACCACAGCCATAGCACGGTCTTATCTCTTTGCCTGACTGCCTTATCTCTTTGTAAACAAGCTAAACTAGGCTGGGCTAAGTGTGCAGGAAAGTACACTAACCATGAGTGGATTTAAGGCTCTTGGCACTAGACACAGCCACTTGGTTTAAGTGGCACGTGTCTCAGTATTAAGGCTCACGCTAAGCAGTTGCAAATGGATATGGCAGGCACGCTCTGCTCTTCACTGAGTTTAATGCAGGAAATTGTGTGAGCTCCAGTACTGTAACATAGGAAATCTGAGAGCTAAAAATGCACCCTGGGGAATGAAATCTCTGCTCTTCGCCCCCATCTGCAACTCAGGAGTGCCCAGAGTGGCCTTTGTGTAGCCTCACCTCCTCCAAACATGCCCTGATCTGCGCTTATTTCCAGTCCTACCTAACAGGCAAGGGACATTGCCAGCAGACAAAAGGCAGTATCTCCATCCCAAGCAGCTCACAAACTAAGGATATCCAGAGGGGACGGATGTGCCACTTCAGTCTCTCCCTTTGCACAGCTTCAGAGCCCAAACTTCCTTCTACTCCCCTCATTAAAAGAAGTACATTGCTGCATTTATTTTTTAGTGCAGCAAGAGACATGCTTGTCAGCAGCACTGAAACTGTGCAAGCGACTCTTGCAGATGCCATTGTTCTTAGACATAGGATTTCATTACATAAAGCCTGCCCACCGAGAGATGTGCTGGGAAGGGGGGGACAGGAAGGAGGGGGAGGGAGGAAAGGGGGGAGCCTTTCACCAGAGAGGGGAAAAGAAACCCTCAGAGATCCAAAATAAATGATTCTTGATTCACAGGGAGGCACGAAACACAGCTCACACCCAAACAGAGACACTCCTCTATGGCAGACAAGCATCCTGATGATTGTCGGCTTTGTTGTTCCAACAGGAAACTCCCCCGCCCCGCTTTGCAGCGCTGGATCCTCGGAGGCACCTACCGCCGCTCGCCTTTGGCTGCTCCCCGCTCTGCAGGAGCCACAGGAGCTGCTGGAGTGCGCTCCACAGCAGCTGAAATGGGAAACACCTCGGCATGCAGCATCCTTCCACTCTCCCAACAAATAGTCTGCTCGAATTCAAAGGGCTGGCAGCGAACAAGATTTTACAGAAACATATTTCCTGTGCGTTAGCAGAGCGCACGGCATAGTACAAAACTCATGACACACCACCATATGGCTTCTGCCATATTATTTTTGTTAATCATGTAAAACAACATGCACCGCGGTAGCTGCAACAACCACAATGCCACTACAGCCTGTTTGTGCCAGGATTAAAGTGGTTTCTTATTAATTATTTAGGTATGGCATTGTATTTAAAAAACCCTGAGGATGGAATAACATTATTCTTATTCAGTTATTTTTTCACCTAGAGTATGATTAAACTGTTCAAAAGTCAGAAGTCCCAATTTTTTCAGCAAAACTGGGAAAAACATCACTTACCCAAAAAACCAGTGGGCATTATTTCAGCAACCCAGTAAAAATACCTGTTAAAAGGCACGGGTTTATAGCAAGCAGTAGCTGAGCAACTACTCTGAGCTGTAAAAATGAGACAGATTCAGAGTGCTCGGTCCTGCTGTGATGAGCTGCAAACTTAATCAGGATCCATACTGGCTTGAAATATGTAATCTGTATTGTCCATTTCCCTCCTCCTCTGTGTGTGTGTACAGATGGTCAAAACCTTACAGCTAACCCTGGGCAATGGATAATGAGGTAATAACACTTCCCAGCCTCCAGCCTCCGTGGTTACCTCCAAATTAACATCCAAAGTGCATCGTGCAATTCACGCCACCAGAAACAAGAGTCTAGTTCACCAGTCAGACCGACTTGTTAGTCAGGAAATGGTCAGAGCAGCTACATTTCTGTACCTATTTTTGCTCTTTAAAATTGTGTACGGCTACTGTAAACATCAAACCTCCTCTGTGTTCCAGCTTCAAGAGAAAAAGAACAACAACAAAAAAACACTGGGAAAAAAAACCCAGCCCCCCCCCCCCCCCCCCCCAACCCAGACTTGTCCTGAATACTAATGCTAAAACTATTACAAAATGCTAATTTGGTACCAGCAACCTATGATTAAAAAAACAATGAAGCACCTCAAGCACATGAATTAAGGCATCATCTTAAACATGGTTTTTTCATCTTAAGCTAGAAAACCTTTATATATACACATCTGGGCCTTTTCTGGCTCTTGATGATCTCAAAGCTATATTAAAGATGCAAATCTTTATGTAAGCTAGTCTAATGCATTTGGGGTCTGAATGAAAGCTGAAGACACCACAGTACTTTAAAAGGCAACCACAAATGAACCCAAAATCTCGGCTAAGATTATTTTCTGTCAGTAAACACCCCCTGAAGGCAATTCTCGTGGATTACTGGGATGCCTATTGAGTTGCTTGAGTACCATTACCTAACTTTGGGTATTTGGTATAAAACATCACTACACGCTTTCATCCTTAACATACTTAAGCAGTCAGCGGTAAAGATGCAATTTCATGACACTTCTGAGGCAAGAGTTGCAAAGTTTTAGTAACACTAATAATTAATCTTTACAGTTTTTGTTTCCTCTCCAGTTCAAGGCATAGGAAAAGCTGATTTCCTCCTCTGTGCTGCACTGTTCACCAACAGCAAACCTTGACATGGAAACCTCAGTGCTCAACTTCATGTGTCCCAACCCTCTGACACTATTCCCTCACTACTGTACTAAATTTTTTATTCTCATCTTGCATTTGTGCATAGTATCTAACTTAGCTGATGCCTTCCATCAATAGACTGAGAAAGTAAGCAAATCTCCCAAAATTCTTGCAAATGTACTGGCCATTTAAGAGAAGGAAGAACAGGTTGCTTGGCCAGGACTAACCACTAAACTGCAGAACTTTTCTCACTCCGTCCTTCACTTTTTGTCTAAAACACTGCAATGTTTAGAACAGGGATAAAGACCTAACCTTGATCAAAGTTTGCTAAAAAAATAGCAAAAAAACCCTAGAGACAAAAAATAGAAGGAATCCAGGAACTCCTCCACTCTCACCCAGATCAAAACTACCCTTTATACAATATATCTTTACCAGGCACATCGTATAAAGGTGTTAATTTTGCTAATTCATTATAAATATTCAATAACTCCCTACGTCAATAGTAGCCTTGACAGATCCATAAATAAGTATTTGACTCTAGTTAAATGCTCCATAGGGAACTTTGACGAAAATAAAGTTCCTACTAGCAATAAAATATTTGTGTCATCTACAAAGCCCGAAATACATAAAACCAAAACAAGCAATACTGGGTTCTGGAGTGCAGAGAAGATGAATAGCAGGTTAGAAAGCACTAAGCCAGGAAACTAAAAAATACTTTTATTTATTTAATTTTTTTCTATTTAAAATTTTAGCCACATCAGATTGAGTATATCCTTCAGCTGATAAAACATTTACGTTGTTTGGTTGATGCTCTTCAATTCCCAATTGCATGCAATTAACAGTCACAAAGGTGCAATTAAAACTTGCAAGAGGTAAGCAAGTCTCCCATAGGCTCTCCCAGAAGCAGAAAAAGTACTGTAGGAAACAAATACTTCACATTTGACAAGAATGGAAGTTAATTTTTGCACTACCACTTTCACTCTTTTCTTTGCAAAGAGTTTGTTTCCATTAGGGAGGGAAGGGGGTTCAGTAGCTAGTACAAGGCAAGGGGGACTTGCCAAAATGCCACAGATTAATTTTAGTGTCAGAAACTACTGTCCATCTCAGTGGTTTGAAAGGACCATCAGCTGGAAAGGGGATGGGATGAGAGTCAGAATCTGTTTGAAATGTCACAGAATCTAGGCCCCAAATCCATGAGAGAGAACAGCTCTGGAAAAGAAATTACTTTATAGCAAGTCTAACCAACATTTTCTGTAAGATGCCTCGACTTTGAGGTGCTATTTCACAATTTAAGTTTTTTAAACATCTCTAAATCTGGACAGCTTTCTGTTAGCAACTCGGAGGTACAGTAGTGAATCATCATCTTTTCCTCTGTTATTGTTGGGTTCTAGACCCTGCTCCAGCTCCCACCTAGAAGTATTTACCATTCTTCCCATTTCTTTTCCATCTCAGCCTAACACCACCATCATTTTGACTTTGAGAAAGCAGCAAAGACATAATAATGATGTATATTTGTATATATTTTCCCCCTTTAAAACTGATTTTGCTCATATGAAGGCATCAGCAATCCAAAGAAGCATCCCTGAGCCATCCACAGCTTTCACAAAAAGCTGCCTTTAAAGCCATCTAGTTCTCTTCCACCTGATCCTATAAACACTGCTGGCAATTTTTCCCCCCATGCCTGTAACATATTTTCACTTAGCAGCAGTTTGATGTATAAGATCTGACAGGCAGGCAGTTATAGGCCACCTGCATCACTGTCGCCATGACAACACTGAAAGACAATCCATGATCCCATGCCCTGGTCACACGTTTCAATACAGCTTATCTGTCCAAAGCCACTGAGTCTAATGGAAGAGAGTAATTACAATCTTCCACTCATTGTCAAAATTCTCACCATATAATGTTCTTCAAAATTATTTTATTCCTCTCTCATGGCTGCTTTGCAAAAAAAAAAAGAAAAAAAGAAAAAGAAAAAACCAAGGGAAAACAAACCCCAAAAGAAACCTTAAGTGGGTTTGGAAGGGAGAGAAAGAGTGAAAAGCAAGTCTGTGCCTGATAGAAAAAGCAGCAGTGTGAGCAAACTGGCTCTTCACAGTGTTGAAGGACTAATCAGAAGCAGGGGAATGTACCAACCACTAAGAGGGATAAAGGAAAATTTCTCTTCTATTTGTAGAGCATCACTTAAGATCCTTTTGGTTTTGCACTGGAGGTGAAGAGAGGATATTAGCTGCCCTCTTTTCCCCTCCCCTTCCTGGAAAACTCCTTCCTATCAAAATGAACAAGCATTGTGCTGCACTGTGCAGCAGCGGCAGCTCAGCAAGCAGCATGGCTCTTCAGATGACTAAAGAGAGAGGGAACTCTGTGTCTGAGACAGCAGAGCAGCAGCTCCTCCTCTCCACCCTCTATAACAGACCATCTCTTAATTTTTCATTTTTAAAGTAGATCTGCAGGGAAATGCTTCAGAATTTTACCCTTTCTGATCACTGTCCCTAAAGGATCACTCCATTCCCTCAGTCTCTGGCAGAAAATGCCAAAATGTTATTCCTTTGTCTATGGCCACAACCATAATTAGGATGGAGATCAGGGTAAAATGATACTCAGTCTGCACCCATTATCCAGGGACATGACTTCCCTGCCTTGCAGGGAACTGAGAGGACAGAGGGACGGAGCCGTGACACCAGAACTTATTTTGCAGCATGGCAAATGTTGGATAGTGAGTACCTGCACTCTCATCCTGCAGTAGGTACAAATACAACACCTTCTGGCACAGAATTTGGTGCTGGAGCATTAGGTCACATCCATAATAAATGGAAAGCTTTGCTTTCTGCTCATACTCCTTGTCCCAATCCTTCCTTCTTCTCCAAGCACCTTCATGCAAATCAGTCAGCACATCAAAGCTCCAATTTATTAGGCACAGAATAAATACCTCTTGAATTAGTGAAATGTGATAAATGTGAACAGACAAAAAGATTATTAACATTTATTAAAATGTTTCATCCCCCCATGTCCAAACCACAATAGTAAATAAAATGTCAGATGACTGCCCATTTTAGAGACATATTTTTAGTTGACTGCTTTTGGCCACAGCACTGGCACCAGGAAATGAAAGCTTCATTCACAGCACGTTACTTGCATTTGCCATACAGGGTTACCCTGGCTCAGCTGACACAGTAACCCCACTGTAGCTCCGGCCCCAGAGTCCTGCCTCTCAGCTCCCAAACCACAAGGTAAATAAAAAGTCAGTCTTTTTCGGTCTGTACTTACAGGAACACAAACAGGGCTGAGGACCCTCAGTCCTGATGTCGTTCAAGCACGCATTTGAAATAACCTTCAGCATTCATGGCAGAATTACTTCAAGAGAAGCAACGCTGTGATTTAATGACCACCTTTTAACGTGTCAGCCAAATAAAATGTTACAACCAACAAAGGCAATAGTATCTTTAATAGTGGCATCCTATGGAGTGGCGGTGCAAGCCCGGCGTTCGCTGTGCCCCGGCACAGAGCCGCACACGGCCACGGCGGCCCGGGGGGCGCAGGGATGCGCTGGGAGGGCAGCGGCCACGGGCTCTGTGCACGGAGCACAGCTGCAAAATCTCCACTGAGGACAAGCAGGCGAAGCCCTGCTTCCAGGGCGTTTTCAAGGGACAGGGCAGATTTTTCAGCTGGGGTAAAGTAGGCAGGCCGGCAGATGGGTGCGGCTCGGCACCGGTGGGGCACCCGGCCCGGGGCTCCCCCCGCAGAGTGCCCCCCACTCCCTCCTGCCTTCTGGCACCGGTTCAGCACCATCGCAAAGGGAAGGGTGCCACCTACAGCACTGTGCACAGCGCTTCCTCCTGCACCATGGCTCGCCTTGGACGTCTCCCAGTGAAGAAATAATCAGGGCCAGCCCCCTTGCATGGAGGCTTGACGACTCTTCCATGACAGAGATAGGCAACGTCCTCAAACTGGTTTCTTATTTTAGGAATGCAGAGGCAGAGCGTCTCAAATAGGTCCTTGCCTTCATTTCTTCGGTGTCGTACTGTTGCAGTGTGAGTATTTCCTCTTCTACTATACCTGCATGTCAGGACTATCCAAACCACTGCACTAACTTGATCTTATTTTTTAAAGATATCTTAGAGTGTCAAACACTATTCAGAACTTCTTCAGAGAAGATTTGGTTCCTGCCCCCTCACATTCTTTCCTCCTCTTTCCATGGGAAAGATCAATTCAAATAACATATTTTCAGTCTTGTGCTAGCTACATCTTTTGGAGTTCCTCTGTATGCAACACCCAACCTCTGGAAAGGAATTAGAGCTGAGGTGCCTCTTCCTGTTTTTAATCTTACTAAACTACTACTAATTCATACAGGGGATGCATAACCAATAGACAGAGTCTGCAAACCAATCCTTGCTTTTATGGAGCAGTGCTGGCTCTATTTGTCAATGCTAATCTGAGATAAATGTCCCTATGCAGAACACATGACACACACACACACACACAGTGACCAGAAGGAAGACAAAGAAGCTGAATAAGTCTGTCAGAGCCCACCTGCCACTGTTGATGAAACAGTCAGAGAATGAATAGGTATCCATAGCCACTGCAAGAACTAAAAGCATAATCCTGTAAACCAGAATAACAGTTTAGCTAAATATGAGGATTAGGTTCTCCTCTTTTCTTTATGCTCTGGTTTTTATTATGCAAGAATCTTTCTAATTATTACAAATTTGCCAGGAAAAGCAAGCTCTGCTCAGAGCGTTGACACTCTACGAAATCAGGAAATAGGAAAAAATGAGAATTAATAATTCTTTAATAGACTGTTTCATTCCTAACCGCCCAAGTGTTCTCCCTGCTTGGGGTGACTTCAGGAATGACCCCAAAGGCCACAACAGCATGCTTCACTGCACTTGATGTGGTCAGAAGGCATCTTGTCTAGCAAATTCTGGATAGCATGAGGTGAAATGTGCTAGTCAGTGCCTCTCCATGTCCAGGGGCCAGTGCCTGGGGACAGGCACAAAGCAGCCACAGGGAATAGCCACAGACCGCCACCACACAGGATCTTTGATGGCACTGCATACAGCTAGTCTAGAGTGAAAAACTGTACTGGAAGCAGGCCAGAGAAATGGCACAGGTGTGCCCTCTCACTAATCCAGCCAACTTTGGTGCTCTGTGTGTCTGGTGCAGTTCAGCTACCAGAGCAATAGCAGCTGGGAAGCTCCTTCACCAGCCTCCCTGTCTTCCACATACCCACATCCAAACACTGGGCTTCTCCCTGGCGATGGCATCTTTTTCTCCCCAAGCCTTCCTGACATCTGCAGCTGCTGCAAGGATGTCATTCCTGATCACATGTGGCACAGGGTCATGGGGAGCAGGAGAGAGGGCCACACTGCTTTTGCTGGGATCTTGTGTGTGCACAGGATCACTGAGCACTTCCCACTGTGACCTCCTGGCCACGAGCCAGCTGGGCAAGGCCAGCTGGAGAAGGGAGGCTGGGGGCCTGACAGCAGGAACCCAGTGCAAAAACATGAAGTTACAAATCCAAGTGCCCTATACCAGAATTCTGCTGTTCTGATGGCATTTGGTCTGTTAAAACTCTTACTCCTGTGACTAAGAGCCATCTAAGACCTTGAACCTACATGGAAACCACTGCGACCCAAAGAGTCTTCAGCATTCAGGAGGGTCAAATCCTACCACTGACATGGGTCAGAAAATCTGAGGTACAGCCTCATTTATCCAAATGTTTTTATATATATGTATATATGTGTGTATATATGTATATATATGTGTGTATGTGTATGTATATGTACATACATGTATATATTATAAATATGATATGATATCATGTAATGTAATATGATATGATATCATGTAATGTGATATGATATGATATGATATGATATGATATGATATGATATGATATAATATAATATAATATAATATAATATAATATAATATAATATAATATAATATAATATAATATAATATAATATAATATAATATAATATATTTACATCTATTTAGATAAATAAAGACTACTGGAAGCCAAAATGTAATGAGCACAGTAGGCAGCAGAAAAACAACCCCAAACAACTAAACAGAACCACAAACAGAAATGTGAATCACACCTGAAAGTGAGAGGAAGCATCAAACACCGAGCAGTGACCAGAGATGTGCACCTATGCAGCACATGTTTCCACAGCTATCATGCATCTCTTCCCAAAGCAGAGGTGTTTTCTGCAGGCCAGTGCTGCAGCTGGCAGCATGCTGAAGAGGAGAGGTGTAATACTCCATACCTGCTCTGTCAGCTGAGGTGTTTTCAGACAGACACACCAGATACCGATGTCCCTGCACATACAGCACTTCCATTCAGTGACTGCTTCTGTATTTATGAGCCAGCACGGTCACAAACAACAAGTCATATATTCAACTGGACATGTCAGACACCTCCAGCTTCATTGTCACTGCATGTGTAAGTGTCTAACTGCATTTTTGTTCTGGTATTTATTTATTTATCCTCTCAGGCTTAATTTATTCACATTTAATTTTCATACAGATACAGCAGATGCAGAATCTTGCACTCAGAACAACACCTGTTTGATAGGCTTTGCCACCACCCAAAGGCATGCCTAACTCGTGTTGTCTAAGGCCTATTGCTTAGGACATTATTTCCCCTATGTTTAAACTCTTGTCTTGCAGATTCTTTGAGTTTCAAAATCTCACTTGAAATCAAAGGATGGTGAAGACTTGCCAGCTGGATGCAATATGAAGAATGGAACTAATCTCACCAATACCCTCCTAGTTTCCTTCACAATGAGCAAATGAGCTTTTCACAGCACGGACCTCCTGCTGGAGCCAAGAAACTCAGCTACTCCAGTGAGAACTGCTGCAATACAGCTCCACAGACAGATAAAGACTCAGGAGTGAAATGCCCTTTCACTTCTTTGTGAAATGGGTAAGGATGGTTTTGCTGATGGAAAGAAGTGTATTCATCTAACTAGTGCTTTGTAGAACTAGTATTTGTACATAGTCTGGTGAGCATCCAACCCGTGCAACTTTGGATCAGTGTTCAGTCTTTCCTCAGGAATAAACACCAGAAATCCCCTACCAGATCTTCCCCTTCCTGAAAGGCAAACTGCCACAAACAAGCCACAGCATTCCTCCCTCCGTATCAGTCCCCTATCTCCCTACAGCAGATACAGATTAATCCTAAAGAACATGTGCAGCACATCTACTTTTCTGTGATACACCAATCAAGAGATTTTCCAGATGAAAACAGAAAATATGCCATGAATGAAAATTCCTATATGTCAACAAGTAAACTAGTATTAGTTGCAAAGAAAGTCACAAATCAATCAACCACTTCTCCTAAGTGAAGCCTGACTAAAGGGAAACATCTACAACGTGAGCCTGGATGCCTTTGCTAATGAGTAATGAGAGGTGTTAAATTACAGGCTGCCACAGGCACTTCCCCTGAAAAAACCCAGCTTTTAGGGAAGGTGAGGACTTGCACAACAAGCAACTAACTATAGAGAAACCTAGAGAACCCTTTCAGTAACTCCAAACTCATCTTGAAATGTGCAATGTAGTTTTAGTGGGCCACAACTGGTAAAACTATGACCATACTTAATGAACAGTTGGACACTGCTGACATCATTCCATTTCAACCACCTTTTCCCCTCTCCAAGCCCTCCAAATGAGTTTCCATCTTTCTCATAAACATTTATTACATTAAACCCTACACCCACCTACGGGTGTGCGTACTGAATCTGATCTCTGTCTAGAACACATTGTACTTATCCACACTGTCTGTTCCAGGCCCTTGCGGTCCTCAGACCAGATCATCTGCCTGCCAGTATCTACAAAAAAATGTTACATTTAACTGAGGTTTCAAGCTGCAGAAGAAGTGTTTTCTAGAAAACAGCGCAATCATTTCTCACCAAAAGGGGCAAGGGTAATGACTTCAGTACTGTTTCTCAGTTATATGAATTAAGGGAAAAAAATGAGTATTAGAGTATAGATTATTTACTCCAGCATAACTGAGGGCCTGGTCTGAATTTCACAGAATGGTTCAAAGATTTTACCTGTTGTGAACACCAGTCAGATTTGGGCCAAGCATTCCAGATATTATTAAATACAGAAATAAGCTCTGCAGGTATTTATTGATTAATAACTGTGATGCATGGCAGATAATTTCTACTCTTGTACCACTTCATTAAGTATCCATTTTTATTCCTACAATATAACCAGATAACTCATTTTTCAAGATTTCATTACATACAGAACTTCAGTGCCAAGCATGTCTGCAAAGAAGTGACATAAGTACACCTGTCTACATTGTAACACAAACATAACTGGGAAAAGCAGATCAAGCCACATAAATGTTTCTGCATTATTTTTTTTCCATGTAATTGCTTTCCCATTTTCCCCACAGACAATTTTTGAAATCTATTTTTAGCCTATCAGAATTTTATCTTTTTCCGTGGTCAGAAAGGTAAGGTTGGTCACAGTCAAGATTTGCTAATGTTTTCCTAATCACAGAATCTGTGGGGGAAGAAAAGTATGCAGATATATTTTATTACCCTGCACTCAATATCTAACTCCAAAAAGCAAAAGAGAAGAGAGTTCTCCCTTACATGCATATCTACAAATTAAGAAAAGATCATGATATTTGAGCAATCTCCAGCTAAGCATTTTCCAATATGGTCAACCAGGTTACAGTTGACAAACCATACTTGAATTATTCCTGAGATATGAAGGCTGTAATTTTCTGCAACAGTTACTGGACTTGCCAGATCTGTATGGACTGCTGAATTGGCAACAGGATCAATTATATTTTCAATAGGTAAACACAGACTTACATTAGCATTTTTGGCAAAACTACATGTCATTTTATATATATATATATATATACACATATATATACACACACAGAGAGTCTTTAAAATAACTGCTCATGTCAGTCACTTGTAATAATGACGACCTCAAAATTTGGTTTTGGACTATGCCCATCTCCATAAGGAAGGAAACTTGGTTACAAAACCACAGTGAACCATGCTGCCTATACCCTCTGATCACTGGTACATCCCAGGAGTGCCAGGTACTTCCCAAACATAGGCACAGCCTCCTTGCTCTAATGAATTACCAGGACAGGTTAAAACCTTCTACCCTCCCCTTCGCTTTCTGCTGTGGCAAGATCCGTACAATCAGAAAAGTAAAACATCTGCCAAACAAGTTCCTCTGAAGAACAGGAAGACAAGCCACTTAACAATCTAGACACTGAAACTGAGATGCTGGAGATGATATCAGCATTCCAGAGCCCTCAAGCTCATCTCCTAATTAAATGTCGTGGTGTGAAATGTGGTGCATTGCTCTTCGATTTAAACACAAATCTATCTTTTGTCACAATGTCTGCTCACTGGTTTCCAGCAGGGAGAGGGGGTGGTGGTGTGCTCTTCACAACCTTCCACCACCACAACTTTGCACTTCTACTTTGCACCTAGATCAACACACCCCTAGTTAGCTACTAAATTCTCTATAACTTCTGTGTTTTACTCCAACACGTTGTCCTTCCTCATTGTTTTTGACACTAAAATGACAAGTGATTCCAAAATGCCAGTTGGTGCGTCAAAAAACCCTTCCCATTATGATACATCATGAATCACCATTAACTTAAGTAAATAAAAGCAATCAATTTACCCCAGTGAATAGTACAGTGCATTTATGAGATCTACTTGCTCTGAAGACACTTTCACCACCTGGCAGCTGAGCACAGATAAAGTCCATCTGATCTGGAGACTGCAGCTAAAAAAGTACCATTTTCTCCTGTGATTTCAAGCTAAAGGAAAAGAGACAGGGAGGGCCAGAGTCTGGTGTCCTTAATTAAGAAAGGGGAAAAAAACCCCAAACTCATCAAGATCTGACTGAATTTTAGCCCAGTAAACAATAAACAGAACTGAAATGGTAAAAACAAAAGAAATTAACAGTACGTAAACAAGTTTCATTATGATACAAAATATTTACTGGTCGCGAACATCTGTAGAAATTCCATTTGTGCTGCATTATCATCTCAATTACACTGTTAAACCACTCAACCCCTTCCTTATTCTGATATAAGTGTTAAAAAAACACACACAAAGGAACACGTTTGAACTGATGAGCACAGCAAAGGAAGTGCAGATAGGTATCAGTCAAACTGTGCAAGCAACTTAAAATTGGAGGATGGAAGAAGTGTAGTGCTAAACGGCAAAGAGACTCAGTCCCAGCACATTCCCACTGATGTAAATCAAATGGCTGATGTAAATCAAAGTGATTTAAATTGCTGAATTTAAACAGGATTTAAATTATCAAGCAGGAAATTTTGATATGAATAAATCTGTTTGGGAGCATGGTGGGAATTGTACTAATTTTTCTAAGGAAGGGTCAATTCTTACTGATTGGTAACTACTGAAATGTGTTACTTGACAACTCCATATGTCCTCTGCCTGAACAAGCAAACCACTCTGCATTTACATAGCAAAATACTGTTTTCTAATTAATTTTTTAGAATACTTTCAGGGCACCTGTTATCTAAGAATAAAAGTTTATCAAATTGGGGTTTTGCTGTATTTACAAATATTTAAAGATTAGTAGATACCTTGGCTTTCACCTCATGGGAAGCAGGAATCTCTTCCAGCTGTCTTCACACTCAGCTTTCAGCCTTAAACTGAATCTAGAAAACTGATGAATACCCCATATCAGTATCAGCACAGAAGGCTCCTATTGCCTTTATCAGAATTTTAAGACCCCTTTATTTCAGAATACTTCCTCAATGTCAACCTTTGCTAGTTCAGTTTCCTTTAAAATTTCAGTATAAATATGTTGCTCAGTTGCTTTTTTTTTAAATGGTTGGATTATTTTAACAGGTGACAGCAAGTTTAGCCACAACCTATCCTATTTTCACATCTGATTTGTGTTTTGAAAATTAATTTTAACTTTACTAATAGAGCTCATAAATCTGAATTAAGGACTAGGAAAAATTATTTAGTGTTTCAGGTGGGGAGAGTGCATGTGTGTGTGTGTGTGTGTGTGTGTGTGTGTGTCTATTGAAAAAAAAATCAAATCACACTCCAAACAAGGGCCTCAGCAGAGACATGGAAATAAACACCTATGACAAACAATTCATGAAAGAATAACTACAGCTGACATATGAAAAAAAAAAATCACCCTCATCTGTCAGTTTAACCTGGTTAATTTTGAATTATCTTTTTGGAACACAGACTGCAAATAACCAGAGGACAATAGCAGAAGGTTGGATGGGGCTTTGAGCAGCTTGCTCTGGCGGAAAGTTTCCCTGTCAGTGGCAAGGGGGCTGGAAGTAAATGATGCTTTAGATCCCTTCCAACCCATTCTGTGACTCTATAACCACCTCAAAACCTGGGAGAGAAAGAGTTCTTTATGGACCTGAGGAAAAGGAGCTTTAGGATATGATATTCTAAGTACCTATATCTTGTTTCAAAATTTCTTGTCTTACTATTCTAACGCCACTGAAGTAGGTGAGTAACATGAAAATCCGGATGAAGTGCATGTGAGGGGTAGGACACTGCTATCAGTGTTTATTCACTGGGACAGGAACCATGCTATGGGAAATTTGAAAGAAACCCTTCAGACTGCTCTGCAGTGATCATCAGATACAGCTTAATTTTAGGTCCCCTGTATCCTCCTTCAGCTTGCAAAAAGCAGCATCACTCCTGTTTGCAGAGAAAAAAAAAAGGCAGCAGATTTTTCCTTTCACCAGACGAATTTGTTTTACTAAGTATGGTAGCAGTTCATGAGAAGGACACCAAGAACTGCTACTTTCACCAGGATAACCCACCTTGGGGTTCTTTCTTCTGTCTTAGTGAATTCTTCTCTTGCTGCCTCTGTCAACTTTCTGGGGCAGAAGCTGAACAAGCAGGGCACTCAGGAATACATCCATATAAAAGTGCTCAAAGCTACAGTGAATCTGTGAGTGTTCCTCACACATCAGTCCATGCCAAAAATAGGAAAAACTAAGGCAGAAATACTATGTTTGTTTTATAAAGCTCTTGTCAAATCTTTTTTTTCACTGCACAAAGAGAGTGAAAGTGACTGAACAATGTGGATTGGAAGAAATCATTGCAGAAAAATATCAAATTAAAAAAAATAAAACTAAAATCAGAATATGAGAGGTGGAATATGAAAGAGAGACACATTTTTTACGGTACCTTTTTTAAAGTATTTTTGCCATTCATCAAAACCCTTCATCTAACAGCTGGCTTTTAGCCCCAGAAGGACAGCAGTGCCTTGGCCATTGCTGACCAGCACACCACACAATGAGCAAGGGTGCACATCTCCTGCCTCCTAAGCCTCCCTGCAGCCCTGCACAGCCTGGACAGCTGGCTATTTTTATGTCCAGGATAGCGTGTGAGCTCAAAGCTTATTACCAAGGGTTTCCCCCTGCACACAGGAGTAATACCAAGGATTGTTTTTATTTTTTAATTGTGGAAATGGGGGCTCTGCATACTGTCCAACTTACAACACCTTACACTCTGTGAGGGATTTAAGCAACTTATGTGCTTCCCTTAACTTGTATTTTAAGAGTAGACTTTATTTCAGCATTTATAATTTATAGAATTAAGCAATTCTAACAATTTATAATTGTTTTGCTTAATTCTTTAAAGTTCCCAATGTGCTTGTTCATATGAACGTATTAAACTAATAAGTGCTTTTAATATTAAATATGGAAGAAATAGTCTTTTGATGCTCTTGTTTATCCTCCAAAAAAATCCCCAAACCCTGAAATCACACAAGTGAAGGGATCAGCCTGGAGCTCAGCACATCCTGACCAGGGACCAGGAGATTCTGCCTCCCTGCAATCCCCTTCTCTAGCCTGACCAGCAAAGAGAGGAGCTCGGAAGGATCCAACAGGACCCCAGGGAACAAGGCAGCAGTCTGGCCTCATTCCTTTTTACCTTGTGCCAATGGTGGCATAAGGGGGCAGAGTCATGCCCTTTTCCCAGCGCTTCCTCGTGTCCTGGACTAACACACACAGGTGTAACTACTCCAAAAATACAGAGATAGCATCACCTTGAGAATAGGCACTGAAACGAAAATGAATTTTATTTTTGCCCATCAGGGTCTCCTGGCTGTGTGGAATTAACCCTTCCAAGGCACTGGCTATTTGCTACTAAAATTAAAGATGCATGCAGTTTTTTGGCTGTGCTGAGGAAAGCCTGCAGCCTTTGTTACTGTATAGGCCAGAATATATTTCTAACATCACACTAAATGAAAATAGTTTCACATACCACCACTGGGAAAGATCTTGCCACTTCTCCATTCCCACACATCCTGCTCCATGAGATGACCAGATTACAATTCAGTTTTCTTAAAAGCAGTGGTCTACACCTGACAGAAGCTTCAGCCAGAAAGAATAAAGTCAACACTAAACAAATTTTAAATATGACCTAGTTCTGAAACTTCATCTCCTTTGTGTGACTGAGCCATTATTGAGATAAATCAGTATGCAGTAATAGGGGGGCACTGAATTGAAGCAGCCAGTAAAACCCTCTTGCAGAAACAGGGTTTTGTTGTGAGCTTTTACTCACACACACTTCTCTTGGAGGAATTAAACTAACTTAACGGTGCCAGGATGAAAGGCCTCTGCAGAAAAATGATTTTGGAGGAAATTAGACCTTTTTCCAATCACATAATTTTCTTGAAGTGTCAGAACTCTCCAATTCTTCAAAACTTCCACCTTACAAACGGAAATTAAAAGTATGGTCTCAGTTGTCAAAACAGGCATTTACCATAAATAAATCCATGACTCACTGTAAGGTTCTCTCTGTATTAATTCTACTGTCTTATGAGCAATTTCGGCATTAAGCCACTGAACTGCAAAGGCTTTCTTGTGTGGCTCTGCCCTGACACTTAAAAAAACTAATGCAACATCCTCTGCTACGAAGAGTGACAGAGCCACAGAACATACTTATCATGACAGAGAGTTTGTGAAAGTGCCTTTTCTTATAAAAACAAACCTTCAGTGGACATCACCTGTGCTGAACAAAACCAATCATACAGTCACTGCGCTTAAACATCCACACATACATGAAACATAGTACAGGTTCACTGCGAGGAATTTCTGTGCTTTTACATCAGTTATACAAAACACCACTCAGAACCAGTAAAAATTCAGATTTGTGTCTCTTCCCCTTGAAGGACTGACACGAGCCCCTTCCATGGAAAGAAAAGTGAAAGGGAAAAGGAAAAAGTGGGGGGAGAAAAGGGGGGGAAAGAAAGGGGGGAAGGAAGAAAGGAGTGGGGAAGAAGGGGGGGAAGAAGAAAGAAAAATAGAAACAAGAAGAAAGAAACAAGGAAAAAAGACAAAAGAAAAAAGAAACAAAAAGAGGGGGGGAAAAGGGGAAAAAATCTGTTTTTTATCTTCTTCCTTTCAGTCATAAACCCAGCCAACACACTTCAACAATCATTTGAATCTAATATTTCCTAAACTTGCAAAGATACCTTGCACTTGACATGTGGCTCTTGTATCAGTTTTTAATAGCTTACACTTTGTGATTCTTAGCTTTCAGAGAGGGAGTTTTTTCCCTGGCAGAGATGCAGAGGACTTCCAGAAATTTCATATAGACTAATTGTTTTTCTTAACTGTGAGAAATGACAGCTCTGTTTTTCTAAATTCTAAAGTTTAGAAATAAAACTTACATATAGGGAGTACTGGAAAACAGGGCCAGGAAGTGTTGACGTGGGACAGAAAAAAAGTTATTAATAAAATCATCCATATAAATGGCTCAAATGTAAGCAATAAGTTGGGGATTTCTGTAATATCTTTTTTTCACAGTTTGCCAAAACTCAGTTTCTTACAGGAATTAGGATATTTCTTCATGCAAGTATTGGATAAAGATTGCATAACTGTAGTATGAAGTATACAGTTACTGTCAGCAGTAACTTTCCAATATATACCCCCAAATTTGTTCTAAATATTACCAGTAGGATTTCACTTCTGTCGCCACAGACATCTTTCCATTTGTCTCTTTTCTTACATGTTCTGTAAGATGAACTAAGACTACATGTCTCAAAGATGAACTAAATTGAAGTTATAGGACACCTTTTATATCTCATTATACAAACAATCTCTTTACAACATGACAAAAAATAAGAGATTGACTCATATTGATATTTACAGAACAACAAAAGCAACAGAAGCAACACAAAACCACAGCTGTCAATAATGAGAGAGGAAAATAAGAACACTATTACTTCATATTACCAAAATAATATGAGTTCTACCAAAATAATGAGTTCCATTGAGTTCTAGAGTCCCAGGGGAAAGGAAAGGGTCTCTCTCATGGGACAGCCTATACATTAGGTGGGAAACTGGTTGGATTTTCCCATGCCCTCCCAACAATAGGTGCCCATATCATTTTTTGTCTTTACCTCAAGGCCAAAGGCAAATGATCCAAACTGAGCCCAGAGGCTTCTTGGACAGAAAAAACACTGTGCTGAAAATACATAGTCAGCTCCATATGTCCTTCTGCCTCCCTCCAGACCAAAGAAGGCAACTCTGTGACACAAAGACCCTTACTGAAATGTCAATATTATCAATGATCACTAATTGAGGAATGATGACATCTCAGTATTAGGACTGCAACATGAAACATGACATATAAAACTTTGTTCTGTCAACTCCCCAAACAATCCAAGTCTGCAAAAGGCAGACTTTTGGATCCTACAGATCATATTACAGAACACTGTGAAAAGTTCTTGATTCTTGTGGAAAAACTCAGCTCTTTTGCCTCAGACAGTAATGGCCCACATAGGTCTGATGAAAACCAGCACTGATTTGCAAGCTCACGTGTTTAAGGATATTCAAATCACCCCAAATATCTGAAGCACCAACTTCATATACTAAGGCATGGAGAGGATAGCTTGGACAATAAGAGGACAAGACTATAACTGTGGCTCAATCAAATGTAAATCTTCCAAAAATCCTGGCTGTTTGGAGCTGCATTTTGACCTCAGGAATGGAAGCTTATTCCTTCCCTTCCCAAAATATGAGACAGTACCACCCTAGGGAAAGGAAATCTCTCATAGCTGTTGAGTGTGCCTGCAGCACACTGCTTAGCAGATCCATCAGAAAAGAGGATCACAGCCACTAAAACACTGTGCTAAACCACCTAAAATACTTTCCACTTGTTCCACTGGTTTGAGAAACACACATTGCCTTCTACCTGCTCAGCAATCACTTCTGAAAACTGATTTATATTAGCAGTGGACATATGCAAAGAGGGGGGGGGAAGTGCATTGAAATGCAGCTTGTTGTAGCAAAACAAAGCTAATCCATCAGGAGGAAAAAAAACCCACACCACTTACTAAACCAACTTTAGAAAAGTGCAAATAGGATTTGGACATAAAGGATTTAAAACACACACATGTGTCCATTAATGTGTAAGAAGTTGCCCAGGCAATGGTTTTCACATGAGCTGTGGGCGACTTCCAGGGAATATGCAACAAGTAACTAAGGAGAGCCAGGCTGCTGTGCAGAGGCTTGCATTTGCTGAATGATTGCCATACACATTCCTCAGCCATGTCACTGGAAAGTGTTCAGAATTCCTGAAATCTGAACAAAACAAAGGTCACCACCCAGTTAACAGCAGTGCAGAAAATCACCTGGCATAACACTCTGTAAAGTTCTGATGGACACAGGACCCGGAGAGACAAGAAAACCAGAGCAACTAATTCAGCCCAAGTACATGGACAGGGGCAAAGTTCTGCTCTTCAGACTGCTTCAACAAATCCAACAACCTCTTCTATATTTCTGTCCTTCTATCACAGATGATGTCTGCTTAGCTCAGCTCTGTCCACCCCAGCCTGGGTTCCATCCATCCCACACTTTTTTCCTGTCCTCCCATCTGCTTCCTCAGGTGTCTGCATTTCTGAAGCACCACCTTCTTGCTTCTCCTTCTGAACCACAAGACCAGCCAACCAAAACCCTTAAAAGGATAGAAAAAAACCTGCCACCCCAAAACATCCAAATAACCAAACCAAGGTTAAAAGGGAAGAAATATATCCTATAAAATTAACCCTTGCAAAAAATTGTGTATTATAAAATGGGAAAAATATGGATGTCTAACTTCAAAAAATATGCCTGATATCACTTTAATAAAAGTTTTTACAACTGTAGGCATTTAGTTTCTTCCCTTTACAGTAGGAAAGACATTTCATCCTCAGTTTAAATACTAAATCTTGAATCATGTAAGAACTGTGTATTTGTAAACAAAAAGCACCTCTGAAATTATGAAATATTTTATGAGTCTGTTTGTGCTACATTTCTCACAGAGCCCAGTGTATATGACTCAGTCATAGTTTTTCACTTTACTGGCCTCAGTTATCAGTCATCTTTCCACATTTACAAATGTCTAAGTTTATAGATGAAAAGTTTAGAAAATCTCTTAAAAAAAAAGAAAAGTAATATTGTAAAAGTAACAAAAAAAAAAAAAAAAAAAAAAAACACATGAGGTGAAGTACTTTGGTCAAAATTTCTTACATATTCTGTTATTTGAGGCAAGCAGAACGATTTGCTCCTGCCATTAAATTTAGGGACAAGCTAGCTAGTCCAAACCTGCTCCCATAAACCCTTTACTTGACTTTATGTCATATCTTCACCATGCATCCACTACCACAAGACATAAGTCACAGATTTGGGAAGTAAATTATGTTAAAACTAGAAACAATGTCTCCTCCACTAGTGAGACTTACCACAGGGAACACACTGCACTAGAAATACCAATATTGCTAATACTTTTATCTGCCTATTGTGCTAACAGCTTGGATTCTAGCAAATGAGCTAATTCTGAAATAAAACATCTGAAGAGGCAGGTCAAAAAAATAAACAAAAAATCCCAAACAAAAAACAACCAAACCAGTGAACTTTTTTATCACTAACTTATACAATTATTATCATATTGCCCAGATTTGGATTCAGATAGAAGGAAAATAAAACTACATGTGAGTGTCTGTCTTGGACACAGCCCCTTGCTTCAATGTTACCTCAAGTTCCATATGCAAGTCAAGACATCACAATGGTAATAACTTTTTAGTTATGTGGGCCTTTCATAATTATTTAACCTAGTTATTGTTCTACATGGAATTAAAATGACCACAACACACTGAGCAGCCAAAACAAAATGCAATCATCACACTGCAAAGATCAAGCAAAACTATGTTTTTCCTTCTTTTAACAAGAGACCAAGTTTATCAATTTTCAAAAGGAAATTAGGAAACAAAAAAAAATGAACACAAGCCCTCCCCCCTTTTTCTTTCCTTACAGGAAAGACAGTTATCACCTACCTGATACAAATCTATACTGTGGGCAGCTGATGTCTTCTTTGGACTCAATTGAATTGAAAAGATACTCTCCTCATCATCCCCTTGCCCTTGAGGGTAACTATAGCAGTATTCCTGAAGGCACTTCCAATAATGTTCTGCCTGATGGTCCATAAACTGTACAAGTATTTCACTCCCAAATTAACTCCAGCCATGCTCCACAACTACCAGACTTTCAGCTGGAGGGTTGGAAAGGACCCTAAAGATCAATCCAACCATTAAGCCAGCATGGCCAAGCCCATCACTAAACCATGTGCCACATCTACATTTCTTAAATATCCCAAGGGATGTCAAGTCCAACACTCCCCTGGGCAGTGTGACCCAATGCCTGAACACCCTTTCAGCAAAGAAGCTTTTCCTGATATCTAGAACTGGTTGGTCCATAGAAAAGCATAGCTGGACCTCCGTGCATGGATCCTGGCAGTAAAACTGCTGTAAAGGACAGCAGATGCAAAATTCCAGGAGATATTTTGAATTGCTGATCAACTTGATTACTGAATTTTGAAGCAAACTTCATGGGACATTCTGCCTCCCCTTTCCTCTAGTCCATCTTCCCCAGGAGGGCACTGTGTACCTTCCCCTTACACATAAAAACCCCCACTGTTTTCCTCCTAGACAGCTCATGTCCCTCCTACATTGGGACCACAGGCAGACTGCATAGGTGCAGGACTGCAGCCCTGAGACCACCCTGCTTCAGGGCAGCAAAACATTAATTTGTTTCAGCTCCATCTAATTTACCCCAAGGCAGTACCATGTGAAGACACCATTAAGTGGAAAAAAATATAGTCCATGCCCAACTTCCCAGAACCCCTGTCTGGCTTTAAGTAAATGGACACTTTATCACCATGATAGGTCAAATTTTCAAAATTTTGGTTTTTCTGTTCTACATTCACAATTCTTCATTCCCCCTACCCACTGCTGACATTTTCCACGGCAAAAGTGTTACTGAGAAGGGCAGTAAACCTTACTATGACCATAAAGTGGTTTTGTTTTGCTGTAAATGAAATGGAGGAGGAGAGAAAATAACAGGGATTTTTTTGTTTGTTTGTTTTACTTGACGTAGAATACATATTAAAATGGGTTAGAAAAAATAAGCTCCAGGAAAATCCCATGGGGCGAAAAAAATGTAAAGTCAAATTCTCTCAGGTAAATTTTCAAAATTGCAGCAATCCAGCCTTTAAAGCTTTCAGTGTACAAACTACCTGGCATAAATTGGGGGGTGGGGGAAGAGAGAGCACTGCAACCTCAGTATCATATCTCCACTTTTACTGGAAGGCAAAGACTGCAAGCTCAGCCCAGAAACATGCAATAATAGAAGGACCTACAGATTGTTTTAAACCACTGCTTCATATTCAGCCATGGATTACATACCAGAACACTTCAGTCAGTTTCAAACAATGTGACCCCCATTCACTTACAGAAATCTACATCTTCTGCATGAGCCCACTAAAGCCTTCAAAGCCACATTACCTGCTTTGATGACAACTAAAAATATGGATAATGACTAGCAACACTGCTTGCCGAAAACATTGTTAAACTCGGTCATTTACTGTCAATAGCAGTTTTCCCTCTGCTGCCTCAGTTATGCACTGGAATGCAATCCAGAGAAATCAGAACAACAGCCACCAGCTCTGAAGACAAAAAGGAACAGCAGCACAGATCACAACTGAAATGGAACAATCCATTTAGCAGTCCAAAGGCAACTAGTGTGAGGTAAGGCAGTCAGATTTAAAGTCACTTCTGCAGATGCTAGAGAGTCTGAAATACAATATTCTGCATAAAGAGAAAGGGTAGGGAATGCAACAATTTCTTTTTTGGCAAAGTGCTGATCTATCCTCCTTAATGTAAGGAATTATCTTAAACGATTAAAAAACTCCTATACTTTCCAGAACTCTTCTACAATTTCATTTGCCATAGTCACCTCCCTTCCTCCTTTAGATGAAACACAATGCAGAAGTGCCAAAACATCACAGAAGATTAGATAGGAGCTAAAGGAAAGGGAAAGAGGATGCAAATATAGAAAATGGGTGAAATGTATCAGTGATTCTTAACCTTGTTGGACTATTACATCCCCTTTCACCATCAAAACTGATCATAAACCTTTTCACTTTGCCTTGGAGTACAGTTAAAACCCAGTGTGTAAGTACAGGTACAAACACACATACATAGGCATATTGGCTTCTTGGTTGTGACGCTGCCCAGGATCAGAGTAAGGTTAAAAACCAATTCTCTGCTCTTTTCCAAGGTACACAATATCCAAGGACTTTCTGGATTGGCCCAAGATTTTCAGAAGTGTCGTAAAGATGATGCAGAAAAACTACACCTTCACTGCAGCACTGAACAATTGTTCCTCTGAATCTGAAGAGCAGAGGAAAACGAAGTTGATTTGTTCCATTGAACCTGAAGTGTCACTGTGTGGCACACAGTAAAAGTAATGCAGGGAGGAGACAGAAAAGTGAAGACAGGAGGGGGGAGGAGGCACAGCCCCGCCTTCCATCAGTGAAAGCACAACTCCGCCAAGCTTCAGGTGATGAGAGCTGAGAACTTGTAGGACACTACAGAGCCCTATATGAAAACCTTACAGAAAGCCATAAAAAAAAAGAAAAAAGAAATCCTTGACCTGTTGATCTTTTGGTTTATTCCCTTAGTTATTCTGAAAGTCATACATTCAAACCTCTTTCCTGCTCTCTGTGTGCTGTGGTTGTGAAGAACTGACAGCAAGCAAACAGCAATAGATCACCTGTGCTACCAACAGCACTGAAGCACTAGCTTTAGCATTTTCACCAACTTCTAGAAAATGCAAAGTTCCTATGGGTGGACACACTTCTCTCAGGTCAATTGAACATTGAATTATTCTTATCTCCTTACCAATTTTAATTGTGTGTGGAGGCAAACAAAATCAGTGCGAAAGAGGGAAGTCTTGAAAGAAGGCAGCTCTTCCTGTAAGCACAGAATTTCAGCAGCTGCAATATTATTAACTACTGCAAGTTTAAAAAGACATTTTCTCTTAAGCCCTATGAAACTGAGTTTCAAGTATTCAGAAAGCAAACAGGAGCAGTTTGTAGCACTTTTGAACTGCAAACATTGGGAAACTAAAATAAGAGAGAGGGAAGCAAAAGAGCAATTGAAGTTACATGATTTTGTGATTCACCAGCTTAGACAAACTAGGAAAATATATATTTCAAATTAAGGCTCCCAAATTCCCACTGAATGTACAAGTATGCTGCTTATCTGAACAGCCTGTGAGATCCCAGACTGCAAAACTGATCACAGGTTCATAACTCCAGTTATGTGAGGCTGTAGCTCACATTTCAATTCACAAACCAGCACACCTGAAGGATTCCAGTCAGCAGCTACTGGCTGCCAGGCCTGTTCTTAAACCTCTGCTAATTCAAGCACATCTCTCACATGAATTATACATATTGGAGTGATATGCAACCAAATGTCTTATACATACAAGTGTTTAAATAAAAATGAACCGTGACTCCCTTGCTCCCTGCAGCTGCCCCTGTTTCAGTGGCCGTGCTCAGGAGCAGAGCTGTGCACTGACACCGGCTGTAACTTAGCTGAGGTTCAGTGTATGCCACCAGGTGAGCACGTTTGAACTAAGAGGTCCCAGATGTTTATCCTGGGATAAGGGTTGAATTTCACAAGAGGATTAAGATGTTGTAAGACAGTGCTACCCGCGGGAGGGACAGTCAAACAGATGATGGATCTGATCCAGCTAAAAAGTAACCCGAGGAAAGGGAAGAAGCGTGTCTGCCCTCGCTGCCTGCTCGGGGCCGCACAAGAGCGAGCAAAGGCAGCGAGCACAGCCCCGACAAGAGCAGGAAAGAGGAGACTTCCTCAGCGGTGGCACTCAGGTTACACCAGCTGAGGCCATTTGTGAAGCCTTAAGCTTTAGGTCAAGTTACTGTAAATTGAGGTTAATCTAAATGCAACCAATTGTCCTAACACAATCACATGTTAATATTTTTGGCGCTGCGTTAGCAGAACGAGTTTTTGATGTGTTCCAGACAAAGCTGCTCTTCCTGAACTTAACAATGCCTAGAATTTCACTGCAGGACTTTCAACGCATTCTGTTTGGTCAACTCGAAGCTGAGATTTCACTGGATACCCTATGCCAAAATACAACTTGCCCTGTTCCAGCTACGGCTTGTTGTACCCGAGCCGCTGTCTTTGAAAGGGACACACTTTCCATCAGAGCATTAAAGGTCATCAGAGGCTAGCAGTGCTTGAAGTGAAGAGTCTCTTCATTCCTTTCAGTTTGCTAAACTGAAACCTATTGTGCTGACTAGCTGCAAAAGGAGGTCAGCACAAAAACTCCTTGTCCTAAGGACAGTAATCACACAGGCGCACCAAGCCCGAGTTGGTATGAAAAGGAGAAAACAAATGGGAGAGGCCTGTGGAGTAAGAAAGAGATCCACCCTTATAGGAAAAGCAAAATAAAAAGGGTTACACAATGACTCCTTCTATGATGCTTACGAAAGAGAAGGAGCATTGCTGTCCTGGGATTTAATTTTGGTATCATCCCTGTTGTGTATTTACTACTGACTTTACCCCTGTGTGAGCAAGATCAGACATAGCTTATTAACTGAAGAGATGCTTAATCCTACTTAGTCATCAGGCATGAGTAAGGGCTACAAGTATTTGACCTCTTGTGGAAAATAAAACAAGTAAAAAATTATCTTCTTTTTTCATCTTTGCAATGCCAGAGATATAGACTTTTCCTATAGTGTGAGTGATGCACCCCTAAGCACCTGTAAAGTCAGGTGAATAGCAACATTACACAAGAAAGAACACAAGAAATGTGCTCAGGTTTGTGAACATATGCACAAGTGCATATTAAATACAGCAGGTGTAAGCTTTAACAAACTCCTCACAAGCCTGACAACATTCTGTGGCACCCAGTTCCAGTACTGGCATTATCCATGAATCACTAAGACAAACGAAGATGTTCCACTTTTCACTCTGGATACCTTTTTCAACAAAAATAGGAGACTCGGGTGGAGGAAGGAACTACTTTTCTATGGTGGAATATCTACCAACAAGGAAGACACATAACCAGATTTCTGTAATTCTGGACATGTCATTCTGTCCCTATACAGAGAAAGCTGAAAGGAGTGTCCTGCCCTCCTTTTTCCTTCCCTCAGGTGGAAGTGCAATGTGATCATTAACTTCTGGAAGCCCAGAATGGGTAAAGAGCAGGACTGGAAAATACTCTATGTTTCCAGCCGTGTTTTCTCTGACTTTACCTAATTCTGAATTGGCATAGTATACTTCAGCAGGGGAACAGAAAAGATGATCTAATAGGTTATTTGACTTCTGCCACGAGTTTCTCTGATCCAAATAACATTTTAAGTTTAGGTGTTTAAAGCACAATTTCCTAAGTACTGGAAGACTAACTTAGAAACGGAGAGTAAGACAGCCGCTATCAAACACACAACAGTGCTAAATTAAAAAATATAAAGTCTTGAAGAGCCTTAAAATAGGAAAAAGTAGCTCCAGCCTCTTTGTAGTTTACAAGAGAGCTCAGATGCAAATAAATGTGTACTAGAAGACCAGTGTGATAATTACACATGTAACTAGACAAAGAATGCATGGCAAGAACAGTCACAGGGAAAAGAAAAAGAGGTGATATAATTTGCAGTTATTATTATGTATTTGGCTATTATATACTAAATATATTATTTATTCTATATATAATGTGTATACACACACCTACAACCTCTGAACCCCACACATAATACGGATGCAGAGCCAAGAAGACTCTTGCACTGAAATAAGGAAACAAGAAAGCAGATTAGCTCACAAAGAACCAAAGAACTGATATAATGTGTTGATATTTCCTGGAACCGATCCAAAGATGAACAGCAGAGTTTTGGATGAACTGCAAATTTTCCCAGTACTTCCTCTGAACGCCAGGCTGGCACAGCATTTTACTAATCCAACTCAAAATCACAGAAAACAACTTTGTTTTTTGCCAGGTTGAACTAGGGAAGGGGGAAAGGTCCACAAAGACATTTATAAACTATTTTAATTTCTGTGCACATCCTAGTCTATGCCTGTGTATGTGCAAACTAGTTTTGTAACCCACGGTTCTCCTCAACAGAAGAGGATGAAATAGTTATAAATCCAGGTATTTAAAAGTTCAGCAATTGAAAACTTTCTCTACAACAAGATGCAAATTCAGGGTAGATCAGCAACTCATGAAACACAGCCAAGCCTATGCTCCCACACTGCATTTTGACAAAAGGCTTCCATTGATAACCTCCTGTCAGTTGACACAGAATCCTAAACAGTGGAAACTGCACAGTGCCTTCCACGAACTCTGGGAGGGAGGGTGCAAATTGTGGGGGAGGTTACAAGAATCACTGCACAAACTTGTACTCCAGCCAGTGAAGAAAATCAGAGCACACGTCTTTAAATAATTGTCTTCTAAAGATCTCTTTGGGTTTTTTACCCAGTTTGCTGAAGGACACTCAGCATGTGTCAGTACCAGCTTCTGGGAGGGTTTGTTGGGTGGCTTGCTGCCTGGATTAAGCACATCTCCCCTCCTTTCTCAGCATCTCTCAGTTTGGAGGACACATACACAGATTATATTTTCCTTTCATTTTCTTTGATTAAAAAAAATAATTAGAAAAGGCATTTCTTGCTGGCCTCATTGTGCTTGTTGTCATTTAATTCAGCTTCTTTTCCAAATCATGCAGTTTAATAATATGAGTGAAAAATCTAATAATGATTTTTGTGTAAAAAGAAGAGTAAAGCAGCAGCAGATTCTCAGCAGACTGTTCCACTGTAAAACTCTCCACTGGAGTTTACCAGAGAATAAAGAAAGGGAGAAAACCCCTAGATGTGCTTAACTTTTTCCTCATGTAAAAAAAAAAAAAAATCAAATTACGTTGAATTATTTTGTTAAATAAAAAATGTGATGCACACAAATAGCTAAACTTACCACACTGTTACGATTGCTAGAAATTAAGAAGTTTGGGAGTTTGCATTTGGTTTTACTGCAAAAAGCATAAATGTCTGAAAGGCAACAATTTTCAACTGCTTTAAAAAGAGTAATTTCTTGGGATTTATGTACTGCTTTCATGTTCTCATGGGTGCTCCCCAGAGTTCTTAGACATTAGTAAAAAATCATAATTAACACTTTACAAGTGAAACAAAGCAGATAATGTGGCAAAGCAGATTTTTGGCAACATTTGTGTATTTTTTTTAAAACGGAAATGGGTCTTTTTTTGTAATGAGGCAGTAGAATTTATATTTTTAAGATTAAAAGCATAGGACACATTGAGTATATTCAAATAACATGAAGACCATAGCACAGGAATCGAGTTACAATGAATTTCATAGCAAACTACCTCTTAATTAGGCTACTCTTAGCTCTTCAAGTGTCCCAGCCAGAAAGGATCTAGTGAGAGCTGAAAGTGCCCTTCCTCCTTCTACTTTTTCCTTTCTACAACTTTCACATTATAGCTCTGGCTTTCTGTCCCACATCTTCACGGGAAGACCAACTACCTGCTTATCTAAAAATCCTGCCTTTAGAGCTTCAGCACCGGAGCTTGGGAATAAGGGGAAAGGACAACCCAGCGCTAGCCTAGGCCCAAAAGTACCCGAACTGCCCTGGAGCTGGATGGGGACACAGCGCACCACAACGCTGCCCTGGAGAGAAGTCATTCCGAGCATGCCTCCTAAGCCTCTAGCCCCTTTGCTGTGCCTTGTGGAAAACACATGAGGTGTGAAAAGGGATTTGAGGACAGCTGGGCTGACGAAAAGATGGTCCCTGCTCACGGGGTCTAGTGAGTGACTGCGTTGCTGCCCCGGGAGTAGGTGTAAGCCGAGGCGAAGTGCTGTGCTGCAGCGTGTGTTTAAAAGCCTCGCTCCTGAGGAAGAGCGCCAGAAGGAAAAGAAACGTGGTTATGCCTCGCTGGTAACATCAGGAAAGCAACAAGATGTCAGTGAGGTCGTTCTACTTCCTGTTTGCGAAGGGCACACGCACGCATTCCGCCACCCCCGCCGCTTTGTACGGCTCCGGCCCGCGCTCCACCCGGCGCGGCTCCCTCCGCATCCCCGCCTCCCGGCCGGCCTCGCCGGGAGATGCGCCCAGCGCCTGGAGCTGCGCTCCCGAGGCCAGGAGGCGGGGGCAGCACTCGGCGCTGAGCTTTTGTTTGCCGCTGGCGAAGCGATCCCCACCTCCAGCCGGCCCACCGTCAGGAAGCGGGGCTGGGGACCGGCAAAGCGCCCGGCAGGGCAGCGGGAAGGGTGCTGCCCGCGGGGAAAGAGCTGCCCGCCACCGCACTTGCGGCCGGGGCTGGGCAGGCTCTGCGCGGCCCCGGAGAAACACAAGACTCCCTCCTCTCACGCACGGAGTGGGGGATGGCGTGAGGGAGGACCGCCACCCCGCCGCTTTGTCACCGAGACCTCCCCCGGAGGCCGGCAGGAGCTGCCGCCCTGCCGGACCCTCCCGCACGGCCGCGCCTCCCCGCGCAGCGGAGGGAGGCGAGAGGGAGGGACGTGCGAGGCTTGTAAACCGCACGCTGCCATCGCACCTCCCCTCCTCCCCGCCGCTCTCCGCCGCCCATTGTGCGCCCGGCAGACGGCGAGCGCCCAGCTGCCCGGTGCCCGCCCCCGAGCTCCGGGCACCCCCGCCCCGCCGCGGGGACACGTCAGGACACACACGCGTGTCCCCCGCGGCAGAGCCGCCCGTCTGCCCCGTAGGCCGGGACGAACACCAGCAGCACCCCCACCAGAACCGCTGGCGGCCGCGACCAGCTATAAATAAGGCTCTGCCGGAGCGCAGGGCCCGGCTCCCCCCACACCTCTTATTATTCATCGGTGCAGCCTGGGAGTGGGAAACTCCGCTTCCTACTTGCCGCTACGCTTCTACCGGCTCAGCCCCCGCCCCCTTCCCCCCCCTCCGCTCCTCGCTAAGCTCTTTAAATCCCAAGAAAACTTTGGGAAGCGATTCAGCTCGCGTGGGGAGCCGGGCTGCTGCACGCCGGGGCAGCCCAAGCGAGAAACCTGCCCAACTTTTCCTCCAGCCGCCAGCCCAGCCTGCGGAGTCACCTTTCCGCCTCCCTCCGCGGCGGGATTTAAAGGCGGCCAGCCCCCCGCACGGAGAAGCCGTGGCGAAACACGCACGCACACACACACAAAACCCTCCCCCGGCTCCCGGCAAGGCGCACGCCTGGCACCGCTCCTTCCCCCTTACCCCAGAGCAGTTCTACCCTTCCCCAGAAGGGGACGGGGGGGAAAAAAAAATTTGTCCGCTCCCTCCACCCCAGCCCGTGAGAAGTTGCGAAGCGTCCCGCCAGAGACCCTGCCAAAGTTGAGTCGAACCCCGTTCCCCCTTGACGAGCTACGGGGCCGACCTCCAGCTCATCCCGGCGAGCGACGCGGAGTGGACGGCCACCCCTGCGCCCCCCGGCCCGCATCCCCTTACCATGATCAGCGTGTGGTTCCTCTGCTCCGCCGTGGCGGGCTCAGCATCTTGCTGCTGTTTGTTCTGGTGCTGTTGCTTGCTGCTGCTGCCGCCTGTGCCCGTTTTCTTGGCCCTCTGCTCCAGGGTCCGCTGGTAGAGGCTCACCGTGTCCCTGCGCTCCAGCTCCAGCTGCTCCGCCTGGGCTTGCTGGTACCTGCTCTCGCAGTTGACATGGTGCCGCCGGCAGCCCTCGATGCGCTGCCTCAGCCGCTCCACCACCGTGCTGTGCTTGGGAATGCCGCCACTACCGGCGTTATTGTTACCGGGAGCGGCGGCAGGAGGGCCATGGGGAGTGCTGTTAACCCCGATACCGGCCCCGCTGAGGCTGCTTTTCAGGTTATTGTTGATGCAAATACTGCTGCCATTCGCGGCGGCAGCGGGGGCTGCAAAATCCCCCATCCTCGTCCCCGTGCACACTATTTTGGAAGAACTTTTTATCCTACACTTCACACATACAGTCTCCTCTGGGGTCCTGATGGGATACTTTTTAGAGAACCGGGGAGGGGGGGGGGAAGGGGCACCATCATGTATCAGGGAAACAGCGATCCCAAGCAAATGTTTCTCTTTTCCCCCAGCCAATCCCTCTCGAGAAGCTCCAAAACATTAAAAAGAGAGAGGGAAGGGGGGAGGGAAATAGAGAAGGTGCTAAAAGGTTATCGCCAGCAACACAACCAACACACACACACACACACACACAAACAAACACACATACATACACACAAAAAGCACAACAAACTAAGCAGCAGCAGTTCGGGTTAGCAAACTCCAGGAGATATCAGACCAGTTCCTTTCCTCCTCTTTCTTTTTTATAATCCATTATTTCAAAACAGATTCCATGAGATTTCCGGAGATTTTGCCAAAAGCCTTCTCTCCCCATGGATAAGGAGAAGCACGCGCCCCTCCACATGCACACACATACACACCGGTTCACACGCACGTTCGCACACACACATCCAAGCACAGGCACACGCTGGGTACACACGGCACACTCACTCGCACTCCACGGCATCAAAAG
Source organism: Fringilla coelebs (assembly GCF_963513975.1). Taxonomy (NCBI): domain Eukaryota; kingdom Metazoa; phylum Chordata; class Aves; order Passeriformes; family Fringillidae; genus Fringilla; species Fringilla coelebs. The sequence goes on along the minus strand of NC_140032.1, from coordinate 62,012,999 downwards.
ACAGGCAAAGCCGCTTGCTTATTGTATTTTCCTTCTAGAAAAAAGTTTTGGTGTTTATGCCGCACCGTGTTCGCAAAGTACTTTGGCTGCTCAGTTGCATTTCAACAGGAACCTAAATAGCAAATCCTCGGGCTGGGGGAAGTAAACACATGAACAATCCGGACCGAGCTGGAGAGGAAAAAAAAAAAGAAAAAGAAAAAAAAAGTAGCGCTCTGAAGTCTCTGCCAAACGCTGAGCTGATACAGCCTAGCGCTTTGCTCTGTCGTGCTGGCTGCTGCTCCTCCTGCCACCATCACAATGATCAAATGCTCTCCTCCTCCACCTCCTCCTCCTCCATGCCAGCGGAGTGATATCAGGACAGGAGCGCTCAGTAAACACCGCAGCGGCGGCGGCGGCGGCGGCGGCAGCGGCGGCTCCTCTGGGCCGTGAGGCAGACCCGGGGACAAGGTGCAAAACCCGGCACGGACGTCGCCCAGCAGGAGCGGACATGGCGCTTCCCCCGTAGCGCTCACGCCCGGCGGCGGCGGCGGCGGCGGCGCGGGGCGGGCGGCGGCGAGCGGGGCCCGACACCTGCCGGCCCCGCGGCCTCCCCGCACCGCGGGGGCGGGCGGTGCCTCCCGGCCGGCGCTCGGGGCCCGAAGGCGGCCGCAGCGAGAGCCGTGCCCGCGCTCAGGGCCGCGGCGAGGGCAGCGGCGGGGCCGGGCTGCCGGGGGGCGCGGGCGGGGGCCCGGCGGGCGGGCGGCCGGAGCCCGCGGCCGAGCGGCGTGTGCCGCCTTTCCTTTCTGTGTCAACTGTTGCATAATGAATGGGAGCGGAGCGCGGAGCCCTGCGCCTCCCCGGCACGGGGCTGAACTTTCTATTTTAAACAACAGAAGAAACATGACACGTCGGGCAGCAACATTTGTCCGAGCTAACGGTGGCTGCCTCCATATAGAGCGCGGGTGATTAATGGATCAAGAATAACATCCCGGGAATCTAGTTTTAAACCATTCTGCAGACAAAGCTTTTGTACCCACGATTGTCATTGAGTGTTATTTTCTATCTAGCCCTGTGAGAAATGCGTTTCCAATTTTTTTAATACATCTATATAGAACAGAATTACTCAGAGAGACACCCGTGTTCTCTAACATGCAGCTGATATAACGAAAATTGGGAACTCAAGCATTGGTAATGTAATCTGATTTAAACCATCTTCATTTTTGCCATTGCAGATTAGCATAGGATACTATTTCTAAGATACAGTGACAAAGAGCAGTCTTTGTCTTATTTAAGTGCTCAGCAGTATGAAATTTGGGGTTGATTTCATGCCTATTGCCACAATTCATGACTATGTTGAGATGGAACATAATAGTGGACAACTAAAAATAGCAATTAGTACCGTCCCTACGTTGAGATTAACAAACACATCTTCCCCCCAGGAAAGAAAACTTTTCTGTAGTATCAGTTTGAGAACCACAGTGAATTTACTTGAAGTTCTTCATGATCATTGATTACTTCGTTATCACAGAACCAGCACGGGGAAATTACAGTTCTGCTCAGAAGCAGCGTAAGAACGCGGGGAAACTGCAGTCCTGAGTCAATTATAGAGATTTGTGCCTCTCTTAATTTGGAGACGGGGGATGTGTTGTAATTTCTCTAGTAACTACTGAATTGAATAGTTAAGATTCAATTCAAGAATAGAAAGAGGAGGAAAAAAGAAGGGGGGAGAGGAATTTCAGTAGTAATAATAATAATAATAATAATAATAATAATAGTTATTATTGTTACTATTATGATTTTTTTCCTTTTTTTTTTCTTCAATTGAAATGGAAACTGTAATCAGGCCAGGGAGGGAGAAGGCTGTGAAGTATGTTTGACTTGGAGCGAGTACTTTTTGGATTCCTCAGCAGTGCCCCCTGCAGCCCGCAGCTCGTGTGCTGCAGCCTGGCTTCACAGAGTGCTGGGCAGCACTCGAGTTCAAAAAAAGAAGCGTTTATTACACCCCCAGGGTCAGAAATACATGTAAAAGCAGTGGTCTTCTTACAGACTGCTTTTTCGGTGCATTTTACAGAAGTTGTTTTCTTTTCCTACGACTGCAATTAATAGCATTTTTCAATCTCTATGAAGTCACACAGACACACCTTAACTTCCAGTATATCACTTTGGCAGTTGTCAACATGATAATTTTTAAGTGTAAGTTGCATTGCTATAGAATTTATTTTCAGCCTATTAAAATGTAGGAATTTCTTATCTCTCAGCTATGTACCTTGGTTCTGCCAGACTGCACAGCCCAAGGGGGATGATTTGAGTAAAAGAAGTTTTGGAATAACCAGTGCTTAGTGTTAGAAGTTTTGCAAACAAATAAATCACCAGTTTTGTGGAAATAAAATCCCAACCAATCAGAGAAAGGAAGAAAGAAACAAAACACAAAACTCCCCCGACTAAACCCCTCAATCTGAATACATTCAAACCCCATTTGATTCTGACAAAAAGATATTTTTTTATTGACTGAGGTTAAAGCAAAGCTGAACAAATATATATTTATTTCTCCAGTCATTTTAACAGCACAGGGGTGATTCTTGTATTATTCTACAGAACAATCTTTTATAAGATAAGGCACTCCCTCCTATATCTAAAGACAATCAATAGAATCAGAATTTTCATTTCATTAAAAAATGACAGTTGTCCTCTGTATTTTACAGCTGTCTTCCAGCACCTAAGAGCTAACTAAAAAATTTCTTCTGATGGAAGGTTTTTCTTTTAAGGCCGAGTATTGAGTGGCAATTGTAAAATAGCATAATAGAGATAAGATTTCACAGTTCATTTTTGCGTCGTTTATTTTAAGGACACTTACATAAACAATTACCAGCTTCTAAAAAGCTAATGTAAAATGAGCTATTTAGTGAACTATTTAAATCCAAATTTTGAGAAGGACAACACTTCTGCTAAGCCTCTGAGACTGAAAAAATAAAAATAGGAAACAAATTCCTTGTATTATAGCCTGAGCAATAATAGAGAGAAATAGAAATAGAGAAATCTCAATTTTGTTCTAACTACTGATTATTGTCATTAAAACAGATGTTCTCCACAGCCTTGACCAAACAACTGTTCAGTAGTCAGACATGATCACAGACTCACTCACGATTGTGTGTGCTCTTACTTTTATGACCATGAACTTGCAAACAAACACCTCTTCTGTAGAAATTCCCTTTGCACGCACAAATGTGGGTTTTTGCTCTATAACCTTTTTTTTCCCTGTTTGCACATCAGCTTTGGAATACCATCTTCACAACTGGAATTTGAAAAGAATCAAAATCTATCAGAATTCTAAATGATCTAAGATGAAATTGCTGATGGCAGCAGATGAACAGTAATGCCTACTGGTATCAGCTGACAGGACACTAATTACCAGCTACAGGAGATGATTGCTTGGTGTGAGATCTATTCAGTGAGTTACGATTTTGAAAAATGATAAAACAGGCCTGATCTGTGAAAAGATACGCAGTATGAAAATACAGCATACGTTCTCAAGATGATTATCATGACAGAGATCTGTCTAATTAGGAAGGAACTATTTTAATGCTAAGATATGAAAGAGCCCAGCTGGGAGAGGAATTTAGAGGAAGACACAGAAACATGACTGTTAAGCTGACAGCAAGTGCAGTCTAAGCATGTTCCAATGACAGCTTCTAAAAAAAAATTCATCTCAGCATTTAATCAATAGTGGTTTCAGAACAAGCACGGCCTTACAGATAATCTAGCTAGTCATATTAGTGGGAGGGACTCCATAAAAATAGATAAAATATGCCTTTGCAGAGTAACTGCAGTTGGTCAACTGAGCTAGACAGTTATTCAGTTGATGAGCAACATGAAAAATACCACTGTGAGGACAAATGGAGTCCCACACTATTAGAAACCACACTTTAGTTCCTGGCAATGCCATTCAAGTTGGAAACTCGAATCATTGTGACAGCAAGTTTCAAACCATCCTGGGCAAGAGGTTAACCTTGAGAGTGGTCACCTGGGCAGAAACCTTTCTGAAAGCTCCTACTATAACTAAATGGTTTATGTCTAAATCAGTGGATGACATGGTGAAATGGGCATCTGCTGGAAGGCAAACCTAGAGGCAACCACACAGTGTGTTCACTGAGTAACTTTGAACTTCTTGGGTCTGCAAGGAGCAGATTTCTTATATATTGAAAAGGGTGTCAGAGGATTTCTGCTGAAGGTTCTCTTGGACACAGTGCTACCTAACAGCAACTCAAATGTGCTTCTGGTGCTACCACAAGCCACTGAAGTGCATACATCCATGGCCAAAAAAAGAATAATAATAACAATGTCATTTGGAGAATAGTAAAAGCAAAGCTGTATATTGAGGGTTCACTGAAATCTATAAACTCCACAACCTCCATGAATGAATGTATGTGAGAAATCCCACTGCAGCATGGCAAAAATTCTCATGACAGTTGGGGTGAGCACAAGCTATGGCTGTTAGAACATCCAGAACTGTAGGAATTCTTCAAGGGATGAACCGAGTCTGGAGCAAAAAAAAATATTTTGCTCTAAACAGTTAAGGAAAAAATCCTCAAGGGGAAGCAACAAAGAAAGCAAAAGGCAGATTCAGAGGCACTGCAGGAACTGGAGTAATCACTCTGTGAAAATACAAACAAAACGAAAACACCCTCAAGACACATTTTCCAGCTTGTACATGTCAAGTTGTAGAACATGGGGAATCCAAATCAGAATTTTTACAAAATCTTTCCAGTTGTGACCAACACTGAAAGCCCCAATTCAGCAGTTCTTATAACAGGACAGGCAAATGGATTGAGATACACACACCTAAGTACTCTGCTGAATGAGGGCTGGAAAAATATGGAGAAGGAATGCAAAATGTAGACTCGTTCCCTCCTGCTCTGAATTACAGATATGCCACAATAAGAACACAAAGAAGAAAAGTAAATGCCATGAACAGGCATTGTTGTCCACACACTATCCTACCAGATTAGTAATATTACCATACATCTTAGTTTAGGAAGAATTCAGAGAATTAATTCTGATATGCCACAGTTATGTCCTTCTGTTAATTTGAAGGTCTAGTTTTGATGCTAACAGCTGTAGGAGACACCCATGGAGACAGCTAGCAGAGAGCTTGAAGGGGAAAGGAAAGTCATCACTCAGGCATAGGCCCCATCTCAGCCTTTGATCTGTCACACTGCTCTCAAGAGAATAACTGAGGGAGGCAGGGGAGTGGAGAGGATACAATGAGAAGAAAAGACACTAGGAAAAATCTCAGAGAGATGATTCTGGAGAATCCTTGAAGCTTTCACTAGAAATATACATTAAGAAATTTAAATTTCTTTAGTCATCTTTAAACTGAGTAGCCCACTGCTTCTCAGTAATAACTGCTTCATTTCAAATGAATAGCCTGAATTCACAGAGCAACCAGCAAAAAATCCCCTACCACTGAAATCAAATGCCCAGCTTTGGTAATGAGGAAGCAGTCAGGGGATTTTTTTCCTCTAAGGCAATTCCTATATAGATATCAGCCATTTATAAGAATTCCAGTGTGAACACGATCAGTTTGAATTTTTTGAGCCAGAAGACAGACTGAAGCTTCTGAAAACTATCATTCATCCTCCTCCATATGGAAAACTGAAAATTGTTCTGCAAGCCTTGGCATAACCAATCAAGTTCAACATTCAAATAGGAACATTTTTACAAATTCTTAAATTACAGGGAACTAGGAATAGGGTAATTTACCATAGTGGTAATTTTTTGTAAGTTCCTTCAAGAACAAGAAATACAATATTTTCTTCCCTGGGCCAATGTGCTGACTGTCAACAGCGTTGTTTCATTGAAACTGCTAGACTTTACAACCTACAAATAAACCTTTATATGACATATGTTTGCAAACCTGTATTGAAAGCACATCACATGAGGTATGAAAGCATATGAGGTTGTAGCCTTGCAATGAGTTTAAAATCACCAAAATCAAAGCACTTGTGCAATCTTTGCACAATCCACAGCACGATGAAATCTTCAAATACATTGTGACAAACTGTATTTCCACAGGATGTTTGTTTCATTCTGTACAAAGAATCGTCAGTGTTCACCACTGAGGAGCATATTTAACATTTTTTTCCCCCTTTTAGATCCTCATATCACCTCATGGGTTTTTATTAATTTAAACCCTGTTCACAGACATTCATCTCCTAAGAATGGCTACCACTCGTGCTCCAGTGTTTCACTTGTACCAACAAACTGACTTTCACAATTCATGGCAAGTGAGAAGACAATGGAGAGCTACATTACATTGCTAAAATGCCCCAATTGAGCTGACTTTTTATAAAGACTTACACAACTCAGAGCATACTATGTTTTATAAGAGCAGCCCACATCAGCTTCAGTGGAGTCTGTAGGTGCTTAGCATTTCTGCCAGGCTGTTGTCAAATCATGTACCTGGAGAATGGGGAATGCAATTAATGATCATTTGCAAGAAGCAGAGTTTGCTTGAACTGAGTAGCATCATGTAAGAAAGCTCAAACATTTAATCTCAAACACATACAGTTCAGTGAATTACAGGCCAGAATTACAGAGTTACAGTGAATTACAAAACCAGAATTAGACCTTCCAGGAAAGAAAATACTACATGCTGGTTTTCAGTGATATTTTAAAAGAAATCTTTTTGTTCCACTTTTTTTTTAGACACACCTTTTGAATAGGTTTTGCTTCAGCTAACTCAAAACATACTGTGTTTAGAAAGTACTGCTTAGGGAAAGTTTACCTGAAGCCAGAAGATGCTAAAGAGATAAGATGTTAGAATAACAAGAAAATTTGTAAAAGGATACAGAAATAATCCCTGATCACTCTCAGTCATGTTAACCAAACTAAAAACCAAGTAACTATGAGCTCCATTAAAAACCAAGCCTGTGTTCAGGCTATTTCCAGAAGTTACTGGAAAACATTCTTCAGAAGTCTAGGACGCCTCCAATCTTAGCTCAGGCTTGCAGCTAAGGGTTTGCAGAAAACAACAGCTGATTAGATTCCAGTTAGACAGGGAAAAAATCCTTCTCATAGTATGAATAGTGAGATTTACATAGATTCCTTATGAGGGCATTGAGTCTCCAACATTGAAAGCTTTAGGAATTGTAAGACAAATTTGTCACTAAGGACACCAATGTAATTGATTTTGCCATGGAACAAAGTGGTGGATTAGGTTCTTAAAGTTCCTTCTGGTTCTAAATTCTCATAGCATTACATTTACTTAGGGAGCCTGAAAGCCATAAATATATTTAAGCTGTTAATAATTTCATTTATTTAATTTTGGCTTTGGTGTACAATGAGAATGTTATATATGAACTTACTGGTTAAGACCACAGGTCCATCTAGCACAGTGCTCCATCTCCCACAGTAGCCATGGGAGTGGACACCCAGGAAAAAACAGAACAGTGTAAGGACATACTGCCTCCCAGCCTTCAAACATTTTCAAGTCAGATTATGTGATTTATCTAGTTAGTGGACTCTACAGCATCTCTTCCAAAGTTTGTTCCAGTCTCTCCTTGCCTCTTTACAAATTCCTTGACCCAGAAAGTCAATTGAGGAGTACCACCACAGGTCCCACATAGGCTGTCTGAAGAACTAGTTCCTCTGGTTTGTTTTGAATGAAGATTTTACTATCTTCCAATATCCTTCATGCTTGTATTAGAAGAGCCAGGAAAAAGTCAATCCCACTCTACTTTTCTCCAGACCTCTCAGTTCTGCAAACTCCTTCTTACCTTCCCACTCTGTCATGTGTATTTCCAAATAAGATTAATGGATATTCAATGGATGGGTTCTTGCATGTTGTAATGGCAATCGCAGTATACCTCTGACCATCCTTGGTCATCTACAAATAATTTCCGTTCTGGAGTATCCTGTCCCAGATAAATGGACCAGAACCCTGGATTTTTGCAGTAGCATATGGACTTGAACAGACTTGAACAAAACAAACCTTTCTGGTCTGTTCTCTATTTATTTATCTTTTTTTTTTTTTTTCTTGAATTACTACTGCTAAGTGATGTCTTCATGGAACTGTCTATCGTAATGCAATGGTGTTGTTCCTGAAGATCTTTGGGTCAGCTTAGAAATTATCCAAGATGTGAAGATAGGATTATTCTTCCCCAAATGTACCACTCTACAGTTATCTACACTGAATTGCACTCTGCTTTTTCTACAGTTAATCTTTCTGTAGGCTATGCAGTCTTCCTCATCCTAACTGCCTTGCATAGCCTCCTATAGGCAGCAAAGCCTTGTCACCTTGCTGATAACCTCCCTTCTTCAGGACATTTGACAATATATGGAATAGTATGGAATTCTGCTTGTGCTCTGCCTCCTGTGCAAGAACTGACCATTTTCTTCCATCCAGTGCTGATCTAAGGTTCCCATCTTTTCAATCATATTCTCATCCATTTCAGCATCTTCCTTCTTATGCCAGTGACAGTTTTGTGTTGCTTGATTTTCCTAAAACACCTTAATTAAAAAATTCTGTCAGATGTCTTTTAAAAACCTGAGTTGACTGTATCAGTCAGATGATCCTCATTTATATATCTCTGATCATTTTAGAAGAACTCTGAGAGCTTTATTAACTCTCACTGATAAGATAATATTTATTCAGGTAGATACTAATTCTCTCTCTTACAATATCTAGTCATTCACCTGGAACAGATGTCGGTTTGAAATTGTTGGATACCCTTAAACCTTTCTTAATGATGGACATCATGTTTGACACCTGATTTTCATGTACTGAGGAACAGTGAAAAGACTTGTTACATGCTGCTTTTAGTAGATATTTCATCCCTGAGTTTTTTTAGAATTAATGGGTAAATCCTTCAGATCCTGGAGATTTAACTGCATTCACCTGCCTTTTGTGCCATTATGCCTTCCAGGTATTTCAGTTTTAGAGACAGTCTCTGCCAAGTTCCCTGAAAGGACTCTGGAAGCATAACTTCCCTGATTTCTTTGTGTTGGGTTTGTGTGGCCAGGTTTTGGTAGAAGGGGAGAGTTACAATGGTGGCTTCTGTGACAAGTTGCCAGAAGGTTCCCCTATGTCTAAAGGAGTCAATGCCAAGCAGCTTCAAGATGGACCCATTGCTGGCCAAGGCTGAGCTCATCAGTGATGGTGGTAATGCCTATGGGCTCATGCATTTAGGAAAGGGAAACCACCCACCCTGCACAACTGCAGCCACAGAGAGGAGTGAAAATACTTGAGAGAAACAACCCTGCAAACACCAAGGTCAGTGCAGAAGGACAGGGAGGAGTTTTTGCTCACGGTGGTAATGGGTGAGTGATCTCTCCCTATCCTTAACTCATATGCCTTTTGTTAATATTTTCTCTCCCCTGGCCAGATGAAGAGGGCTGTGACAGAGCAGCCTTGGTGGGCACCTGGCATCTTGGCAGGGTTATCAAACCCATCTTCCACAGTGAACAAAGGATATAAAATTGTTCAGCTTCTCTCCAGTGATTTGGCCCTCCATGAGAGTTCAGTTTATACTCTTGCCATTTTCAGACTCACTGACAATTTCTTCCTTCCTGATGGATTGGAAAAAGAATATTGACCAATTTTTGATTCTCAGTAGTTAGGTCTCAGACTCATAATAGTTATAAGAGTATATCTATCAGTGTTTATGATATTTATGATACATTGGTTTGGTTTTGTTGTTTTTTTTTTTCATTTGCATATATCTTTAGCTTCTAGAAGAACACCTTCTTTATTTTTCTTTGCTGTTTGTCCATGATTGCTTATTTGTACTTCAGGTGCATTCAGTAAATAGTGTGCATTGACACTCTGCTGCCTATTGGGTCCCCTTCTGTAGTCTTCATCTTGCCTTTATGGATTTAATTGTCTTGTGTGGATCCTTTGTCTGTTCTTGGTAAACTTTCTCATTTTCACATCGTTCCCCATGTTGAAATGAACACAACAGTAGTGGGCCTTTTGACCTCTATTGCTCCCCAAAGATATGGAATCCAAGGGTGTTGGGTCATTCTTAAAAAGCAATCTTAATGTTCAGCAAGCTAGATATGTATATATGCATATATCTGCTTATGTATGTGTGTGTATGTATTCGTTATACGTAATTGTGAAAATTTTATATATATATATATATATATTATAGGGCAGTAGTGGCTGGTAAACTGAGAAACAACTGCAAAAGGACTTCTGGTTTTCCTGGATGTAACCAGGCATAATTGAGGGTTCATTTGGATCTGTTCTGGTTCCTGAGTTTGTCTGAAATACACACTGATAATAATTAGCATCTATAAACATGTGGTTCTCAGACCTTCCTGAGTGTCATCATTCCTCTTTGCAGAGCTTTAATGAGCCACAGAACAGAGAAGTGGCAAAAGACAGTACCTGTGATTCTTCATTTCACTCTGCTACCTATATTGGTATTGCCTTTATTTATTAGGATCCCAAAACTACTGGGGGCATTGCTTTCTAATTGCTACTATAATTACAGTTGATTTTATGTAGTAAGCATGCCCAGATGAGGTGTTTACACCCTTATTTCCGGTCCTTCTTTCACCTGTTTATAACAAATATTTGTGTTGTATCAATGTTACATAGAATGATTTTCATGCAACAGATATTTCCAAGTGACTTGTTTTTTAAGCATGCTTAGTATTTGATAGCTCATCAAGGCATTCTGATTAAGGTGATACAGACACAACATTCACTTTGTTGGGCTTTGAGCTCATCAGTGTTCCCATGACTCGTGGGACATGTTCTAGAGAAATCCAGTGCTACCATCCAAAACCACTAAAGCACTGTTTTTGCAGAAATACATAGTCCATAAACAATACCCCATAAACCAGGAAATAAATAATAGTATTTTTAACTTTTGCAGGGTATAGCATCAATACCTTTATGTATAGATTTGGTTTTTGTTTAATTCTTGTCCTTGAGATGTACAGTCATTCATTTTCCACTTCACCTGTCTGACTCCCATTTCTTCTATTAACCTAAGTTACTCATCCAGTTTTTTAGCAATATTTTGATACCAAGGCAAGTTCTGTGTCACATATCATCTCAAGATGGAATATTCAGCAGCTACACCCTTAACCCCATTTTACCAGTTTTGTACCAAGTGCAGCTAGGCACACACCCAGCTGAGAAAAAATAAAATGTCTCTTTGATGGGGTTTCCTTGGTGTTTAATGGCATACTACTTCAATTTCTATGTCAGTGTCACACCATTGGGTGGAGGTACAGATTAGGGAGCTTTATGTGCATAAGGGCACTTCATGATCCAACAAAACTAACCAAGTTGCACATTGTATTTATGAAAGCATCTAACTTTGTGCAGGTACAAAAAAACCCAAAAAAACCCCAACAAACCAAAAAGAGACCTCAGGATTATAGAGTATCATTCCATAAAGTGCAAAGAGACTGAATTGGCAGAGTTAATTATTATTCAGCTGTCAATGTCATTTTGTTAACAAGTGAAGAGTCCAGTAGAATGCATACTAGCTCTCTAGGCCTATATTTTGCACACCATAATTTTATAGCAGTGACACTAACAAGCCAAAAACTGGATACAAGGTTTCTCCATTTTTCTCTCATGACTCAGAGAGCTGTCACCTCTCCCACATTGCCTGGTACAGTAATTACATTGGAATTTCACCTCCAAGACATAGTAACAGTAGAAGTTTGGTACTCTAGCAATATTTAAAATTCCCTCAGAGTCCTTGCTAATGTACTGATTCTTTGCTGTGCTGAATCAGCACAGAACTGAAAACCAATCTCTCCTCTTAATCACTGACAGAAAGCAGTGCCTTTGCAAGGGCAGAGTCAACAAAAAACAGGATTAGAGTAGACTGAGAGGAGCTGTATCAAGTCCTATGGCATTATTTAAAATTATCTAAAATCAATAACCTTTCACTTCTGGAGCATGAGGTTCAATTCTGCGTTTAGCCATGAATGAAAATGAGTTCAGCAATCTTGGGTCAGGCTCCACAGAATCATTCATGTGATTCCCATGACTGGCAGATTTTACTGTAGAGAAAGAACAAAAATTAATCAGAAAATAAAAGCGAGGTTTTGTCAGGTTGGAAAATCAAACAGCAGTAAAGCGTTATGTCAGAATCACAAAACAGCGAATTCAGATCTGAAGGTTTGGACCTTCATTCAACCCTTGAATGGAGAGAATGAAGAGTGGAATAGAAGGTAGGATTCACTGTAAGCACAATGGAGCAGCCACCACGGCATCAATGGAGCACTCATGGAAATGGCTGTGACTGGGAAGTTTGCACACCCATGGACTGGCATTGCCCCACCTGTTGACATGAGTTCCAGGGTGCTACTTGGAATCAAAAAGTAATCATTCTGTTCCCATGACAGTGAAGAAGAGTGCAAGTCCTTCTTTTTCATGAGGGAGCTCAACCCGAGCAATAAAAAATACAAATTAAAACCTAAAAATACACATGAAAGTGAAAAAACTAGAAAAGGACTACAATGAGAGTGAGAGAAAAGTGAAGAATGGGAACCCCTCATCTGTCAATCCTGTTCTCAGTTGCTTTGGGTGACTAACAGGAACCTCCCACACAAAATTAACCTAGGTGACACTCACTGAACTACCTCAGTAAGGCCAGTGGAGAGTCTTTTGACTCTGTACATACAAGTGCTTTGTGATTAGTTTTTCTCCTTATGTATAATTCTTATTTTCTTTGACAAACACTAAACTTTGTATTGCTAGAATTCTTTGAAAGCAACCACACAATGATGCACTGTCATTTCAAGGTTTAAATGGGACTGACAAAAGGTGGTATCTTTCATCTGGTGACACAAATCAAGACACATGCCTGATGCAGATGATTTTCATATACACCTTCAAGAAGGAACTGCATCCATACATTTGGTTAAACAACATCTGCCTTGAAAGGATGTGGATTCCAGCTTGGAGCCCTGTGCATTACTGTGGTGTAAATACTGTAAAACTCACCTATACTTCTTCAGTCACTGCTTTGTCTAAAAATTAAGAGCCAAAGTGAAAAAGATAGAGAAACACAAGAGATTGATTGGCTTAACAGAAATATACGCTGCAACTATTTCTGAATGATTTAACTGGTTTACTTTACTAAAAAGAGTAAAAGACACTCAAAAAGTGATGTCTAAAGCACCCATCACCTTTGAAGCTCTTCAGATTGTGTTTAACACTCCTCAGTCATCCTGCTGTGTGGGGAACCCTCCAAATAAAACTCTAGAAAATCTAGAACAAGGAAACTGCTGCTGTTTTCATCCAAATACTTGGATAGAATTGAAAAAAATCCAAATGTGAAAACCTATCGGTTTCACAGCATAATTCTACCTGTTATTTGCCAAATTTACAGTACAGCCACCTTCCTCCTTGCACAATCTCATTTTTGAATTGTAGAAAATCTTTACTTATTGTTTTCCTTCCTCTTGGTGTGTCCAAGACTTTAGAGTCAGGCTGGTGTTAGTGTATTTTTTTCCCCTCTAGATTCTTGGACAATGTGGTCTTCTCTTGGGAAGAGACAGTGTCACTACCACCAGGAAGGAAATGCCCTGTCACACTCCGAGGTTGTAAAATAAAGACAGTCTTTCAGCTCACCTCTCACTTTCTCAATACCACTTCAGGAAATATAATTTTACAAAAAAAGAAAAATTAAACAAAGAAGAATAGCAGCAAACCTAATTTAACCATCCTTTGACTAAATACACAAGGCACATTAGAACCTAACCCACTATAGTCTTATTTAAAAATGGGTGGCTGAAAGGTTGCTGCAGGATTTAGAAGAAGAAAACAGATTGTCTTGGAGGCTGATGCCAAATAACTCATTGGCTGAGTTATCACTATTCAGTCAAAATGTACAAGAAGAAACCACGTAAGTAATTTAGACATCTACTACCATGGAATTAGGCTGTGTCATGTCACTGATGAAACAGCCAAATTCTCTGACAGTGGTGAGTTATTCCTTTTCTCACTGACAGAACTGCCTAAAGAACCATCAAGGCTACAGGTGTGGAAAACATGAGATCTCTCCAAATTTAAGTGATAAAAAAACCAAGTGTTTTATTACTTTACTTTAATCTTTATCATATATGTTTGGAAAAAAAAGAACAGCTCCAAAATGTCATCTATAGTTAGGCAACAATGGGATTAATTTAAGCTCAGTATTTAATTCCTGTAAGGAAGTTTTCTTCCAGACCATGATCTTTGCCATTCCCACCTCTGTCTGCTCCCAGTCTCTCTCATAACTAAAGATATATCTTTCAGCCCTGACAAAGCAGTATAAAGTACTGGGTGTTTTATTACAAGTTGTAATTCAGTCACTTTGGAGGTGATTTTCTTTCTCTAGTAATGAACTAGAGGAAGCTGGTAATTTTTTTGTTGCACTTTAACATTGCTAGAGAGGTCACATACTGTGAGAGAATAGGTGTTTAGAAATATTTCTCTACCTGACCTGATTGCCTTTAAAAATCCTAAAGGAAGTGAAGGTATATTCATTCTCTTGTGTAATTTTAAATATTTGCTTTAAAAACCTAGCACGATCTCAAGAAAAGCGAGTTTTGTGGGCCTGATTTCAATTTGAGCAGAGCTTCAGTTAATAATGTAGCACACATAAACCCTCTTTTAAAAGTTCATAATATTACACTGAAGACAGAATTGCTAAAGAACTTTGTTAATTTTTCCCCCTATTAAATCAGTGTTACAGACTTCCAGCAGATGTCTTTAACAGACATTGTTAATAAAAGTAGTATTGTATAAAATAAGTTCAGACCATTTCATCAGTACTATCTTCTCCCACCATTAAGAGCAGAACTTCTCTGGTATCTTGGTATCTTCAAATTATTTCATTAATGAATAATGCAAAGAAACAGTACCTCATCTCCAAACCCTATAAACCTCTGTCAGCATCCATACTGTTCCTATATTAAAAAACTGTGACTTCTTCCATTTACTCCCTATTTGTACAGCTTTAAAAGCTGCTCTTAAGAATGTGTTCTACTAGAAATTTTACTAGAAATTCTACTAGAAATTTTAATCCATGGGCATCCATCTCAGCATAAGCTGAGAAAAAAATCCATCTGCTTTTTAAGCTCTTGGGTGCCAAAGTGGTTTTTAAGTGTCAGGTGTTTTTCTGAGCAATGTATCAGCTAATAAATGTACCTTTGAATGTTTAACTGTCTGGGAAATGTTACTAAATATAATAAGTTTTTCAAAGCCAAAGTCCCACCAAAGGTGATGTCTCTGGGTCAAACAGTCTATAATACTACATGCCTGAGATAAGTACCTAATTCCTGCCATAAAATAAGCTGTGTTGCTCTGATGTGAAGGTGCAGTTCTTGGTTTCCAATAACTAGGCTATTTATTCACCTAAGTAAACACAGGTTTATGAGCTACACCTATTTCCCTCCCATCTGTGCAGGTAACCTGATGATACATAAAGTGCAAGAGTTTTCCTAGGTCTTGACCAAATCTTATCTTTATGTTGGTATCAGCTTTCTCCCTCCAGAGCCTGATTTCCACAGAAACATATTGCCTAGTAAGATGGGAACAGCAACAAGTTCTTGGTTTGGGGAAGTAGGAGCCAGGATCTAGGAAAACCTTATGAAACATCTGGAGACACAATGGGCTTTGGAGCTGAGATTCTCTGGAATAATTCTACTGAAAGCTGTGAGGTTACTCTTTTAACATATGTAAAAAATATGTATATTTAGACTGGGTAAATTAAAGTAGACTTTGGTTCATTAGAGGTACATAATACTCTTTCTTACATCCGTGTGTGAAGTGAGAGAAAAAAAGAAGCAATGACATAAGTTTGGTTAAACCCACCTCCCTATTACAGACCTCTAAGATCTCAATAAGAAACCTTTAAGGCTTTCAAACAGGAAAATTCACCTGAGAAGCCTGTCCAAAGCATCCCAGTTTTAATATCCCCTATTATACTCTGGTAGTAAAGCAACCATAACAACCTTGAGTTATCCCCCAGACTCAAGCTTAGCTGTACTTGCCTAGAAATACATAGGATCCACATTCAGCACAGATATTGCCTGAAAGAACTGCTGATGTGATTAGGCATCCCATAATTAATCAACACTTTGTGATGCAAGATAACTCACCTGGATGGCCTCAAGAAGTTTTTCACATCTGAGAAACAAAGACAAAATCCCAAACATATGCAAGTCACAATTCTGCTGTACCCCTAAATATAATCTCACACAGCAGGTAGCCTTGCCCACCTTTTCTCTATGCACCTTGGCTGCTTCATCTGTTAAAAACATAAATTACAGTTTCCTGGAGAGGCCAAAATTTAGAAGGATGCCACCACACACCAGGGAGTTGGTGAATGACTCTAACATCTGAGAATAGCTCTGAGTAAACTGCAGCTTTTCTGTCATGAGTGGGATAATATTTTCCCCCTCTAAGTACACAGATTTCATAGCAATATATTCTGTTGCTATTTAGGATTCACTGGCCACTTCCATTAGAAATGTTCTGACCCTTATAACCAGAGCTTTTGTTACAATGTCCACTGCAAGACAAAATTCATCTCATTCTGGGTTCCATTGCAAAACCAGCACTATGAGCCACCTTCACTGAAACTTTTGCAATTCTTTTGGCAAACTTGAGGTGATGTAAAAACAACAGATAGCTTAAGGGCTAGTGTCAGCAAAAAAATCTCAAATACAAATTGATTTGGCTGTTTAAAAATCAAAAAAATGATGAATCCTCTGTATTCAAAGAAGAAACAGCATTGAGTGGAGGGTTTAATCCAATGATAGAAAGCAAAGCAAATGATTGTGTGAACCCCAGTGAGAACCAAAATAGCAGCATTTTACACTGCTCTATTTATAACTCCATAATTTTAAATGGTAAGACCAAAAATAGTCATTGCAATATGTTAGCTCAATGTAATCTTTCTTTCCAAAAGAGATAAATTAGCCTAATTTTTTTTCTTTTGTAAAGAGTAGCAAAATAAATAACAAATATTTTTCCAGAAAGTTTTAGAGAGTGTTTTTTTTGTTTCTGAAGTTTTAATCTTTTGTGGCCAGAGTTCCTGGCATCTGAATGTGGTCTTTCCTTCATCTTGATTTCATTTAGGATCTACATCTATCAAGGGACTTTCAGCAATACGTAATGATTTAACAAGGCAGCTAGCTTAAGTGGGGGATAATTAGGCTTTTCCCCTCCCCTTCCCTCTGTGCCACCGTTTTTCACTCTCTCCATCTCCAGCGTACCCTTAAAAGCAGCGGATCTGCAGCCAAGCATTGCGCACTGCCCGCAGCCAGCTTCCTCTGAAGCTGCAGTGTGTAATTACAACCAGCTGCTAAGGGCTGCTGAGAGCAGGGCGAGCAGCACCTCCCTGCCCAGAACCAAGCCCAGCTTTGGGAGCCCCCAGGATTTGGGAACCCACAGGCTTTGCCACATGGACACCCACAAGGACGTTCCCACTCGATGGTAGCAGAAGTTAAACAGAGAACAACATTCCAAGGAAGCAATGGCATAAGTTTGGTTAAGCCCACCTCCCCATCACAGACCTCTAAATGTTCAATTCACTACTACATGTTTCCCAATAAGAAACCTTTAAGGCTTTCAAACAGCAAAGTTCACCTTCAGAGATACTACAAGGACTGGCTATTTCAGCCTCCCTCTCTCTTTTCTCCTTCCCTTAAATCCGTTTGAAGGGAGGAAAGCCTCCTTGCCCAGATCCGGCTGCTGCTCCGAGCGACCCACACTGAGCCGCTCCCTCCCTGGCAGCGCACATCCCACAGCGCTGTGCCGGGGCTGTGCGTCCCGCAGGGACAGACACTGCAGATCAGACCCTGTTTGAACGGTAGGGGCTGGCTCCTACTGTGAACTGCACCGGCACTGCAGGATTTTCATTTTCTAAAAACCAAAAGCCTAGCTGCCAGTCATCAAAGTTCATGACAAATCTAAATGGTGTCCTGAGGTGTGTGAGCCTCAGGGACAAAAGCAAAGTGTTGAAATAGGAGGGGAGGCTGTGTAGGCACAGATACACACGTGGACTGCCTACTTCTTTGTTCTGCCTTTTCAATTCAATTTCTTATAACCTCTGAAACTTAATTCCCTATTAGTATCCCTGAAGATGAATGCAAATTTCCTTTTGTCCACCTTCAAGGATGGACCTCAAAACTCTAATCTTGACCTGTTGGAAGGAGCAAGCTCATCTGACTTCTGCATTTTAAGCAATTTGTGATTCCCAGTGACTTAGCTATAGGATTTGCTGAAGGAAATTTCTTAGGCTTCCAACTATGAACAGACTTAAATGAACAAAAATGTTTAGGGTCTCCTACGCCTTATGATCTTAGTTACAAAGCAGTAACAATAGATTGTGTGAACTCAGAGGATGCTGTCATGTAATTACCACTGTTAGTGCCAGATATGTCCTTTTCCAACTGAATCCCAGAGTAGTTGAGGTTAGGAGTTACTTCTAGAGATTGTCTGCTCCAAGTCCCCTGCTCCAAGCCACCAGCTCAGAGGTGTGCTGACTTTTGTGATAGCTTTTTGTGATAATTTTTGACTATCACCAAAGATGGAGACTCCACAACCGTTCTAGGCAACCTGTGCCACAGCTTGGTAATTAGAGACAATCTTTTATTCCTATCTGTACATATTTAAAAAATAATAACTATAATGACAGCATTTTTACAATTTTCCTTCAGAAAAAACCTGCAATTTCAGGCATGTTAACCATGAAAAAGTCACTCTTTTAAAAGTCACTCTCAAGAAAATGAACTTAAGGTGGAAGTGCAATAAACAGTGCAAAAATCCTTATTAGCCTACAGACCAAAGTAGAAGAGGGGTAAGACTGTAAAGACAGAGGCTGGTCATGGATAGCTGTTCTGATTAAAGGACAAAGCATTAGGAAAGAACAAGCATGTTAGAGACATCAATACTAAAGAGTGACTGGAAGTACTTAGAATGCTTCAAGGTAATAAATCTTCAGCAAAAGGAATGTACTTAAGAAAGGAGAAATTTAGGTCAGATAGCAGGAAATGATTCCTAATGGTAAAGTACAGAAAGTTGTGGAGTATTTGCCTGAAGGAAGAGGCATGGTATATCCCTGAGGACTTTTAAAACTACACTGGAAAAAGCACTGAAGTGGTTGGTACACAGTAATCCAGCACCAGGAAGGAGAAAGGGTGGATGATATAACTGGGCTTTTCCATCTCTACTTTCTCTGATTCAGTGGTAATTCCACTGGCCAGTTCCAGTTTCAAATACAAAAATCCAACATCAACTGTAAGCAAATGTTATAGAAGAACTTATCCCTTCACTCCAGCACAGAATGCAGTGCTATTCAGAAACCAAAACAGATCCCATGTTTTAACTTAGTTTTATTCAACTCTGCCTACATTATGATGAAAATATTAAAACTGTGAACACTCATTGTGTTTGTACTTACAGCAGGGTTCAGATGTGTTCAACCTGGGTACTCACACTGAAATTTCAAATTTTGAATGGAAATTATATAGATACTGTTTAATTGAGGTGGATTCTGTAGGCAGTTATAATGTTGCTCAGCATGAGGAAGAGGGATAGATCTGAAATTCTGTGAACTTTCAAAGGCAGGCTTGCACCTTTCTTACTTTCTGCCTTTTTTTTTTTTTATGCTGTTGCTGGACGAATAAAGGGGGGAAAAAAGCAGTATATTTTACATACAGTCGTCTAAAATCTTACTCTTTTCACTTAAAATAACCACTATGCTGTCTTGATCTCAGGTTTGGAAAGAGATGCAGCTATCTGCATTCCAAAATCCACAAAGGCCCATGCTGTTCTTGGAAAGCCCTTGTTCTATTCCAGTTGATCACAGGTGATTAGCAAGGATTGGGGCAGCAGTCCTGCTAAACTTCATGGAATAGATGAATTATATCCACCATACTAAAAGCAAGTAAGCACTGTAGGTCTGATGATAAAAAATATGCACAGAGTGCCTTGGCACTACTATTTCATTTTGTATGTGCTTTTGAAGAGATTTGTCCTGATAGTTTCATCCTGACTTGTTCAATCCATGGAGCTGTTTGAAGCTGGATTAATTTCAAATGAAGCTAAACTGGAAGATGTGTTCCTGCCATTACTGGACATTCAGTCCACTGCTCCAGACCAGAGCCAGCACAAAGTGAAGTATCCTGAAAAGCACACAGCACGGCCACGCAGCACCAGCAAGATTCACTGCACAGATCCACTCCCCCCGCATCCCACTGCTGCCTAACACAGGTACGGCCCTGCTGCCTCTGCCACCCTTCTTCCCAAGACGGATGGCCTAACTATCAAGATTGTTCGGAAATCAACGGAGCGCCTGAAGCAACACCGCGGACAAGTCTGGCCCATCAGCGACTCCTTAATTCCGATCTCCCTCCTGAATCCAGCCTGTCTGATTATTTGAGCGCTTGCACTCAGTGAAATGCAAATCCTGCGGGACGGGTGTGCCCTCCAAAGCACGGAGCAGGAGCACTGCGGCCTTTCCACCCTCCGATCACCAGCAGGCCCTTTCCACATCCGCTCCCGCTCCACCATCGCTCGCTGCAAAGGCACTGCCTGCGCCCGGAGGGAGCGCACGGCGGGGCGGTTCGAGCCCGGGGAAGGCCGTCCCTGCCGGGCCCTGGCGGGGCGGTTCAAGCCCGGGGAAGGCCGTCCCTGGCGGGCCCTGGCGGGGCGGTTCGAGCCCTGGGAAGGCCGTCCCTGGAGGGCCCGGGCGGGCCGGGCAGCACTCCCGCCGTGCGCCGGCAGCGGGCACGCCCGGCCCGGCCCGGCCCGGGATGCCCTTTAACCAGCGGAGCAGCGCCGAGCCCGGGCTCCAGGGGAACGAGCCCTGAAGAGCACACGCCGGGAGCCGCAGCCAAGCTGCGGAGTGGATCTTGGCGGAGCGGGGCGCGCTCCTCCGGCCCACGAGCCGAGCGCCAGGCCCCTGGGGCTGTCCCCGGGCAGCGGCAGCCGCCGCCGGCCCTGCCCCTCCCGCCGCGCTGCTCCCGGCGGGCCCCGCTGCAGGGGCGCCATCTGGGGGCCGGCGGCGGCAGCGCGGCTGGGGAGCGGCTTCCCGGAGGGAGCGCCCGGCACCCACGGGCACGGAGAGGGCAGGGCTGGCATGAGCGGCCGGAGCGACGGCCCTGAAACGGATTCAGCAAAGATTCAGGGATTCAGCAACGTAATACACTACATATCAATGAGAGCATTCGCTTTCATTTGAATAAAACTTCATCTAGAATGTTTTGGCGAGAACGAGTGGAAACTATGAAGATAAATGGAAAATAGAGGAAAATACAACACCTGTTTATCACCTGCCAGATGCTGCAGATAATTATTTTCTCTCTTTTTTTGCAGTCACCCCAGCCAAGGAAAATAGCAGTCAAACACACAATGCTGCCAAAGGTGATCCTGTCACTGACAGCACTCAAGACACAGCAGGAGATCAAAATGCCTTGGCTTCCAGAGCCTTGTGAAAGTTACAAGGGACAGGGCTGCTCTTTGCACAGGTATCTACAAATCAAGACACATGCCTGATGCAGATGGTTTTCATATACACCTTCAAGAAGGAACTGCATCCATACATTTGGTTAAACAACATCTGCCTTGAAAGGATGTGGATTCCAGCTTGGAGCCCTGTGCATTACTGTGGTGTAAATACTGTAAAGCTCACCTAAACTTTTTCAGTCACTGCTTTGTCTAAAAATTAAGAGCCAAAGTGAAAAAGATAGAGAAACACAAGAGATTGATTGGCTTAACTGAAATATACGCTGCAACTATTTCTGAATGATTTAACTGGTTTACTTTACTAAAAAGAGTAAAAGACACTCAAAAAGTGATGTCCAAAGCACCCATCACCTTTGCCGCTCTTCAGATTGTGTTTAACACTCCTCAGTCATCCTGTTGTGTGGGGAATCCTCCAAATAAAACTCTAGAAAATCTCGAGCAAGGAAACTGCTGCTGTTTTCATCCAAATACTTGGATAGAATTGAAAAAAATCCAAATGTGAAAACCTATCGGTTTCACAGCATAATTCTACCTGTTGTTTACCAAATTTACAGTACAGCCACCTTCCTCCTTGCACAATCTCATTTTTGAATTGTAGAAAATCTTTACTTATTGTTTTCCTTCCTCTTGGTGTGTCCAAGACTTTAGAGTCAGGCTGGTGTTAGTGTATTTTTTCCCCTCTAGATTCTTGGACAATGTGGTCCACACAATGCTGCCAAAGGTGATCCTGTCACTGACAGCACTCAAGACACAGCAGGAGATCAAAATGCCTTGGCTTCCAGAGCCTTGCGAAAGTTACAAGGGCAGGGCTCCTCTTTGCACAGGTATCTACACCCTGGAGAATGTTCTGCTATGAGAACAAGTGAATACAGTCCAACTAGATCAACCTTGGATGGTGACAAACATCCCAGAATGGTGTAGGCAAGAGAAAATTTACGTTTGAAGAATGCATAGAAGTAGATATTTCATGGTGATGGCTGCAGTAATGATGGCTTGGGTGGGCTCTGTGCTTTATGTTCCTGTGAGCTCTATCTATCCAGTCTAGAAAGGATGAAGACAGCCTGATTCTAAAACTGCAAACCAAATGTCTTGTGACAACTGAAGGTGGGCACACAGAGGCCAGGCTGGGACTGGAGTGGTAGGAAAGCCTTTCCACAGAAAAAACAGGTCTCCAACTCAGGACAAGCAATGTGAATCAGCAAAGTCACTCGTGGGGGGAAAAGGCAAACATATTTGGTGTGCAACAGGAAATTGATCTGTGAGACAAGTCAAGTAATCCTTCTGCTGTATTCATCATTAATAAGGCATCAGGCTTGAGTGCAGCATCTTGGTTTGGGCACGCATTAAGGATGTTTTTAACTAGAAAGAGCAGCAGGGAGCAAAGAGAGTGATCAGAGGGTTAGAAAATACAGCCTACAATGAAAGATCAAAAGAACTGCAACAGTTTTATCTCCAGATGGGAAGACTGAGGAGGAGTAGGGCCACCGATTTCAAAGCAAAGAAGTAATTTGTTCTGCCTGCCCATTGTGAACAAGAATTAATAGATTTAAATTGCAGCAAACTTTTCTAGTGATAAGCACAGGGAGAAATTGAAACATATTGCCTGGAGAGGTTGTGATGTATTTGTCACTAGAGAACAAATTAAACAAACATATTTTGAGACTGATATTAAAAAGAAATCAGAACTCTTACTGGGGATTACAAAAAATATATATTTTAATTATATTATGAGAGGAAAAGACCTTTTTGACTTGAAACACAATAAGAATTTTAAGAAGGGGAACAATATTTCCCTTTTTGAACTAGCTCACAGAATGAATTGAAAAACCACAAGTATTTCTGTATCTCAGCCCCCTGTCAATGAAATGGAGGTAGCAATACACAATTTATGATACTGTGAGTATGTAATGCATTATTGCAACTTTGTGGATGCTGGGAAAGGACGTGATATACAAATGCAAAATATCTCCAGACACCCTCAGTTTTATCATACTTGCACTGCTTTAAATGCTGTAGTTTGTTTTCCTTTCTTCTCTGAGAGTTCACAGTATACTGGGATCTCTCCTAGTGACTGAGGTACACCTCTTCCCAAAGAGGAACAAACCAGAGCTCACATGGTTTCATAGAACACAGCAGCTGAGAAATACCTCTAGACTAACAACCCACAAACCCTAACCATTAAATTTCATACTACTGCAAGTTTCTTTTATTGTGTAAATTGCATCAGAAGAAATTTCTAATTCAGGAATAGTGATTCTTTCCTCTCACTTAGGCATGTTAGAACATCCACTGAACAAAATCTACTTCCCCAAAACAAGTAATGAACATGTACAGCCAACACTGACAGTGACTGTTTAAAAGGCCTATCAATGCAAAGCAGAGCTGAAGTACCTCATTACTACTTCCCCTCCAAAATGCAGCAATGGCACTTGATTCACTAGAACTTTAAAATATTTTTTGTTGTTAAAAAAGTTTATATTTAAAGAAAAACAATTCAGGGGGATATGGCATACTGTATAATGCAAACAGACAACTGCAGATCCACTAAAAACATTGATCCCAAGCTAAAACCATTTTTAGCAGTCTTGTTCAGAAAATTCTTTCCAATCATCTTATCACAAACACTTTCTTTTTGCAGATTGCTGACATGATATCCCAAATAAGCCTTGCCTCTTCTTGCCACACTAGTACCCTGCTCTCCTGTCAGCTTGGCAGCCATTTCTCCAAGAAATCACTACAGACTTCCAGAGCCCAATTTCAGAACCAGCTCTGTGTCTGTGACAGTGTAGTGGCAGTGTTCAGGATGGAAACTCTGCATGAGGAAAGCAATAGTGACGCTGCTGGAGATGGAAATACAGCTGTGGCAACCATCAATGCAAGGCCTGTCAAAAAACATTGGGAAGTTCCTCCTGATCCTCAGCAGAAACTTAATCATCACTCCTGTTGTTTGCTCCATAGAACAGCATTTTCATGTCCAGATCTGACATCCATTTTTCCAGAGCATCTGTATAAATTTATCACTTACTAAAGTGACTGGGATTATTTATATACACCATGTTCCTCATGTGTGCACCTATATTTAAATATTTAAGAACACAATCCTGGAAAAGTAATTGGAAAAGTAATTTCCTTTTTGCATACCAGCTGCTGAGATGATTAAGTCACTTCTTATACAGTACTTTTTAAGTTCTCCAGCTCTCCAGAGACCTCTTACATTTGGCATTATTTGTAGAAGTGCAAAATACCCAATTCCCTTCTAGCTTTACTTAAAAGTTGCAATCAACTTATCTTAAAAAATAGATTATTCTTACTAAGACAACATATCAAAACTTCGGCCATGTTCCACTGCTCCTTTTTAATCCTGCACTGCTGTTAAACTGATTACTTGTCCTTTATTACTCTAATGTGGCTCTTAGGGACATGGCTTAGTGGTGAACTTGGCAGTGGTGGGTTAATGGTTGGACTTGATCTTAGAGGTCTTTTCCAACCAAAATGATTCTATGGAGTACATTCTATGGAGTACAACAAAGTACATTTAAAAGCATATTTTAAATATTTTAATAACTGTAGTTCAACATAGGAGTTTTTTACTTCGCTTTATATTGATATTTTTAAAGATGCAGGGAGAATTTTGGCACAGATGCGACCAGCAATCAAATGCTTCTGGCACACAGCATGTCAAGGAAAGTCAGACAAGTTTACCCTCACTTGTGCTTATCAAAAGCCTTCGCTGCAAGATGTATCATGTGGCTTTTGCTATTAAAAAAAAATCACAGTGATAAGCAGAAATTGAGAGAGATGATCAAATATATCATTAGTGGAGCTGCTCAATAGTTAGCATTATACAGTATTTAATCTTTGCTTTCTGCAACTCTCTAAGATTTCAAGTGGAAGCAGTGTCACTGCCATCTGTACTTGGGGAAATGTTTCAACTTTCTTCAAGACCTTTCAGTGGGAA
This sequence comes from Fringilla coelebs, assembly GCF_963513975.1. NCBI lineage: Eukaryota > Metazoa > Chordata > Aves > Passeriformes > Fringillidae > Fringilla > Fringilla coelebs. Next base: position 61,987,569 of record NC_140032.1, on the reverse strand, counting down.
AATTTGTGAGAGTCAAGAGTCAGTTCTCAGTTAGGTAATACAGTTTATTGAATCAGCTACAGAAGGGTCAAGAGTAAAGCATGAACACGTGCAGTTCTGGAAAAAGACCTCATCTGGGGATGGTGTCAATCTGAAAACTGGAATAGGGAAGGAAGCAGATGAGTTCTCCTGACAAGTAGCATAGGAATATGAATCGAGGAGGTAAGCTAAAGATGATGAAGAAGGAACTGATTCATTGAGGTACCACAGTAAATGAAGCTGACCTGCAAACCAGGGGGCAGTTGAGTTTAGGTATGATGAGATACCTGAATATTTAGGAGAGCTAATCTGATGTACAAGGACTAAGAAGTGACAGAAGAAAAAGGAAGAACCAAAATTTTACAAAATGTCTAAATAAAGGAAATGGAATTAAGAAGAGAGCAAGGTCTGAGTAACTGTCACTGTAACCCTTACACCACTGTCCCTGTAACCCTCACACCATTGCCACTGTAACCTGTAGTTTCCAAGTTACTGACTTCTGTTTTGTTGCACAGACTTGTTTCCGTTTAGCACCATCCTTGCTAGATGCTGAGACAGATCATTCGGGAAAAAAAAAAACCAAACCCAAACCAACAGAATACAATGATATTCAAATTGTGTATCACAAAGCAAAATACAAAAAGGAGAAAATGTAATAGGTTAAATATAAGGTGTTAATTATGACAACTCACAATTTGAAATACTTGACTTTGCAGTCACAATAATGTTATTACAAATTAGTTGTGTGTGAACAGAGTATAGACAGAAACATAAATTATTCTCATAAATGAGTGTCTATAAAAACACTATGAGCAATATATGATTTTAAAATATTTAAACAATAAATTAATAGTCTTAGATCTTTATATTTTATTATGGGTAAAATACTTTTATTTTTGAGAATGGCATGTTGGATTTATTAATGCTAACTATTTAATAAATACTCACCATTCTCAAAACTGAAAAATTATTCCAAAGCAATGGATTGTTTTATTTGTCAGCTACACATATTAGAGCAAGAAGAGCCTCATTGAAACAGGTTCTTAATCTGCATTAAATTGAAAAGTTGTCAGTAAATATCATGCTAAAGACAGGGCTGTTGATATCAGAGCATGAAACAGAGGTTCAAATCCTATTGTCCCAAACTTGTTCACAAGAGAAGGTATTTGGTCTAATCAGTGAAAGAGGAAGATGACTAGAAGCACAAGAATGTAATGACACAAGCACACTTAAAAGCATTTTGAGTGAGACTGTGGATTTGCAGTCAAGATATACACGTATTGACCTTGATTCAACTGAATTCCTCCTCTAAAAATGCTCTCTATGCTTATGGTACTAGAAACATTCAGATCCAATGAAGCTACACAGAACTGATGGAAGCTGCAGGACACCCAATGAACTGACAGAAGCCATTGTTCCAATAGACCAATATGTCAGAATTCAAGACTAACATCATCTACTTGCTATAACTTCAGTGGTGGTATTAGATACACTATTTATAGCACAATAGGAATAGTTTCTATTCAAATTTGGGTACAGTTTTTTTGATGGAATGTGCTTGAACAACTACAGAGGAGCTACTGAACAGTCCATCCGGCCTGAACTGTTTGTAAGTCAGGAACTTGCTTGAGCTAGAGATTAAATAGGTCTCAGTCTTTTGTGCTTTGAAAATGCGTCCACTAACCTTGCTGTCAGACTTTCTGAAGAATACAGCATGATAATGCAAAATAAATTTTGCACAGTTTCAGGCCAAGTTTCAGGATTAGCTGTGATGCAGAACAGATGAATTTTTGAAGCAGGATTAGATTAATTACTTAATTAAGCAAGTTCAGATTCCTTAGGAAAGATACTGGGGTTAAAACAGAGTGAAGAATTCTGCAGTAGTAGAAATAGACATGAGGAGTGTCAAGTTAGTACTAGAATTAGCAGAAAAGGTGAAAAAGCAGGGTTTTTTCCTCTCTCAGAAAAATCCATCCAGATTTAGGAAATAATGATTAAATTTAGCAAATGACAGAACTGTCAATAACTTTGGATAGAAAGCAGATTTTAAAAATTACAAAATCTACTCTTTCTCTTCCAAGAAGCTAAAGGCATCCAATGGAAATAAAACTGCTATAATGCCTGCCACCCACCCTACAGCACATCAGATATTTCAGATGAGACAAGGAAGTTTTTAGGATGCACAATTCTGTAATGCCTGTGCAAAACCAGATGAGAACTATAGTTCCTTCTCAGTATATCAAGGCAGTAAGATTTGGCACTTGTGCTGGCTACCTTGTATTTCAGAGCACTTTTTCTTCAGAGCTGCTCTGTTGGGAGCCTTGCAAGGGGGGTTATCACTGCATTCAGAATCTCCCCAACACACATGTAAATGCACTTCCAATTTAAGCCTAGCCAGCAGATTACCTGTGTTTCATGCACAAGTACTGTGGACTAATTGGAGGAAGAAATTAAAAATAGAATTGGGAATAGACTAATGAAAGGGAAAAGGGCCTAATTTTGGAAGACCGCTAAAGATTAGGTTAGGTAGCTCATAAGAGAACACTGAAAGGAAGCAAATATGTGATAAATAAGAACTAGAAAGTAATTTTCTTGGAGAACACCAGTTGTTTTTTATAAGAAATGTATTACAAAAACTGCAAGACAAATTCTATTTTAACTTACAGCAACATATAATCATGCATATGTGCAGCTTCCCTGGAAACCTATCTGCAGGTCATTTTCTCCAGAGAAGTAGCACACAAAATTTCTGCTGCTTTTAGCTGCTGAAAATTTGCAGCAGAGAATTTTATTCTCTTAGTGATGAAATAATTCTATAGGAATCCCATTGTTATTGAATCTATATTTCAGTTTGTATTTTAGCTCAAGTTAAAGACACTACATTATTCTAAGTTAAAGAACAGCTCTGTTCCAGACATTTCAAGGCCCACTACTGTGTGGTGTGGCTCCCTGAGGCAGATGCCACTGGATCCAAAGAATGGATGGATGCTTTTGAACTGGGAGACACGTAGTAGTTTTATTATTCAATCAACAGAGATCCATGAATACACTTGGCTGTCTATAAATACCAATGTGCTGTCACACATTGCTGTGGGGCTCCAAACTGTTGACATTAAAAAGAGGGGATATAATTTATTTTATTCTCATAATAAACCTGGAATGTAAGTAATTTAGAGAATGGACCATATGAGGAAGTTCAGCATCTGCCTATAGTTTCATATTTTCCAGATAGGAATAACTTTTAATTACAGAGCCATTTCTAGTAAATCTCCAAAGTTATGCCATGGTGTGTCCAGAAGGGCTCTCTCCTCAGAAAGGAAGTGTGGCCACAATAGCTCTGGGGGCAGGAAGGACAGGGAAGATGATACAAACAGTGAAATATTTCAGATCAAAGAAAAGCACCTTTTTGTGGAAAGAGCCATGTTAAGCAGTATTGGCAGCTGTAACCCATCAGGTAACACAAGGAAATTGAAGGGAAAAAAGACTGATGTCTCCAATGAGATGAAGCTTAGTTTGGCTAAATGAATTTATGGGCATGTAGTGAAGCACAACAGTAACAAAAGCAACAGGCTGCACTAGGTTGTTAAGGCATTTCTGCGAAAATACTTCTGTGATTTAATTTGATAAATAAGAAGTGAGAGGGAAGGGAAAAAATTGCACATGAAGGAAATTTAAAATGCCTGAAATATGGGAGCAGGTACTGAGCTTGTTAATAAAATAGAAAAAACCCATCAGTAAAACAATTTTCTCTCATTTACAACCTGAATGTTTTCTTCCTTAAAAATAGTAATAGTCATGAAGAAATGGAAAAAAGCTACAAATAAGAGAAAAGTTAAATAATCAATAATTAGTGCTGTTTTCATATTCACAGCATTGCTTTATTCACTCAAGAGTAATCAAATAGTAAAGCAGAAATTTTTTTAGCACAAAAAACTCTGTAAAGATGATGTAAGGAGAATTTATGAGTTTATTTTTGAAGAAAAATGTCCCATCTGGTTTTGAATTTCTGTGTTGATCAAGGAGTTAAATGACTGGAAAATGGACAGTGCACAAGAATTCTAAAATAAATTGTTTACATGGATTTCACTTATTTGTGAAGAGTGAAATGTCTGGGGAGACCTCCTTTTCACTCAAGAATTTTACAGACCATCTCTAATATAAACTGATGTGTAGACAAGAAAGAATTTAGAAGGAATAGCCAAGTTTTATTGACTGAAGGCCTGGGATAAATCCTGACAATACTCACTCTCCAAACTTACACAAGGTTGCAGTTGTGAAGCATTGACATTAGTAAAGCAAATTCAAAATTACTGCAAATTCAGAAAAATAAACTGAAGGAAGCTGGGTAATTAAACCCACTGTTGTCCCTTCACCCTGGACCAAACCACCACAGTGTGCTGACCTGTTCAAAGGGCCGCTGCAAAAACAACATTGAGTATTTCTTTGGCAAGATAAGATTTCTCTTCTAAAAATATATATAAAATTGTGGTTCTCTGAATGTACTAAGGACAAAGAGCTGTCATTCAAAAATCTCAGCCTGCCTTTTAACCAATCTTGTGCTTTAACAAGCTGTCTCTCTTGCCTCTCAAATAACCTATACTTAGAAATGCCTTAGACTACACATTAGGCAGCAGCAGCAGGGAATTCTCTCATCTCCTGAGCTGGCTTTTCCACAGTCCTTCTCCATGACTGACTTCTCCATGCTACCACAGGCAATAGCTTCTAGTGTTTCACTTTTCTTACTGCTAAAAGGACCTAATTCCATTAAGCCCAAAGAAAACCTAGTTTTACATGCCAAACGATTTCATCATTCACTGACACACTTCCCATCTGGGTCCCAAATGTCAGTTCTAAGTCCAGCAAGAATTAGGCAACTCAACAACTGGCTTAAAGAATAACTGCTATCATTTTAATCTCAGCATTTTCATGACAAAAACCCAAATTGATTTTCATCTTGTCCGTGTCACTCTACAGATATTTTTCCCCTTCCCTCACAGATTTCTTCTAGCAAAGGGAAGGGTATTTCTAGTTCAGAACAGCAGGAGTAGAACATGAACATTTTGTTCTAATTCATTACTAGAAACTAAAATTGCTAGTCATACATTATTCTAGTATCATGGAAGCTTTTAACTGCAATAGAGGCTAATTCTGGTCTCTGTGTTCCTTCTTCCAGGGGACAGAGATATTTCTACTTCTGACAAGCAAGGAGGAAAAATGACAACTGTGCTTTCTTTGCAGCAGTCACATTTTTTACTGAACAATCACTTCCCTACTCCCCAATATGGAAAGACAACAAACCACCTGAAACACTGTCTACAGACACCAGCAGCAAAATTTTGTTCATGCCTGGACTTAAAAGCAGCAGCAACATCAAAATACTAATTTTTCTATTATCAGGAAGAACATCTGAATCCAAAGTTCCCCTCAGAGCGATGCATTTCATCTCCTGCCTATATCTTACAGATACCAGTGGAAAAGTTGTGTATGTTTAATCACTGCTATAAATTTCAGATAGTGCCACTCATTTCTGCATGGAGAGTTTAGATCTCTCCTGTAGCAAGTCAGCAACATCATTCATGTTCTGTGTCAAACAGTAAGTTCTAATAGTGATGCTCAGCATCCCAGGGACTGAGACATGGCTGAGTTGGAAAGTGCACAAACTCCCTTTTCAGTTCCAAAAAATGTTAAATCATGCAGTTGACTCCTGGAATGATTTCCTTTTTACACCCAGCCTATGCAGGGATTGTGAAATATGGTTACGCATACCAATAAACCTTCTGTCTTGGGAATGGAGCCCTTTAAAAATCTGCAGGCCAGTGAGTTTTGGGGAGAGTTAGATAATTCTGCAGAATTTCCAGCCTCCCTACTCCCTCTTCCTCCAAGCAAATTCTTGTCTCGCTGGTTATGCTGGAAGTGGTTTCTCTCTTTATAGAACAACTTCCATTTCTTTTGCTTTAATTAAGATTGGTAGCCTTCAGGTAATTCTTAACAATGTGTGAGAGAATTGACTCCTTTTCAGAGGTGTGGGAAGCACCAAGACATCTTCTAGGTCTTACAAGTCTCTGTGAAGCTCTGAAGCATGTCCCAAGCAAAAAGACCCAAACCTATTCGTATCGCCACAGGACATATCCTGCCATGAAAGAATCTATTTCCTCATCTTTTAAAATTATTTGATTTTCAAATGGTCTGCTGGGAATCTAATGCTGGTTATTTTCCCCAACTATGTGCCAGATCCAAGAAATGGCCAACAGTGCAGTCAGATTATTCTGACAGATTTCCCCAGGGATCTGGGAAGCTTCTGCCCACTTTGAAACTGCTTGATGAGCCAGTCTGTACTCCACACATGCATTTTGTGCAGGTCCAGTATAATAGAACTTGACAATCAAAATCCTTAGCAGAAATTCTCAAAACACTCTGCTCCACCCAATTTGAACATAAAGCATGGTGCTGAAATACTCTAAACACAATCTGGACTATCCCCTGGTGAGCATTTTCATGTCAGCTGGTTCTGGCTCTGCTGGCTCACACTTGTCAAAGTCGACCATCAGGATTATTTTGTGCAGAGCAGGCATATTTAGCAACTGAACGTGGTTACGTTGTCCTTCAGACTCACAGGAACTTCAGCAGGTACAATGTCTTCAGAATTTTCTCTTAAAATAACTCTTTATCTATGGGATTAGTGTGACTTCTGAGCTTTGAGCTCAAGTTCTACCTGTCTTGTCAGGTGGAAGCACCACACCATAACAATCAAAACATCTACCATGGGCAACTCTGTGCATTTAAGAATTCTCCTTCTCCCCATATATTCTCCATTCTCCAATTCTCAACAGTTTTTTCTGCTTCATACATTTCATACAGAAACACGTGATGTACTCCTCAGCCCTTTCAGAGATTGCTCTCAATTGTATCTCAATTGTTTTATTTCTTGTGTTTTTAAATAGAGTTTTCCTTAATTTCAATATAACGATTTTGAGAATCCTTCTGGTTTAAGAGAGGGTATGAGAAACTTTTTTTCAAGTTTTTAAGAACTACACTATTCAATAAATTTAGCTCTTCATATTCCAAAATGACAAGAGTAAGTGAAGTTACATCATGTGAATTATGAAGTGATAATGTCTTTAGTTCTGCCCCAATCAGAAGTGTAACTGTTTAAAGCTTGTAATAATCATGTTCAAACATATTCAGATTATAATTACTTTTCTTCTGATAATGATACCCCATCTGATTGGATGATTACCTGTTTGACTTTGATAAGTCTCAAGGTCAAAGAAGATAATTACAGACATCTGTTTTCTAAGAAAAATAAACTCTTGAGAAATACTGTTTAAAGTGACATCTGCAAATAAGCATTTTAGAACCATGCTGTTAATATGAAAGTCACAGGCAAGCAAATAAAACAACAAAAGCAAACTTTGAAGCTACCAAGTGATCACACTTCATTTGTAAATGTGCATATTTTGTTTTGTTACTTATATAGGCATAAATAACTTCAGTCTGATCAGAACATTTTAAAGTAAATGTTGCACATAAAAATAAATTAAACTCAAGTAATGCATATTCCGTACATTTTAAACCATTCCTGTAGGCAGCATCTGTTTGAAAAATAAAATTATTTGTTTAACTACTAAGTGGGCAGCAGATTATGTACCCTACCTGTCACCATTTCCAAGGAAAGAGAGGGAATTGTATTCTGCAAAAATAAACCAAAGTATTTCAGTTCCTAGGATACAGTGATCAGAATGGACTCACATCTTTTTTTAGCTGTCTTGCTCCCCAGTGTCCTGATCCACAGTTAGAACCAAGGCTGTGGAACACTGAAGCATTAATTACTGGCAAACAAACAAATCTGGAGCAAAAGGCACATGTGTTTTTTTCTGGAGAGGGAAGAGGCAGGGGAAGACTTAAAATTTTCTAGGACCTAAATTTTCTGTAAAACAAATATAGTTCACTTGTATGCTTTGCCTTTGCCTTGTACCATCTATAGCAGTTTTCTCTTCAGGCAAGTGAGCACAAAAATGCTGTCAAACCAAGATACTCTGCTCAAATTAAGGATAACTTCTCTAGTCCCAGTCTTAACCCATTTCTCCTATTTTTTCTGTATCAACAAAATTCTGTAGTTTCTACAGTTCTTTTTCCCAGCAGACACTCAAATAGAGACTTTAAAAGAAACGTCTACACTCCTAGCTTATCTACAACAATGTAGATTTAAATTTGTATTTTTTTTAAGGTCAACAATTATACTTGAGAAATTTCTGGATGCTCCCCAGTGATGCAGATCTAATTTATGTAGTTCAACAAAAAACAGAAGTCACCATAACCTACTAAAGCAATCTTCTAACAAAAGAAACATTCTCCTCCTGTTCTTTGTAATACCAAACCATAATAGGATCAGCTTCAATATAATTACTTCAAATATTCTGTTAGATCTGTACACACAACCATTCATTTATGCTGATCTGTAACCTTTCCAGTTTTGTGCAACTTCACTGTGCAGTAAATTCCAAAATTTTTATGCTTTGAATATGACTAGTGAAAAGAAATCAAGATACCATAACTTATCTTAGGGAAGTCATCAACAACAATAGATTCAGGATGCAGTCAGGTAGCCCATGTACTTGGAAAAGCAGCTAGATGGGTTTATATTTTGTGCACTGAAATATTAAATCAAAAGATCAGGGGCCTAAAAACTTAGAATCTATTCTCCAAAAGAATAACCACACAGCTCAATTTAATAAAGTACCAAAAAAGTCCTGATCTAAAGTTATACAAATGGAAAATACGGAGAGGTAGATGGGTTTTTCTATATTCCTTGAAAATCTGAAAATCCTGACAGTCACACAGTAGTGACTACATCCTTTTGAGGTAAAGTCTGATTTACAGGATTGTGCTATAGCCCTAATTATTATAGTAGACACCTCTCTTTTAAAACAAAGTCTGCTTTCAATTGCCAAGGAAATGAGATGTTGAGGACAATTGCATTCACACTTCTCTAATCAAAAATTTAAACCTTCACTAGAAAACTGAGCTTTTTTTAAACAAGTGCAAGTATTTGCCAAGTACTGGAACAGGAAGAGCAACTGAACACCAAATGAGAACAGAGATGACTAATGTGATAAATTAACCCCAACTAAAATTGGTATTGTTCAAATATAAAATAACAAAGTGTTCTCCAGAGTAGGGCAAACAGTCTAAACAGATGAGCCAGAGAGATCATAGGAGAAGAGATATTCCCAAATGAGAAAAAGAGAGAAGAGCACCAGACCTTGCCCAAACTTATCCTAGACATTTTTATCAGAGATGCAGTTTGAATTTCTGTCTTCTGATTTTCTACTGTCTCAGTCTCTAAGAAGCATTCCTCTTTCTCTGCTTCCACAGTAGCATAGACAAAAAGAAAATGTTTCTCTGAATGCAGGACCACTTACAAACTTAGGGACCATTTCAACAAACAAGCACACTGATGTTTTAGTTTCTTATATGTAGTAGTTCTTAAGGACTTGAACATGCACTTTGCAGTACATGTAGGACATGTCATCTTTCCAGCCACAACAGCCAAAGAAGAGGGGTACCACAAATGCAGGAATCCAGGTGGTATATATAATAATAACTGGGCTGTAACAGTATACACCAAATATTTTAGCTGGTAATTAACCAACACATATTTAAAGAATATAGTTAGGAAAGTTTTGAACTTTATGTAAAGAAAACACCAAACCTCTGGCAATGAACAACAAATGTTAAATTTTTGTTCCTGATGTAGATGCATATTGCCGTAATTTCACAAAAGGGAAGCTGTAATCCAAGTACATTTAATTGTAATTGTGATTCCTAATGATAGTTTTATTGAAATAGGAGACCCAGGTATAAATGACCCCAAGATAAAATAAGAGTTAAATGTTATTCAAGTCCCTCAAGTGGCATTGAACCTATGAGTGAATTTAAGGTGGCACTCAAAAAGTGAGGATTATATTAGCCAACCAAACATTATTTCACCTCATGGATATTAGATTTTTTTTTTTCTTCCATAAGCAACCTAAGCAAAGAATAGATTTCTGGGATCCTCAAAGATAATTCAGGAGAACACATTCTTCTGCTGCAACACAATCGACAGGAAAAGAATTTTCAATTCTCTAATTATTGCAGAAGACCTTGTGTGCCTCCTTGGATTGTGAAATCTTAAGATAGTGTTAGCAGAAAATAGGAATCATGTCATCTACAACTTTGCATGACAGGTTACACAGTTTTTGAGCTTCTTTGTACTCCTTCCTCTTCTTACAACACCTATTGCTTTTCAGGAACAGGAGGAGCTACACGATTATTCAGAAATGTATATCTCGCTTCCCCTTGCAATAAATGTTGCACTTTTGGGGTTTTTTTCCTTAGGTAGCAAAGTCACTCTACCTAATGGGATCCCAGGTCTCAGCACCGTTCTCCTGTATTTCTGAAATCTCACAACATGCAACTGCAGCTTTTGTGAATTCAGGACTTCTTTTCGTCACCTAACCAAGAAAAAAGGAGTAGCTATCAAGACATTTGCTTGTTTGGAGCAATCTTTCCCTCACATTATCACAAGATTTCACAGGGAAATATTCCAAGAAAGTTCTCTGAACTACAAGCTATCTTTCACATGAACTCATAATTATTACATAGAAAAGATTGGGGACCATACAAGAAAGATCCCCAGTAACAGAATATGACTCACTAGGACTCAATGCTTTCTATCTGTGAAGTGTAATACTGAGACAGAATTATGTATCTTTTTAACAACATAAATCAAGTGACATTAAAGCTTTATTCCATGGATTGAATGTCAGAAGAAGAAAAGGCCCAATTACCACCCTTAGATATTCCAGAGAGCAGCAAATTCTGTGATCACCTCTTTGCCAGATTCTGTCTGTAGCCTTAACTAACAAATAAACTGGTTTGTTTGTCCATGAACTGGGAGAAAATGATGTACTTGTTACCCCAGCCAATAGCATTTCCAGTAAATAACACTGAAAAGAACCCAAACATTATGAAGTAAGGAAGGAGAATCAAATTAAACTTCATTAGGAAAGTGGTTACTCTCAGCAAAACACAGGGCTGGTGAAAACCCATGAATCAGGGCTTGGTTAATAATTTAAGCCCAGTCAGTTGCTCTGCTGGAGCTTGAGGCAGAGGTGTATCTATTAAGTCCTGCAGGCATGATGGTTCAGTTTAGCTCATGAGAATCACTACCTCTAAGGGTGGATGCACAACACTCCTTCAACTTTATAGCACCAAGGCTGCTGATTTGAGAAACAATGAAATAATGAAGAAAAGGACCAACTTTCACCTTATGATCAGATATATGCCATTAGCCTCTGGCTGTGGTATGGTGACATAGGAAAGCAGTGCTAGAAACCTTCTTACAGTTTATTCTTTACCTCTTTCATCTGTCTTTTCACCCTTCCTCCCACTTCCTCTGAAATTAACAGTTAGACAACTGTTTTAATAAACACCTGCTTGAGGCAGATGACCTGTACTTTCCATTAGAAGTGTCTTGTATGTTCTTACTGGATAACAAATCTAAGCCATGACTTTTCTTACCCATCCACATAGCTGAAACTGATTCTCATCTTGATTACCACAACATCCTTCTCCTTGGTCTAGCCAGATGCAGTCTTGTCTGTCTTATTTCATTCAAAATTCCACTTCAAAGATAATTTCTCTTGGCTCTTATTTTTTCCTTCTCTCTCTTTTTTTTTTTTTAACTGGGCCATCTCTCTCTCCTTATAGTTTTGAAACAGTAGCTGCTCCTGTTCTACAAACTCAACTCATTTTGATTGCTCAGACTTCTCAGTTCTCTTCTTCCCTCACCTTCTTGTGCCTTACTGAGATGTTCCACTCTGATCACTGCCATGCAAGCTTGGATGCTTAATTGTTATATTCCCAAACTAGCAGTTCTCTAAAGATAGTTGCAACATATCGACAATACTGCCCGATTACCATTCTCCACAGTTTTCCTTTGATGCTCTAAAGACAACTTTGACAACAGTCAGATTGTGAGTGTGCTGAAAATACTGCCTGGCATAAAGCCAACATTATCCCACTGTCTCTTCGTGTTTCCACCTCTTTTCAGTTTCTCTTAATTGCAGCCTCTTTGAAACAGTGATCCTTTTGTTCTGCATTTGTACAGCATCAAACTCAGTGAACTCTCCATCCACGCTAAGGGTCAGGTACACAACATAAATAAAAACAATAATGAAATTAAAGAGGTTCACAGTTTCTTTGAGAAAATACTGCAGGGCAGAGCCTGAGGAGCTGCCTGTAAAGCTCAAGTCATATTTGTTATGGAGGACTACACTTAGGTAAATTTTCCTGGTACACTCTTTCATTTCTATAGGAAATTGTTTTGTTTCTAGGTAGCATTTCTGGCAAAATGTTATTTAAAAATATATTCTGTCAGAAATCAAAAACACTTCAGAGCTTAAAAAATTAAGATAAAGCATTTTTGTGGGGCTGTTGGCACAGCTGTAAGCAAGAATTTCACAAATTACTGCTCTCTACATTAAATCCTGAGATAAGTTTTGCTGTGAAGGCAAGTATGAGACAGAGAAACTCAGCATTACAAATGGGGCTATGCTTATTGAGACACCAAAAGACCTAATTGAATTCCTAATATTTATTTATATATCCAAAGGACAAACTTTTAAAATCTGTATGCACAGATGTCCTGGTTTAGGTCAAATTTGGGAGAAAACCTCCAAAGGGGTTCCTCTAAAAAGCGTATTCAAGTGGTCCCCCCCCGAACCGGTTTGGGAAAAGATTTCCTTGGAGAAAAGTGGGAAAAAAACCCTGTTTATTTAACAGGCAAAGCATCCACCAGCACACAAAATGAACAATATTAAACAATAAAACCTCTTGCCGCTCTGAAGAGATGGCAAACTCAGAAAGTGCCCTTGGTGGGCTGTGCTCAGCTCACTCCGTTTGTTATCAGTCCCTCTGGGGCTGGAAATGCCACGGCCCAGGCTCAGCCCAGTGGCCACAGGTGTGAGCTGTCAGTGCTCTTTGGATGCTCAGAGCAGGCTTAAACAGGTGCAAAGAAAAAGAAAAACTGCAGTCCAGGGAACTTCTTTGCCTCAGCTAGCTAAAAGCAAACAGCAAAGGAGACCTCTGTCCCACCATCTGTCCATCCATCCACAGACAATCCAGGAACAAGTATGTGGAGGAGTGAGAGCAGCTTCTGAAAACAAACTGTGCTCTTCTTCTCTCCCACCCTTTGCTCTCAGAACCAGTCTTAAGGATGCAAAATTTATTTCTGGGCTAAACAGATGAATGGCGATACAAGCATCATAAAGTCATCCCAGGACAACAGATGAGAACTGCATCACTTAAGTGAGCCTCATCACACAAAACTGATTTAATTTACAATATGTACTGTGGATATAAGATTCACAGCATAAAAGTGCTAAAATTAGGGGTGAACAACAAGAAAAAGCAGAACTAGACATGCTGAGGTTTGATTTCCTTGCTCTATGTGTGTAAGAATTCGCTGCTGAGTTTTGTTACTCTGGTACTCAAAGAATCAAGCAAACATTCCCACCAAAACAGGAGCCTTTATAACTTTGTTTAGTTCCACTTTCTAGTCTGCTCAGAAACACATTCTATAAAAAAAAACCAAATAAATTTAAAAGAACTAAAAACTTACAAGAAGTGCATAGAAATGCTAGGAACATTTAGCAGAATGCAATGCAAATTAACTACCCTTGGACTTCCCAAGCTAGTCTGTAGCAACTGATGATAGATGCATTCCTACTATGCCACAAGCACTTAGTCTAGCTATGTTAGTCTAGCTCACCTTGGTGAACTGCTTCGTGAGCATATGAGAATACTCATTGCCTCATCTGTAATTTAAAATCAATGACACTATATCAAGGCAATGATTTAGTAAAATGTATTTCTCCATTAGTTACTGGTAATTGGAAGCTGACCTTGCACTCTGCTGACCGAAGGAACAACTCCCACAGCAACTTCAATTTAAAAAAATGTCTCTCAGTCAGACTTTAAAAAAAAAAACTAAACCAAACCAAACCAAAAACAAAACAAAACAAACCCCACAAAACAAAATAAAACAAACAAAAACAAAAGCAACAACAACAAAAACAACAATAACAAAAAAAACCCCGAAAAAACAACGAAGAAAACATTGCCCGCCTTTGGATCAGATATCAATGCTCTCCAGTTCAGAATACAGCAAGAAAATCCCTTCTGGAGGAATCAAATCTGGTATTGCATCCTTTAGCTGATTCCCATGGGTGCATCTTTGGAATTTAACCAAAAGAATCATGATTTAAAATCTTATCTGAAATATACCACCCTGAAACCCCACACATCTCATTTAATTCTTGCTATGGACCTGGAGCGGGGAATATTTATTAAATTTAACATTATATGCAGCAGTCCTTCAAACTAGCTTCAATCTAAATGAAAGGGGCCTACTTCCAGACACTTATTTAGGGACATTACAAAATGGCTTGGAAATAGCTTCCCTACTTTCTTTAGAGAGAATAATTTGCATACAAAGCAATGGATTTTAGAAAACTCTCAGCTAATCAAACAAAATAGCTGTAGAGATGTGAGGTCCATACACATGCAAAGCATACAATACACAGAGCATGAATAATTAGCATTAATGAATGTCAAACTCATCACTGAAGCCTGGCTGTTGACTCACAACACTGCTGGAGCATGGAACTACTGCTCCACTGGGAACTAATACAAGGAAAGGGACTGAGGTGTATTGGAAAAGTCAAAGATTAAGGGGATCTTCTGTGGAAAAGATTATGAAGAGAAAAGATGACTCCTTTTCCTTTTGTACGGCAATTATGTCTTCTTACGGTTTGGTCTGACTAATGAGAAAAGTACTGTAAAGAGTCGTGTCCTGAGAGGATGCTTATGTGGGTTTATTTGTTTGCTTCCTAATCACAATTTTCTTCAGAGTTTGTTAAAGGAAAAACCATGTGTGTATCTTAGGATCTGGCTTTTCATACACTAGATGAGGAGAACTAATAAGCCTTTTTTTTTCTTTTTGCAGAAAATCCATGGAACTTAGGAAATCTCTTCACCCATTAATTTCTTGTACATGCAGACATCTTCACTTTCTGCCTGAAACTTTTCCAGTAGAACACCCCTGAAGTTACTGCATGTCATTTCCAAAGGACAAAACCCGTGATAATTATAAAGCAATCTTAACTTTGCCCTATAAAGGTATCATTTTACGTTAAATTCTTTAGTGTAGTGTTCCTAAAAATAAGGCCAGATTTCCCACCCATCCCTCTCCCCAGGTACTAGGATCTTGCCTTATATTTATGATCAAAGACTAGGAAGCTGTGAACCACAGCACAGAGGTGAGTGAAGGGCTTTCAATTCCCATATTTACAGAAATTTCAGCTGAGGCACAGACCCAGGAAAGCTTCTTGCTGCTCCTTCACCTGCTCCATTTTTTGGTCCATGCCAGGAAATTCCATTGTTAGACTTGCAGCTTCTGAGAGCAACTTTTCTGTTTGTTGGCTTTTGATGAGTGGTTTTTTGGCAGCAAACATTCACATAGAATGTGTACTGTTACTGTCGCACAGGCCTTGCAGCCGGTTTTCACTATCTGAGGCATCATTACAATTCTTAAAATTTTATGGACTGTGTCCAAATCATGGTGTATTTCCTCCTGTATCTTGAACTGACACACTTTTATAACATCTTCACTTTGATGCCCTATAAAAAACCCAAAATTAGTTTGAGCCCAAAGAGGTGTTAGAAGTGTTAATGCTCATGGCTAAAGAGCACAAAGTTAAAACAATCCGAATATTATTCTTTCAGGTTGAACTACTTACAGAGCAGCATCTTTGAATGTTGAAGTTTGGCATTTCCATCACAGCTTCCTTCTTTCCTTCTTGAATAGTTTACTTGGTTTGGAAATTGAGCTTCATTTTGTTCTTCATTTTGTTTTCTCTTTTCCCTTGTCTTAGGTTACAATGCAAGATGTAACCAAAAGTATGTATTCTTTCACCATCTATGTAAACTGTTAAAAGGAGGTGGGACAGTGGTTTTTGTCTCTTCCATGACTCATCCCTGATAACTCCAGGGGATATCTTCTGTCAATGGGCCATTGAGTGTCGCTGCATGACTGATAAAATTACATCAACCCATCGGGAGAGGCTCCGCCCAGGGGGGAGGAACCAGATATTCCTACTTGTATATAATCTGAGGGTTTGCAACACCACAGGCAGCCTTATCCACTGAATTCCCAGAGGACAAGAGCTACATAAACACTACTGGGCATTCAGAGGAAGACCAGACCTTTCTACAGGATCACTGCTTCAACAGAGCTGCATCTGTCACTGCAGGAGGACTGCAGCCATTTAACCAGGCTGCTACCAACACCGTGACCAACAGGGTGCCAGGTTGTACTCTGAATCTGTCACGTTAAGCCAGTGTTTCTGTATTATTGCCTTTATCCTAATTTCTCTATTAAATT
The DNA here is from genome assembly GCF_963513975.1 of Fringilla coelebs. Lineage (NCBI taxonomy): Eukaryota > Metazoa > Chordata > Aves > Passeriformes > Fringillidae > Fringilla > Fringilla coelebs. Next base: position 61,971,062 of record NC_140032.1, on the reverse strand, counting down.
GTAATTGTGACTTGGGATCTCCCACGAGTTTGCTTTCAAACTAGTATACCCATCTACTTTCAGCTTTTCCAAATCAAAACCGAAAACCTTTTCTTCAAGATGATGCAATTCCCACCCAGGGAATTTGGTAAGCAAAGTTACTCAAACACAAGTACAAGAGATAACATCTTGTAACCACTTCCACAGCCTCAAAAAAAAAAAAAAAACAAACCCTTAAACTTCTTAAAAAAACCCCTTGCCTTGATAAAACATTTTTAGAGTGAAACATGGGAACAAAGTGAGTACTCCACTATTTAAATGCTGTGACTCATGGATTTAGATTTAAAGTACCAGAATTTCTCCTTAATACATTCAGATACTTCACATTTGTGTTCAGTTTCTGTCACGGTTCACAAGTACCCTTTTAACTTTCATTTCTTATCACAAGTCATGCATTTTAAAAATAAAACCCATGAAGATTCTCACATAATTTCAGGTTGGTCTTTTTTAAAGGAAACACCATTTTAAGATTCATGATTAAACTAAGATCTACACACAATTCTACTAAAGTCACTGGGAAATAGCCTATTTTGTAGGAGAAAGAATATGTCCAAAGATCACTTCCTTCTCCACAAATTGCTTTTATCATATCTGAAAAAATCTCAGTTGAGATTTCCCTGCTATCGTATTGTTATATGCACTATTGATCATCAAGTCCATTAAATGCATTAGTCACATTAAATAATTAATCTCTCCAGACCAGCTTTGGCCACAGATGACATCAGCAATAACCCTCCACGAGACTTGTACTAAAGGAAAGCCAGCATAGCTGCAGCTCAAATAGACAACATCCAAAAATAAGCAAGAAACAAATGACTGAGCAAATGTGTTACATGAGTTCATTCCACTGCAGATTCCTCTAGAAAGCAGATGTGTGACAACAGGAAAATTGAGATCTTTAAATGGGGCATCTGCACACAAGTGCAGATTTAATATTTATTTAACATTTAATATTTATTAAAGTATGGAGCTTTGAAAAAAATATGTGTATGCATTGACTTTGACACACACCTTATTCTGCAAGTGCTCCAAGTGAGGAGCAGCAGGCTGCTTATGTGCTTTGGTCACTTTGGTCAGAGAAAATGACAAATGCCATATTTGTTCCAGCTAATAAGTCATCAAGGGCTTGTAATTCTGCCTGGTACTCTGGACCAAGTCCTCTTCACCAGTTGCATATTACAGGGCTATGAAAAAGCCACAGTCCTCCCTTGGCACACACACAAAGTACCCAAGACCAGAAAATGCATTTCCCACATGACCTTCTCCTTCAAAACCTGCAAGAACAGCAGGCAGCCCAGTAAGAGTATCCAATGAAATTCATCAAGCCCAAAGTAGGCAGAATTCAGGCCATGAAGAGATTGCATCCGATTTTGCAAAAAAATGGAAAAATGCTTTATGTATCTGCTCTATTTTTCCTCCTGGTAAGTGGTAAGGTTCTGAGAAAAGATGCAGAAGAGCTGGTAAGCTGACACCCTGTTGGACCTAGTACCAATGTCTGCCTTGCTGCTGCAGCACAAGGCACATACTACTCTTCTGAAACCAGCTCTAATTCTGAGGCCGGCACTGAAATCAGTGCTTCAATTACATTGCTTAAGTACTCAAACTGAGAGATCTCAGCACTTAAACTGTTGTGCAGAAAGTTTATATGGCTGCATTGAGATTCATCCATTTCTGAAATCATCTTACAAAGTAAAATCTATTGGTATTATATGCATTTAACTGTTGGTTAATCAACAAGCTTTCTTTGGATTAAGCTTCCCCCATCCATTTGACAATGACAATTTTAATGGCTACACATTTAAAATCTGAAATGTTTTCCATTTATCTGCACTATGGAACAGAAGCAGCAAACAGGTCAGCTGGTTACACACCTGTAGCGGCCTAGGGATGCCCAAGAAGAAGGAAGAGTTCCTGTGTTCGGTCACACTCACTGCAGAAGGAAGCTAGTGATCAGATCCATTGTATCTGTAAGCAGAAGGAACACACACCCTGGGACAAGGGCATGCACTGTCAAATGCCCTCTACATATCCGTATTCCAAAGACATGGAGGAAATATTTAGTATGACTATAGAGTAATGAAAGAAAAAATAATTTTTTACACTGGTACCCTCCGGTGAGCTAACCAACAATTTCCTAGTGTCTTTAATGAACACTGTGAAACATTATCAGAGATGCAGAAATTACTTGAGGCCTTTTCCTAAATAACTGCCATCTCTAGAATCATAGATCAATGGACTGGAGCAGAAACGGCTTTTGCTCAAAGAGAAGAGCAGACTGATCATTCCTGGGAAGAGTCCTGTTCTGCTGCACACTGCACATGTGCTGAAGCACCTAGTAAAGAATGATGATGCATCAGATGAAAGAAAAGGGAATGGGAAATGGAAAAGCACACACTAGTGAAATATAGATAGGCTCACCCATTGCCCGGTCACTGCCTGGTTTACACAGGAATCATAACAGAATTAAACTTTAAGGAGTATGTGAAGCAGTCTGAAGCAGTAGATGTTTTAATTTTTTTTTTTTTAATTTAGAAGACAGATGTTCACCAAGTCTAGAAAGACACAGGATAGAAAATCTGAGAGGGTAGAATGCACAAGTATAAAGGAAAGTGGGCCTATTTTAAGACATACCTACCAGATGTTATGAACAAGTCCCCCATTTTGAGACAGTGGATCCAAATTTAAAAAAAATACTCATGCAGAAAAGACCAATATGTATGCATGCATAAAAATCAAATGTAGTAAATCAGAGCATATGAGTACAAGTGGGCAGTTGTGGATGGTTCCTGAGTGGCAATTTTAGATGCAGCTTGAGAAGCAGCATTTGCAAATAATGATGGGCATCTGCATAGCATGAGCAGCTTGAAATCTATATCTCAAAATTTGGAAGACAATCACAGCCACAACATGGCTTGTAAGTTCGTCAAAGGGTAAGGGGTAAGTGAGTAAGGAAGAAAACAAACACCTAGGACACTTACTAACAAGTATAAACATAGCTCAGCTTACAGATTAAATCTGTGAAGAACACATTTATTACACTTCTGTTACCACCTTAGGAAACTGCAAGTAGGTTACTGTCCCACAGTGTCAGCCTAGCACTGAGCATCCTGTGAGTTCATTGGTATGATTAATGCTTTGTTAGCATGCACGAAACACATGCCACAGCTCCTTCTGTCAAAGTTCATTAAAAGAGAAATGGATTGGCAGCTGCCATTTCCTAACAAGGCATGAAGTTTTAAAATGCTGTGGTTTATATACAGTGGGAAACTGATATGTTGGACGCATTTTAGAATATTTTGTATAAGAAAAACAATTCCAAATACTGCTCTTTGCACAGAGCTTATTGTCTTACTTGGAAAAAAATAAAGATCAGAAGGAGTATTTTTGGGTTTGTTTTTAAATGTGCCGACTAAAAGCAGAAGAATGCACTTCCTAAGAATCTAAAACATAATTTCCTTACTTCAGAGTCTTTTAGTGGCTTACTACTACACTGCATTGCTTGCATCCTACTCAAATTTTAAAAACTTGTGTTCAAGTTAGACTCTTGATGAAACCACTGTATAACAAAAGCAGAACACAGTAGGATTGCACAGAGCAACTTGATGGAAGATCAGCCACTACAACTGCATTGCAACAAGGATCTTACCTACCAACAGTGCTCTGATTCTGTCCCAATGTTCTCTGAAAGCAACAGTAACATTCTCTTACTTGAGGGGTTTTCTGACTTTAAAAATCTCCAAACTTTTATATTATTGATACACAGAAAGTACCAGAGCAGCAGCAGGCACATCTAGAGGATTACACCCTTGTGACAAGGAGTCAGTGAGGTTTTGCCAAGTGGCGTCGACAGCAAAAAAGTCTCTCAACTGACTAAACTCTTCCCTTTTTGAAACAGAGTCACTGAAAATTGTTCCCAAAAAGCACTGCATCTGTGGACTCACAGAGCTAAGAAGTTAGCACTGTAACAGGAAACAAATGAAGCAGGTGAAGAGGGCTGTTAAATGTTTTGTAGCTCAGTTTGTAAGGGCAAGGCTGAACCCTAAATAAAGGAGTGGTATTGAAGTCTTCCTCAGCCGTGCTGCTATAAGCACTGTTACACTGTTGGTATAAACAGGAGTCATAGCACATGCTGAGGTTTCACTAACATCCTCCATAAATCCAGAGCCAACTTAACTCAGGGCCAACTTCCTTTCCAGGTCACTATTAAAACACTTCAAATAGAAAACAGTTACACAGTACTTACAGTAATGAAAATGCAAACCTACTACCAGGGAGGTTAGCTATGGTGTTTTAAATCTAAGGATCTACACCCTTCTGCAATTGTGTCCTTGACACAGATCAACCTCAAAACCTTGGGCTTCATTTCAGTACCAAGCCTGAAGACATTCTTTGGTGTTTATCTGTTGCTTTCATGGCCATCATAACCAGTGATCTGCTGATGTGCTTGTTATCAACACTCATCAAAACCAGGCCAGCACATCGCTTCTTAAACTGATGTTACTGCTGTAAAGTCAAACAAAAGGCTCAGGAGCAGCTGTGGAAGATGCTGTCCCCATACTTTCCCTATCCTCAACCTCCTCTGCCAGTTCCTAAAACCTACTTTAAAAGGCAGCCAGACAGCTACTCAGCATTCCACAACCTCTGCTCAACTTGGTAATGAAGCCCTCAGAAAGATGAACTGATATTTTATAACCAAATTAACTTTTACATTAATGTCCATTACTCCAGTGAAAATAATTCACTTGTGGAAATAACTAAACTCCTTTTGCTCTGACAGTTAATTCCATTACATAGCTTTCTTTTAAGCTTTTTTTCTGCCTCTGTCTGCTGCTGTTCCTTTGTGCTCCTCCTTTTAAATGAAACATGGTGACAGCAAGAAATGGTTACTTGTATTTTAACATGGCATCTCCTGTCCAAAGGTTTTTTCACCAGTAAAATATCAGGACACCATGAGATAAAGGGAAATGTTTTTTTTTAACATTGAAATGGACTGCCCAGGAAGGTGATGGAGTCACCAACCCCTGCAGATGTTCAAGAAACAACTGGATGTGGCACTCAGTGCCATGGTCTGGTTGACACGGTGGTGATCAAAGGTTGGACTTGATGATCTCAGAAGTCTTTTCCAGCCTAATTAATTCTGTGATTCTGTGTCTTCTGTCCTTTGTCCTGCAAATTATATGCATTTTCTTTGTACATAGAAGCTGTCTCAGAAGTCCAAGATTACATCCAAAAGTGTGAAAGGCAAACTGTAAATTCAGAGAATTCTCATTCGATAGTTGGTCAGGGCTTCACAAAACTAGGGTTTGATTTTTAGGGAGACTTTAGAAAGGCTCTGAATTACATTTAAGAAAAAAATGTATTTGTCAACACCCTTACAGTCTTTTTCTGAATACAAAATTTAAAAAAATAAAGGACAGGTAGATTCTGATACAACACCCTGAAAATAGTGATTCCACTATTCACTATTCTGGCTTTGATCAAGCCCATTTTATATTTTCTAATTAATTGCAAGAAAAGACATTGCGTTCCAGGAGGACAAATAAAAGATATTCTTTAAGATAGTCTTAAAGTAAGTAGTTTGAGGTGAATTTTTAATCTGTATGTTCAAACTATCTCCAGCATTCTTTAAGAAGCGAAATAAGATGACTAAAGTGGGGTTTTCTTTGAATTTGATTTCTCTTCCTTACTCTTGTCTTCTTCTACCAAACATCTGACACTCACATACCTTCACTTTTTCACATTACCTAATTGGTTTTGATGCAGCTATTTCATTTAAATATAATCACTCACATTCCTAACTATTTGAAGATCGTATTTTAAAATTGCTGCTCTCAGGTCTGTCCATTGCATTTTCATGGACTCCAAGTAACATTTCTTGAACACTAAGTTACTTTTGCTCTTTTCTCTATCAAAAACCTCGCCAAGAAAATCCCTTGTGCAGCCCTAGAGAAAATAAAGGAGAATGATAACAAAAAGCCAGCCAGGATGGATACAATTCTGTTATAGAAAGAACTTGTAATAGCAGTGTTCGTTCAGTATTTGTTTAACAAAGCAGTGAGAAGCAGAAACTTTCCAGCTGAACGATTTCCGCAAAAGAGCTCAAGGTTCAGAGGAGACGGCACACAGAGCAAGACGTGTGCAGCTGCCAACACCACCTGTGCTGGACTCATTAAAGATTTAACCAGAGAAGTCACGTGTGCACTTAAAAATGGCTGACAACTGCCATGCTTAACACACATCTCAAAAACTTTGGGAAAAGGCAGAAAAATGGAGTTACCTTTGGATGAGGAGGATGGCACGTTCACCAACATTTCTTTGGCAGATGATTCAGGTAAGAGACTGCACTACTCTACTGATACAATGCAAATTCCACAGGCTGAATAACAGCACTGTGAGAGCGGGCAAGATTGTCCTGATTACCAGGTACAAGGTATTTTTAGCAAATACCCTCAAGCAAACTTTTCTTGAGTGATTTGAATAAGCCTTGTGATGAGCTAAGAATTGAGGGTTTGGGGGTATGGAGGCTATGAGGCTACCAGTTTTCATGTATTAGCACTTGGTAATGTACACTCCTCATCTGAGCTCTAATCGCTGGTTAGAGAGACACTGTTACAGAAACATTTACTCAGTAGTTACTACTATCAAATAAAATACAGATAATGCTCTATACAGAATAATAAACCTCTGACATACTCCAGTGAAAACTCACAAGAAGTGATGCAAGTTAATTGGTAATGGAAATAACTTCATATTTTAAATCCCCACTGTTAAGCATTTAATTGTTTTAAAAGAAAGTACAAAAGCAAAGACTGCCTATCCTCCACCCTCCTCCTCTCCACTTACAGACTAAAAATTACTTGGAAGGGGAAGGAGGAGAATCCTACATAGTGGAAAAATGAAGTGAGTTAATATGAATTAATAATAAATTATTTAGAAAGGTCTGGCCAGAGTATCAACTTGATTATGTCAGCATGGCTGCCAAAGAGCTGTGCTAATTCACACTACTAGGGATCTGGAGGGCTTACTTTTGAACAATTCAAGCTACATTTCCTTTTTCCATCCCCTCCTTTTTTTTTTTTTTTAAAGAATGTTAACGTGCACGCCGTATTTACCTCCTATATTTAAAAAAACCCCAAAGTCCACTACGTTAATCTTATTTTTAGAACATAATTTTCTATTAGCAATTCCATATTAGTGTGTTGGGGCTGAGCTGGATGTTTGAATGCCCTTTTTACATTGTATAGAGCTACTAACACCAAGATGCAGTTGGCCCAAAGTATTCTCAAGAAGGCAGTCTGTCAGAGCTTGGTCCAAGCTGTACAATAATGAGGCGTTCTCCTAACAATGAATCTCTTGTCCTGTAGCAGGGTGTAGAAAAGTAGCAAATAGGTATTGTATAGGACACTGTTTTGTGACCTGCTGCACAGCTGGTAACATACCAAGAACAGAAGGGAGGGCAGAATTTAGTGGAATGTTTATCCTGTCTTTGCAAAGCATCCAGAAGAAGCTGAGTTAGGGATGACTCTGAATACTGGATAGGTTTCAGTCTGCTCTGTCTCACAGGGGGGTGTTTTTGCCATATGGCTTTCTTAGTCTTTCATGAGATGTCAAGTCTCTTTCTTCAGAAGGCAAACACCCACCAGCCTCCTCTCCTGCTCTAACCTCAGCACCCTGCAGCTTGGAAAATGGCAATACCCATGAGAAAATAGAGCAAGGTTAAAAACCTTCTTATCCGAGCACCAACTGCCAGGGGGTTTCCAAGTCAATCTTGGTATTTGGGGCTTGATACTCAAAGCTAAGCCCTGACAGATGTCACTGCTATAAAAGAGATCTCCTCAGCAACACAACAAATAGGACTGTACTGCACCTCAGAAACTGAGCACTCCAAATCTGCTGGACTCTTGACTGAAGCAGAACACCCAGGGTCAAAGAAAGCTCATGTTCACAATACAGAGGCTTCTTTATTAAAGATCTGCCAACAGAATTACAGAGTTTCCTCTGGTTGTGAAGAGGTGGGGACTGCCAGTCTGAAAGTAGAAGTAAAATCAGAATAACTGAAAATAAGTGACATTTTCAGGCAAGCTTATAGCTTGAAGGCACAGTGGGTAAATATAGTATGATTCATGGTGAACATGTTAACCCTGATCCATTTCTTCTGGCAACACTTGAAGGTTAGAAAGTATAAGAAAATTCCTAACCTATAAGGAAGAGACTATGATACACTTCGTAGGAAACAGTCTTCTTTAACTCTCCCAGCAGAAGTTAAGACTAATTACAATAACTCTGGGGCATTGAAGCTAACAAAGTGAGCCTTATGGCTCTAACAGTAAGACTGGAGAATAACATCAATTCCAGTAGAGCAGGAAACCTAAAAGTCTCCACAGTGAGAGAGAGAAAAAGATTCCTTAGGATAGAAAAGAGCATGTTCAAGCAAGGAATAGGGAAACTAGGCTTGCAATATGTAGATCCTAAGTGGACTTTGTCTGAGAATCACAATGTTTTACATGCAAGTGTTCCTTAATTATTGTCTTGGTTTGATAAGGTAGGTGTTTGCTAAGGAAGGAGGAGCCTCCCTTGAAATGGAAAATGTCAGGTTCTGTGGCAGCATCCATAGTTTCTGGGGCCTTGTCAAGTTCTGGGGCAGCATTCCTGGTCTCTGGGGTAGGTGTCAGGGTGGTTATCCAAGTGAATCTTCCCTTATCTCGGAATGCTAAATTGAACAGGCCTATCAGCAACACCAGCCACTGTATAATTCATGATTAGAGATGGTTTGAACCTTTTGAAAACTAGTGAGGTAGACACAAAGAGCTGGATGAAGGGTTGGGAGAAAATTTCCCCCAGTGTCATTTCCTCTAATAATGGTACAGTAGGTACCATTATTAAAGTAACCCCAAAAACACACAGTTAGTATGTGATAGCTCTGAATCCATGTGCCTACCTTCCAGAGGAAGTTATAAATCCATTAATTCTCACCTTATTAACCCATAAAGAAAACTGGATAACAGCCACAGTAGTCTTAGTTATAGGACTCATGTTTAGAAAAGGGTTTGCAAATGGGAGAAACTTAGCCACAGTCACATGCCACCCAAACCAGGGTAAGCTAGACCACATGGTGGCACCTAACAAGGTCTCTATATCTAGCACAAAAAAAAATAGGTTACTCAGGAACTGTTATTCCCTTTTTTCACCCTTTTCTCTCGATGCCCTTGGGCCCCACATTGGGCGCTAAAATCTGTCTTGGTTTGAAAAGCCAGGTGTTTGCTAAAGAAGGCAGGAGCCTCCCTTGAAATGGAAAATGTAGGAGCTGTCAGGCAAAGATATGGGAATAGGAATAACACATCTGTTACTGAATAAGGCTTTCCCCCATTTCTTAAAACATGCTGGAAAGATACTAAACAGGCAAAGTAGAACAACATGCTATATATGTACAATCTGAACAATAATCAGAATACAGCCTTCATATCAAAGTTTCCATGGTACAGTGAAAAGCCATTGTGTCAAAGCAACAGGGTTTACTGAGCCTCCTTAACCAAGCACAAGCTATGAATATTTAATAGCTATTGCTCTTTAAAAACAGCAGTATCTTTCTATTTGTTAAGTATGCAGGTACTTAAAATAAAACATGTAAATGAAGACAAACACAAAATGGTAGCAAGGTAGAAACTTTCTGGAAAGTATTTAATTAGCAATATTAAGAGCACATGAAATCAAGCAAAGCATGTGAAAATATTTTCACCTTCAGTGAAAGAAATATCTTTCAATTTAGTAACTCAAACCACTAGATAAAGTTCCGTCAAAAAATGACCAACTCAAACAAAAGCACAGAGCAAATCAAACCAAATGTAAAACAAAACAGTGAAATGTTGTCCAACATCTGCAAAAATTTCTTTACTGTACTTGTGACCAATGTTGAATAAGCAGATCAAGGCTCCCTTTACTCATTGAAGAGAACCTAGAAATTATCTTACTCTTTTTTCAAATATGCTTTCCAGAAGGCCAACATTAGTGACTGTGTTTCCCATGTAAACCAATCCTTCTAAAAGCAGATACAAACCCTTAACTTACAGAAAGACAACACAGTTTTTCATCTAATTAAGTTACCAGTAAAGCTTTATGGAACCTTGCTAAATATCCTTCCACAAAACCTGGTAGCAAACCTGTAGCTGATGATTACAAGGAGGATCAAACAATTAAGAGGATAATGTTATGTAATATATGTTGGTATTCACAGCCCAAAGCTGCAAAGTGTTCAGTTCCTCAGGCTATTTTAAAAAGCATTTTTGTGGAGTCAGTAGAAAGGACAACTTTTGCACTCCTGCTGAATCTGGCACAGGACAGAGTGCTGGCTATGTATCTATATGTTGGCTATATATCTGTATGTAGCTATATGAAGGCAGGCCTCTTCAGGGATAAAAAAGAAATTAGGACTTCCTGAGGCTTGCTTATTGTAGCCTTTCTAGAGAGATGGCATTTTTTCATTCCAACTGTACACTCACAGGTTACATCATCTGATGAGGTCCCATTCTCACTCAGACCTAAGGCAAAACCAAGACATACACAATACGTAAGGACACAAATGAGTTAGAACAATGCAAGCCAAATATTTGCTCATTTTGTATAAATTGATTTAGTTAGAAAAACCAAAATCTCAGAAGTACTCAAATTCTGCATTTAACAGAAGACCCCCATTGTAAATTTGCTCAAGAATATGCACTAGGCTATGAGAGCTTTTTGAGGTTACTCTGAAAGAGTAATAAGAAATGCAGAGAATTTGGTGTAAAGCAACATTACATGAAAAAAACCCAAACCTCCTAAGAGTCTGTTATTTCTGCAAAGAAATAATGGAAAAGAATGAAGATTTGATGTAAAAGGTCTCAAGAGTTAGCAATGCAAGGAAATACACTTAAGCCACTTGTGTTCCTTTCTGTACTTGTGTTCCTTTCTGTCTTTTTCATTGTGGCAATAATTAGTCAAAGGAGCAAACAGTACAGTTTAAATAGGAAAGTCATCTCAGCAATACTTACAATGCCTTCCTCTGTGAGTGAAGAAAAGGATACATTTCTATTGTAGTGGTGAACAGTGAAGGCTCTGTCATCAGTCAGCTTATGCAGGCGCCTCTGCTGCCTGGAACGACGCCAGAAGGGAAGTCAGAGACTTGTTGGTTTGCACTGTGTGCCATAGGAAAAACAGGATGTAAAACAGAGTTTTAGAAATAAAATGTCTGAATATGTTTGTCATTAGCAACAATGACTGAGAGTCTGAGTGCAGAGCAATAAAATCCTCTCCTCTCAGTTTGTAACTTTACCTGTATATGTATTCAGGTAAACTATTAATGATACATTTTATCCTAGGGAGGTTGTTTTATTTCAAGCAAAAATTTCTCTTTCAGTGAAACTGAATAAATTGATTCCTTTTGCCAGTGACATCAGCCACTTTTAGAAACTCTAACTAGAACTTAGGATACAAGTATAGATAGCTGCATTTGTAAACTGAAACTTGTTGCTATAAATTTAATATAATGACAATATCATGAATGCCTCCTCTGATTTAACTAAATGCCTTAGAAAATAGTCTGTGGCACTGCCTGGGGTTGTTGTAACCCAACTGCAGGACCTGTCAGATCAACACTCCCACCCAACTTGATGTCATAATATGCATAGGTGCCTTCCCTGGGACACATTCTGTGTTATAAAAGAATCTGATTGTTGGGGATACTTCCTAAGTCCCTAAAGTTTTACATTTAAAGTGCACAAAAAATTTAATTTATAATATATTATGCAATGCAAGACAGGTGAGGTAAGGAATTTATAAAGGCAGTAGGTAAATCATGTGATATATTAAGCTTCTGGTTTCTTGGTTGATTTCTCATACATGAATACTTTGGGCTGTGGACCTTTGTTCTGTGATATATTTGGTTTGGGCATTTTTGTATTTGTTTGGGGTTTTTGAGTGTGTGTGCGTTTTTTGGTGTTTGTTTAAAAGTAGGGGTGCACTGGATAGTTAGAATTCTGGAGTTGCCTTCTTTGCACTGGAAAACAGAGGAAGGGTTAGTAATGCAAGCCTTTTTAAGGGAACACAGGATGATCTAGGCATTCTCTCTGTACAATTTGCACCCAGCAGTATCAATCCAAACCTTTTGGTCCCTGGACCGTTCAAAACTAACCTCATAACACACAGCACTCTGCAGACTAGAAATGTCATCTGCTCTCTGCTGATAACCCCTCTGCAATGCCAACAGTGGAAGCTCGGAACAACAGCTTTCTCAATAGGGAAACCAAAAAAACCTCTCATAGAGGTTGATTTCTGAAAAGGTGTTCATTCTGGTGCTCATGCTCAGAGTTCAGAATCAAAAGAAAGTACTACAGTGAGAAACCGCAACCAGGCAAAGTAGAATGAACCCCAACGGTACACATACCAAAAAGGAAACAGGAGGTAAACCAGCAGCTCTTGAAATTACTACTGTTTTAGCTACAACAGCACAGGAGCCAATATGTCTGGTTTCCATTCTGTCCTGTAATTTAACATCAAGGATTTTCCCCTTTTGCTCATTTTGGGACAGTTTTGACAATAATCTCCAACTGTAACGCAGCAAGAAAAGTGGAATTTCTGGAGCAGAGGGGTGCATTTCCTCAAGATCAGCCCACAATATTTCTTCCCCCCTCTCACAGTATAAAAACACAGCATGTCCTTCACCAGGTCTCCATCCACTTGTACACACCTGGAGAATCCGGCCATAGTTTTTTCCCCTGTTGATGCAAGTGCTGGACATTGTCTCATTAGAAAGAATTAGAAAAACCTGTTGATTGCCAGGATTACCAGTGAAGCAAGCAAGATCGAAACAGTGCAAGGATCTGGCATTTAAAAACAGCAATCAAGGAAACTTTCCAACAAGGTCCTGAAGCCCAGCCACCAACTGAGACGACTGCTTGCAAGAAAAAAGGAGGACTGTTGTGTTGAAAATGCCCTTAGTAGAGATGCTTAAGTAAACTAGCTAATGGAACTGGAAACAGGTTCATTTTCCAGTACAGATGGATAGCAAGACTCTAATTGCAGTACATTTTCAGACCTTGAAAAGCATTCAGTCTAATCTGAATTTATCTGATTGTAACGTTAAAAAAAGTAATTGACACAATAATAGTGTGGAGGCAGCCAGAAGATGATGTTAGAAACATACGCTTTCTGAAATGTATTTAAAAATACAGTAGAGGGCTCACTTCCAAATGCCTTTATCTTCCTGAGTGTCTGCACAGCACTGAATTATTTATTTACAACTAGATATATTACTGCAATATGAATGTATTTCACTGCAACATATGGTTCAAACTACATAGTACTACAAGTTATGCAGTGCAGTCACTTCAGCGAAGCCACCAAAATTAGCTCAGGTCATGAATGTTTTCCATTCCTTTGCTGTGGCTCATAGTCAGTGCTGTGGCATTAAAGTGAGGATTCTGTGCAGCGTGTTCTGCAAGGGTTATTCCCTCCAGAGAGCCAGGAAAAGAACAATGACACAGGAGAGTTGTTCTGGAGCTACTGAGCCATTAGGTGAGAGTAACTCTGTGAAGTTACTGAGGTTCTTGTGTGATGTGATCTCAGCGCTGTGAGACCCAGAGGCACGGAGCTAAACCACAAGTTTCTTCCTCTGGACGCTGCTGTGGAAAAGGCTTCTGACGTGCCCGACTGAAAGCAGCTGGGCCAGACGTACACGGCACCCGACTGCGCCAGGGAAAACTCGCTGCACTCCGTCTGGGAGGCTCCTTTCGCCCAGAGCTACACATGAAAGCACCTGGGAGTTGACAGCAGCCACACACACTGTTTCCTCGGACCTTCCTCAGGCTTTGCCAACCTACCAAAATCTGAAAGGGTTCCACACCAGGGAACAAATGCCTGTTCTTAATCTCTTCTGAACACTACGCAGAGCGACCAACCATTGAGGAGCGCTGCTCTGAACACTGGCGGCGGACGAGCACAGAACGAACGGATCACAGACGTGATGTTACTCGCCGCTCAACGGGACGCGCCGGCCGAGGGCCGCGGTAGCCCGTGAGGGGGCACAGCCGTCACGCGCGCCCCCGCCCCGCGCCGGGGGAAGGGGCCACGGCGCTCCCGCCCCTCCGCGCGCCCGCCCCGCCCCGCGCGCGGCGCAGGCGCGTTGGCAGCGTAGAGCGGGACGGGCCGTGCCGGGCCGTGCCGGGCCGGGGCAGAGCCCGCGGGAAGCGGCGGCAGCGGGGCAGGTGCGGGGCAGGAGCGGGACAGCCTCGGCGGGCGGGAGGGAGGGGGCGCGGGGCCGACCCAGGTTGGGAGTGCATGGCGGGATGTGCGGGCGGGGCCGGGCGGCTGCCGGCCGGGTCCTGCGGGGACGCCCCTCTGCAGTGCTGCCAACCCCCGGCCGGCGCTCCCCGGGCCGCGGGTGCTGCTGGTACCACACCTGCCCCGCTCCGCAGTTCGAGGCGGCGATGGGAGCGGGAGGGGTGCGGGGATGCGAGGGCCCGAGGCGAACATCCCCGTCTCGCAGGCCCGTGCACTGGCCAGGGGTGGCGGGGGGACAATGCAGAGCCATTCCGCTCCGGCCTTCAGGAATAGCCAGTTCTAGAATAACTCATTCCAGAGTGATCACGGCTGAGAAGGCGGCGATTACATCACTGAAACGGCGGTATTTCATGCTTTGCAGTAATCTAGATCAGTTATTTTTGTAAACAGAGGCATAGTTACTCAACGAACCATAGGTACGTACAGCATGAGGCCTAGAAAAAAATAATTTAAGAATGGTGAAAAAGGTTGCTCTGCCTTAGGGTAAAGCACTGACCCTTCAGAATTAGAAAAATAAATCTAAAATTCAAATATAACTGAAGTTCCAATAATTGCTGCCTCCATTTTTTTTTCTTTAAGCAGAGTATCACTCAAGAAAACGCTCTTCAAAAGTGGAAAGAGCCCCTACCACAATGATGAACGCCGATATGGATGGTATAAATTCTTAATGTTCTCGTTCTTCATTGTTATTCTATTTAGTATAATTTCTAACTGTAACACAGGTTGCACTAAAACTCTCATGCTTTATTACAGCTGTTGAGGCTGAGAATCAGGTGGAATTGGAAGAGAAAACACGGCTTATTAATCAAGTTTTGGAACTGCAGCACACACTTGAAGGTTAGCAGCTTGACATATCAGATTTTTTTACAAGTACGCAGTAATAAGCAAAAGAGAACCTGACTGCTCTGCCCTTAGTTGTAGTGTCCAGAAGTATGTCACTTAAAGCAGTTGAAGGTACAAAACCAAGGTCTTGGAAATAGTTTTTTTTCTTGCTCTATATGCAATATTAGATTTGCTCAACCTTGATAATACACAGCAAGTAGAATGGGTGATACAGCTAATATGTCTGTGCTTATTAGAAGACACACATCTGAGGCTGCTCATCACTGAGCTCTTATTTCCAAGTAATTTAGTTTGCAAAAGCTTAATTCAAAAATTCAAGAAAGTAATAAACTTACAGACTAGCATTCAGTTTAACAAGTTGGTCAAAATACTGTGCTACAAAATAATATAGGAAAAATGGCCTTTAGGTAAAACATGACTAGGAGAAGGTTTAGTAATGTAATACCCTCTGGTAATGTCTTCTGGATTAAAGGTGTGACTAGTCTGATGAAGGCCCATAGAACATATTCATTATTGTATGCAATAGTGTCTAATATTTTTCTTGTAATATCACCTTCACAGATCTCTCAGCTCGAGTAGATGCTGTTAAGGAAGAAAACTTGAAACTGAAATCAGAAAACCAAGTTCTTGGACAGTATATAGAAAATCTGATGTCAGCATCTAGTGTTTTCCAAACAACTGACACAAAAAGCAAAAGGAAGTAAGGGTTGACTCACAGATAATGTCATTGTATTGCTGCTGGGTTTGGTTTTGTTTTGTTTTAACTGGCATAGGCTACATAAGCTAAAATACTTTTAGTTTGTGGCTTACTGGATTCTCAAAGATTATAGACTTTGATAATAAATGGAATTAAGAGCATTATCATGAACAGGAGACAGAAGATTGTGTATTAAGATTGAGCAATGTGCAAATGTAGTGTAGATAATTACAAAATTTTTGTATTTGTTTTAAAAATGACCATATCTTGTTAAAAAGAAGATTAGTTTGTCAGGTTAAACAAAGGTCTCTTGGTACTCTGAGGTCTTAAGGTAGATTTCTTGACTATATTGTGTTACAATATTGTGTTGAAACCCCATTTGATAAAAATATTCAGAGTTTATTGCATCACTTTTTTGCACCTGAGATGTGTTTACTGCGTAGTACTGTTCATAGTTCTGCAAAACAAAACAAAAATCTGTAAACCAGTTAAGCATTTCTGTGAAGTAGGAACAGTATGACATTGTTTGCAGGGCTTGCTTACAGAAAAACACCTCAGATGTTTTTGGGAAGGGGGAAGGTAAGAGGAGCAACAAGGGTAAGCAACTTATCAGGGAAATACCCAACTGATGCAGTATCTGATGTGATATGTACGCTTGAAACCATTGTTACTTTCCCATTTCCCTGAAGAATGCCCAGGCACATCATCACAATGTATGATCTTCCTGAAGTTCTTCTGTTGTGTGATGAAAAATTAAGTAAAAACCTGAGTGATAAACTTTGCAAGAAGAGGTCAGCAATGCTCCTGATGCTTGTGAACAGTGAGGAGCTGAGAACAAGACTTTTCCTTCCTGCCTTTCACTTTCCTCTTGCAGTGCCAAAGTTGTCTTTGCTTCAGGCCTCAGAGCAGCTGTTTTCCTGCCTCCCAGCCTACACTTGCAAAGTGCTTCTTGAGGCACTGCATAGAAACATCTAAAGCAGAAGGATGCAGTGGAATAAAGGTGGATTTTGCCTCTCAAAACTGTGCTGCTCTGGGCAATGCCTGGTGTCAAGATGCTGGTTTTTCCTGCCTTGGATGTTAGGTTTTGTAAGGGAGTTCAGCCCAGATGACAGATCTGAGCACTTCCCAGAGAAGCAGCATGTCCAGAATAATCAGTATTAAGGGAAAGCAGAAGCTGAAATACAAACAAGTTTGTAAAATTTAGCAGTACTTAGTTGCACCTGTTTCATCTTGCCCTACAGCAGCACTGCAGGCTTACTTATGGATGTTGGCTCGGACTGAGTTGTTGCTTCAGTAATGAAGCCATTTTGCTTGACCTTTTAAAAGGAAAGCACTAGTTCAAGGATCTCTTTCAAGCATGGTGTGAATGAGTCAGTGTAATAGAATAATAAATCCCTCTCACATCCCAAGTTTCTTAGCTAGGTACTGCTGTGTGTCAAGTAGAAGTTGACATTGTGAGGTTCCCCCCTCCCAAAGGTGAGGTTGCCCATTTCTCCCTATTTAAAATGCGTGTACAGTGCTCACCAGAGTCAAAAGACTCTAAATAAAGTCAAAAGACTGCAAACAAAGCACTAATAGTACAGTCTTGAGGGCTGGTTACAAGTCTGGGTCAAGAAATCCAGTGAATAGAAGTGGATGATACCATTTGTGTCACGGGGTCCTCATCAACACCTAAAATTACTTCTAATCTTCTATGGACTACTTTCTCACATTACTGGAACTCTCAATTAATCCAAGAATTGCTAGCAGGTAGAGTAGATCACATGGCTAGTCCAGAGTTTAAGCATTAAAGGAAGAAAAATCACAGCAAGCACTTGACTTCTGAAGATTGCATTGCATTACAGCCATCGTAGCTTTAAAGCCATGTCACTGCCATCTCCATCTGCACTGTAGATCACCTGGTAACACAGCATGCGCTTGTTAGACTTCAGCAATTCCCAATATAAGGTAATTTTAAAATCATGGTTTTGTATTGTAGATTGGATAGTGGTATTTTATCCATCAGTGTGTTTACAGCAGTTATTTCATCTCCATGCCATTTTACATCCCACTACTGTGGCCTTCATTTAACTTATGAATATTTTAAAGATGTTGTATTTCTGACTTTACACCAAATAAAAACTTTTCATTTGTCTCAATTAGTTTGATTTAACATTTGTAAACCCTAAAACTTCTCATAAATATCTGTAGTCAAAAGGTGAAAAAGCAGTAGGGTTAGTAATCTTAAAGGTTTTGACATAGCTGAATTGTCTGAAAAAACAGATGTAATTGATATTAAACCTGAGTTAATGAATCTAGTTTTAATAAAGCTTCAGTTCCTCACTCACTTGCTATTTTCAGCCATCAATCTTAAATTTGTCTACTTTTCTGTTCTTGTTAAAGCAAAAGGATTTGTAGACTGCATCTACTGTTGTAAAAAAGTTCAAACTTGCACTTCTCCATAGCAGTGGGAGACTGCTAAGCCAAGTTAGAAACATTTCTTTTTCCTACACTTTTAGTGGGCTTTACATTAGACAGAATCCAGAATTATTACTTCATCGTGCCTTCATGCACGTAGATGCCAACTGAAGAGTAGCTTCAACTGTAACTAAATAAAAGGGCCTCAGTACTTGGCCTTCCCTGCATATAAAGTGTTCAAAAGTCTGGCATCTGGCATCCTCACTAAGAGCTGTTGTACCAAGCTACAACATAGTCAGAGGGAGTGCAGGCTGCAGAGGTCTTAGAGAGTTCCAAAGATGACTGACAGTTTTAATAGCAAGACATGCTGGAACTGAAAATCATGATTTTGTTAATTTTAAAGATCTTTCAAGCAACCATGATAGCAAGATGAACCATGTTTCCTGAAATACCTGTTCAGATAAAAATGGATAGTGCACAGGAAGTGTGTGAATCTCATGGTTGCATTGTATCAATGAACACGGGTTGCCCTTTTGCCTGGCTTTCTATCTCTAGAGCCTTAAATCCTCAACATCTCTGGTATTTCTGCTCTAATTACCAGCATAAATCTAGATCCAAGTAAGTTGATGTGCAGAAGGATGTATGCTATCTCTAGATTCTAGGTGATCAAAGCTGATGGGGCATCAATCAAGACTTTATGGGAACTTTAAATTCAAAATGCTGAGGGAAGATGAGCATCCCCCATGGGGTGACCAATCCCTGGAGTAACTAAATCACATCAAAGAAATGATAGTAACTATCACATATCAGAGAAAAAAAACCCCTCCAAAACCCCCAAGCAAACAAACCAACCAGACCCCCAGGACACCCAAGTGCTGTAGCAATTCCAGAGGACTTCTATCAGACTCAGACATAATTCATTTAAAAGGTGAGCTCTGACAGCTCACAGTAACTGCTGTCAGCAGGATACTACACTGGTAAAAGCTTCTATCTATTGCTGAGGAGTAATCTGGAGTCTTTACTTCACCTTTTGCACAGAGGCCCTAAATAAAGAGCTGGGAACGTGCAAAAGGACACCAAAAACCCCAAATTAAACAAAAACCTAGAGACATTTCCACGTAATTCACACCAAATAGAAGTCAAATATAAATAACTTTTGAACACTTCAAAACAAGCACTAGACATTGGCTTCTTCATGAGGGTGAAGCATTCATTTCTTAGAGACTTCCATGGAATTTGCTGTGAAATTTTAAAGCAGACAAATTTTATGACAGGCACAAGAAAATCTGTTTGATTCCTTATGAATTAATGTATTTCTACTTCATTTGTAATGTATGACTACTTTTGCTAGCATTTACACATTCTACTACTACTACTACAGGCAGCTGCCAAGCAGCAAGAAGGTTTCTGGTGACCGAAATTTTATTGTTTAACACAGAGCTGAACTTCAATGAAACAATGTTTCTTTACAACAAGCAGTTTATTTAAACTATGAGAATACCCAAGTTACTCACATTATAAAAAACTTAATCTGTCAAAAATTCTTATCTATATTAATAAATTTCATATTAAGCAAGAATTAATAAATATTTTTAGGTTACAATATACACTTAGCAAGTATTCTATAAACAGGTTATACCACTCAGGTTTGGAACATGAGAACTATAAAAGTTTGAAAAAATCATCTGTATATGACCTGCAGATTTGATACCTGCATTCAAGAGTAAAACAAATCACATCAATTACCACTTGTGTTCTATTTTAAAATATATCTTGAAATAAATTACTGCAACCAATGCCTAAAGTAAACAGGTGACCACATGTAACAAGATCAACTAAAATAAATAATTTACAATAAAAATTGTTCCTAGCACAAAATCATCATACAAAAACAATTATTGCATTTAGCTCTGCACAGAAAATAATACCTTTTCTCATAGCAAGGTGAACTGCTATAGATGCTACATCTATACTACCATCTTCTTTAAGCTGAAAACCGTAAACAGCTTATTTTGTGCTAGAGCTACAAAAGTATTATAATGCATTTATTTAAAAAAATATTTAGAGTAAGTTTATCTCCAACTAATACTAATTTCTAAGAAACTTCAAATCTTAAGACTCTTCACCTAAAAATCAGTTGGTCAGCTTGTAATTTCCCTTTTATTTTGAATTTGAAATACCAGCTAACTCTTCACAGATAGCGTTTATCCTTAAAAAAAGGGAATTGAGGAAGTTTGGGATGGTTAAGAGGCCAGAGAATTAAAATAGGAGGTTAAACAGCAATGAGCCCCTCCTTTTCCCATCAAAGCTCAGGAATTTGCCAGGCCCACAGAAGTGGCACACCCAAAGTTACCGTCACTGTCTCTAGACCTGCAAACACCAGCTGGAAATAACTCAGTCCTTCCGTACTCTTCTTTTGCGCACTGATTTCAGTGGACGATCTCCCATTCCTTCATCAGCTTCTTTCTTCTGGAAAAAAATAAATTCAGCATTAACATTTTAAACTTATTTTCATTATTGAAACTGGCATGCTACGTTATTCGTCTTCCTGAATTCCCCAGTCATTTTATCACTAAAAGTGCAGCACTTAAGTGATAGGACATTTTTTCCACACTACTAATGTAATGATTAATAAAGTGGGTAGGTAGAAGACTTTTCATTTCGATATTCAGAAAGAATAGAGCTGTATGTTTAAACTGATGTAAGAAATTTGTTTTTGCCCATGTCTTTGCTGGTTTAAAATCAGTGACTTTTAAATTTACCAACTTCCTTAAAGAGCACCTTTTGCTAATTTTATTTCCACTTCTGAAGTAAGATGCATTTAGAACATTTTAACTGTTCCCTTTGGAGAGCTACAAATAGAGCAAACTGTCCTTAAATAGATGTGGTGTTCCCAGTTTAAAAGCTATGCTCCCAGTGTAAAAGAAAAGCCTTTCCAATGTGAAATCCATCCTCATACCATGCATTGCTTCCTCACTTTCCTGCATCACCTACTGGCAGGCACCTCCTTTAGAAGGAACAGCTGACAGAATGTGGCCCAGCCTGAGTGAGGACATGGGGTACATGATGTGCTCCAGACAACTCACAACAGAAACACCTACACACTGAAAATACTCAAAGAAAAGCAAGCCATGGCCTCACTGTGACACCGTGTAATGCCACACACACATTCAGAGCTTGCTGTTACTTTCACAAGGAGTCATGTGAAGCTTAGTAGATACTGTATTGCTGGATAAATGTACAAGGAAAAGCAAACTTCTTACAGGAACAAGAGAAAGTACAGAATAAGGGGTAATTAAGAGACTTTAAGGGCTGAAACAACGCAACCTCATGCAAGGTACAGTTTCCTAGAAGAGTTTTACATGAAAAGGAGTTAACATTACATTAAACAACTTCCTTAACCTGGAAAGTGACTCATTTAGGGAGTGACACGCACAAGATGATCACTGGGTGGATCTAAAGTGTTTCAGACACTAGCAGTTTCTAAATGAAGGAATAATGAGTAGCTGACAAACAAGAAAAGCACAAATTCCATTATATGGTGATATTTTGTGAAAACAATTTTGTAGAATATCTGGCTGACTGGATTAATCTGCACAAGAAAAATGAAACTGCAGATGCTGTGTTCAAAAACAGTGTTGCCATTTTGCTTAACACCTTATTTTGGAATAAAAAACCCCAAAATGTAACTGAAAAACTTAAAGTTTTTCTAGGTCTTGGGAAAAGGCTGTTTAGTTGTAAGCATGTTCTATCAGTTGAGAAGCATAGTGAAAACTGACCAATCTGGTGCAGCATCCAAATTTTCAAGACTTGAAATTCATTTAATAATCTGTTAAAAGCTACACTCCTGTAAAAATGTTTCACGTTTAGGGAGCTGCCCGATCGCTTCTATACTATACCTGTATTTATGCAGAGTATTTGAGGTGTCAAATTCAAAGGAAAGCATATTTCTACCTCACAATTTGTTTTATGGCTCAACAGAAGAAAAACACTTGCAGGTAACTGAGCTTAGTTGGAAGTACGTCTGACAATGGCAAGGAGAAAGTAGGGAAAAATGCAAACTTACCTCATCTTCTGAATCAGATTTATTTGACCTATCACCTTCTTGATTTCCATCTGGAACTTCATTTTCTTCTTCATCCGGAACTCCACTTTCTTCTTCATCATCATAAATATCTTCACCACCTTCACCTTCTGCAGAAGAAATTACTTTTACTTCATAAACAGAACTATATGACAAATACACTACATCGAGGCATACCAGTAAGGAAAATAAACCAATTTCAGTCCTAGAATGAACTGCTTGTTTAGAATAACCCATAAAAACATCTCTGGGATACAGAGTAGAATTCTCATGAATTAGCAGAAAGTGATAACTGCCAGATTTAACAACCAATTTTAACAGCTCCAACTCTGCCTCTTTTCATAATAGTCCATACTGTCTTCAGACTTGTTATTGACTTAAAGGACTTGATTTACTTTACTTTTAAAATTAGCTATTGTATTGGACAGTTTTGAGAGCAGAGTCCAAAACAGGACAACTGACAAAAGTCTGATTTAGATAGAGAAGTAAAATATTGCAGTTATCAGTCATCCAGCATGGGAGTAAATCCTAAGGGTACTTCCCCTTTTCAGCAGGGAATTCTTCTGACCCACTGTTTGAGGGATAAGCAGCTTTTTATTTCTACCCTTCTTGTGCATTTTTGCAATGCAGAAACTAGTCAGAAAAGCACTGTACTCCCCTTAGCTCATTCAAAGTATGTCCAGCTTGCACTACACTGCTGTACTACCAGTATTCTTTATAATATCAAGAGTAAACAAATCTTAAATCTGACAGAAAGGATAATCATTGTTATTTTGCAATTTAACAGTCTGCCAGTGGCTTATTTAAAAACAGCAGTGAAGTAGTGCTCAATTCTGTCCTAGTCAGGTCACACCTACATCTCATAAGCACTGCTTAGGTGTGAAAAAATAGGAAAAAACCAAAAACAAATACCAAAAATCTGTACCCACACCAAATTCTTACTGTTGCATCTGAGTTAAACTGAAACAAAAGTATGCATACAAATTAAGAATGTAGTCACATATCGGACATGACTTTCCTGATTCTTGGTGATGAAAATCTAGAAATACCTAATTTGTTAAAATATTTGAGACTTCTGTCTCAAATTGAGAAGTCAAATTTTTGTGCCGTAAAAGTCCCAAGAACTTTGGCTGCAATATAGCTACAAATTGAGCCAAACAGAAACCAACTATTATGAACTAAGAAGTTAGTTTTGCCATATGTCAGTATACATGGTTCATGTCTCTACGTCTCTATTTCTATTATCCAAATGAGAAATATTACCAAATAATGAAGGCCATGTTTAAGAAAGATATAGATGAAGATCTCAGACCTAAAAATAAGCCCTTAAGAGAAGAGCTTGGCAGAAATTCACAAAGCCTTTGGTCATATTCTAATGAAGAGATCGGAAATTATAAATGGTGCAAATCCATCTCCTCCTGTAAGTACGAATTTCAATAGAGGGGGAAAAACCCCAAGAAAAAATACTCCATATATCAGAAGCTGTAGAACCTAGAACTGGAAAACTATACTATTTAAAATTATTCTTTTCAATTTAACCATATAGTAATTTAAGCATTATTTCATATAAATAAATGTAGAACATGACAAATAAGGTTCAGACTGTGCCCCTGAAATTCCATTTTGTGGCAACATTCTTTTACTTCCTGCAATATCTTTCTACAGGTCAAGGAAAGCAAGAAGACAAAGCAGACAAATAGACAATGCCACAAAAATTAACACAGAACAAAATAAAACAGTAAAGCCCATGGACAATGCCCTTCAAGAAGTACTCTGCCAGCAAATCATTGTTGCTGGTGTTAAAGAAATCACCAAATGTTTCTAAAATTTGCTGTTGTGCCGTGTTTTTTCCTTCTTTTTCAAATGGTCCCATGATACAATGTGGATTTTGAGTCACTCAGTATTCCTCAGCTCAAAACTCCATTGCCTCCAACTCCAAAAAAAACCAAAGGAGGAGGTAATGACTTTGAAGGAACTGTAAAAATCATAAGGAGACAAAGATAGTAGTAGAAAATATTTATGACTACAGATCCCATAGAGAGAAATCTCAGAGGAAACTTGCATCTGGACCTGATGGAAGATGGCATCCATCAGCTTGAAGTTCTACCATCAACAAGGAAGCAGAGGGAAGAAAACAGATAGGAGAGACCCACTTTCAAGTCCTGGCCCAAATTGCTTCCCTTTCCCAGTACCTGAAACAGGAGCCTCCCTTTCCATCTTCTTTGTATTATCCTTTATAAGTTCTCTTTTTATCTCCTCCATTTCTCTTCTCTCTGTAGCAAAAAGAATCAGGAGAAGGAAGCAGAAGACAAATTCTCTAATGCTTTCCAACACAAAGAGGCAAAAGAGCAATAGAAAAAAAAGGGAAGATTTCAACCTGCAAGTGTAAAAGGTGGAAGGAAGCTGAGGGAAGCTAAGCAATTCTTCTTAAATCAAGAAACAATGAAGTCATTGACAGCAAAGTGTAATCCTTCCCCCTGAAGCCTAGAATTTAATTGAAAACCCTGGATTAGTTATACAAAAGCAAGCTAGGTTAGTTTTACTCTGTGTTCTGTTTAGTAACTAAAAGCAATGGTCTAAAATAGAACCTACCTTTGCCACACCATGAACAGATGTTCCAAGTACAATTTAAGAAAGCTGTAGGAGCTGAACAATGTTCCTCTGCAATTGCCCGGGCCTTATTTCTAACATTGAAACACACATTTTAAGGTATTATTTATTGAGTGATGTGTTGCAATTAAATAAATTAACTGAATATTGGAACTGAGGAATGGCAGCCTTGCAACAGCAGCATATCATGTACAAACTACGATTTGCATCAAGACTGGGACAGAGTCTGTAATTCAGGAGCAAAGAACAGGTCAAGTAGAGAAAGATCAAAAGGAAAATGTAGAAAGATACAACCCTGAAATCATGTACCTACAATTTAAGCTAAAGTAAAGAATGTATGTAACAAAACCAGAATAATTATGTGCCTTGGCAAGGCTCTCCAATAGCAAGGCAAATGGATTAAGTTTGGTGTGGCAAGCACTGTGCCAACTGTGTACTCAATTCTGTCAGTAATGGCATGGGAACTGCTGATGATGAGTGAACTTT
Organism: Fringilla coelebs; assembly: GCF_963513975.1. NCBI lineage: Eukaryota > Metazoa > Chordata > Aves > Passeriformes > Fringillidae > Fringilla > Fringilla coelebs. The sequence continues at coordinate 61,945,596 of NC_140032.1, read as the reverse complement.
TAAGTAGTACAGACAGAAGCCATCTACACTCATGGAACATGGTGCAAAGACAGACAAAACCCACCAAATTTCAGTCAGTAATACAAAGTGATGTCAGTACCAAGACAAAAACCCCAACAAAACATGAATGTCTGCTATGTCTCTAATTATCCATGCCAATCCCTTGTCACTTTCTTTGTTCTCACCAAGGAAGAGTGAAATAAGAGGCAGAATCTTGCAGAGTTCTGAAGCCAAAAACTTTCTCATCAGTCAAGATAATGCATTGGAAATTAGGTGCTTTGGTTTTTATTCATTATATAGACAGAGGGAAATGCTAACAGCACCTCAAAGCTATAGCTGAGCAGTAGCCAGTAATCTTTTATACAGTAATATGGGATGATTTTATCCTTGGATGCTGGAGTACAGCTCAACCTACTGAGTCATTAATTTCTCCCCTGGGTAGTAGGACACACCTCTACAGGTGTGCAATAGATTGCTAAAAAGCAACATAAAGGAAGCTGCAGACTTCAGTATTTCAAGCCTACTGTATTTTCACGTTTTAACAAGAATAACTCAAATCAGTGACCAACAGAATAGTATAATCCCCCCAGAGAGATGTAAGCATTTTTATGTTAGAGACTTAAAGATATTCCAGACACATTTTAAACAATAAAGTGACTTTAACTGCTTCAGGTACTTATATCTGAATAATTAAAATGTGTTCAATATATGAAATATTTAGAAGGGACAACATATGTATTACTATCTACAAACATTAAAAAATAGTGTTGGAAGCAGGTTCATGTCTTGAAAGCGGAGAAATGCTGAGAAGAGCCTTACTTTCTGCTTACATTTATCAGACCTATTAGACATGGGATGCCACTCACTGGAAGTTACCAAAGATGAAAAAAGGCTCAAAGCAAGGCACATTTCACATAGTCTAAGAAAACTTGTAAAGTCTAAGAAAAGGTTATAATTATTAGCAATGCAATCCATGAACCAGTTCTATTCAAGTCTTTAACCAAACTGCAAGCTGACATACTCTTACTCATCTTACCATCTTCATCAGTATCTTCCTTTTCTTTTTCCTCTTCTAGTTCATCATCTTCAAACTCTTCTGTCTCTTCTTTTAGTTTTCCCTTTGCAATTTGCTTAGATGCATCAGGCTTTTTGAAGTCAATATATTCATCTGATTTCTACAACAAATTAAAAATCTATTTATATTTCAACTCCAATTAAGAATTAAACAGGCACTGTAAGCTAAGTAATACCAATGGCATATCAAAAGGGCACATTGTTGCAGAGATGCTCAAGAGTTTCCAAATAAAGTATTAAGAATAAAACCAAATAAAAATATAGTAAATTTCACTAACCTTTCCTGGCCAGCAGAACAACACACTTAGACCAACAGGGAGAGCTAAAGTCAAGATGTAAAGAACCCAGAGCCATGGGTGTTCTTCTGCAGCAGTCACCAATTGACTAAACATACCAGGCTGTGTTTAAAAAAAAAATTAAATTAAAAGAATTGCATTTATATCCCCCTCTACACTTAAATAAGTTTATTGAAGTGTACTGTATACATTTATATTGTCCAAAACCCTTCTTTACCTTTGCTTTTTAATGACTAAAGCAATATTGCATTTCAGTACTAGTAAAGCAACAACTTTACAAATTGCAAATAAGTGGCAGGTAAGAAGGAACAGATGTAGAACTCCAAACACACCAGACCAGCCACAACTCAACTTTGTAAAGTAATACCTGCACACTGTACCAACTCGCTCAAAGCTCCCAAAGCATCAAGAGCCTGAGGGCAGCAGTTCCTGAGGAGCAATGCTGGCTCCACTTGTACTATCACTTTCTCTTCTTTGACAGCCAATTATTCAGAGAACAAACTGTCCTCCCAGTACAGCTCTTACTTATAGAGTAGAGACACTTAGGCAAGTGCCTGCTGCATCTCTGTAAGAGGTACATCAGCAACTGAGGCACAGTGGAACAAGGGGACTCAAAGGAATTTTTTTTGCCATTGTGTGTATACAGATTCACACATACACACAAACATTTTGGAAAAGGGCAAGGTTGTGTGAAGGGACAGCTTTCCTGCTTGCATGGACAGATATGCTGTTGCTACTTGCTCACTCTGTGACAAAAAGCAGCTGTAAGGAACTGGCTACGTTTGCCACCAACCCATCATTTCTCCCCCAGAAGAGCAGCCTGCTCTTGCCATTTAATCAAAGAGAACAGAGGACTTAAACAGAAACAGGAGTGCAGGCAGGGCCCATGATCCCATATGGCAGGGCAGATCCATCCCACAGCACAGGCAGGGAGAGAGGAAGGCTGTCAAAGTGCATTCACAAACAAAATGTGGATGCACACATAGAAACACACACCTAAACAGCCAAAGGCCTAAAATTATTGAACAGACACAAACACTAGTCTATTCATTCCTCATGGGAGGGAAGCATCAAAAGAATATATATCATGGATATAACTATAAGGAAAAATAGGGGATGAGGGGCAGGAGTTACATTGAATATCAGTAATTCAGCCTTCACTCTTTCACTTGCTGTCAGGTACTGAATTTCTAGTATCAATGTGAACAGCAGAAGGCTTCACAGGAAGTCAATTTCTCACTAGGTGTTTAAGTAAAATGCAGTACCCTTTTAACCTCAAAAAAATATTCATCTGGGAAAGGTAAAAAGCCAAACAACAAGACAGAAAACCTATCAGAGTTACTCAGCAAAATTATTAATTGCAGACAAATTAATACTCTGTTAGCATGGACAGAAAATTCTTCCAACAGCACAGCTTCCTTACTACTTTCTATTATCAAGAACATAGTAAAGTTTATACCTCATTAGCACTTGCTACTAATTTCTTCAAGCCCCAGCTATCTGCTGCCCAGCGATCTGCTACTTCTTTTTCTGAACATATGATGAAGTTATCAAAGTAGATATCAGATGTCATAGACCAGAGTTCTAAACCAATAGCACTGACAGCAGTCATCTTGAATGGGTGAAGATCTTCAAAATAGTCTGGGTTCGGTATTTTCCGAGGGCTCCAGATTCCCTGTTAATGGAAACAAACGCAATCACATTACCTATAGCTCACCAAAAGAACAACTTCTGAAAGAGATTTCAAAATAATAAGAACTTTTATTTAAAAAGACAAGCAGTAGAGTTTAATTTATCTAGAACAGAACTGGAAATAGCCAGTAGGATTTTGGCAACTGGGTCTCAATTTTCATGACTTAGGGCAGACCTCCTGAGTAAGTTTTCTTTTTTACTGTAGAGGTTACAGTAATAACTGACTCTTACCAGAAGTGTTAGAGATAGTTTTAGGAAAGGAAAATTCAGCCTTATGGTACCTGTGCAAATAAGAGTCAAATTTTGTTAGCAAACTTGCTTAGGATCTTACCCTCTGAGACATCAGTTTCAAGTACTCCCATAACTAATACAAAGTAACTCTCTTTACTATCCAGCTAATTACCTCTTATATTTAGAGGGCAGGAGGGGACTTTAATTATCCAAAATTGATGCTTCCTCTAAAATTGAACTAGTAAGGCCATCTGCTTACTGAAAGGCTTCATTTGTTAATATTAAAAAAAAGACTAATTCAAAAGACTCACAGTTAAAACCCTAATGTAATTCAGAATACAATTCTGAAGACCATACTAAATAAATGGTATAAATGAAAACTCTACCAAAGTCAACTTTAAACAGCTAAGTTGTTTTAATACAAAAAGAATTATTGTTTTCCAGTATACTTCAAGGAAAAAAAAAAAAAAAGCAAATTAAAAGCAAAAAAAATCTCGAATTAGTGAGGGTATTTAGACTCACTCTAAAATATAAATATACTGCAGAAAAGTCTAAGTAAATATACTACTTTGACTTGCTTGCTCTGCTGACTCCATGTCTTTTAGGCATGACTAACAATTTGGCTTTTACCTGATAGTTAGGATTATCTATCATAGGTGCTCTCCATTTTCCTTTATACTTTGGGTTATTCTTCATGGGACGCACCCACTCGCCACAACCAGGTGCAGTCTCACATTTTGCATTACGGATTTGAGGAGCTTCCCACTCCCCATCCATTTCTTCATCCCTAGAGAGAAAAAAAAAATTACAAAAAACTGCTTTAAGATCAGCCAGGTGCCAAACACTGGCAGTCTGTAGTTAGGGTCTATGTGTATTGTTGTAACAACCTCAGAACTCCAACCAGCTCACAGAACTTCACCCAACAGTAGAAACACTGTTTTTAAGGAGTGCTACACCTTTTTACTTAAAGGTCACGTGTTCTCATCTACCACAGCATGACTGACTTCAATTACCTTTCTGCCTCTGTAGACAGCTTCAAAGATTTCTACCCAGGATGCTTAGAGATCCCTTTGAGATATACATTATGATTTCAAGTTATCAACTTAAACTGTAGCAAATTCTTTCAAAGTGGACCTTCATATTCTGTTTTTATTTATCTATCTTCAGAAAACAAAAGGCAAGGACAAGTTTATGTTTTTATAGAAACAGTCCTCCACACCAACAAATATTTGGCCATACCATACACATTGCAACTTACTAACTCAAAAGACAATAAGATATGGACTGACTTCCACAACTAATAATCTGCCACAGAGAACAGTCTTATCTACAAAACACATTACCAATCTGCACTTACCAGTCCTTTGGTTTTTTTGCATTAGGGTCTGGAACATACTGTGGTTCATCATCAAGCCATCCCTCAGGCTTAACAGCATCAGGATCTTCTATTTTGGCAGGTTCATCTTCATCCCTTCAATTACAAACTTACGTTAGAAAATACAGCAGCCTGACTTTGGACCAATATTCTGTTCAGAGGACTACAACTGGCATGAAAGGGATGATTTTCAAAAACATGACAGAATTAAGACTCACTGATCATGAGCATTATACATATAATTATCTGCTGATAAATATCCAGATTATATTTATATTGTTTTATAATGCTATTTAGTCCATAAATTGCTGCTATCAAGTGGCAGGTGTCAGTCAGGTCTTCCCACTGAGGCTTCCCTACTCTTCCTGAATTGCCATAAGAACAGTAGTTCACACAGAAGTAGAAATTAATTGTAAATTAGAACTATAGGGTAGGAAAAATTTCTTATTCACGTGTAGCAAGCTTATTTACTACTTGCAACCATGAAGGGCACAAAATCAGCAATTAATGATTTTATGTGTTTCCTTATGCTCACCTCAAATATGTTTTCAAACTTCAGCGCTTTTAGTGAAATGTATTCCAATTGTCATTAACAAACCCCAAAATAAAACCAGTCAAATCTTTCAAGTAAACAACCTGTATGTAAGACATTGTAAAAATTAAAATGTTCTCCTTACCAGTCATCTGGTTTGACAGCGTTTGGATCAGGTATTTTAGGTCTCTCATCCCAATCATCAGGCTTCTTATCAGTAGGATCCTCTATTTCTTTGGAAGGATTTACTGGAGGAATCATATTCTCAAGAAGACTTCCTTTACTGACAACTGTTTGGTCGATTAATATTTCAAATGTATCATCTGGTTTTAGCACTAAATTGAAGAAATTTATATTGAGAAAATAAGGTAGCCATTTAATTTTACAGATATATTTAACCAAAACTATAGCATAAGCACAGATTTAGTCAAATAACAGCAAACAGGATCCTCACAAGCAGAGGAGACAGACTCCTCACTCAGGCACTGGATCTGGACACAAAACATGACCAGCATCAGGTCCCCAAAGATTAAATTTAAAGAAAACTCAATTGCTGAAACACATCCAAACACATTCTAAGAGATTTTTCAAAAACCTACCAACTTGGCCAAAATTCTGTGGTTTTACTTCAAAAGCAGAGACAGTGAAAAAAGAATCTCTGTCCCAAAAGGCATCTCTGTTACTAAATTATAATCTCACATTTGAAAGCATGGGAACAGAAGAACTGTACCAGTAACATAGCAGAAGGATCAAAGCAGCATTTTCTATCAGGTTCTAAACTCTAACAGCCATTTTCCTCAAATGCCACACTGCAAATGCTTACACATTTGAAGAGAATTTCCTGGATATTAGCAGGTGTGAGTAACTGAGAAGCCAAGGTCACAGAACTATGTACTGTCAGTACCCAGATGCATCCAGATCTATTTCTAATAAGCACTTATAAATGTGCTCACTGGTTAAATAGCAGACTCAACTGCCCATTTAACATAATAAAGATTACTAAGTAAAACTAATTACTATTCTACTTTTCTGACAGTTTTCTAAAAACAGGTTAAGAAAACCACAGTAACAGTCTTGTAACAATTTGATAATATCTAATGATGGCCTTCCACCCAGAAATTTTCAACAGCATTAAAATATCCATAAATGCAAAAATGAAACCCCCATATCACCTTTAGATAAAACACAAAGAACTAATTTTTAAACTCCTGTTGTCAGTCACGTAAATGCATTGGAATCACATAGCTCTATGGAGTCTGTTTGAACAACTACAACAGAATAAATGCAATTCACTTTTAAGTACCTTGATTCATAATTTCTCATGAACAATCCAAATACAGGAATGCATGCATTCCTTTATTATGAGATTCCCATTATCTAAAAGTGTAAGTTTGCGGTGGCATACTGCAGCAATCTATTTTAGAAACCACTACATTTTCCCATGGCACAGCACTTGAACATGCCTTCTGTTATTACTATTTGGTGGAAGTTCATAAATACAGTCAATTTGGCTGGATTTGCAGCATGTCATAGATTAGCCCATTCTCTGGCTGCTCAGAAGTTAGCAAAAGGGGATAAAAATTAACTTTTATTTCTCTGTATAGTTCACTGGTAAAAGAAGAGTTGTCACATGGATTAAAACCAGCCCGTACTCATTCACTTCAGAGTCTGTGCAGACCTATCTGTTCACACACACTGCTTCAGATGCAGGTGTTGGTGAGAACCCTCAACATGTGGAAGAATGGTGCGTGGCATGCTACAGATTTAACTGAATTCCTCTGAACTCTGACAACTTCCCAGAATATTGGGCAGTTGGACATTTTAATATCTTTCCCAGTAAAAATAGTTTTATTACAATAATTACTGAAGGCATTTATTAGTAAAGGCTAGTAAAGGCTGATAAGTTTTTTCTGTAACTGAATATTAAGCAGTAGCACCTGAAAGCTACTGATGTCCTGCAGTTAAGCCCTGTCATTAAACCATTTAACCCAAATCATTAAGCAACCACCACTCAGAATTAACAAGCGATTACAAACAAAGACTCAATTACAAAGTTTCAGCAGACAAAACCACATTTTTAATCTCTCCTTTCCAGTGTAAGAATTGGAGTTCCATTTTTAAAAATTGAACAATACCAAGAGTATATAGATGTGTCTTCTTGTCCAAATAGAATTTTTTTAGGTCTACATCAGGACGTTCAGCATGTTTTTCATCATATTCTCCAGTTTTAGGATTCTTATGTCTGAAGATAAAGTGTAGTTTGTAATCTTCTCCACATTTATCTGGTCCAAACATGATAGTGTAAGGTGTTTTGTCAAAAAAGTATTCCTGTAGAAGCAAGAAAACTGAGCATGTGTTATACTGGACATTTTATTATGTCACTTTTGGTACTTCTTTTTCTTGGTGTAGAGCACAGGTAACTATCTCTAAAAGGTAACTGAAAAGTGGTAGGGTAAATCATGAAAGGAATTCAACAGTTCTCTGGAGTTCTCTGTTTCCAGGGAATGGACTAACTCTCAGTCTCTTCAAGGAAAATGAATACATTTATATATTTAGACTTTATCCTTATGTTAAGTAGGAATGCCTGTAACAAATCAAAACACCCAAGTATCTCTCTCCCTCTACAAACATTACACTCAAAGATGGAAGGGAACTAGTTACTGTTCTTCATAACAATTTTCTTTTCCAATAAAGATAAACCCCAGGATATTAATATCCAGTATTTTATATACACCTTTTTCTCTCCACATTAAGTAACAGTAACAAACAACCCTGAAAATATCAGATATAGTTATTCTCCTTCAAATATGTTGCATTACACAGTTATGTCAGTATCTCTAAACTATTTATGTCTTCTGTATTTGGAATACACAGTAACATGCATGTGCTGATCAGTAAAATTGTTTCACAAGTTATGAGTTAAGATCCTATGGCTTCTATTAATTCAGAAAGTCATACTAAACATACATAAAAGTCCTCTGTCCTGCACATCAGACAACACCCATAGAGAACCAAGCTGTCCCTCAAATGAACAACTGATAGCAAATATTAAGCAAGAGGACGTACCAGATTCAAGTCATTGCTACTGGAGAGAAGTTTAATATATGCACCACCACAATCAATGCCTTTTTGAAAATTCACTTCGTATCTGGGCAAAGAGAAAGTGGCAAAAACATTCTGAGTATCAGAAAAATATGAATTAACTGCTAATCTGCAGTTCTAATTTTGAGTATATTAAGACTCCATATTAGTACCTACTGTCAAAACACATCTATGTAAGCAAAATGTTTAACTTACTAATAAACATTAAATAAAAAATCTGAAGAATTACTTACTGAACAATCAAAGGTTTATCATCAAAAACAAATGCTTTTTTTAGCATTGCTGATATTGCATGATACTTTGCCACTGATTTTAACACTAATCCTCTGTCTCCAGGCATTGCGTTTTCCTTCAGCTCTTCTACTTCCCATCTTCCTAAAACACATGCACAAAGTCTTTGAAAAAATGCAGTCTGAATAAAGAAATCACAGCCCTGTTGAAAGTAAACAGTTAGTAACAAATAAAGCCTAGCTGCCAAAATAGGGCATCTGATGTCAAAGATGCTATTTCTTGTTGTTCTCAAATTTACAAAAAATCTGTAAGTAAACTTTATTACTGTAGATCTGTATCTTTAGGTTGTGGTATCCTGCAATGGCTAGAGGAACAAAATGTTTCTCCAGATTTTAAATTTACTTCTACCATCATCACATAAAAAACATGAGTCACAAAGCACTGTGTAAAGCTAAAGACCTTCATCATTACTTTTTTCTGCTTACAAAAAATTAAAATCTCTTGAGTCACATCTAATCACAGGGTAGATGAAGCTCCCTCCTCCTCCCCAGTCTTTCGAGGAATTATCAGATTTGGTCCAAAACAAGCCTACAGCTTTGAAAATAGAAGATTTTATATTTATACATTCTCCAAGTTTGGGATAAATACACACGTGTCCAATATCCAAAGAACCAGATTTTTTCTTAAAGGGCAGTTACATTTTCTCAGAGACTAACAGGACAAGATTCACTGGGTTTTTTTCCAGGAAAGAACACAGCACAAAACACCCTACTTTTACAATCCACTGTAATTTTGAAGAATGCCTGTGTCAATGTAAAAAAGAAGAAAACATCAGGAGTTCCTCAGCGTGTAATTTAGAGAAGATTAATAAACTGTGATGTGCAAATGAAACAGTGATTTACTTTTATTCAGCTGAAGTGTAATTAGTAAAAGTTGTTAAGGAAGGGCAGATAAGCAAGTCAATAACAAATTCCTAGTTTCTTCTAGCCTCATGGACAGGAAGGAGGAGAATTCTATCCTCTTCAATAGTGTTCCTTCCTGGAAACTAAGGCCAAACAATAATGCAAGGCAAAACAACAAGACTGGAAAAAAGAATTGGAAAGTAGTTAGAAATGTGTCTTTATCACAGACTGCATTAAATGTTGAATTTTCTGACTTCAAGCAAATAAGACTGTTTTGACATTAAAGACCATTTTTTATCTAATATGAAGCCAAGTAATCAGAGAGACCTCATTTCTCATAAGCATCTCATCTGTGTGGCTATCTCCTCTGCAACTTCTTAATTTTACCAATTATTTTTGGTAACCACTAAATTTAGAATCATCAGTTCTACTCTGTTCTGCAAGTTATGCTTGATTACCACTTTCTATTAACATAATTGATTTCATTTGACATAAGAATAGTAGCAAATACTTCTCTGTTGCAGTAGGAACTTTTTCTCTTCTCCCCACTCCCTCTTGAATGAAATAAAAACTCAGGCTGCAAAATTATTACCGCAGATCAGGCATCTGCCAAAATTTTAAGCAGCCAGTTCTAGACTAGGAAATCACAAGCACAAACTGCAAGGATTAAACCATCAGTACAGTGTTTTTGTTACTGCTTTCCAAATTTGTTTTTGGCTACTCTAAGACTAAATTGTACATGAACCACTGAAGAGCCCTACATTCAACCACAGGCAATATGAAAAAGTATTTTAAAAAAATATGCAGTTTTAACTTCTTGTTTCAGAGGCTATACCAGGAGACTAAGCCGTGAACCAGTAGTAGGACAGATGGAACAAAATGGAACACAAAGCTTTAGAAAACTATTTAACACCTGAAACTGAAGTGGTAAATCTCTCTCACAGGATTTCAGAGAAGATAGTTCTAAAGAAACAATACTCATAAACAAACAGTATTAAATATTCAGTTTCCAAAGGGTATTCTGGTATAATCCATGGCAATACATTGTTGGAATGACAAAAAAAAGGTTGTCTTCACACTAAATAACCCAATGAGCAACATTTCACATCTCAGTTTCAGGATAACAGTCATTATACCAACTAACATTTTTCACCTATGCCATCTAGACATTCAAAGACAAGTTCTGTGTCATTTCTCAAAGAAATAGTTGCTATTTCGCAAAAAGCAACAGAACATCATAAACTACATAGTGGAGGTAAACATTAAAGTTGCTTACCATCATATTTAGCAACATTATCATCCATGTCTTCTTTCAGAGTTACAGACAACACCCACCTAAAAAAAAAAATTGTACTGGTCATTGATCTATCTAGGCAAAGCTGTATTATTTAACAAAAAAGGAAAAAAAGCTTCTGCTTCTAGGCTGTGAACCTGTAATACTGATTTTGAGTCAGCATCATGGAACTGCATGTAGCTCTAAGAACATGCAAAGAAAAATTAAAGGGGAGCGGTCTAATACAACATTTCAAAATACTTCCTAAAAATGTAAATGAATAGACAATTAAAAGTCTAAAGTAATTAAATTCCTGAATTATTTAATTCTGAATAAACTTCAGCTTTATATACAAGTTCAGTTTGGCAGAATGTAATATGCATTTAATGTAAAAAATGCACTGAAAATAGCAAGTTTCAAGTATAATACCTTCAATAGAGGAAATAATACCTTTCAATAGAAAAGAAAACTAAATCAGCCAAATGAATCTTAACTTTATCTGACAGTAACAGTACACACACATAGCAGAGGACAAAAGGGAATGGTAAGTGACAAATTCACGATTACAAGTGTACTGCACACAGGAGATCCAACAGGGCAAACACATTCCTGATCTCCTTGATTCTACAAGCAAGACAAACTTGGCCATCTCATTAAGGGTATCACAAGATATGCACAGTCTCCACACAAAGTGTTCCACTGGAAAGGGAAAAAAAGAAAAGGGCAGTCCACCCTCATCTGGACATACAGCAGTTCTATCTGGAGCCATGCACAGGAATATCTTAAGCCAACAGCGCTGCTGAACTCTTTACTGTATCAACCAAAGAATACATTCTAATAATTTATTCTGGAAAGAACTGTTTTCATTCTTTCTGAACTATCCTTTGCACTGAGTGATTCAGGGATGAATACTTGCTTGAATTGCAGTCACATTTGTTCACTGTTAAGAGAGATGCTGGAAAAGCTTCACAGTATAAATAGCAAACTAGATTCTCTGCCTACCAGGAGAGAGACCAGTGACATAAAACATCTCTACAAGTCATGTGAAAAAATTTTCAAGGCCCATTCTCAAAAAAGCTACTCTATTCTTACCTAGTCAATTTATATATACTCTTTTCCATACTTCAGGGAAGAAAAGTAGCATGCTGCTTACTTTCTCAGAATTTTTTCTTCCACACTCCTTAGTCTCATGTAAATTATGCAAAGCTAGACAAAAAAATCCCAAGCATTGTAGCTAAAACTTTGAACATAAGATTTAGTAGGAAGACAAACTAATCTTGGAACAGTTCTCAAAAAAGCTAGAAATTTGGATAAATGATATCATTCAAGTACTACAGTTAAATCTTTGTATCTGTTAGTCAAGGTTTTCACTGGTTTGTTTGGTTGGTTTTTTTAACAACCATTATCACCTCTTCTATCTAATATTTTTTTCTGCCATCACAGGTGCTGCTTTTGCACTTAACATTTAGAACTGACACATACCTAAGATCATGTGAAAGAAAGAGTTTGCTACTGAAATGTAATGGCACTTCACCTCTCAGCTAGTTAAACCCAACTGGCTAAATCTTTAGATTATTTTTCTTAAGGTCCACAAATCAAGAGTTTATTAAAAGCTTCCTCAAAACACACACAGAAGAGTAATGTATCTGAAATGTTAAGTGTCCAGCTTAACATTATGATGTATTTGGAGCAAGCCTTAATAGTCTTCCCTATTCTAATCCCCATAAAAATAATTTTTATAAAGATAGTAGCAGAAAAATTAATACAAAGTAAGTCCTGCCACTGTAAGTTAAATTGCTAAAAGTAACAGTTTATCATTTTAAGACATAAACTTACCCCGACAATCCTTCATCAAAGGTTTCTGTAAAATACACTTCCCCAGTTGGCTTTGGAGTCTGGTACACAACCTAAGAGATATGTACAGATACACATCCCAACATAAATTACAACTGAAATACAGTCTCCTATCTCCAGAAGTAATCCACCCAGACAGAAAATCAGATGTTGTTCATTAGAAATACCTAGCAGCACAAAACCACTTCTCCCCCACCCACATTTCAATAGTTTGTGTGCATCCCTCCAACAGGGAGCAGTTTCATATGTCTGAATTTTAGAAGTTGCTTCCTCTGTTCAAAGCTCATAACAAAAGTTTTGTTGCATCTTCTGTGAAAAAAAAACCCAAAAATTTTTCTGAACCTGCACCAAATCTGCTTCCTCCCTGTTTCTTTATATGTTCTCCATTCTTGTTTTCCCATCTATTGCCTACATCTATTTGAAGAATAGCATACAGATTTTCTGGTAATAAACACAGTGTCAAAAGGCAGCTGTGACTGATGAAGTCAAGAAACTGGTCTAAAGTCAAAGTCTCAGTGAGACCAAGGTGCTTTCCATTTACTTCTTTAGAAGCAGGATGTTAGGACTTGCAACAAAAGGTTCTCTATCTAGATTGAAGAAAAACCTTTCTGATGACTATTGACCACAGGCAGGAGATTTTACACTTGGGCATAAGAGAGTCATTCATTAAGTTTGCCCTGTATGTCACATACAGCAAGTGAAAAACTCAGACTGCCATATGTGAGACCCACTCAGTTGTCAAATGCAGATTAACTTGCTCTAGTTATAACTATGCTTTTTGTATTTAACCAGCTTGAACTAAAGACTTCTGTAATCTTACCTCTAGAGAAGATTTATCTCTGTCAACATCAGCTTCTTGGGACTGCTTGTCAAAATTCTCCACTTCAACATCTGCATCCAGATCTTCTTCATTTTCCATCCCTGCAGTCACTGAGCTAATTATCAGGACACCCAAGCAGAGCCAGTCCCACTGGAAGTGCATCTTGGTTATCTGAAGAATTGAAAGTTTTAGAATTTAAATATAATTTCAAAAATATTATCAGTATTATTTAAATTTTGCCCCAGACTTTATCTAAAAGAGGAAAAAACTCCATTAAAATAATGAGAAATAACTATCAAAAAGTGTTGTCACTATAATATCTTAACTTGCTTTTTAAATTTCTTTTTATTTCTGAGCCCTGACTCAGACTCTCTTTTTCCTCCTGTTTTCCCTATGGAAGCGCCTGTAGCCTGTTCCTTTACCTTGCCAAATGTAGCAAGAATCTGACTGCAACACATATGCTTTTTTTGAACTAAGCAAGACTGCTTTTATGTTTCTCACTCATAAACAATCCGAACAAGTAAGTAAATTGAATCAGTCTCTACAATCCAGCAATAAGTAACATCCCTTTCATTAGGAAAAATTAAATTATAGATTTAGAATGCATTATTATCCACTGCCAGAGCTGCATTTGTATTTGCCCCTACTTCCAATGACTATGTTTAGATGAGTGCAGAGTATATACTGGCTCCAGTTCTAAGTGCCAAATGACACTATCAGATAATTTCAGAAAATATTTTCTGTTTAAAATTATTATCCAGTCATTTTCAAGTTTAAGTTAGGTAGAGCAAGAGTTTAAGCTTAAATGCAAATACCTTTCTAATTTCAGGGAAACCTGAGGATCTTTAATATGTGTAAGTATGAATGTCAATAGCAGACAATTGCCCCAGCCTCTCAATCTAATCTGCTGTGAAATGATTGTTGCCCAGTATTTTTTCCTTCACATTTGGAAGACATAAAATCCAATTTTATGTTAGAGTATCCAGTGGTTTAAGGATGTGCAGTGTCAAAAATGCCTATGCAAGTTTCCTCAAAGTTCTTGCAAAAAATGCTGTTTTTTAAAATTATTTTTGCCTGAATTTGTAAACAGAATGAAGACAGATTCTAGACACCTCTGCACAGGTATTTATCACCTGTTTCTTACTAATTTATATTCACAGTAAGCTTAAATAAATGCTGGTATTTATTTTGCTATTGTAAGACATTTTCAAGCCTTGCACTATTTGTAGCCAATACTAGTTATATTAAAAGCTCTGGTGCTGTGATACCTTTTGCACCTGAGAGAACAGCCACCCTTTCAGTTACATCATTACTCCCTAGAGATTAAATTGCTTACCACTACAACTCTAAATATCCCAGCAATTATAGATACTATCTTATATTGAAAGTGTGAATTTCTTTCTTTCTTTCTTTCTTTCTTTCTCTTTCTTTCTTTCCTTCTTTCTTCCCTTCTTTTTTTCCTTTCTTTCTTTCTGGCTTTATCAAATTTGGTAAGCAATTCAAACGCTGCAACTGCACCAATAATTACTTCATCATTCATTTTTAACACCTGCAAGTTTTATCAAGCAATACATATAGAGATCAAACAGTATCAGGGCTTTATTTCTTTTACAATCTATTAATTTAATATTAACTGCACTGATTATATTTAGAGCCAGGATATACATAAACCACAAGATTACCATAATGAAGTGTTTCACACACCAGTACTATGTCAATACTAGGAAATAATCAAAAGCCTCTTTTTTTTGGGACTAACACCTATTTTCCATAAAACTACATTCATCATATTACCATTCTTTTTTTCTCCTCCACTACTATCCACAATTCCTGCCACTCTTTGTGGGACTTTATAACCTTGCTTGAAGATGGTGAGTCTGTGGTTTCCTCTTTTTTTCAGGTGATGCATTTCAATAGTTATCTGCAAATTTTACTAGTGTTCTGTATTTGACTTTTTTTTATTTTTAGGTTAAAACTAAAGATATTGTTAATTCATAGACCTCCTTAGCAGTTCTAGAACTTAAAATAATCTTGCCCTGAAGATTTAAAGTAACTGAGTTTATCACTTGTAAACATTTAATCTTATGGTGTATTTTTGAACACCTTTCTTGGAGGAGTATCGGTTTTACCAACCCCATTTTCTTGTTCCTTAACCATCATATTAGGACAAGCACTCAAAGAACTCCATATCAATACCTTCTGGACTCCTTAGCTCTGAGCTGAAGTGTCAAATATTAACCAAGGACCAGACTTGCATTTTTAGCATACAGCTTGCCTACCTTACCTTGGCTAGTTCGTCGTGCACATGGTCTTCTTCTCCTAAAGCAGAACAGGAGGTACAACTTTCTCTCCCAGTACATTTCAGGTGTGTTTGTGTATGACCCAAAAGACTTTTCACTTACATAGCTGACATTTTACTGTCATTAGCCCCATGCACTTCTGTTCCATACACAGACTAACACAGGCATCCAAGAAGACACGCTAGTACTCACCTTTCCAAACAGGTCCCTCCCAAAATTTCTGGTGCTTTCACTTTGTTCCCACTGAAACTTATCACTACTCCCTGATCCTACCAAGGACTTCCCAAATTTCCTTCAGCTTTTAATTATATCTCTTACTTCTTCCTTCAAGAAGAGAAGGCACATTTTAACCTTTGACCTTTTGATATACTTTTAAAATAATCCCAGAAATGCTGAAATATGTTATCAAGACCAATTACAGTTATCACTCAATTACCAGACAAAGATGGTTTTAACCAGCCCATGACATCTTTCATTTTTTTGAACTCTGCCACACTAAAGTCTTAGAATATAAAATAAAGTTTTCAATTAAGCCAATGAGTTTCTGGTCTCAAAACAGAACTTCACACTACACATTTAATTATCTTTAAAACCTACCGAAATTTCCTAATTAACACATGAAGACTTATGAGAAACTTTTCTTACTGTATTTTCAAGGTGGGAATGAAAATAAGCCAAAAAGATTCCCACTGTTGTAATTTCCTCAGCAGAACAAAGCAAATTAGAAGAGCCTATGGCTCTCACAAAACACCAAACATATTTACTAGCAGTCTTGTCAATGTATCTAAGTTCAGACCTGTAATTTTAAACATATGTTTTGCATAGCTTGGTTACTTTTTGCCATGGGTAACCACAGCAGAGCTACACAACAGCAGGACATTTAAGCCAGCAGTACTATTGCAAAGCATGCTTTAGGGACCAGCAACAGTGCTGCAACATCAGCAGAATATTGCACCTAAAGCAAGAAAAGGCTTTTTCGGAGACACAGACTAATATTTATAAAAGACAAGGCATAAGCTGTAAACATATTCTGACTGGATATTAGAATGTTTTCCTCCACAAAGACAGGTAACAGGCTGCCTAGTCTCAGTCCTTGGGGTTTACCAAGACAACCAAGAAAAAATCTCTAAGGAAACTGTTGTGAACAGCAGGTCAGGAAAGACCTCCTGGTGTCGCTTCCCACCTGAATGATTTGATTTGGGTTGCATGGTGCAAACGTGTCCACCTTTGTACCTCCGTACCATGGTCTTTTGCATACTGTATACATGCCATTAAGTGAGCAGCATCATTACTCCATCTGCTGCAGAACTAAATAAGAGGTCAGAATCTTCTAGATTACTTTTTTTGGACTTTGAAAACAGTCATGCCTTTTCCATGTAACTCTCAGAGTTCTGCATTCTCAAGCAGAAAGGGAATAAGACAGCTGTTCTCACTCTGAGGTCCAAAGCTCCTGCATCCAGTATCAAGACATGGGCTTTTCAAAGGACCAAATATCAATTCCATGCAGGGCCACGAAAAGTGGAGGATTTTTTCCACACACTCCTTCTTCTATCTGTAACCACGAGCTGCTTTATTCCTCCCCCATTCTGCTACACTGGCTTTAACATAGCATAAGACAATATCCAGCTGTAACTGCTCCATGAAACGCATGCAAGAACTCTTACACAACTTTAAGTTTTTCTTTCATTGGGTGTGAAAACTGTACCTCCCTCCCTTTACCTGCGACGTTAAGCACCCTGAGCCGAATGTGAGGTGCCTCGAGATATTTTGCTGCTACAGCGAGCTCGACTAAAACCTTCAAGACGACCTTATTTCCCAATTTTAAAAAACTGACCTTTGGGTCAATCGGCCACCCGGTGCCCTGTCAGCACTCAACACGAACCTGCTTTCTGGGATACCTCGAAGGGAGAACGAAGGCCGCGACGCCGCGCTTCTCCTGCCCGCCTCGGGTGAGGGGCCGAGCTCCCGAACCCTCCCCGGCGGCGCCTCCTCCCAGCTCCCCCGAGCCACCCTCGGGTCCCGCCGCCGTGGGGAGGCAAGGGCGAACCGGGGCCGCCACCGCCCACCGGGGACCGAGGAGAGCGAGGCGGAGCAGGGCAGCCACCACCCCCTCCCCGCGCCACACGGGATCCTCACGCACCTCCCGCCGGCACGGCGGGGCTGGGCGGCCGCCGCTTCTCCCGGCCTGGTTACCAAGCACCGCGACGCCGCTCCTCCCACGGCGGGCGTTTACCGGCGGCGGCGGTCCCGGCGCTGTCCGGCCCGCGGCGGGCGTTTACTGGTGGTTACCGGCGGCGGTCCCGGCGCTGCCCGGCCCGCGGCGGGCGGTTACCGGCGGCGGGAGCCGGAGCCGGGCCCGTTCGCTCGTCCCGGCGCATCCCCGGCCGCGCACGCGCACGGCGCCCCCGCCGCTCCCGGGGATGCGGAGCAGGTGCCGCAGCTCGTGCCGCGCCGCGCCGGCCAATCACGGCGCTGCGCGCGCCGCCCGGCACAGCCGAGCGGGGCCGCCGCGGAGCGGGTGGGGGCGCGGGAGACGGGCAGCGAGCTACGCCAATCGGAGATGTCCGAAGTGAGGCGAGAGCCAATGCGCAGCTCGATCGCGGCTGTCGGCCCGCCCTGCGCGGGGCGCCCCAGCCAATCGCCCGCCGCTGCTGGCGGGCCCCGCCCCTCGGCATTCGGCGCCGCTGCCGGGGGCTTTGTTGGTATGGCCGCTCATCGCCCATCGCTCTGCCCCGCACGCCTGCAGTCAGGGAGCCGCCACGATAAAGGATAGAGAATTTTCGAGGCTGTAACCTCGAATTAACGAAATCCTTCGTTACAGCGGTATACTCACCCTGACGTTTGAACAAATGCGCTGCGAAGCAGAGCGAAATAAAAACATTTTAAATAAGTTACTAAAGTTAAGTTCATATCAGCCTCTTGTACTGAAGACAAGTGTTGGCGTGCTCCTTGGAAAAGTCCCTAAAAAGATTTAGGACGAGAATGGAAACATATTTAGAGAATTGAATAACTGTGCTTCAGTGAAAATCAAAATTGTTTGAATAAAACATTATTAATAATGAACTGTTGAAAGTTGTATGTTTCTTAACTAATTTTTAATTAGTTGTTTTCCTTATTTGTAAGCAATGCCTGGTTTTAGCCAGCATTAGTTTTCTTCACAGACTCTTACTGTGATCCTCAAATCGGTGAAACCTCGAGTTTGCTAAAACGAACCTGACAAGCTTCAATAAACAGAGCCAAAGGGAACTAAAGATCGCACAACTGGGGTCTTAAGTTTCAGGCCCTTCAAGGATATTGAAATAACCAGAAGACAGAGAGGGGATTAATGCCTGAAATTTGGGGACTTGCCATCAGAGAAAGATGATAAAAGGACTAAAAAAATGTGGACCAAATTAGCATGAAGAGCATGAAACCAACAGAGGATAGAATGCTAATTAATGGAGAGAATTATGTAACTTGGAACCAACGAGCTTTAATTCCTTTCTTTGCCAAAAAGGTATAAATAAGTGAGGAAGATTTGTACTTGTGCCAGTACGGAAGCTCAAACTTTCAGCTGCACACACCTCTTGGCTAAGAATAAAGTAATGCCTTACTCCCTGACAATAAAAAAGGTGAGTGTAGAGGGAGTCTTGTTTTCTCGATGTTTTCAGAGGATTTTGGTAACAGAACTAGCTTGAAAATTTGTTACCACAAAGACACTTAACATGATCAAGTACATGTACAATGAGTCTGAGATAGACCTTACTTTTGAGATTTATGTTTTAAACCTCATGAAATTACTGAAGTAAAATTCCCCACTCGGTGAGCCTGGTGATCTGGTTTGTAATCTGAAACTCTTTTCGCAGTTATTTTTTTCACTAGCGGTTTACCACCTTTGGTTTTGTAAGTGACAATCACAATGCCTAGACTTCAAAACCAGTCACTCATAAAATTAGAGGAAGTTCCTCATCCCCTGGACCTGAACTGAAGCCTTCCTATGGGAAGGCTGCTATTCAGCCTTTGATCTGGCCTCGGGGCCATGGAGTGTGAAGGTTCAGTGTGCAGGGTTGTTACATGGAAAACCACAGGTGAGACCATGCTTGCAGGCTGGAAAGGAAGCTGCAGGTGTTCTGTAACCACTCCTTGTGAACAAACCCAGCCCGTTCCCTTGCTGGTGATGCCTGTTGCCAGTAGCACACAGAAGTATTCCGTTGTTGCTGAAGTATTCTTACACTGCACTCCCTTGCTGGAAACTTCCTGGGGCTGGAATACTTGCTTTTCCTCTACTGCTTCTTCAGTGAAAATCCAGAATTCCTCTGAGGAGGTTCCTTTGATTTTACAGCGGAGCTGTGCTTCTGCAGACTGTGGCTCTGCTCCGCTCTTGAGAAAGCACGGGGAAGAATTAATAGTTCTTGCAAAGCATTAATTATTTACAACACCAAGCAAAACCTCATTTACATCAGTGTGATGAGAAGGGTATTCTCTGATTTAAGGTTATGTAAAATATGTAAAAACAGAAACAAGGAATGAAGCACCAACCTGGCAGCACAGAATGGAAAATTTAATTATTTTTTTTTTTACCAAGCATTTCGATGAACTTCTGATGAGCTTAAAAGTATGCTTCAACAACTAGACAGAAATCTCATTTCACTGTGAAAATGAGATGTTTTGGTAGCAAAATCTATTATTTTAGTATATTCTGTGTTTTCACTGATTTAAAAAATTGCTCTGGAATTTCCTCCTTAGTGACACTGCCCTGTATCAAGTGAATGTAAGGCACCCTGAGTGCAGACACTACTTCCAACAGTGAATCTGTTGCAGTGAAAGCCATGGCAAAATAAGGTTTTATGTTTTCACTGTAAGTGCTGAGGAACAAAGGTGTCCCTCAGTATACCTCTGAGCATGCTGAATTACTGCACTAATTTTTAACTGGCATTAAACTCCTAACCTAATGAAGGCTACAATATTTGTTCCAATATATGCATGTACATACATCTACACGTACACATATATATATCACCACAGTATATAAACAATCCTGGACATAAAAGTCTAAATAAAGTTAAATAAATAAACAATAGACCTCTAAGCAATATTATCAAAGTATTACTAGAGGTTGTCCTTGGAAAAAACACTCTCCTGAACTGTTTTAATGCAAAAAAAAAAAAATCCATCTCATTCTAAATAAAAAACACTGTGGCATTAGGAAGACAACGGGTTAATGTAACCCATTCAATATAAATCCACATATTGCAGTTTATTTCCTGCTGTCAGGATGCAATGCCTGTGCAGGGGAATGAGGGTGCAGTCATGCTTCATGTGCTAAGGAAATTATTCTGGAATTCTGACCATTAACAGGTAGATGTCCAAGGTAGATTGTCATTTCCCAAAAACTTTTCAAATGAGACTACTGTGGTTTACTCTTTATTTTCAAATTTATGTTGAATTTCAACTTGTGACAAGATTTAAAATATCAGTACACACTGATTATTTAATTCCAGGATCCAAAATTTTATTTAAATAGATTTTCTTTTTACAAAAATATAGTTACACATAATACCCTTATTTCCTGTAATTAGTTCATTGCACAATTCACTGAGAAGTTTTACAATCTTCCAAAAAAATACCTCTTTAAGTTTCAAGTTATTAAAGTGATAATTTGTAGGCAATCTTCATTAAAAAAATTTAACATAATTTATGCTACATTAAGGCTGAAACACATTTTATTAAGTTTGAGATCAATTTTCATAACACTAAGTTGTTCTTGTGAACTACTTTAAATACTTGCAATGAATATTGACAACTTTTCCTTCAGTTCTAATTTCCCTACAAAACTGACAAGTGTTTTTTAATGGAGTTGAATGCCGTGTCCTTAATATTTTTCAAAATGTCTGTATTTTCATTTCTGGTGAAACTTCTTATACCTTTATGCTTTAGTCCCTGAGGTAGGCTGTGATGCCTTATCAACTGTTCTCAATAATATCTATTTAATGTTGCCAAACTAAGGTGAGATTTTTATATATGGCATATTACTCAAGAACATTTTATAGAAATTACTAACATTCTTTTGATACACCTTGTCATATAAAGACCTAAGATTTATCTCAACTCTTCCTAATACAGAGTATTAATAACTAAAGGGGTATGGAATTGGTCTTTTGACCCAGTCTTTTTGTTTTGTTTTGTTTGTTGAAGTCAGCCTTGGTTTCAAGAAATACATAACAGGTGACCCATCAAAAATGTATTTTTTTTCAGTTTTCAGATGTCTTGATAAGTACCTGGAAAAAAACCAAAATCGATTATTTTCTAAAATCTGCAGGATCTTTGCCTGCAACATTAGTTTTTTTCCCTTCTTCCAGCTATGGCTGGGTTTAAGGCTGTAGTAATTCTCTTCAGTGACTTCTGCTGAGAATTTCTATTTATGACTTACTGACATTTAAACACTTGGGAAAAACTTGGAAGAATTAAAAAACCAGAGGCTTATCTGAAAATGTTGAGATGATGTAATTAATATTGAAGATGGTGACTGAAAAGAGCTTTGTTTGTCAAAACCCAAGTCCTAGCAACTACAGTATGAGAATTTCCAGCACTTTCAATGAAGTAAGTTTAATTTCTCTCCTGAAAACGATTAACATAATTCTTCACTTGTGTTTTTCCACATACAATTCTATTCAAAATGAAAGAAGATGAATGATTACCAGTAGTACACAATTGGAAGAAGCAAAATTCATTTAATAATGAAAAATAAAAATGCTTTTATTGACATGCTTACCTCATTTAGTATTGCCCAGACCGGAGAATCAGAGCTGACTGATAAACGAATAGCCTTTATTCTTCCTATTGCCTGAGGGATGCTGCCTTCTGCAATGCCATTTTCAAAAGCCCCTTAAGAAACCCACAAGACCCAAATGAACATTTATTAGAATGAAAGCCCTTCCAAGCAAACTTAGTGAAAAAACTGGTAATTACAAACTATAAATTAAATCCAGGAATACAAGGAGAGATCAATCAGTCACAAATTACTGTCATGGGCATGCCAGACTTGACTTGGGAAAAAAAATATTATTATACCAGAGTAGGGTAATGACAAATAAAATCAAATCTTAAGAACACCTTCCCTCAACCCTCCCTTCTTCTTGGGACTAAACTTTACTCTTGATTTTCTCTACCTCCTTACCCCCAGGTGTGCAGGGGGACAGGGAATGGGGGTCATGGTCAGTCCATCACATCTTGTCTCTGTTGCTCCTTCCTCCTTAGGGGAGTCAGAATGGCATCCTCCCCCTCCTTCTACACTGACCTTGCTGTCTGCAGAGTTTTTTCTCTCATGTATTCTGCCTCCTCTCTCCAGCTGCAATTGTTGTTACACAGAGCTTTCCTGCCCCCTTTTAAGAATGTGCTATCCCACAATGGAATAACACATCCCCTCACTGATGGATTCAGCCTTTGTAGGTCTGTCCTGGAGCTGGCTGCTTCTGGCTCCACTGGACAAAAGAGAAGCTTCTGGCAGCTTTCACTGAAGCCACCCCTGTAGTTTCCCCCCAGCCCCCTGGCCCAGCTACCAAAACCTTGCCAGACAGACCCTTTACAGGGACTGTAATTAGTTCTCCTTCTAATTAGATGTCTTGGCTTTTGCCACTGGTGATATTTAAATCAAAATAGGAGAGTCATTGGTCAAACACCATACACTACAATATGCAGTAAGGCAAAGGGTTTCTTTTCCTTACTAGTTCACCTTGGAATGCTGAATTTGTCAAAGAGTTAATGAAATCCCTAAGAGCAGAAACATTTTATATGTAGGAACAAAATTACTGGTTTTGAAGTAACAATAAACAATTTACCTATTTGTAAATATCCATCTTTGGTTGCTGGGTAGTTAAATTTACTTCCATTGTCAATCAATTCTTTTCTTAGCATTTCCTGTAAAAAATAAAATAATAACATTTCAGGAAGTATATTCTAGGGTATGACATTTTATGCTGAATATCATTCTGAAAATGAAATATGGTTCTAAATGAAAAACTTACATTAGCTGGCAACACTTCCACAGTAGTGTTAAACAGTTTATCACCAGGGTGCTCCATGTTTCCACTTCTGAACAAGTACCTGATGATAAAGGTGTATTATTTCCAGGCATTTTATACTTTAGAAGAGTTCTATGGAAGTAATTCTTCCCAGTTTTGAAGGAAAGTTTCAGATACCTTTGCTTTATGGATTTTGGGCTATGGAGAACAGAAATAGGCCTTGAAACTATAAACAAACCATAATATAGTATTTTTATTTTAAACAGTACAAATATTTAAACCATCTTTTTCTGGGACCATAAAGGCAAGTGTTCCCCCTTTTTAGTGCTCAATTTCCAAATAAATTAACTTCCCACGTTTAAATGGCTAAGGAAGATCTGCCCTCTGATCTATTCCTATAATTGTAAGATTGAAGTGGAATGGGCTTCTGGAAGGTGAGTGGCAGCAAAAATTTTTGTTTCTACTAGGCCATATACTACATGCCAGGAGAATTCCCCTTTTTATCAATATTGGTCAACTCAGGTGCTTCTAAAGAATTTCCTTCATAGCCAATAAGCAAGAGTATTGACCAAACAACACTCCAACAAAAACATCAAGAATAAAAATCCCACTTTGGTTTTACATTTCTGGCATTAAGAGTTCTTAGGGTTTTAGATTCAAAAAGTACTAGGAGAATTTAAATCATCAAACTCTCTCCTCTGATATCAAATATTCAAGGCTTAAACCCACCAAATATTATAGGATTTACCGTACATTTTCACAGACTAGCAATGTAACGGGGCTTGGACTGATGCCTTCAGTTTTAGCTTTCATATTTTCCAGATTCTGTACTGCATAAATATATAACTGAATTGCATATAAAGTGTTAGCAAGTTCTCCTCACAGTTAAGTTAGACAAAACAGTCCTTTTCCAGCCTGAGAACCAAGGACACTATTGCACTTTCAGACCCAAAAAGTACAAACAACAACAAATTGAGGAGAGCAATCTGGGAGGATGGGACTTCACAACCTGAAGCTGTAACTGCACAATTATCCCCAATATGTAAATGAACCAAAACTTATAAAAGTGTGAAAACTCGTGACCCATCATCCATCTCGGGTGTAGCCTCAGCCAGGCTCTTGCACTGCCCAAGGTGAATCCTTTGAGGGCCTTTAATAAACACCTACTTTATTCCTTTAACACTGTCTGGCCTCTGTCCCAGGGAGTCTCTCGAGGCATCAGGACCAGCCATTAGACAATGCCATATGTGAGTTACCTTCCTCCAGGGCAGCTTTGCAATAACAGGAACATGCAAAACTACAGCCTACCCAAGTTTCATAAAGCATGAACCGGTTAATACACCAGTTTATTGTAACAACTGCCATTCACTGCAGCTCACTAGGTGGAGATACAGACTTGACATCATGCAAACAGCCTTTCTGTTGGCAACTACACAAATAAAGCTTTCACTGACATCACTGATAAAATTCATCAGTTAAAAACAAATTCCTTTGAGAATTATCATGTAAAATATTTACCTGGAGAAATAAATAATAGTATTTACCTGAAGAAATAAAAGGAAAAAAAAATTCAGAAGCTCTCTAACTACCAATGAAGACATGTATTTCAGGAGGGGATCTGCTCAAGAAGAGCAGATAAATAGCAAATCATGGATTTTTTCAGTAACAAGGTTTATGCAAACAGTTGAGCACCAATAACTTCAAAGAGACTCAAGCATTTCCAAACTGGATATATGTAGGTTTCCATGTTCCATATCACATAATACTTACTTTTTAACTTCTAGTGGATTTAAAAATGTGAAGCTGATGTAGTCACCTGCCCCTGGAGCTAAAGCCCAAAAACAGTCTTGGCCTTTATAAACTTTTTCCAAGGTATATTCCTGGTATATTTTTAGGCTTGTGTCCACTTTTGCAGGTGGATTATTATGTGCTTTATGTAGCAGATTGTTTCCAAAATCTTTATCCTGTTGGTATAAAGAAATGTAATTTCACTCATACAATGGAAAAAAAGTGCATCAATATCTGTAATTAGTACAGGAAACTATTCCAAAAAATAACCACCTCAGTGTCCAAAAATACATCATCTATTTTTAATACATATAGAATTTAAATTTCAGTGTAATCACTGGTACTCAGCATTTCAATTTGTAGACAGAGCTGCACTGATTGTTTCTTAGCTGCCAAGATTTAAAAATAAGAATCTTCACAGGAGGCCATTTCATAGTTGTCTAGGATACCTCCTGCCAGAACATGTGATTGCTGGGCTCTGCTAAAGGCTACGTGAATCTCTGGTCTGCTCCAACTGAGAAATCTTGTCACTAGCTTAGACGGCACCATCAGGAGATTCCTGAAGTTGGGTTCATCATTGCTCATGTGCTTATCAGATGTGCAGTTTGCCCTCCAAACTCTCCCTAAAAATCTGTGGCCATCAAGTTAGGCACACCTGTGTCCTACCTTCTTAATTATTCCTCTTATTGGGAATGTGCACTGCTCAGATGGAACAAATCGTCATGGCTTTGTTAGCATGGAGCAGAGCATCTGAAACCTTGTGTTGTGAAAAGGGTTCCTACATGCCATGAAATGCTGCTCAGATGAGAGATTCAAAGGTGTTTGTGCAGGAGCAGTACTCCACCTGCAGCTTAGATGCCAGATCAAAATTCTCAACCAAATCAGTAGAACATAATTGGACATTGAAATGCCATATAATGCCAAAGATGTGGTCCTTGAAATTCATTTGAGAAATAGGTCAGAACACAAGCATACAATGTAAAAATATGGCATTAATTTCTTATTCTTACTTTCAGATTCTGTATCTTCCCAGCCAATGATGAAAAAATTCCCATATGCTGAAAGAGAGATGGCTTAGCACGGATACGTAACTTTGACTTTTCCTTTTCACAGTGTGTCTAGAAAGAAAATAAAAGGGAGTGAAGGATTATTTAACCAAGGAGAGACAAACTATGTTCCATAAGGCGATTTCATTATGTAGTTAAGGGTATAGGTTCAGATTTTTTATCCATATTTAAATGAGTAATCCTTAAATTAACAGTCACCTTCTGTCACATACACTGTTTCTAGACCAAAACTCATAATTTCACTCATGCTGTTATTTAGATTTGAAGGCTCAATCACCACTAATTCAGGGATTTCTGCACAGTATGCAATGACTCACTCTCAGAGTGACAAAAATGGACTCAAATCTGAAACTGATTGATTTTTTAGCTGTTTCTAGCAAACTTTATTTCAACTTTTAGTCTTGCCATATCATTCTAATGAAACTATTTTGACCAAAACTGACCTTCTTAAGAAGGATTCTGGTTACATTTCAATATTCATAATTTTGCCTCTTTCTGTTGTCTTTCTGGGAGTCTTTAATGGATTATAAGTTATTAATCTTTTATTACATAGTTAGAGAAAGCCCTTAAAATACTGTTTCAACCACAATTTTTTGGTTTACTACTCCTGGGACATGACATATATCAAGGAATTAAATAACTATAATTGGTACTAATTTTGCAGTTTCTTGATCTTTGAATGATAGCAAACTATTTCTTTAAATGTAATTTTTTTCTTTGTATATATAGAGCATGTAGTTTGATACAATGACACAAATATGCCACAGTAATTAATACAACAATGAAGCATAATGGGAAGGAACAAAGCAAAGAGCTAAAATGAGACTCCCTGGGTTGTACTCTGGTGCTGCCACAGAATTATTATATGAGTTTGGAAGATCATTTAACTTTTCTGTATTCCAGGTCTGAGACCTTAAAATTTGAGCGGATAATGTGCTTACCTCTTCCATCAAGTGCTTTCAGTTCTATAAAAGAAAGATGTTACATTAAATATACCAATGCCTTCTAAAGCCAGAAGCGATTAAGTCTTCACTCAGCTGGCTTAAAACCATCAAAACTCATGAGGGATTTATGGTTTTCAGACGAGCACTAATTAAAAGTTCAAATGCCCTGGAAAGCTAATAAAAAAGCTAAGTTGTTTTTTTTTTTTTGTCCACAGCAGATGTTCAGCAAAACAATGTAAAACCGCAATACATTGTGTGCAAATTGATTTACTGGCAACTGTTTCTCTGAAAGGCACACTAGACTTCAGTAAAGAAGAAATATTTTTAAGAAAATAAATTTGTGATCTTTCTACTGACAGGTTTGCATTTCATCCCCTGCAATAATGCAGACTCTAGAATGTCTTGTTTTATGCCATGGCAGCACTACCAAAAGAGCTGCTTCTGGCAGCAGCTGAGAATAATCAGTGGCATGTGGTCATCTCTGCAGAAGCTGAGATAAGGCTGCCTGTTGAGTCAGAGCTCCCACCCTTGCAGCCTGCAGTTCCCACTGCACATGATAGGCACAGGCCACTGCACAAAAACACAGAATGGCTGGGTTCAAAGCAACTTGTAAAGATCATCTTGTTCTGACTCCCCTGCTATGGACAGGCTTCCACTTAACCCCTGGATGGGTTGCTCAGAGCCCCATCCAGCCTGGTCAGAAACACTGGATGTGGCATCTACACCTTTCCTGGGCAACCTGTGCCAGTGACTCACCACCCTAACCATAAAAAATGTTTTCCTTATATCCAATCTAAACATACCCTCTTTCAGTTTAGGAATGTTGCCCCTTATCATAACATATAAAAAGACTTTCTCCCTCTTTCCTACAAGCTCCCTTCAGATACTAGAAGGTGCTATATGGTCTCTCATGAAGCCTTCTCTTCTTCAAGCTGAAGAGCTCTAACTCTTTCAGCCTGTCTCCAGCCCTCTGATCATTTCTGTGGCCTCTCTACCTGCTCTAACAGGTCCATAGTTTTTTTTTTTTTTTTGGTACTGGAGACCCCAGAAGTGAATGATGGTTCATGGGAGGCAAGCATGACAAAGTTTCTGAACCATGCAGAGATCTGATGGCTCTGATCATCACAAACTGTCTTTTCTTGATGAGCAGACATAGCTGAAACTTGATATGCTAATAGTCACTCCAGGCTGAAAATTTGGACAAGGTCAAGAAGTGGGCCCATGAGAATATCATGAGGTTTAACAAGACCAAGTGCAAGGTGCTGCTGGAGCAACCTCCAGTATCAATCCAGGCTGGGTATGAGCAGATTGAGGGCAGCCCTGCCCAGAAGGACTTGGAAGGGCTGGTGGAGGAGAGGCTGGACATGCCCAACCCATGGGCACTCAGCTCAGAGAGCCAAACGTGTCCTGGGCTCTTGCAGAGCACCGTGGGCAGCAGGGGAGGGAGGGAGGGGATTCTGTCCATCTGCTCCACTCTGCTCTGGTGAGAGCCCACTTGGAACTCTGCATCCAGCTCTGGGCTCCCAGCACAGGAAGGACATGGACCTGTCTTGAATCCAGAGGAGTCGATCAAGGTGATCAGATGGCTGGAGCACCCCTCCTATGAGGAAAAGCTGAGAGAATTGAGATTGTTCAGCTCGGAGAAAAGAAGGCTTTGGGAATTGCAGACTTTCAGTACCTGAAGGGATCCTGCAAGGAACACAGAGAGAAGCTTTCTACAAGAGCCTGGAGTGACAGTGACAGTGACAGACAGGAAGGAATGGATTCCAGCTAAAAGAGAGTAGGTTTGGATTAGCTGTTAGAAGGAAGTTCTTTCCTGTGAGGATGGTGAGGCACAGAAACAGGTTGTCCAGGGAAGCTGTGGATGCCCCACCCCTGGAGATGTCCAAGACCAGGCTGGATGGGGCTCTGAGCAACCTGGTCTAGTGGAAGGTGTCCCTGCCCAAGGCAGGGGTTGGAATGAAATGATCTTTAAGGTCTTTTCCAACCCAAACAATTCTATGATTCTACGCAAACATCCTTCACCGCAGGATGTCACACAGAAACCACAAACAAGTGCCCTGCTGACCCTCCTTGTAGCACAGTGTGTGATCACTTTGTGACACTCTTGGTTGGAACTTTCCTATAGGCACCAGCTTGCCTTCTCTGGTGCCTGTAGGAAAGTTCCCTGCTTTAACCTGTCAAACAGAGAAGGTACCACAGCTGGGACCCCCAGCCTTCTCCCAGTCTCCATTTTCTGCATTCTCATGAATAGTCCCAGCAGGTCATGCCACTGGTCATTCCCACCCAAGGGCCACATGAGACTCATTTGTCTCAGTAGGTTTTCTCTACCCACAGCAATTGAAATTGCAAATGCAGAAGTGAAACTCAATAGAAACTTTTGGACAGCGCTCTGCTGTGGCTTGATCAGAGCAGACTTTCACAAGTCGCCTGCCTGCCTTTTGGGAACACAGCTTCATTTTAGGTAGGAATCAGGTCTCAGAGGATGGAACAGCCATCAATAAAGTATTTCATCTATTGGATGGAAGTTGGCACATGTTAGATCTGGAATAGGCAATGTCAGCATAATAGCATCTGGTTTTTAATCTGTTTTCACAGGCAGGCACACTCTAACTGTTTTCTTGAGGCACACTCTAACTCCTATGAGCTGGCCTAACCCACAGAGCAGGATTTAAAAGCTTGCTCCTATCTGCATGAGGTGGGTCTGGAGACTCTGCAATGCACTACTAAGTCTAAAACCAGGGACCTTCTGTTATCCCCAGAAGTCACTTATGCTACAGGGTAAAACTTGAAGCTTGCTTGTTCCGTTCCCCTTAATCTCCTGCTCTGCACAACTCCTGTCTGTTTCTTCTCGCTCCTTTATCAACACAAAAGTAACAGGTGCAAATCCTGGAGTAGGAACTGGCTGCACCAGTTAAAATGCCTGAATCCTAAAACCCAAGAAGAAGCAGAAACTCTGGTCAGTCCAAAGTAAGTCCAGTTTGAGGGATTTATATTCCACTTTTTAAAAATGAATTTTGTCACTGAGAGTGTTTGAATGTTATGTATCTTCATAAATTCACAGTTATACTTACTGCATCTTTTTCTGGATTGCACACTTTAACCCAGAGCAGGTGGTCTATAAGCCAGTCTATAGGCTTATCCTTATAGAACATAAGAAAAAAATCCACTATGAGTGGTAAGTCTTCTGATTTAAACAATTTTCCTGAAAGCAAGACAAGAAGTTATATTTTTATTGCTATGCAAGAATCACCAGCTTTATGTTTAAATGTAATTCATATAAATTAACATTTAAGTATCACACCAGCCTTCCACACATGAATGTAATTATGATATTTAATGAAAAACTTCACATAGAATCTGACTTTGAAGAGTTGCTCATCATCCGGCCCTATGATATGGGATGCATATTCTCCTCCACAAAGAAAAGGAAGTTTTGGGGGTTTTTTATAGATTGTTCAAATTCCATTCTTGAAAACTACACATTACAGGGGCACATAGTTCCCTGAGGTGGAACAATTTCCTTCTTATGGGAGCTCAATATATTCTATGCTGAAGAGACTCTGAAGACAGTTTTAAAGAGAACAAAAAGTAAACTACTTTCAGTGGGTGGTTTCCTGAAGAACCAAGGAAGTTTTGATATGCAAGTTCTTCCATACTTTGAGATGTGATTCTGACTGAGACCTTTTTGATCTACACAGCTCCAAATGCAGTTGATCCTGCTGAGGTCTTAATACTTACCAATAAATCCAAGTTGTGAGAACTCGAGAACCATCCAATCTTGGGACTGTTGAGCAGCAAAGCTTTTTATACTTTCAATATAATCAGGTTTGGCTATAATATCGTCTTCCAGCTGGCGGGGGTGGGTGGGGAAATGCAACAGAAAAAGAGAAGGCAAGCAGTGATTTTATTTTTTGCAGAGAGAGTAGTGACATTGCCACAAGCGTGTTGTGTTTAACTGCTGTACCACATGTACTGAAGCTGTGCCAAACTACAGTGCGTTGGTATTTAGTTTCTACATTTATCTCTGGTTTAGTATCACTCATTAAGTAATTATCTACAGGAGTGACCATAACACCATGGGTGTTTCTCCCTTTTTTGATGAAGGAGGACTCCCTGCCTTAAAGAGATTTCACTTAGAAGAAAACATTAAGCAAACAGACAAGAGGTTAAGGAAGACGACAACAACAAGCAGTTTGTTTTTAGGTTCTATAAGCATTGAGAAGTGAGAGGAACAAACTGTCTGAGAGGAAAGGTGTCTAAAACCTCCAGTAGCCTGGGCAGACTTTGTCATTCAAACAAGGTGACTGAGAAGGACTGTGGATGATTACTGAGATGCCTGTAGAAACCAGGTTGTCCCAGGGGATACTGGAAATGAAGGGGTGTGCTCTGTGAATCACACTGAAGGACAGGGATACATAGAGCTTTCAAGATGTTGTAAAGGCCAGCACAGAGTACAGCAGTAGAGCCAGCTGAAGGGTACTTGGAAGAGGAGACTGACATCCATCAAGGCAATGGGAAAGGCATTGGCTTCATTTTTGCCTGGCTTTCAGACAAGAACTGGGCATCTGAAAAGCCAGAAGCTGTTCCTGCTACTAAAACTGAGGATTATGAATCCAGACAAGGAGGTTGGAGGCAATGACACAAAGGAAATAAATGTACTACAGAAATAATTAAGGAGGGAGTAATTAATGGTTTGAATTCAGTTTGAGTGTGAAAACACAGGAAGAGGAGGCTAAGACTTCAGGAAAATATTGCTGGGGTGTAATGTAATCATATAGTCATTTATTCTAACTGCTGTACTTCACTGGCCCTGCTGCATGTCTGGTTGTGCTGGAACTGGCTCCAGAAAGCTAAACAGCTAGAAAATTAATCCTTTGAGGAAAAAAACCCAGCCAAACAAAACATGATTTCCTGCTGGCGTTGGGTCTTCAACTGATGCAGCAGAGTCATCATCAAGAGCTTGAGAGATCAGGCCCAGCGGTTTTAGCTGAATTTCTGCATTGCTACAAGTGTAGGACTGGCTGACAAGAAATGTGTTGGCAACAGTGAACCCAGGAGTAAGTAGAATGAAGTTAGGAAAATGAGATTGAGATCTGTTTTGACCCTGTCAGCTTTTGCTGATGGTAAGATAAAAAATGCACAGATAGAGACAAACTGACCAAGATGAATGCCTCTTAACAGATTCTGAGATCTGGGGATTGAGCTGAGTTGACAGTTAGGTAGAAGAACAAAAAAAACCCCAAACATCAATTTACAAGAAATCTGGCATAAAATTAAATGAGCTTAAAGCAATTAGCCAGGAGAAAGATGTAAAGGGAGAAGAGCAAAGAATCAAAGAAGGTTTTAGTGAATCCTTGAAGAGAAATTGAGGGGCACCAAAAAAGGATGAAAAGCAGACTGGAGTATCTCAAAAACCTAGGGAGGCCACCATATCAAGAAACACCGTAGAAAAGTAGGCAAAACCAGTGAAGATTAAAAGCACAGAGGCTGTGATGCAAAGTGACTGTGTCTGTGGTTATGAACAGAAAGTAATATTGAAGTCTGAGATGGTCTTTCCTGAAGCTGACAGAGATTATTAGAGGATGTAGTTTGATATCCCATGTAGCACAAACCATTGAAGTTATTTATTTAACCCTGTAATTTGTGTTCAACTAAAGCACATCTTGGAGAACCTCTCTCATTGCTTAGAGATTCCAGTATCCCTTTTTTCAGTATGTTATACAGCACTTTAATACTTTGTTTAATACTTTGCACCCAAATTCTAATTTGATTTTTTTCTGCCTTCAGCTTACAGCCACTTGTTTTCTCATATGCTCTTATCTGCCAAAGGAGGTTGTGCAACTGCACACAGATGGATCAGGAAATTTAAGATATGAACTGCCTAGTCCACTTGCCCCATTGCCATGGGAAGGCCAGCAAAACACATAATCACAGCTAACTTCCCTTCACTCATCAGTGCTTTTGAATGGAAAAATATACATCCACTACAGCAAGACCATGAAAATTTCCTACATGATAGGTACCAAATGGGTTTCCTTTCATTTTTCTTATGTATGTTGTCTGTCTAAGAGAAGTAAAAATGAAGTAGTAACAAAAAAGTCGAAGAATACAATGAAAGTTTAGGCATCAGACAGGAAGGTTCTTCCTTTCTGAATTTTATGATAGTATTTTTGCATTTTGTCTCACTGACAATGAATTGTGAAAACTGTGGAGCTCCTCTTAGGAGCTCTACCAAATGGCAGGTGTAACCTAAAGTCAAGTGAGGGGAAGAAAAAAAAAGTCCATATAAAGAGTCCTAGTGAACTCACTGAGCTATTGCTCAGGCTTTAAATCCATTAGAGAAGTGTTGCTGGCAATGTATATAGCAATGTATACTAGTGTGTATATATATATATATATATATATATATATATATATATAATACAAGGCTTTCCCATCCTCCATATGAGGTAATAAAAAAATCATAGCAGTAGTTCAGGAAACTACTACAAGTTAGAACTTGGTAAGAGACTTTTATCTGAAGAAGATAAGATTTATTTAATGGTTTATTTTTGTTTCATCTCAGTGCAAATAGAAAACACTTAAAAACTGCTGTATCTGTGTTTCTTTCAGATTTGAAATGTTTGATTCCTGCAGTGAACTAAGTCTACATGGAAAAGAAATAACAAATGCATGTCCTCACTATTAGGCTGGGATTGGATTGCCTGCTTTTATGGCTGTGTTATGATCTCGTTATTTTAAGTGCCTCAAGGGTCCCTGGTACATACCAGGAGGTTGAGTGAAAATGGAAACAAGGACCTCAAAGTTCTCTCAGGTGGGGGCGAATAAAAAGCTTTAAGTAGACAAGTTGATCAGCGGGTAATCAGTGGGTAAGGTGCATCCCCAGTGTAAGCCTGTTAGCTTCCGTGGACTTCACAAAAAGACTTCCTTAAATCCTGGTTCAGCAGGATCCTAGAACAAGTGTTTATTCAGCAAAGATCTTGTCTGACTCATGACATCAACTGTTCTGTAGAGGTCAAGACTAATTATGTGTGCTTATCTTCTTTCAAGGTTTGGGAGTTAGTGTCAGCCACTCAATCAATACTATTCCTGACTAAACTAAATAAAAATCTAACATAGCTCAAGTTTTGCTTAAGATTACTGAAGTAAATATTGTACCAGTCTAAGGAAAAGTAGTTTAAAGTTATTTGCTTTCCTGTAACACAAGACTTCTAAATAGAGGGAGGACATAACTAAGTTTATGGCAGCAAGTGTTCATTCTTTTCACCTGCACTCTACAGAGTAGCTTTTGGGCAGACCAGCATCTGTGCTACAGGAGCAGCTGCAGGCTGGGCATACAAATAAGGAATGGGATATAGTAGGAACACTATGAGGAATGGGATGAGGAAAGTATAGTTTCTTTTTGAGAAAATTCCAAAAGCAAACATAACTCCCACCAGACCACCACCATCCAGGCTTTGTTCTTAATAACACAGTTCAGTCATTATATAATGTCTCAGATAAGAAAACACATGTTCTCAATTCCTTTAGAAATACAAATACATAAGTAAGTCATTGTAGTACAAATATGAATCCTTGGAGAACTTGGTAACAGGAAGGGACATCAATTGTCTGGCAGCATCCTAACGTTTCACTTCGCTGGGCTTCCTACACCTTGATGCTCCATGCACTCAGTAAACTTGGATAATGTTCTTAAAATATACAAAAGCCACAGGAAAATACTTCATTTTCCATTCAACCATAATTGTTCAAAACACAGTATTTTTGTTTGTCCACTTGCATCCTGAGCACCTATGCCACATTTGAGAACAGAGCATGGCGACTCTTAAGTAGCCCAGCTCAATTGTGGTTTTCTTGAATCCTGAGAAAAACCATAGGAGATGCCAGGTCCTGCAATCTTTTGCTTCCAGGAAACCTGTGATGTCCTTATGGAATACCAATTCTGAAGCAAAATGCTCTTCTGAGCTTTTTAAAAAACTGTTGACATGACTGAGCTACATGAAATTTTATAGACCTGTTCCATGATTGAACAGCTCTTATTAATTTTGGAATCTCTGGTGGTGATTAAGATCTTCATGGAGTGCAAATTAGCACGAATCTAGAATGATGATTAAAGCTAAGTTTAAATGCATGGGGATCTTAAAGGCTAATACAAAATCTTCTGGAGAATTAAGGATCTGTGCCAACTTGTAGTTGACCTTATCTCTAGTATCATTCTACTGGTATTTCCCTGTCTGAAATATTTCAGTTCATTGTCTTCTGGGCTATAACCTGAACCTATCACTATTCTTTTTCCTGGCTGCAGTAAGTAAAAAGATACTAAATTCTGACTTTCTTAACCTAATTAAATGTGGATTTCATGCTTCAGTTACCTTGCTCTTCAACTTCATAAATGACAGAAAGGTAGAGATAGTTTTAATCAAATAGTACCTGGCTTCAAGACGTAGATAAATACAGAAATATGTGGATGCTTGTAAGGATTATAGGCAAAATACACAGAAAATTGCATAAGATTGCTGATTTTATTGAGGCCTTTTGTCAAACCATGACACCTTTGAAACAAAAATTGCCAAAACTAATAATCAGTACAGAGGTATTGCTGCTACTTAATGATAATATGGACATACCTGTAAATAAAATGTTCCCTTAGGTTGAGCATATAGCATTAAAAAGCTATAATCCAAATTCTGTTTAGTTCTCCACCTAAACATAAGCAGCAAATTCTGATAAGCTTTTTGAGGGGGTTGCAAGAGTTATTTCTATAATAAGAGAACTTCTAATGCTCTGCATTTTTTGTTTCTACAATAAAATTGTACAGTTGTATATTCTAACCCATGTTAAGTGCAAAAGTATTCATCTACAATCAATGTAAACATTTGTAAATAATTTTATTTTCCTGTAAAAGTTAACATTAAATAAACAAAAAAAATTGATCTCTGTCAATGGAGCTTGAAATGTCTAAGAAGTTATTCATGTCAAGTTACTTAAAAGATTCTATTCATTATTTTATGAAGGGCAGAAATAAAGACACATGGATTATTTAAAGATGAAAAAGTAAATGGTTATACATATGACAATATGAACAGCACAAGAGCAGGTTGAGAACCATAATTTTCAGGTTTAAATATAAACGCATATTTCATACAATCTCTCATTTTACCAGAGGATGACGATGATGTTTGATAATCAATACTGAAAGACTACAGAATAATTTATTGGTATTTAATTAATGTAAAAGTATAACTGATCCAAGTTATACTTTTACATTATACATTATTTTACATTTACAAGTTATATCTAATCATATCTACAACTAAATTATAAGTATGCAAACTTGTTTATGGTCTATGGTATGAACACATAAGGTTTATCTATAAAGGCAATATACATACACACATTTATGTAAATATACTAGCTGATTTCCTCCAGCCTAAAATCCTAGTACTGCAACTCTCTTGCTGCATTGTTGCAGTGGCTTCTGATAAATTAGTTATTGTTGGTGAAGAAAATTACTTTCCTGCAATAAATATGTATTTTTTTAAGGTTATAATCTCTGTCTTACTGAATTTGGGGCATGGGAGTGAATGAAATCACCATTAAGGGTGTAGTAACAGTAGATGAAAACCCAATGATCACCAAAAGTTAGGTCATTAATTAAACCCCCAGTACTTGTCACTGGTTAGCTGGAGGGCCTCATGGGCTGTGTGTTCACAGAGACTCTCCCTCATCAGTTACATTAAAGATTTTTCTATTTTTTCCTATATGACAGATCACATAGCCTATTACTTGTTGGCATTATCCACCTGGCTTAAAACCTGTAGGATGCCTAGAGTCAAGACCTAAAGGAGATGCCTTGGCTCTCTCCCTGAAGCTGATGTGCAGCATAGCATTTCTCAAGATCCCCTTGTAATTTTTTTTACAAGTACAAATGAGGTCCTTTAGCTCTGAAACACAAAAACATTATCAGCTCAAACAATGCTGACTTTTTCTGAATTTTCCATTTTACACTCTTAGCAAAAGTTCTTAGGTTTTATACAGCGATCTTACCGTACTCGGTCCTCAGAATCGCCAAGCGTTTTCTTCAGGTTGGAAAGATCTGGGTAATAGGAAGCAGGAGGTGAAATAACCTCCAGGACTCCAGACTGGACTTCTCTGGGGAAGCTGGGGAAAGAATCCTAGTGAGACCCCATTCCTCAGAAAGACTTTTGAGGGCAACCACAGACAGCAGGTCCCCAAAGTTAGGGTTGCTCCTCCAGAAGTGGAATTCACACCTCTAGTGAAGAAACTGACTGCAAATTTGGAACCATCAGAATAGACAGGTCAGGAACTCCTCCAAGTCTCAGAAAACACTGGAGAGAAGTGTGTCTCAGAAATCCGGCCCCTCCTGCATCTGTAGATGCTTACTAAAAATCCAGAGATAGTTGCCAAAATGCAGCAGTAATTCACAACCAAACCCACTATCTAGAGCAACACACAACTGTTTCCCCTTGCATGAGAGCTCCCAGTTTCCTTACCATTCTCCAACTCTAATTCTACTTTCCTAGCAAAATGAAACTGTCCCACAGCAGGAGTTTAAAACAGGGAGTCTGGATTTAGTCTCTGCTCCAATAATTAAATTTTCCATTTAAAGAGACATTGAAAAACTATGTAACCTACTTTGGAAGCCAAACCTGGAAGTCAAATGTCCCCTTTCTTCCAAAAAACCACAAAACAACTAATCAAAAAATCTAAACAAAAACCACCAACCCAATAAAAAACCCAACAAAAACAAACAATCTGGCCTCAGGTGCATAAATTGCATAATTTTAAAACCCCAACACAAAACAGGTAGAATAGTGGTTTCAAAAACAAGTTTCCCATTTCCTATGATTAGTAAACAAAAGATAACACTAAAAATTAAACACATCAGAGTACCAGCATTATGGGAAAAAATATCAATCTTACTGTGTAACCCTGACAAAGCAAACACTCTGCAGAAATTTTTTCAAAAGCCATAAAGCAGTAATTAAAATTATCTGAGTGTTTAAATTGCTGTTGGTATTGTACTTTGGCAGTGCCAAGAAGGAATGCCTCTTCCCCTTGTCCCCTTGTCCTCCCAGCTGAGCTAAATCCTCTGAAGGCAGGAAATTACGAATATTACTTAGCTAACAGCCTCAGTATGAGGAGTCTTCTGGGGGAAACCCACACACAAAGCACAGTCTGGGAAACCCTTGAGTGAAGAAGGATGTGCAGAAATGCTCAAATGGGGAAGAAAAGGTCAACTCCTCCAGGGATCTTGTTCAAGGAAGATAATAGCAAGCAGAACTGCATGCAGTGGGAACCAAGCTTCCATTTGACATCCCTAGGGTTAATTTGGCAGGGCAAAGACCCCCCATCTCATATTGCCCATCGTGTAGCAGCATTTAAGATTATAAATGTAATCCCATTGCTGTCCCAAGTCCATTGCCTTCCTAAAAAATAGTAAAAAAAAGGAAACAAAGATGGAAAAGGAAAAGGAAACAAAGATGGGAAAATATGGCTGTGTTGTGGCACTAGGGGACATAGTTTAGTGGTGGCAGTGCTGGGCTAATGGTTGAACTCTATTGATCTTACAGGTGTTCTCCAACCTAAGGAATTCTGTGATTCTATGACAGATGCCAGATTACACTGCAGGGTTGTGTAGTCAGTGGGGACCTCATACATGCAACCTCAGGTGCATCAATTGCATCATTCATTTCGAGGGGAAAAGACTTAGGCTCAAGTAAATATTTATCTCAGATTTAAGCTGAGACCTTGACTGGTTAGTTAAAGCATATTCATCAAATAGGAAATGAAAAATAAATTGATGCACATACTTCTGTTCTCAATTTCACAGTATGTTATGGCATACATATTGAGAGTGCACCTTTGCCTCAGTTCCATTTCAGTGTTGAAATGTTCTAGTTCTTTCCATAAAAGTTCCAAATATGTTCACACTGGTGGTTGAATGTAGGACTTACCTGGTTTTAACACTTTCTGCCACACTCTTAACATACTCTGCATCCACCTAAAGAAAATAAGGGAGGGGTTCATTAAAAGTCACTCATTTTTGTATTTAAAAACACTTTGTAGGGAATATGTATATGCAAACATTTACATTTTTTTCCTTCCAAACAAATGTGGTATGTTACAGCAGCATTTCTAGTAAGGAACAGTATGGGCTTTTCAAGCCAACCAAACTTTCAATTGTGGTTCACTTCTGTTTCCAACTATCTCCAGCTTCCATTTCTGGCACTTTGTTTTTCACAGCTTTTGCAAAAGACCAGGCTATTTTCTGCCTAAAATTCTGTTCTGCTATGCCAGTAAAGCACAGCTATATAACTATCAGTAAAAAAAGCTGGTTTGGGTTAATAATCCAAAAATCACAAAAGAGGCCTAAGGCTGATGAGAAAAATCACCTAAGCAAAATATTCTAAAGCCAGCAATACTTACAATTTTTATTTAATTTCTTCCTAATATAACAAACTTACAGCTCTATGTTTGGAAATTTTGAGGACATTCATTACTGTTGTTTCATAAAAGTAACAATGTTAGTGTGCCAAACATACTTGTTAACTACATTTAGAGTGCAAAGTTCTTTTTCTAAAGCAACACAATAACTGTCTTAGGAGTTCAGATTTTTTTCTTTAAATAAACAAATTGTTTAATATATAATTGTTACCAATTATTTGTGGTAAGTAAAAAAAAGTGAAATACAGAACTGTGGTAAGAAAAAAAATACCCAGAACTTAAAACTCACTCTCAGTCAATAAGTTACTCAAGCTTAACCCATGATGTAAACATTCACCTTGATCTTTGAAAACTTTGTGGGAAAAAGGAAGGTGTGGATTCATGACCAGTGAACACACCTGCCCTCCTTGATAATAAAATGTTCTTATCACCTCTCAGATCAGCATGCTTATCTACTCCAATTTACTGCATGGCTGAAAAAATGGGAGCTGTGAGAACGTGACTTTTGTGTTGGGAGAAAAGGGAGAGTAGGTCTTACAATGGCAGTTTAATCCTAAATTAGCTGATATGGACTTGTACTACAACCACAGTTCCTGTTTGTTCAAAGTGCCATATTAGGACTCTCCACAGTGGCAAACTATTCAAAAGTCAACCCTTAAAAACTCACAGAATCCTCTGAAGACCTCCGAAGAAATAAGTTTACGTCAATGGCAGCCAGGCAAAGCTCATCACTGCCAGGGCTTTTCATTGTGAAATACCAACTGCAAAGTAAGTTCAGCTCCTAAAAACTATGCTGAAGAGGAACTACAGCCAATAAAATTGGTCCTCCGTACTCATCATTGTGATCCAAACAGAAAACTGGAAATCATGGTTAAAATTCAAGTGAACTATATTCTGTTTGACACTTTTACACCTGCAAAAGTGATGACTAAATAATTTAAAAAATAGCAAACCGTAACTGTTAATGAATACATGCATAAATTTAATGCTGTCTATGGAAGGACATAGAAATATGAAGAATAAATATGAATTGTGAATAATAGCACAATCATTTTACCTGCTAGAAGCGATTACTAGCTAATCCCTTTCTGCAGCTTTGTTTTTTCTGATGTAATCAAGATATTTTTGAGTAAGGAAAAAAAACATTTATCCTTATTATCTTACCTTGAGCACCGTTTAGTTTCCCAAACATGCTCAAGGCTCTGAACAGTTTTCTTTTGCATAGGAAATGCCAAAACACATGCAGAAGGCTCCAATTTGTCAAGATACTTTGCAAAATACATGTTTTCAAACCAGCAGATAAATAATTCGAACTTGTTAGACTAAGTTTACTTTCTTCAGGTTCTATGGCACTTTTCCGTGGAGGACTTACATTTCATTCTGGAAGCAGAAACCCTTACTTCCAGAGATAAATAATGAGTTCATATGGTTTTGATGGAAAATCTGATCGAAGGACTGTGTTGGTGAATGTAATAACACTTTTTACCCTTAGATCATCTGTATAACAGGGTTTTTTCCACATATGAACACTGAGGCACTAACTGCTCACCATCTACTCCAGCCCTGACGAAATCTCTCCCAAAAGTCAAGCTAACAGTATTTTGCGCTATTAGAC
The DNA here is from genome assembly GCF_963513975.1 of Fringilla coelebs. Lineage (NCBI taxonomy): Eukaryota > Metazoa > Chordata > Aves > Passeriformes > Fringillidae > Fringilla > Fringilla coelebs. The sequence goes on along the minus strand of NC_140032.1, from coordinate 61,904,029 downwards.
ATAAATCTCAATATATTTTATATCAGCATCCTGCATCTTTCCATTCACACATACCTCTGCTACAAAGATGATTATTACGCAGTCCTTCTTTTGCTCTTCAGATAGTTGGTACAGCAGGGAATGCAATGTATCAATCAGATAATTTTGTTTTTCCCTTTTCACAGTAGGAATACCCATCACCAGGGAGACTGCAAAGAGAGAATGCCTCAAGCCATGTAACTTAAATGGAAACTAAAATCACATTTTAATTTTGATTTGATGTGGCCATGAAACTTGGTGACAGTTAATATTTCCTTAGCACTGTGACAGCATTTGCTCTACTACCTGAAAGGGGAGATACCTCCAGCTATGTTTAGTTTAGAGACACCTGTGTTATAAACACCAGGTCTACACTTGAGAACTTGGAGATACCACTGCCTCTGTACTGAGATTCAAAAGTGAGCATTGCACTGCTCCAGTGAGCAGGTTCTCATCGGAAGTGAACGCTGTGTATTTCAGAAAGGAATCCAATTCAAAAATCCTTCTGAGCAGTTTAATTGATATGCATTAATGGTTTTCATAACATCAATAAGAATAAAAGAACTAAGGTGCTATTAAAAATAAAGAAACTGAAATTGTTTCTGGCAAGGACTCCACTAGTAGCAAACCTATGCTGTGTTACATCATCAGACCATAAGCAGGATGTCTCTTTTTTCATTAGTACGGGCATTACTTAAATCAGCGGCCAAACACAGCTCAGAAAACCTGTGCAATCTTAGTCCTTGCAGAGGATTTCTATTCACCAAAATCCCAGAAGGCTGGTGAGGAAGCAACAGTTTGAAATAAAACAGTAGGTGCAGTTAGTGAATTGCTTCTGACTTTAACCTCCATGCCAATGTCAGCTCAAAAACCAAAGTGCCAGTGTTCCTTCCCAGGACATATCCCATTAAACCACTGGAGTTTGTTTCATTTTATACACTGAAGGTCAACCTGCACTTATTGAACTGCAGTCCTGCTATTGTGATTTTCCTGTACATATAAAAGAAGGTTAAACATAGAGTATTCTTTTATTAGTGACACTGATCTATGGGGACTCTAGTGAGAACTCCAACACTAGATCACATTACTACAAATACACCAACTAATAAGTAGTCTGTAGAAAGTTATCCATTGTCATGAGCATGGCTCAGGGTTTGGGTTTTTTTTTAGTTAAATCAAATTCACTGCCAATGTTTCTTCATATAAAATCACCCTAGAAAAAAGTAAAAATTTCAACAAAATACAAAACTCATCAAAATGGTTGACTAATTTCTTCTTTGCTTACTATTTTTGCATGTTCCTTTTACTTGTCACATGACAGTTAGGACAATGCATTTAAAATGTGTATTATAGATCACTGGAATTATTATGATTTCTACAGGTGCCAGCTGATTTCTCATGGGGATGAAAAAGCTACATTGAAGATATATTAATATCCTTTAAATGATCACATCACCTTTCCCTTTGCTTCTCACATTAGCAAACTGAAGGCATTCCAAATTCGCCTCGGCTTCCTCATCCATACTAATTTTGTAGGGGAAGAAATGTCAGCTACTGCATCTTAGCCATATGAATATATGATTAAAACAAAAAATAACCTTGTTTTTCAATTAAGATTATTTTTATTGCTATTTCAAAAGGTTTTCAGTATACTTTAAGATAAAGACTTGGAATAGGGGCGGGTGTTTTAAAAATACTTTTGCTATTGCCATTAAAATTCATTCAGCTTGGCAACATTAGAAAGTTAAGGGAGAAAATCCATTCCAGACTTCTGAGTATGCTACATTGCTAGAAATTAATTAAAAATACAAACATATTGCAAATAGAAGCCAAACCTTATTTCCTACCTCCAGTTCTCTGTTGCCCAAAAATAACATTTGGGAAAATTGCATTTTCATATTCTCGAAGGTGAGGGAGATAGAAGTAGATATTTGTAAGATGTATGGGGAGTTTTCTGGGGGGGATTAACTCTTTCCACTCTAAATCACCTTAAAGACATAACAGACACAGAGATCCACATAAAATAAAAAGCAAGCAGAGGAGCCTATTTCTTCACCTGTTTTGCTCAGCTGAACACTGGCAGATTACCACACACAAGGTTCTTCAATCAGAACTATTCCTCAGAAATTATTATATGTCATATATATTACATTATATTAAATTGAGAACTTCCCAGTACAGCTCCTTCCCACTCAGGGCTCCAAGCTTGAACATCCTGGGATACTATCTGTATTTCCCTGCGCCTGCACACTAGCAGGACTCAGTCATCTTAAAACACAGTAAGTAGTTATTTTAAAGGCAGCAGTAAAAAACTGTTTGGTTGGGTTTTTTTTTTTACATGCTTGGCAAACAATTTTTAAATGAAAGGAAACACAGATTTGGATTAATAACCTTCTTAACTACTTAATAAACTTAAATGCTTTCCCCTAAAAGTAACACATGGTGGTTTTCACAGCTCAAACAAAATTTCCCAGTTTATAAATAGTCCTATGGTAAAAAGAATGACCACATACAGGCCTTTAAAAACTATTCAAGAAACAAAAGGCTATAGCAGTTAAGAGAAAAGTAGGGATTTTATTTTTCTTTACTACTTTAAAATAAAGATGAAAGCAACAGAAAATTTATTGACTGGGATGGAAAGTTTTTTTTCCCAAGAATTGCATCTAAAATGCCTCCCAAAATTTACCATCCTTCTAAGTTACATACATGTATCACAAAAACCATCATCAGCTTTATTCACTCAGTTTAGATTAAGAAAGGCAGAGGCTTACTGAATGGGCAATATTTTAAATTTTTCAAATTCCAAAAGATAGTCCCACTGAAAATTAGGTCTAAAAAGAGACTTCCTACCTTACAGAAAATACTTTAAAAAGCCCTGAAACAACCATATATATCTGCCCAGAGATTTGTGTATGAGAGAGAGACCCACAAGTCTTTCCACACAACTGAGCCATTAAATATACTGGAATTTTGCTGCATAGAGACCACCTTCACAACTTTTCCTTCTGTATTTGGAAGTAATATCTATCAAATATTGGGCAAGGGAGTTTTATTCCATTGACTACAATAAACCTTTCAATTTTGGTTGTATAGTAAAACATGGCTGGTATGGGAAGCAGAAGGGTAAGTAAAAATAAAAGGAAAATTATTCAACAATTTTAAGAAATTTCTGCCTTAAATCCTGTGAACTGACAGATTATAATACTTTCTGAAATTTAGCCGGCTCCAATAAGAACCAAAAGCACGGGGAAGGGGAACTTTCACTCTCCTTTACTGCAATTTTGTGCATTAGGCAGTAACTCTTTGCCCACAGTATGTGGGGTTACTGGGGGCTGACAGCTCCTAAGGCCACCACCCTGCCAATGCTCAGCCCTTTGTTTATGAACTTCTGAACAGTCCCAGTGAATTAATATCAGATAAACAGATAAAGACTGGCAAGGGAGAACAGAAGAAACAACTCTGACTATATAAAGAAGAAATGCACCTTTTTCTTTCTTCCCCTCGTTAATTCCCCATTTTACTCTGATCATCAGCCTGCTGTACTGAATGAAAATAAGGATTGTTAGATGGTAGTTTTCAGTCACACCCAGACTCTTTCTGAAGTTGGGGGATACTGTGAAATGCCTCCAGCACAGAGATGCCTCTTCTAGCTTCCCTTCTCTCCCCAGGGAAGAAGCTCTGCCAGTCTCAACAGGGAGGAAGACAGATCATGTGCAACTACGTCATTTATTTTAGGTTACAAAATCAAACTGTCAATCTGTTGCATGTAACTATAGTGTACAGATAGAGATGTACAACAGTCTGTAAGGCAAGGTAATTTAAAAGTTCAATTAAACAATGGGAAGAAGCTAGATCACTAAACTTTACATGTTGGCATCCTAAAAAAAAACCCAACAAAACAAAGAAAAAAAAACAGAGAAAACCCCTACACACCTGTGTGATTTTTTGTCATGTTCATTCTTCTTGCAACTATATTTTTGATTTCATCTAGGGCATTGCTCAGTTCGTGTGATCTTTTTTTATTTTCCTGGTCAGCATACAACAGTCTTTGCTGAAGTTCCAGCAAGTGGTGCTCGTACATATCTAAGTCATTACCTGCAATAAGAAAATATTTATTTTCCAAAAGATGATTTATGATGGAATGAAGTTCAAGAATAGGAGATGGTCCAGAAGATCATGTCAACAAAGTGCATAAACTATAATAAAGTTTATTCAGGAGAAGAAGTAGTCTGGAAGAATATTAAGAAGGTAGAGTTTAGGGAGCACAGCTGGGTAAAGGTAAATTGAAGAAAAAACCAAGAATACAGAATCCATAATAAGGAAAAAGTCAGTGAAAGACTGTGAGTTTCAGGGGAAGGTGCTCCTTTCTTCACCAAATAACAAATTGTGATGCCCCTTTTCACACTGAAAAGTATAGTTATGTAATGGCTTGTCTTGTGTTTCAAACACTATTAAGAATAAAACAGAGATATTAAAAGCATTAAGTCTATGAGTTACAAGGTGTCTGGAGTATGTTAAGAACTATTACTAAAGATGGTTAATATAAAGCAATACTTCAATAACATCACCCCTTTGCAACAGAGAGTAAAGAATGTAGGAGAGGACTTCTGCCTCATTTTAAAATGTTTTATAATGCTGCTTCTTTTATTGGTTTTGCTGTGGTTTAGTTGGTTGGGTTTGGTTTTTTTCCTAGTTAAATGCTGTCATTTAGATAACATATTATCCTATTCTATTTGTGGGCTGTGCTAGATTTTATCTGTGGCAGCTCTCATTTTCCAGGACTCACCATTGTCTCTCTGGAAATGTGAATTCCAGGGATTCTCACCTGTAAAAGACACTACGAGCGAAATACAGAGGGAACACAAATTTGTGAGGATGTGCAGAGGTGTTTCAAACTGGAATTAGTTTGCATTTTGGATAATCAGGGGGTTTTATTTGCATTAAACACAAGTCCTTAATTTAATCAATAAATGTGTGATTGGAAGATTGAAATTTAAAACATCTAGGAAGAAAGGGGTTAGAAAAAAAAAGACGTAAACATGTGATGTGTATTATTGTTATTAACCTCATTAAAATTTTAAAGGATGTTTAGTAAAATCCCATTAAATGAATGCTTCCTAAAATTTTTGAAACTCTTAAAAATGTCTTGACTTGCAAGAAAGGCATTCATATATATGAGTATTTTATTCTATGGAGCTATGAACATAAATTTGGCCTTGCTGAAGGAAGGGGAAATCTGGATTATTTCAGCTGCATGCAACAAGACACTTCTACTTGATTGAAGAAGGCTTCCCTAAGAAAATCAGAGAGTAAATTTAAAAAAAATGGAAGGTCAAAACAGATGAAGAGTCTAGTCTATCTTTAAACAATATAAAATAGATAAAATAGATTAAAATAATTTCAAATTTAAAAATCTGTCAAAAGGCATCAAGATACAGAGCTAGAACCCCAAACAAGCTAAATTTTTTGGCATCCCTAAGGAAGATCCCTTTCATCAGCTACCGTGTATGAATACACTTTCTTGTTTATACTTTTCTTTTGTAGCTGTGTTTCCAATGCCATAAGCCAATCTTTAGGTTTTGTTCCTTTAGAATGTATATGAATAAAAGGAAAACAAAAGGTTTAAGCTGATTTAGGTGACTGACAGATAATCATCACACCATTTTCATAGCAATAAAGTGATTCCAGATAGAACATCAATACATGTAAACATGGTGCAGATTTACCTTGCATTTCCTAGACAAATTCAGAAGTACAAGCTAACAATACAGTAAGGGACATGAGTTTTTCTTTATATTCCAATTTATGGAAGGAATTAGTAAAGAAATTGCAGATGAATTATAACATCATAGTCCCTCTCTTCACAGTTCTCTCAGCTATGCAGTGTCAATGTGACTCAAAATGACCAGTGGCACCAGTGGGCTGACATTTTGGCAAGCACCAAGTCATGGCAGTTGTATTTTCTTACTTACAGATGAGCCTACCAAAGTGACACAGGTGCCTCTTGGAAATAAAATCTCAATACTCAACTACCACTGAGTGCAGCCCAAGAAGCTGGCATTTGTAATTGGCCTTACCTATTTCTTCAGAAATAGAAGAGGGGAAACTATATTTTGAAGTCTTTCAGAATTGAACTCCCTCTTCAGTCAGCAGAACATGATTCTTAGTAATCACTTATATAATTTGGTTTTGATGGCTCAGGAAGCAAGGGTTTGACACAAGGAACATAACATTCACTCACCCTTGGTGAATAATTAATTTATTATAAAAATATATAGTTTGAAATAAAACATGAAATGTTCTAAATTTTACTAGAGCACATGTAAATAAGCCACATTAACTATTGCTAAACTTTTGTCAAAAAATGTGTGTTTAGAAAGCATTATGAAGCTAAACACTCAAAATATTTCAACAGTCATTGAGTTCAAATGGACTTGTGCAAGTGAGCATGCGTGTGCATGTGGAAAATGTTCTTTCAGCATCTAATGATCCACAGAGAACTAAAACAGCTGCTTGCAATAGATTGCTTAGAAAGACACTGAGCATTTTTACAAATACAGTGCTTTCTGACAAGGAGGGAGATGGAGCTTTGGAGACAGCCTGAAACACTGTGCCCAGAAACAGCCTGGGACTTGACTTGGCAATGCCTTGTCTCCCAATGGTTCCATCAGCAGCAAGGAGCATCAGAATAAAACCAGAAAAGAGCAAGATGAGAATCTAAGGTGAAACTACAACAAGCAAATGAAGGTAAAGGAGGCCAGCAGAGTGACCTCAACAAATCAGAGCTGGGCAATCACCAGCAGTAGGAAGTTCAACAAGGGCAAGTGCTGGATTCTGCACCTGGGATGGGGCAACCTTGGATGTACAGACAGACTGGGGAATGAGAGGCTGGAGAGCAGCGCTGTGCAAAGGGCCCTGGGGCTCCTGCTCGATGGAAAGTTGAATGTGAGTCAGCAGTGCCCTGGCAGCCAGGAGGGCAGCTGTGTCTGGGGGCATCAGGCACAGCATGGCCAGCTGGGCAAGGGAGGGGATTGTCCTGCTCTGCTCTGCTCTGGGGCGGCCTCACCCTGAGTGCTGGGGGCAGCTTGGGGTGCCACAATATAAAAAAGACATGAAGCCATTAGAGAGTGTCCAAAGGAGAGATCTGAAGGGAAAGCCTTATGAGGAGCAGCTTAGGCCACATGGTCTGCCCAGCTTGAGAAGACTGAGGAGAGACCTCACTGTGGTTGAAGCTTCCTTGTGAGCAGAAGTGGAGGAGCAGTGGAGGGGCAGGTACTGATCTCTCCTCTGTGGTGACAGGAGCCAAGGAAATGGCATGAAGCTGTGTCAGGAGAGGTTTAGGTTGGGTGTTGTAGTGTGTTTTTATTTTGCAGGTTATTGTTTGATTTGTCCTTTTGGGGTTTTTTGCTCCCCTTGATTTTAGAGTGACACAGACCTGCCTTTGTTATTCAGTTGAGCCAGGCGTCAGTTTATTTGTTGTTACTTAGCTACTTCTCTGCCAAGTTTCAAACCTCTTCCTCCCACATCCAGTTGTTAACCCCTCCTGTCCCAAGCAGCTTTCCTCCCTTGTATCCCTTGCCCTTGTGTTCCACTCACAGTATCCTCCCTTGAGACCTGCCCCCCTTTATAAGCTGTTGTTTGCCCCCAGCTCATTGCCCGGACCCCGAGATTTGGGGAGTGTAACATCAAATAAAGTAACCCAGTGCCACCCCAGGCCTTTGCTGATGCTGCTGTGTCCTTTTTGTTCCGTGCTGCGCCTCCACTGGTAGCTGGGATTCTGCGGAGCCCTGGAAGAGGGGGACTGTCCCCCCCACTGTCACCATCTAGCCGGGATGTGTGACAGCTGGGTATCAGGAAAAGGTTCTTCACCCAAAGGGTTGTTGGGCACTGGAACAGGCTTTCCAGTGCAGTGGTCACAACACCAAGCCTGACAGAGTTCAAGAAGCTTTCGAACAACACTCTGAGGAACATAGTGTGACTATGTGCAAGGCCAGGAATTGGACTCAATTATCCTTGTGTGTCCCTTCCATCTAAGCATATTCTGGGATTCTATGTAAAGGCTTCTTCTCCCCTTGGTGAGCTGAAGATGAATCTCTCTGATGGGCTTAGAGTGGTTCACTGAATTTCCATTCTAAGAAAAGTCAACGGGACTACACTAGCCACAGGAGCACAAAAAGGACCCAGCGACTTCCAGAGACAGTGACGGCACTCAAAAGCTCTTGCAGTGACTTTTCAGCTCTGCTGTAGCTTTCCTCTGACTGCTAACTACACATTAGCATATATACCTATGGATACTGTAATTCTAAGACAGCAACATTTAAAATGGTTTTAAATGCTCTCTTGTGTTATCTCCTAATAGATACATTTTATATATATAAAACTTTCTGCACTGCATATTGAAACTGCTTAGAAACAATACCAATCTCTAAAGCAAATACTCATTCTCAAAGCACACTGATTATTTCTCTTAGTTCCATACATACATCTTCCTGTACAATCAGAAATGCTTCCAATCTCATTAACGATTTCTAACAATATCTAAGAGCTGTGGAACAATTCATCACTACCTCCTCCTAGCACTCAAACAGAAGAGAAAATAAAAGGAGAATTTGGAGTGGCATAAAGGAGGGAAGAAAACACTTCAAAGTCTAGCAGTGAATCTTGTTCCTATTTCTTGATTACAAGCTAAGTTGCTTATCATACCTAAAGACTGTTTCTTTCAGAAACTGAAATTTGGTTAATGCCTCCTTAAAAGAAAACTATATAAGCACGCTAACTGCAAAAGATCTTGTCATACACTGTGCTTAGAACCACTCCTCACTGTTCAGGTTAATGAGGCATATTAAACCACTGAGGCATGCACTGGACTAATAACTGGCAGTTTATTATCTCTCCATAACTGATGTAATATGAGATACTTTTCTGAATCTTGTTACATGCTTTGCATACTCAGGTTTTGCGCTCCCTGAGTAAGGAAGGAAAAAAAATTCCCCAAACAATGCCTCTGTCTCAGGTCAGAACAGTGAGTTCTTAGGCAAACACTTAAATTCAATAATGTGCATTACCTTCAACTATTTTGTTTAGAGTCTTACAGCACAGTTTTATTTGTGTCTTCCAAAATGTTAGAGACATCTACTCGCCTTGACAGTGTCCACATCAGGGGCTACAAGATAGTAGAGGGACTTTGCATTAACCCAGAGACATCAAAGAAAAGCACTCTGCCAGCAACTTGGACAGGGGAGATAGGGTTCCTCTATTCCTATACAGGGCATACTGGGAAGAGGATCAGAATACTTTTGATATGAAAACAAACACACACCTTAAAGAGTTAAAGGCAGATCAAAGTTAATAAATGGATTTTAAAAACTCACAATATTGTCTAATGAACATGGACTCAATCCTGAGTTTGGCACAGAATACTTTTACCGAACAATTTACATACTGTCTCTAACTGAAAAGAGATAAGCAAACTTGTTTCAAAGAAAATACAACTTAAGCTCTAACAATACGTTGTTAAATGTTGGCAAACAATCTTCATTTTAGATTCAAATCTTTTCCTATATTAGAATGTAGTGAAAAGTGATCTTAAAACACTCAGTCAGAACCTCACCATCTAGGAAAGCAATTATTAAAATAAGTGAAAAATATAGAAATTTAATGGATATTGTATGGTGTTTGGCCATAATTGGTATACTTTGGTTTTAAGGTAGTACTCCTTAATGTCAAAAAATTGCTATTGCTTTGTTCTCGTTGGTATTTTAAATATTTAAATCTTTTACTTCTCCTCCTGAGGTAGCAACAACCACCAAATTACACACACATTTAGTTAAATGCCTAGCCACCGACTAAGGTATTTCTAGACAAAACTCTGTTTCTCAAGACTCAGTGTACAACACTAGGAAAGCAGAAGGTCATACGGTTACACTTGTCTAAAGCTATGACAAGACACTGTACAGCAAACAAAGAGAGGTCTGAAATGCTCCCTTATCCCTTTCTCTACAAAACCCAACAATAACAGGCCTCCTTTTGTACCACAAGATTTATGGCTAAGCTCGTCTACTCTTTAGGCACAGTCCTGCCTGAAGTAACATTAAGAAGCAGGAGAATCTTTATTGAATACATTACACATGTTGAAGCCAGTAAAACTACACAGCTTTTCTAAGCCTTGGATATGAATTTTGATATAAAATTTTGGATCAGTAAATACTGAGTTTTAGTGGACCCTTTGAGGCTGTTGTATGTTGGAGGGTTTTCTAAATGTCAAAATGCAGAACTGCACAAAGAAACTGAGTAAGCAACTGATGGACTGAAAAACTCTTTCCTTATCACACTGTGCATTTCAGCCACATCCCAAGAGCATGTTGAGGCAAAACCTGAATGTGCAATAATCTTTGTTTGCTCTCAGTGTCACTGGAAGGAAATGTACACATGAATGGAAGACGCAGCCTACCAGTCAGCTGGGACAGCTGGGAAAAGTGGTGGTCAAACACAGCCTAGAAGTCCTAGAGAAGACAGGGAGATTGGCTTCTGCATGTTCAGAAATCTGCATAAGCTGTATTGGCTGAAGTGAGAGCAGTGTAATTCAAGACTTCCTTATCAAATCTGTCAATTTGCCACTATTTAATTGAACCTTTGAGCCAGAGTATGCCAGTTGGGACTGGACAGGAAACCTGCAAAGAACGCCATCACAAATGACACAATCTCCTGGGCACCTGCACTTGGCTGCACAGCTGAAACAAAGCATAACACCCTAGGCAGAAGATTACGCCCCCCTCCCCCCCCCCCCCCCCCCCCCAATTTGTGGAACAAATTCAAAATGCAGATTAAAAAAAAAAAAAGATCCTTACATACACTTCTGTGAATGCAACTGTATGAGCAGTTTCTCTCTTGTTCATGCCACTCAAAGGAATAACTAAAGAATTTCAGGTTTCACAATGTTTGACACAATGTGCATATGCCTAGATCCTTGTGACATCATATTTCAGCATCAACTTCTTCCAGGAAAAGCTTACTTTTAATTTTTTTGGACAAAGTATCCCACAAATTTAGGTGAAGAGGGCAGCAACACGTTACAAACCAATTCAAAGAGATTTAATCTTGTAACCCTTGAGAGCAACATGAAGAAGCACTGCCAAAATAGATGATCTGATTTACCTTGTTGCTGTGACTTACAAAAATTTCACTGTTATTCAGCAAAGACACCAAAATTTCCTTTTATTCAGGAATACTGTTTTCTCTGAATAAACTTTATGTAAGTTTATAATGAGTTCATAATATGGTTTTGCCTTCTGTTTTTGAAGTGGCAAAAAAGTTACTGCCTTCTTACATTTACTTTATTGTTTTTCTATAAGGGTGATTTTTTTTAATAGATTAGTATTTACATGGAAATCAACAGCTGACACTGTGTGAGAAAAGCACTACGTATATTGTAAGTTGTATACTATTTCTCAGAACTCCAAACCTATATGAAGAGCATTTTTGTGATGAGAGCAGACAATTTTGGTCAGGTGAATTAACAAGGTGAATTGGGACTCAGTTTCACAAGCAGAAACCTCTGCATCATCCTAGCAACATGCTCAGATACAAACTGTTTGCTTCAGACAGGTTTGGCTTGGGGCCTGGGGAGGGACCAAAAAGTTCACAGCAAAACCATGTAGGACATGGAACAGGAATTGCTGCAGCAGCCCAGCTGACTGCTCACTAATAGCAGCCTGCATTCACAAGCATTCCAGTGGAATCTGAAGGAATCACCGCTACTTTAGACACAGCATTTGCTTTTGCTGAAGACCTGATCATTACCAGTAGTCTCCACAATTATTTAATCTCTTTATTTTTTTTTCCTGGCCACAAAAATATCAGCATATTTAGTATTAAACCTTTGCTTATATTTATAAAGCAATGGAAAAAGTGACTATAAAAACATCTTCCTAACCATAATTAAAATATACACAGTATTATCCACAATAACTGAAGTCCAGTAACTGTGGTAGATTCTGATCTTTTATTTTTAAGTGAATGAGCAAGTAGCATCTTCCCTGCTATGCCAGTGTACTTGATTTTAGTCTCACAACTCCAAGTCAATACTGAGGCTGTACATAATAATCAGCAGCAGCACCAAAGAGCCAATTATTACTGCTGTCTTGACAGAAAATACATTCCAACTCAAATCTCTCAAGCTACCTTTATTATAAAGTGTTTAATGGTCACTTTAGCTTAAAGGTGACTTAGGGTACTGATTTTTATTTGCACAGAATTTGGGACAGAGCCAATATCTGATTCAAACTTATAATATTCAAGAGGTGAAAGGCGCTGAGACTGAAGACAAACTGAGGAATATTTTACATATTTTTGTATTATAGAAGTACTTAAGATCACTAGTCTTGAGCTTGAGTACCCTGTCCTAGTTTTACAAAGCTTATTTACTATCCCAAAATCACTGCTTTCCAAGAAACAATTAACTAGCCAGAAACCTGCGGGAATACCACAGACTACTGCTGCTTAGTGTGATAGACTGTTGTCAAAAAAATCAAGATCCCAAACATTTCAATGGGCAGAGCAGAGAAGTAAACAAAAGTCAGGGGAGATTTAACAAATGTGTGAAAGAAAATGAGTAGAAAACATTTGACAAATGAGGGGAAAATATGGGGAGCTGACAAGCTGCAACAGTACTCACAGTAACTGGTGGGCTAAGTGAAAAGGGCATTAGAAAAGAAAATATACATCATAGTTTGAGAGGCACCAAAAGTGGAAATTGCTATAGTGCTCTAAGCATGACAGTGGAGAGCAAATTCAGCAGTGCAGAAGGAAAAAAACAGAGGTTGAACAACATCTAAGCAGAGATATCTGCCTGTTTTCAGAGCAAAATATTAATTTCAAACCATTTTCTTAAACCAATACCCTGTGACAACAACAGAGCACTAGTGGGTTTGCTCCCAGTAATTGTCTCTCTGCAGAAAAAGGTAACAACCTTTGTTATTGTTACCTGTGGCTGGCTGTTCTTAAGGTTTTCTGGATGAGTAGAAGGCTTGTCTTCTAACACCCCTTAGGAGCAAAGACTATATTTTCAGTAAAATAAATATACTACAAAGTCATTCACCACTACTTCTCCTTTAGTTACTGATCTTACTGCTACTTTCTCCTTTAGTTACTAATATTACCTATTTTATTTACACATTTGTGAGATTTATCCAGCATAAGAGAGTCTAAAGGCTATATTTTCACATATGCAATGATCAAAAGTTTGCTAAAAAACAGGTGCAAATATTAGTAACTAGGAAAATTATACCATCTGAGAGGAATTAGTTACTCAGTTTACTGTGGAGGAGGAGGAGTCAGCTGTGGAAAGAGAAGCTAAGACAACACATATACACTACAACACATGTTATCCCTCTTGCCCAAAAGAAACAAACAAAACACAAACAAATAAAATCCCAAAGCAAAACAACCCAGTATGGAATGTCATCAGAGAAATGTCAAAAAGAAAGTGAAATATAAATGTAATGTCAGTAATGAGGAGTCTCGAAACATGAACACAAGACACAATGGTAACGGCAGATTGGACAAAGACAACACAATGGTAACCGCAGATTGGACAAACACTTTCATTCTGACCTCTCTTGGATCTCAGTCTCCTAAGATTTTTCCTTATTTTTCCTTCCTCACTCCCTGCAGGAGTGCCACTGAAGGAAACATAAAATGTTGGAAGGTAAACAACCATATAGTTGACCCAAAAGGCAGGAGGATCAGCACTTGACTCTATTCAAAAGACCATTGTGGGGCCAAGATCGCTACACCACTTTTAATGTTACGGGAATAATTAATATAAACATATTATCTGCTACCTGGAGTTGTGTTCATCCCAGAAATTACTAAGTGGTTTATTCTAATTCTTCTGCACCTATAAAACCAAACCTATTATAAAGGTGTATGTAGGAAGCACTCAAAGATTCACTCTCTCTCCCTCACCCCAAACCAACCACCCCCTCACCCATAACAAGCCATGTCTGCCAGTCTCAAAGATACTATTTGGAAAGACCTTCTCATTTCTTTTTGGAAAATACATCAGTTTTATCTTTCCTACATTGGCTCAGAGAATCTTAGACATGGCTTTATGAAGATCTATTTGGCACGTGTCACCTAGATAACCTACTAAAAAGATAGTGTATAATTTTAAAGTTTAGAAATAAAATATAAAAATGTGGGTTTTTTTCCTCTGCATTCTGGTCCTGGAAATGTGCACAGGAAAAAGTGACGGTACATGAGGCCCAAATACAATTGCAGGATGGATAATGCTACTTTATCCTCCTCAACAATAAAATCAAAACCACTTTAAAAGTGACAGCCACAGCAATCAGTTTAGATTTTTCTTTCCATCTTAATGTAAGATGCTTCTTAGGAAAAGAGTTGAAAAAAATAAAAGAGAAAAAAAGAGGAAAAAGAAGTTAAGAAGAAACTTTTATTGTTTCTTAAATTTAGGGTTGTATTTTTAATAGGGCACGTACGGCCCAAGGATTGGATCCTTGGGTAATCTGTTTCGCAAGGTTGTGCCTGGGTGCAGTTAAGCCACGACCCCGGGGGAACAGGTGAGACCCGCATGCCCAACCTCACACGCGGCCAAGCCTCGGGGCCACACAGGTTCTTTATTTGCCCAGCGCGCCCGGAGAGCCGATCGGCTCTGGAGCTCCGGGAGGGGATGGGGCGACCCGCCGCGCTGCCCGTCGCAAGCCCGGCCATGCCCTGCCCGGGCTCGCCGCCGCCCGGCGGGACGGAGCCGCACGACGGCCGGAGCGACCCCACTGCCCCCGGTCCCGTCGGGCGCGGCACCGGGCGGGCGCAGCGGGGCGGGAGCCAGCGCCGCGCTGCCCCGACGGCCCGGCCAGAGGGGCACAGCAGGTGCCACCGCGTCCCCCGCCCTTCGCGTCCCGCACAGACGGGACGGGGAGCCCCCGCCGCCCACTCTCACCTTGGCTCCCCTGCCACACCGCGTACCACAGCAGGGGGAAGGCGGCGCCGAGGCACAGCGCCGGCAGCACCTGCCCGAGCCGCAGCCGCATCTCCCGCGGGCGCTGCCCGCCAGACCCCCACGCCACCGCCGCCGCCTCCGCCCGGGCAACGCGGGCCGGGCGTGTTCCCGCCGCGCTACCCTGCCCTGCCCTGCCCACCCCCTGCGCAGAGGGCCGGGACACGTCCTGCCTCGCCGATCGCCGGGCGGGGCCGCCGAGCTCTCCCGCTGCACATCGGCGTGCCCCGAGGAGCGGGTGCCCGTCGGTAGGGACGCGCACAGTGCAGCGCGGACACCCGTTCCTCCTGCCGCCCGGCTTTCCCCCGGGAGACACCGGCCTCGTGCCCACGCCAATTCCCGCTGTGAACCCCCTGGCAGAGCCCTCCCCTGCCCTCAGCTTCCCCGAAGCTCGGACCCACACTGAAAAACCTCTCGACTGCTGCAAGTATAGACTGTTCACGACAAAAACGTCTCGGACCGGCACTGCGGCAGGTGCTGTTTAGCCGAAGTCGTAACATTGAAAGGAATAAGATGAATGTGTCTTTACAAACAGGTGCTGTGAATCTGCTTGTAGCTAGGGCCAGAGACGTGTAGATAAGGAAGTAACGAGAGAAACTACCAGTTTCATAAACTGTTACTAATTGACAGGGACTACTGCTCAGCCAAGGTCATGCTTAATTCCCGAACTTCGAGAAAAATAATAAAGACTTGATTGAGCTATCTTATGCAAGGGGCAGTGCGTGTATGTGCAGGTTAAGGGAGACATGTAGTAGACGAATCGGGAAGTCTGTACCTTCTAAGTACCTCAGCCAATGGGGAAAGAAAGAGGTTGATGTGGCTGGGAAAATCAGGATAATAAGGGGGCTGTATTCACCAACAATTTGACAGACCCCATGGGAAATGCCTCGTGGCCTCTCCCTTTGTTCATGAATAAAGATACAGGACTCCTCTGTCTCCTTTTTGAACATAAACCTCTTACAATGTGAATTTTTTCTGCACAACATTGTAATGGTGAACATTATTTTGCTCATTCAAAACCAATGGGGCATTTGTTTTATATTGCTTGTAAGATTGTATCAGGAAGCCAAGCTGTGTACAATTAATCCATGCGTTTAGCACAGCCACAGAATCGGGTAAATAAACCAAGCTTTTCAGTTCACCTTTAAAGAGGAAGCAGCTGCAAAATCTCACGCGATCAAAGTCTAATGGTACACTGGTACCTATACCCTGATAACAGCATTATACTGCAGCCATTGTACCTTGCCTCACACATGTGTCTTTCCATTCAAACACGCACCTGTTTGCCTTTTTAGGTCTTCAGCAATCCATAAAAAACAAAACAAAAAAAAAATAGGCAGTGCTTAGAATACATCTCCTACAATATAGTTTATAAAGGGAACAGATACCTCATTTACCATGGTTCCTGGAACCACTTGCAGCAACACAGTTCTAATAGAACCACCTACATTTTCTAGATAAAAATGTTCCTCCTTCTTACACCTGATTAGCAGGTATTTAATGGCTTTTACTTTGACATGTTCTGTACCTGCTCACAAATCTACCTTTCATTTTACAGCTATCATAAAGAAAATATACCTTCCCGTTCAGTGTTGCAAACATGCAAAGAACATCTTCAGAAATCAGACTGGGCTAGGGTTGCAGTAAGCTTTTTGCTATCTAAACTGTTGTCTATTTCTTAATGTAGTACTAGCATATATAATTCATTACCTAATTTACCCAGAGGACATAGTAATTTAGACAATTTGTTTTCTAAAAATATGCTTATATTATTAACACAGTATCTCTGCCTTCCTTTTCTCCATTTGCTTACTTAACACAATTTACCTCATTTTGTACCAAATCCCCAAATCATTTTGTGTGCAAAATGAATGGTGTGGTGCAAAGCAATGCCAAATTCTACAACAGTTGTGTCCAATCACAGGTGTGCTGGAGTCCTAATGTCAATGATGCCTTTATGTGCCACTCTTTATACTAACAACAGTATAATTATGTCAGTTTTGGAAATTTTAGACCTCACAAATTGTATACTGCTGCTCTGGCAAGGTTAGCATGACTGTGTTTGAATTATTATATGGATGGGTTTATATCTCTGTTTACTAATTACTTTGAATTATAAATGCTGTTATTCATTAAAAATGCAGGAGACTGCTAGTAGCATGCGTCAGTATATACATGAACTAAAAATCTATGTGGCTCCATAAATTGCCATGAAGTCTTGAGTTAGACCTCATTATTTCTGTCCTGTACCCATTTCTTATGAACTTCCCTCTGCCTTCTGTTTCTGTGCCATTGAAATATTTTACTGAGAAATCTACTTTAAGCACTTTGGATATGCATTTATAATTAGTTAATAAGATGCAATGCAATCATGACACAATCCTCTTCTCCTACTCCCTCCCCATCACCATTTCCCTCTCCCACTTAATAAACTAAAAGCTCAGGGCACGAATTTTGATGTAGATTTTGGCACATTTGCAGTAAAATAGACATTTCGAACTAAGAGGAACAAATGAGCATTAAATACCCCCCAAGTAATGAATAAATTTCTTTATTGGTTGGTGTTCTATCTGTAATAAAGCCAAAGCAAACATGTAAATGATGTGGTCAAGCAGGAGGGCTGCTGAAGATAAGATTAACAGAAATCTAACACACATTTCATTTTAGCTTATGTTCAGAGCAAGTAAGGGGAAAAAAAAAGACGAGACCATCACGTATTTCCAGAAACTAATAAACTGACACAGTGTGCAGGGAACGTCTGTGGAGACTGCCATTGGCTGCATTTGATGTTATTTATGAAGGCAGCAGATACAGTTACTCAGCCATGCTAAGTTGTAGTGATCATTTACTTGATACGCACTTCATAGACGAGGTCATTAACTTTCAACGACGTAGTGCATTTAGTGTTTCTCCAAAAAAAAAAAAAAAAAAAAAAAAAAAATCAAAAACCTCATGACTGAAACTGTCATGAACTTCCACTGCACTTGGACCTACTTGCAAACAGGGTCCCTTATCTGCTTCATGCTTTCACAGTATGTCCCTCCCAGGGCTCTCTTCATATCTTATTTCACATGCTCAAGAACTGTATGCAACTGGAATAAGTTGTGTTGGGGTTTTGGGGGGTGTTAATTGTTTCAGAGCAGTTTTACCTCCCACCAGGAGACTTTCTGCATTTTTGGCAAACAGATTATTTTTAAAAAGACTCTATAGAACACATTTTTGAATAACCTGTAATACTTAACACCAAGAAAGTGATTCAGTGGACTGGTTCTCCTTACCTGAAAAGAGAGTTCCTAAGCTTGTCCTTGTGCTTTGTAAGTGAATGTCTCTTCTTGCTCAGATGATTGCTCCACATTTTTATACTGTTTTCACACATCCATGTGTAAGCAAGGGTAGAGAAAAGAAACATTAAAATAAATATTTGACATAATACAGGCTTCTGGCTGAGCCAAGCAGTAGATTATTTTCCATGCCCTTCATCTGCAAAGGTATAGGAACAAAGAATAAATACCAGTGATAATACATAATAGCTGCTGCCATGGAAAGTTTTCTGACTAGAGAGAGATCCAGCTGCTGGTTGTTTGCCCTGCTGGTCACTCAAGAAATGGGATTTAAAATAGTAAACATGTTATGATCTTTACTTCAACCAAAGTCTCTGTGAAGGTAAAATTTGAAGGCAAATACTGAACACAAGAGGAAGGTGGATTTTTTTTTAAGCTACTGCATGGTATTTTTGACTGTCTTAATATAATTTATTAATTGACTGCACATGATAATTCAGAAGCATCTTGCATGATTCAAGTGCTAACATTTGTACAAATTCAAACATGCTTGCTGTCTTGCAATTTACAAAAAGCCATGAAAAAACAGTCAAAAAAGCATTCTATAATATTTTTAAATCATTAATTGGTTACAGATTTTACTTTAAAATATAGATTTAAAGTGAAGGAAACATCATATGAGCAAAAATAAGTGTAAGACTAAAACTTGCATCTTTTAAACTCACATTTCAGAAGGGCTTAATTTAAACTAAGACCTTAAAATCTGTCAAGCTTATCTCAACAAATCTAATTATATCACATAGTGTTGTGCAATGTACTGTCAATACCAGATATTCTACACATCAGTCCTGGAGACTGGAAGCAAAGAGAACTGATAAAACAATAATCCTGTACTGTGTGTATGTATTGTTACAGTAAATCACAATAGAAAGCGGAACAAATTTCAAAAATTGTAGTAAAAGTTACTTTGGTTCTTAACATTCCACACAAAATGTAATTTCTATTTAAGCATAAATATAATGAAAAAACATTCATATTGGTATGAAGCTATTTAATCTCTTAAATAATCACATGAAAAGTAAAACCCTTGAATCAGCAGCACAGTTTAATTTTGGTATTAAAAAAATCAACATAAGTCTCATCAGCTAGAAATCTCCCTGTGTTATTTGTGCACGCCCACATTTTAAGGATGCACCTGCTGGACTTGCTAAAATTTCAGTAGCTCATACTTTTAATGAGCTACTTCAGTGAAATCCACGTGTGGGCGTAAAGACTCTCAGGAAGGACCTGACCACCCTTACACTTCTTCACATTGTTGCAATTCTTCTGTCTTCCCACAATCAAACTAATGCCCTTCAGCTGCTGATGTAGCCAGGACTCCTCTGACAAGATGATGTCAGCCCAGCCAGGATTAAATATCAGAGCAGCAGTGTGCTGCCAAGTTGTCAGATGGGAGGTATAGCACAATCTTTTTTTCCCCCGAGTATTTGCTCAGAATTGTTTCATATATGAACTAGGTGGGAGCTATAGTTTACACCCAGGTCCTGCAATGCAGACAAACTTATTTCCTCCAGTTTTGGTTGCCAGTTCCATGGCACTGGATCTTTGAGTTTTTAATATATGTTTCCTGGGGTTTGGGTACCTTGGAACAACTTATATATAGGTAATCTGATAAAATCATCATGTCGTCTTGTCAGCAAGTAAGAATACTTTTAAATAGAGAGAAATACTTTCAAGCTTATTTTCACACAATGCTCCAATGCTTTGAAAGTCAGATTGCTCACTAAGCAGTTACATTGCCTCTCAACATGCAACATGTACCACCTCTCCTCACAGTTTTAAAGTGTAGGAATAAGATAAGCAAACAATTGAAGTTCACACATGAACGGTTTCCCCACATGAAACTATGCAACCCTATGAGTGTAGGAACCCAGAGAGAGGATACCAAACAAGTTGGACCGTGTTCTGAAATCCTCTGTGGGACATAGGCCATCAGACCTGCTGTGTGGCTTTTGATTTAGTCTAAAAGTTAGTTCAATTTCCACACATCAAAAAACATATCAGGATGCAGTCAAGCAAGTCTGCCAGCTCCCTTACAACACTCCAAATTTTGCATACAATTCCGTGTTCAACCTATGTTAGCTGAAACAATCAATTATAATACAATGGAAGTAGTGACTGAAACTAAATGGAACACTCAGGCTGAACCTTCATTCAGCAAAGGCAAGGCAAGATCCATGGTAACACACTCCTTAAAATCATCTAGCCCAACTGTTGCAAGATGTGGAATATGTCAAAATTTTCTTAAGAAAGACTATCCTTTGGTGTTTTGACCATTATCTACTTTCAAGCCTAACCAGCCAGAGAGCTGGCTGGTTAGGCTTGAAAGGAAATTGGGAAAACCCAACAAGGGTTTTTGAAAGGAAATTGAAAGGAAATTGGGAAAACCCAACAAGGAAATTTTTTTTTTGGTAGAATTGTCTTGTTAAGGTTTGGAGCTGGACAGGCTTCAATGTTCTCAGAGCCAGGGGAGGTTAACAAGGCTGGGAAGAAGGATGTACCGCTGTGGACAAGCGGATGCCCCGTAGTGCGCACCACAAATGCAGAATTTAGGGGCCACAAGGACATCTGGCAGAACTGCCAAGTTAAGGAGGAAACAAATGAAGATAGCTCAGCAATTGTGCTGAAATGGGCTCCCACTGGGTAACAGGGAATTCCGGCCCGGGCACATCCCGACCACCGACACAAAAACCCACAAAGGAGAGAGACTGAGCATGGGATTGATGAGCACCGGAGGTGAGAGAACCATTAACCAGCAGAAGACAGAATACTGATTAGTAAGAGAACTGTGTCACTTGTAGCCAACGAACACCAATCCCTTTGTTTACTAATATGTATAAATAGGAAAAAGTTCGGATAGTTGGAGCGCTTGAACTTTGGATTATCTGTGGATTAAACAGCCAGGGTTGTGCAACTCTGAAAGAGGTGCTCGATGTCTCTCATTATGGGCTTGCTGCACACCGGGCGATCAGTCCGCATTTGCGGGCAGCAGTGACAGAGCTGCCCGGCCCGGCGGGGCAGCGGGCCAAGGAGCCGCAGCGCCCGAAGCCGATGAGGGCCACCGGGAAAGGGAAGCCTTCTCTCAGGCGGCACTTCCGCTACCTCCCGTGCCCGCGATCACTTCCAGGTCGGAGCTGGCTTCCGGCAGGATGCGGGGGGCGGCCGGGCCCCGCTCGCTCCCCGCCGTGCTCTGAGGGGCCGCGGCGGCCCGGCCGCGAGGGGGCGCCGGCGGCAGCGCGCGGGGGGCGCGGGCGGGGCGGGAGCGGCGCGCGGGGCCGGGCCGGACTCGGGCCCCGCCGGCGCGGCGCCGCCGCCCGCGGAAGATGTGGACGCACGTCTGGAGGTTCCTGTACAGCAACTACTTTCGGTTCTGGCTGAAGTGGATCCTGCGGCTGCTGACGGGCAAGTGCGAGCTGCAGCGCCTCCTGGGCGGCGCGGAGGCGGGCGCGCGGCGGACGCTGAGCGTAGGTAATGGAGGGGCCGGGGCCGGGGCCGCGAGGTTGCCTCGGAAGCGCCGTGTGCGGCGGCAGCCACGGGATCATTTAGCCTGGAAAACCTCCGTGATCAGCGAGTCCAGCCAGTAACCCAGCGCTAAACCACGTCTCCCACATCCAGACATCCTTTAAATCTCTCCGGGAATGGTGGTGACTGATGCACTGCCCTGGCAGCCCGTTCAGTGCTTGACACCCCTTTCGGTGGTGACATTTGCCCTCATATCCAACCTAAACCTCCCCTGGTACAACCTGAGGACGTTTCCTGTCCTCCTGTCCCTGGTTACCTGGGAGAAGGGATCGACCCCCCCCCCCGAGCCTTCTGCTTTCCAGGAGGTGGAAACCAGTACCTGCTGTGCATCCCCAGAGTTACATTTTCACTCTCCCTTTCATCCCAGCTGTCCTATGAGAATTCTGAATCAATGCCAGAACTAGCTTCCTTGTCTGCTTGCTAAGGAAATTCCAGTATCATCAAAAAGTGAATCAGAAATCATACTTCACCAGAGTCTTCCCATTGCTTTGTGTAAATACCTTCCTTTATGAAAAAAATTGACATTGTATAGACATAGATGCATTTTTTGGAGATGAGGAAGAGTGATTTAACTTACAGTTTTGCTTGATGCAGAATTTTGATCTAAAGTAGCAATTCAAGAAATTGGTGAATGTTTTTGTGGTTTTACAATAAATTGCAGAAGTGACCGTACTTCCTTATTCTTCAGTAATAAACACAAAATAATGTCTGAGAACAGGAAGGTATCAATTGGCATACTTCTCTTCTGACATCTTTTCATATTTGTCTTTGTTTTGTACATATAATTGATGCTTTAAAAAATCTAATCTACTTTCAGCATTGTACTGGAAATTTATGAAAAAAATTTGTGTAAATTAAGACATTCGGTTACCTTATAAACTTCATTGTAAGATTGATTATTTTTTATTACATGTATAAAAGGGATGTAAAATTTTATAATACTTTTATACTGCAAGAACATTTACTGACAATTATTTTAAACAGTTCAATTTAATGGTGAAATCTACTTTTTTCCATCTTGCAGAACATTCACTGGAATCATCAAAAAATAAGGTAAGAGATACTAGAGATAAAGCTTTAATAGAACCTTTTTTCAGAGACAGATCCCAGAAAAATAACACACGCATTTACTTTTTGAGAGGGGCAAACTGAAGATGAATAAAGGACAGAGAGAAGAGAACTTGGAATTTTGTGTTCTGTGTGCTAGGTTTATTTAAGGTTTCTCAAAAGTAATCCCATGTCCTTTCAAACATTTGTTTCATTGAAATCTCTCCTTTGTTAGCTACCTGGCTTCTAATTCTGAAGCACTTTCTTGGCTGCACTTCTTTCAGCTGGATCAGGAAGAGTGTATTTCAATTCAGCAGCTGAAAGCAAACCAGAACCTAGACCAAGCAACTCTCCAGCTTTGTATTTATTCTTCATGCAACTCCTATGTAAACATTGTTCACAGCCTGACAGAGTACAAGTCATGCTTTCATGTAATTATTGCAGATCTTTTATATTCAGTTTGAGCCAGTGCATTGTAAGCAAGTGCCTTAAACTGACCCTTTTCCTCTTATAGTAAATAATACACAACAGATACACAAAGGCTGAGCAATAATAATAATAATAAAGTAGATGATGTCTTCATTCCTCATGAAGTTACTGTGTTAACTGCCTAGGTTTTAAGAAGTGCTGTACATGTTGAAGAAGCTGAAGTGGAGAAGTGTGTCAGAGATGTAATGAAAGAAAAGAAGATTGAACAGAAGGACACAAGGTGTGTTTGGAAACCTCTCTCTGTTCTCACTTGTTTCCATGTTCTTCCAGCTGCTTAACCTGATGCAATGTTTATATTCAACACAAGTATTCAGAATGAAATCTGAAAAGTAGGTGTGGTTATGTTCTCACCAGTTCTAGAAAATAAATTGCAAAGTTTAAATAATGTGGATTTGGTATTACTGTATGTTTTGCAAGTCCCTTCTGTTAGTCCATATTTCTAACTAGTATGATCATTGCACAGGTTGATTACAAGAACTATATAATTCCCTAGATATATTTGAGAGAATATAGTGATGCCTGATTAATATTTGCATTCATCTGCATAAGTGATTAGTGAGTGACAGGGAATAATCAAAATTTCTTCTTTTTTTCTTTTTTTTTTGTATGTATGACTTACAAAAAGTTTGGGGGTAGGTGAAGGTGCAGTGGTCAGGATGATATATAGAGTTTTGTGCCATGACAGATTTTAGCTTTTCTTTTTTCCATAATTGAAGGCAATAGAGTCTGACTGCAGCACTGGAATCAGCTAGAGATGTTTAAAGTATGTAAGTGTACTTAACCAGTATGCTGTAGTTTGTAAAGATACACATAAAGCACTTCCTAATTCTGGTGTTTGCATTGCATTAACATAAGAAAGGTCTTATTGTGTAATTGAAGCTAGAATTTATAACTATTAAATCTATTTAAATCTCCTCTATGGTGTTTTGTCATTGTTTCAGGTTTAAGACAAATTTGCATATATCCTTGCTACAGATATCAGGTTATAAAAAATTGTATTTGGATGTGGAGAACCTAAGGAAGGTCCCATATGATTCAGAAAATGAAGAACACGAGGAACAGTTAATTGAGGTGAAATAATTTTTAAAATACATGTGCTGTTTGTTTGGTTTTTTCTCCCCCTCCAAGTCCAACATCTTGAAAGAACTTACTGGTAGCATTCTTACCAGCTGGCCTATTTAAAGCTCTTTTCTACTTACGAAGTGCAAAACAGAACTGCAAACTACAGAAATTACATATGAAAATAAAACCTCAAAGAAAAAAAAGTATACTAGAGTTACATGCAGTGGAGTTATTTTGTGTGAAATCAGACGTAACAACAATATATATGTAGAAAAATTAATTTGTGATGCGTCACTGAAGAATCACTACTAAAAGGATTTATAACCTTATGCACACATCTAACTTTGAAAACCACTAATTATTAAATAAAAAAGACACTATTTTTTTCTTATTACTGCATCCCAGTCAATGTCAAGGAAGATAGTTTGATGCTGGAAGATAAACGTTCATCATTATCTCAGCTTGCTATGGAAGCCCCAGCACTGACATGTTAAATGAGTATTCATTGAGATATCATATTTCACTTTATAGTTGTCCTGTTACAAAATGGTGCATAAATTAATTTCTGTAGTGAAACAAGTCTTTGTTTCTTTGGTATTCATGCAGCATCTTTGTCTGTGAAGGGAAGTCACCACATTTAATGTTAAATATAACAACTTCCATAATTGCTGAAGTGAGCCATTGTAGCAGACCCCAGATTGCCACTAACAGAAAAAAGCAGCGTGCAGATTGTGCCCTGTTCCCTGTGAATGGTTTCTAGTATGCAGCAGCAAGTGTTCTGAATTAATGTGACTTGGAATACTTGAGCAGCATAACATGGAAGTCTATTTCTGCAGCTCTGGAATTTGCTGATGCCTCATGAGAATCTGAAGGCCAGAATCAGCAAACAGTGGTGTGACATCGGCTTCCAAGGTGATGATCCTAAAACAGACTTCAGAGGAATGGGGCTGCTGGGCTTAGTGAATCTGGTGTAAGTGAAAAGAAGTATTTCTTCTTTTTGTAAATAATTTTCAGTATCTGTATTTTCTCTAGTTAATGCCATTTCTAATAAAAACTGAGTAGAAGCAAATAGAAAGTACTATGTTCAACTTTTCTAGTGGCTGCACGTTGTAAACATGTGATGTGGTTGGGTAAGGACAAGAAGTGAGGGAAGGGACAGAAATTTGCCCAAGACATCTTATTTTGTTGCTGCCTCGTGATAGAGTTGGTCGGTTGTACCTAACTTGGCAAAAGCTTTAAAATTCCTGAATGTAAAAATTCCTACAATGAAAAATGAAAAACAGAGAAGTTTACATATCTTTGCTAAGCTAAATTTTTGGACTAGGTTGAACTTCATATTTGATGTTCAAATCACCATAATTTTTTTTTTTACACTGAAAATAATTTATTTTGCTACATTTTCCTTGGTTTTCATTTTGTGCCATTTTCCAGTTATAAGCTAGTTTTCACCTTTAGTTTAAAGGTACAGATTTTAATGTTGACATAAATTTTTTAATGTTGACAGTATTTTTTTTTCAAATAATTTATAGTAATATTTTACACTGCCAGGTATTTTAGTAAGCATTACACCAATGAAGCTCGTCACATCCTTTCTCGATCAAATCACCCAAAGCTGGGGTAAGTCACTCTGGAATTTTTTCTGGCTACTTCTATGTAAGAACTTAAGTAAAGACTGTTAAACATGTGTCCAGAAAGTAAAGAGGAAAATAAATGTGGTCTTTTTCCACTAAGGAATGAAAAAAAGGGTCAAAATAGAAAGGTGTAATTACGAAACCAAACACACAAGGCAATTTCTAGCTGGGAGCTAAGTGCAGCTTTTTTTTTTTTTTTCCAGAATAGATTTGTTGGGGCAAAAATGTTGCAAAATATCATCTTTATTTAACATAGTAAATGCCTTTAACATTGTAGTTAGTTTTATTTATAGTAGACTTAGATTAGATTTAGAAATTCATACTTGTTTTTCGCCTTCTTGCTGATCCTGTGTTGGGGTAGTTTAGATTACCTCTTAAGGTCCTTTTTTTCCCTCTTGGTTTCTGTTGTGTAATAAGTATTTACAAACTGGTGGTTTGTTTGTTTAAATTTGTTTTCGAAAACTTTGCATATTTAAGCATTTAGCTGATTTTACAGGGAAATATACTCTCAAACCAGTCAGATATAATAATCTGATCCATCTAGCTCCTAGTTAACTTGATGACCTACCAAAAAACAGGAGCCCTTCATGACTTTGATTGGAAATAACATTACCCTGTGCACCTCTGTCATGAACAGGATATGTGAGACTTTTTGCTCAATTATATAAGTGTATAATTGGCACAAATTAATTAATTTTTACTTTTTCTTCCTCTACAAACACTTTAACTGTTGTTTAAGAATTTCTATTATAATACCTTTTATACCATGCAACAGAAAACCAGATTGTTTCAGCTTGAGCAACAGGTTGAAATAGACATTCCATTTACACTGCAGCAATGGTTTTCACATCCAATTTTTAATATTCCAGCAGATCTAAGGATTTCAAATAAGTAAGTTGAAGTCAGTTGATTAGCTTTGCCATCTCAATATTACTGTAACTTTTACATGGTTGGATGCACCAGGGAATGGTCTGTGGATTGGAACCAGCTCATCAACAAGTATTACAGGAAAAATTTGGACTATCAAAGCTATCCTAAAGCAGAGTGTGCCAGGGAACCTTTGAAGTCTTTCCATCCATAATGTAAACCCATGATTTGTGTTGCAGGTACTCCTATGCCATAGTTGGGATCAATCTGACAGAGATGGCATACAGCTTGCTCAAAAATGGTGCTTTAAAGGGTCATCTCTACAACATGGTCTCTGGGTTGCCACAGATGGAGCACTTCCATCAGTTTTACTGTAAGTAGCTCTAGCTGCTCTAGTACTCAGGGTCACAATGTAGAGTTTGGGCTCTTTGGAGTGTGTTTCCACTCTTTTCTCATTAGCCAGAGCAAGCTGTTTGTCTTCTGTATTGGAAATGCACCTGCTGCTTAAACATTGTGTTACAGAAATGTACATTTAAGGATAATTTATGTGGCTTTCTATATTTTGGATACTCTGGTCTGAAAACTCAGTATTTGCATATTTATTTTTTTATTTATTATTAGAGCATCCAAAAGCTTGCTGTAGATCAGGATGGGAAAGTCCTTGTTTTAAGGGGTTGAAGAGAGTCTAAAGGATCACTCTAGGACTGGCTATATTTTATTTTTTTCACAGGTTATCTAGTTTATGAGTTTGACAAGTTCTGGTTTGAAGAGGAACCAGAAAGCATTATGCACTTCAACCAGTACAGAGAGAAATTCCATGAAAAAATTAAGGGACTTCTACTGGATTACAATGTGGTACTGAGCTTACAAGATACAAAGAAACCTTAATCCCTCTGCAGTATATGAGGTTCTGTATTAAAAATTGAGTGATGCATTCAGATGGAAATTTTGTGTGTTCCACCAAAAACTGTCTAACAATAGAACTTTTTTTTTTTACATTAAAAAAAAAGAAAATTAGCAAAATTCAGTTAGGGAAGCTTGGACAATCAACCTCTGTTTACAGGTATTTTTATGCTATTCTCCAAAGGGCAGCTTTTTGAAAAGGAAATGAAACAAAACCCAACCAACAAACCAACACAAAAAACCCACAAATCTCAAGAACCTCTGGATTGCTTACTTTTACATTTTCTTTTATACTTCTTGGTGAAGAAACGTGAAGCAGATATTTATGCTGCATCATATTTTCTGTGAATGGGTTTGACTGTTAATGGTCTTTTAAAAGACAGTTTAAGTTGTGCTTTTCAAATTTGAATTTAAATTCCAGCCTTTTAACATAACGGTTGAAGTTCAGCTTTTAGTTGAAATTATTGTGGTTTTAGATTTTTTGTGTTTTTGTTCCTTTATATGTCATTGATTGTTCACTCAACAATGTTCAATTTCTTTGTAATTAAGAGGTCCTCAAAGGAGATGAATTATTTGTTTATAATTTTGGAAAAGAGGCTTAATCCATCAGCATATTGTACTTACTTGTATTCTAGTACTTACTAGAAATTACTTCTGCAAAGGAAATTTATCTATGAATTTGTACCAGCCAATGCTATGCTTGAAAGAAGTTTAGTTTGCAAACAAACAAAAAGAACCATATATCATCAGCATGAGGATAAGATCCTCAGGCTAAAGCTACTCTTTTTAAAAGTATTCCTATTGTCAAAACTTTTGATTCTTTCTAATCTGACTTCAAATGATGAGAATGATTGACTCAGAATCTGTTGTCAGCCCTTTCGTTTAGCAGCTAAGGGGTATTCTTAGTGAGAGGTACAACAGATTTACTTTAGCCCTTTTATAAATTTAAAAAAAAACCCTTTATTGCAGCTGCAATCCTTATTTTGTAAAAGTAAATTCACATCTGAGTACAAGTCTAAAAAATATGTATTTTCCATGGAAGGTATGCAACTTTCATGTGTTCCTTAGTCTTGCCATCCTCAGACAATCTAATAGATAGAAGTTCATGTCTGTATTGTGACTAATTATTGCTTAGAGCAACTTTAAATGGATTTGGTATGACCATCACTTTGTTTTCTAAGACCTTCTATTAAATAAGTGCCTTCTGCTGTTTTCAATCAGCTTTTTATTTTGAGTCTTCTAACTAGATCACAGCCTTAGAAACTTGAGTAATTTGAGGAAGATTTTTTCACCTTATACGTAAATGGTTCACAGTGGCACAAAATTTGTATGTTGATACAAGCTTTCATATATTTTTTTTAATCATCTCAGGTAAAATAGTTAATTTCTAGTCAATGACTACTCCAGAAGAGATTCCCGAAGAATATAAGCATTGAACGCAATGAATGGAAGCATGAGGAAAAAAAAAAGGAAAAAAAAAAAAAGACAACCCTCTGTTTGTAATTAGTGTTATTATGGTATTATGGTTATAGGTATGAAATAAAATATGTAATACTGCATTTCTTGGAGATCATCAAAACCCACCTGGACATAGCCCTAAGCAGCCTCCTTTGAGGGGCCCTCTTTAGGCTAGGGATTGGACTTGGTGATCCCCAGAGGTGCCTTCCCACCCCAGTAATTCTGTGAGTCTAGTCTGTATTGTGTAAGCAGTGACTGACTGCACTGCATCCCCCCTTGTGCTCTCAGTCCCTTAAAGGCAGGGATCTCTTGCTTGTGGGGAAGCTCCTGATCTGGGTACACGGTACATGCCTGTGGGGTGACACAGTCCTCTGGTCTTTTTGTGATACCTTAGGTACAGATGAGAGGCAAGGTGAATGTGTTCAGGGCGGGGAAGGGTTCAGACTCACCTCTGCTGGGTTGATGCTGTTCTACCAATATAAAAAAAAACCCAGAAACAACAACACCAACACTGTGAAGATAAGCACAGGGACAGTATTTATGGTTTGCCCTGGTTGAAACTGAATGGCTGAACTGACCAGATTAGATCCAAACTGACAATGGGAGCCCCGGTTCTTTTGCTGCTCCCCTGGACGTGGATCCTGGAATACTTGCCAATGAAGGGTTGAGGTCCTGTTGAGGTGGAGAGCATTCTGGGATTCAGGTCCTGTGGTGCAGCTCTGTTTCTCTGAGCTTTGAAGACCCTGGACATGCCAAAAATCCAAGGAAGGAAGTGGAAAGTGGCCCAAGTGGTTACTTTCTAGCCCCATCTTCTGTCAAGTTTGTCTTCATACGTAACTTGCTGTGCTGCTTGTAGATCTCCTTTGCAAACAAAACACGACTGGCTTTTTGAATTCCAGAAGTGATCCCAATTATGTTTGGCACCAGCAGCAAAGGAGATGCTATTTGTTTTCTTCTACTGCCTGCCAGCTAGTTACAAAATCATTTGAGCCATCTCTAAAAGCTCCCCTGAGCTACGTCTGCAAGCTTTTTTTCTACTTCTTTCAACAGTTGCAAAATTCATTTACACCCTTGTCTTTCCAGCACTGAAACTTTCACTGGGCTCCTCCTTGTTCACCGGGAGACTGACATTTAACTATTGCTGGGGCTTCTAAAGCCCAACCATAGTCTCAGGGTTCCTATCACACACCTGAGATGTTTTAGTGTTAAATTTAGTTCAAGCTGTTAATAAGATGCATCTTTGCTAGTTTTTTTTTTTTTTCTTCTTAAATCAATGAGTGATCTGGGAAGTAAACTGTGGCAGTAAACCTAACCATCATCAGATGAGTGAGACATAAGGGAATGCATTAGTTTGCATGTAGTAATTAAAGTGAATGTTTATCTTAGGCTCCAGTGCACCTTCTCAGGAAACAGTTAGAATTTGCATGTGGATTTGTGTGATCAACTAGAACCAGTAATTCTGTCTAGGAGTCACTCACTGTATGTAGACTAATACTGGCTGTCCCTGTTTGCACCCCTGGTAGCTTAACTGTATTATGGTGGTAGCTAGAAAATACTTTGAAATAGGTAAAATTGTGTTTAGAGAAGCAAGAACAAGGCTTTACTAGTCAGTGGTATTGTATGGTAACTCTGTTGTCACGTGACAATCCTAAGGTTATGGAAGACTGGAAGTGGAGGTAGGCCACTTTTCTGCAAGTTGATATAATCTTGAACATCAGAAGTTTTTGCTCACAGGTTATTCTAAGAGTCTAAAAACTCAGTAAATTATTTTTTATTAACCATCATGTTTTAAATACATATTATCTTATTAGAACTTGCAAGTGCTGTTAGTTTTCTAACTTGCTGCCTCTTTAAAACATTCACTATGAAAAAACTTTTATGCAATAGTATTAAAAAAAATTAAAACTGGAGACAAGGTGGTTTTCTAAATTTGTTGTTGTTCCTGTAGCAAATGTTTAACAAACTACCTTCACTTTTGTTGTTTAGTGTATGCTTGAAACATGGTGCCACTCTATGAACAAATTAATCTGGAGATAAGCAGAATGCTTATCATTCAATTCATTTACAAGCAAATATAAAATCTAGTCTTTCACTAAGTAAACATATTGTTTCAGAAGTAACTAAGATGACTGGAAAGCCATGTGACGACAGTGCTACATAGGAAGAAAGAAACAATCTTTTTAAACTGGTTGTGCTTCAGTCATCTGATACAGCCATGTAAAAAAGAGGGCATTTTGTCCTAAAGGGCAATAGTAAAAGGGGCCAATTTAAACAACCCAGGTAAAGAGTTTCAGACTTTCTGTCTTTGAAAAACAAAACAAAAATGCAACAAAATTTAAATGCACACAGAGCTCCATTGGTTTTCCAGATTTTCCATCCTAGTTAAAATAAAATTTCACAAAAGAAATAACAGCCTTTTTTTAGGAATTATGATGAAAAAGTTTGTGTTTAGTTAGGTGGGAGTTGAGCAGTCAGAGTCCTTGACAATACTGCTAGTGATGTGTGGTGAAGATGTAGCCTGTGGTTTCCTTCTGTCATTCTTGTTTGTGTTGCTGTAGTACCATGGTGACCCATCTTTGGATTGATGTTTCTTGTGCCATTCTAGATACTGTCTTTCTCTAGGAAATTAAGAACAACCCAGCCCAAGACAACTTGTGGGCAGTTTCTTCTTATGACACTGTGCTTAGACAGCTGCATACTAATAGGAATTCCTGTTTACCACAATATAAAAGCAATAATGTGTACTGTGATGTCTGTGTAATAGAGATGTTTACAATGGTAGCAAATAAAGAACGGGTTAGTCCAAAATATTGTCGACAGTTGTGTCTTTGGCCTGCTAGAAAATGTAACAATTTTCAGTTTCATGCACCTGTACTTGGATATGAGTGAAAGCTTTATCCTCCTAACTCGCCTACAGCTTGCTAAGAGGTCGTTGGTTCTCGATCCTGTTATGCAGATGGGCTGCTGCTGCAAGAGGTTTATTACTGCTTCATTTCAGTTGCTTCTAAAGTCTTTGCTTGAAAAGAAGCTCTGTCTCAAGCTTAAGAAAAAAAACACCCAAAAAAATTTTAAATTCACAGCACAAAAAAACCACCTACCAAACCCAAACTCTCAGAAAACCCCTCAACAATGACTTTATTTGAAGGACCTGGAAGTTAATTCTCAGAGGCAACTCAAAATCTGAGCATTTTTGCTCAGGAGGAACAAAATTTAAAAGCTGGAGAACAACTCTGGAGATAGAAACCCTCAAGTGTTGCTGTTTTGTTAGTTTTTTTCAGACTCTTTTATCTTCTGGCAAGCCTTCATACAAGCTATGTTAAATAATTTGCTTGGGGTTTTTTGAGGTTATTTGTATCTTTCAGGCAGCCTTTATTTCTCCTCCTGAATTCTGAAGAGCAAATGCTTCTATTAATGTACTGAAGTGCCATTCCATGAGAACGACATGATCTCACTCATAGTGATTTTTTAGTTCTGCAGAAGCACAGAACAGGCCTTGCCACTACAGGAACATCCCAGTCCTCCAAGCTCCAAATGTCAGGTTGATCAGTTATGCAAATGTGTTCTTTTAGAAAATAGGACAAGCAAGCAGCTATTCAGGAAATTTAAACTGAGATCTTGAGTACCACAGGAAAGAGAAGAACCAAATCTTAATTGTCATCTGAAGTGACATACTTTTGAGATATCTGCCACCATTTATGAGGAACATCTTGCACTGCTGTTAAGACTGACTAAGCTGTATTTCACAGCTTGTATTCCCAGCTCTAAGTCACTCTTGCACAGCAATGCTGCTGCTATCAGCACATGTTGCAATTTTCTATTATTATCCATTTTCCAGTGTAATGTTCGCTGCCACATTTTTGTTATTATTTGCAGTCAGGCCAATTTCTGGCTTTGCTGTTGAATAAATCAACATTTGAAATTGTGGCAGTTTTGACTGGGGTAGATTTAATTTTCTTCCCAGAGGCTGCTATGGGACTGTGTCATACTCTTCATAGGGTACAGATAATACAGAGATGTTTTTGTTATTGCTCAGCAGGGCTCACACAGAGCCAAGACATTTTCTGCTTTTTGTGCCGCCCCACTGGAGGAAGTTGGGGGTGCCTGGGAGAGTGGGAGGAGACACAGCCTGGACAGGTGACCCCAACTGACCAAAGGGATACTCCAGACCATGTGACATCATGCTCAGTATATAAAGCGAGGAGAAGGAAAGGGGGCACATTGCAGTGATGGTGTTTGTCTTTGGAAGTTACATGTGATGGGGCCCTGCTCTCCTGGAGATGGCTGAACAGCTGCCTGCCCATGGGAAAGCAGGGAATTCATTCCTTGCTTTGCTTTGCTTGCGTGTGGCTTCTGCTTTCTCTGTTAAACTGTCTATCTCCATTCACAAGTTTTCAGGCTTTTACCCTTCCAATTCACTCCCTGATCCCACTGGTGGGGGAGGGAGAGAGTGGGTGCCTGGGGCTTGGTGGCTGCCTGGACTTAAGCCATAAAAGTCACAATTGCAGCTGAAGTACGTAACACTTGACTGAAGGCTATCTTCTAGTTGAAAGAAACAGAAATAGCATAGAAGGAATGTTTTTTCCAATGAGAGGATAAAGCTCAGTAATAGATACAATTGCTTCACTTTCAGTCTCACCATAACACTCCTCAGCTAAACTGGTGAGCTCTAGTCACAGACCAGTCTTTTCCCTCAGCACCATGAACTGACACCAGGAACTGAAGGAACACTGGAACCTCTAGAATCTAACCAAGCCAAGTACCATGGCACACTCTGCCAAAGTACACAATTCCTCAGTATTTTCTCATTTGTTCAAAATGTTTTGCTCTATGCCCAACTAGTCCTTATTTCTTACCTAAATGTGTTCATCAACTACTTTTTACTGTTAATACCTAATTTCTGATAAAAGGTATCTTCTAGCTACAGCATCCCTTGTTACTGGATTACCAAGATCTGGAGCAGACTGGGCACCACAGGGATGCCAGAAGTTTGCAGAGCAGCAGCACAGGGATTCACCAGGGCACGTGCAACAGCTGGAGCTGTTCTCCCTGCCTTTAACACACTTGGACAGCCTTCTCTGACCTACTGCTTCTGCATTCAACAAGCCGTAGATACAGTGTTTATGCAGCAGCTTTGTTGTGTTGCGGTAAGTATTCTGATGGAATTGAAACTCTTCCTGATGCTTTTTTGTCAATTAACATATGGCAGCTACTGCTGGCAAACCCAGTTACCAAAGTTCCATTCTGATGCTGCAAAATTAAAGGTTGTGTTCCAGATTGCAAGGCAAGACGTATTCTATTGCCATCTCTATGGCAGTTGTCTTTTGTCAAGTGGGCAATGCTCCTTATCTCTCTCTCTGAGTGATCACAATCACTCCTCCCTCAGCAGGGGACATCTGCTGATAAGGGGCTATTGAATGTCACCACATGACTGGTAAGAACTATAACATCCCATTGTGAGATGCTCCGCCCAGAGGGAGGAGCCAAGCATTCCTACACAGATATAATCTGGAGATTCTGACATACCACCACAGCTCTTCTCCTCTGGACTCCCCAGAGGAACAGCAGCTGCCTTTTCTTCCACTGGATCTTTGGAGGGAGAATACATCCTTTTCTATAGGACCCCCTGCTCCAACAGAACCACACATGACACTCCAGGAGGACTGCAGCCCCTTTTCCAACTGGACTGCTACCAACACCCTGACCAACAAGGTGTCAGGTTGAGTTCTGACTCTGTCAGTGTTGTTCTAATGTATTGCATTGTTTTATTTTATCCTTTTATTTTTCTTCCCTATTAAAGAACTGTTATTTCCTGCTCCCATTTTTTTTTTTGCCTGAGAGCCCCTTATTTAAAATTCATAGCAATTCAGAGGGGTGGGGAGGGTTTGCATTCTCCATTTCAGGGGAGGCTCCTGCCTTCCTTAGCAGACTCCTGTCTTTCCAAACCAAGACAGGTTAGTAATGAAGACCCTCAGACAGGCCCTCCTCCAGAAGATTGTGAAGTGCCTAGGAGGTACCAGACCTGGCTGCACAGCCTTCCAAGCAAAAGCACAGTCTTTGCCTGACCAGCTGCTTTCAAGCTGCTCCTGTTCTCTCCCACAGTTCCTTATATGCCACACCATATATCCCACACCAGCCTCCACCATCTGAATTTATGAGACAACACCTGACTTCTACTGTAACAGAAACTCTAGAATAATTGTTTTAGAACTCAAAAAATGCTTCTTTCTTTGCAACAGTTTTGATGTCATTTTGCCAGTAGGTTCAATACATCACAGAATGAGCTTCTATCTGTGTAACACAACTAATATAACACAAATGTTTGAAAGTCTCAACCATCATCTCTAACACCTAGAACTCAGGAGCTGCAAGATGCTACGATGAAGGAGGTAAGTACCACAGAACTTCCAGGTGTTAACAGCTTCTGACTAAGCTGAAAGACAGACTGAAAGAAAAGCCATAAATAAATATTCTTCTCAAGTTGGTTTTTTTTTTTTAGTAGTGGAAGTTTTATATAAAATAACCTACAAAAAAGCTCTAAAATAGCAGCCCCTAACTGAACTCTCTACAATTCACAGAATAAATAGATTGCATATTAATGCACAAGACTTCTGAAGGTACTTCTGAAGCCATACTCACTTTCTGTGTAGCACACCTGCACATACAGTAAGCCTTTAAAAATATTCTATTTTCCCAAAAGTTTCACGCCATTGTATGCTGGCCAGCTGAATTCTTGTGTAGCTTTCTGTTCACCAGCTCCCACACTGCTACTAAAGAACAGGGCACAGCAGATCTTGTCATCAAATAGGCAACTTCAAGGTGGTCCTGATCAAGTGGGCAGCCTCCTCCAAACAAACTTGGAAAAGATCAGCTCACCTGGCTGCTACCTATAGCGATGCCATTCTTAAAGAGGACCTGGCTCACACCTGGGAGCTTTGCTGATGTGATCAGGAGGGTAAGGAAGGCTCCTAGAGCAAAACAAAAAAAAGTCGCCTTGTAAATTGGCCAGAGCTCCACTTGTGGATGCCTCTTCTTGTTACAGGAGCCCGAACAGCAAAATAATTCTTGTCAACCACTGCATCCCCTGCTGTCTGGGTGGGGTGGGAACAAACCTGACAAGCTCTTAAAAAAAATATTTTGGAGCTGTGTCCTGTGTGTCCCTAGGGGTGTGTGTAAGCTTGCTGATAGGCTTAAATTCACTTTAACATAACAGACACCTTAAAGAGAAAGATTTTAGGGATCTGCAAACTTAAAAAGGTCAGCAGTCCACTTAATGATGTCAATTTTTAGTGCTGAAGACTTCCATGACAGCTTATTCAGCTGCCAGACATTGTAATAAAGCCCCCACTATAGCTTTGGCATCTTAAATTAAAACAAAGTAGTGGCATTCAAAATGGTGATTATGGCTTCAGATTAATATCATTATTTGATACATATGTAAACCCATCCACAGTCACAGCAGAAAGGCTACAGTGCTTTTTCATACCATTACCAGTAGACATACTAACATTTGTCTGTGAAATAAAGCACAACCACCTCATTTTCCCTCTAGCATGACTTTAATAGTTAAAAATCAAATCTGTGCAGAGTGTACTTTATTTGTTCACATTACCTATTTGTGGTTAAAAACCACTTAATCTGACAGTTTAAAAGCATTCTTTTAAAACAAAAGAATTAAACACAGCTTGTGCTAAAAAAATCTGCAAGTTACGTGGATGCAGTATTGTACAGGAGTATAAAAATCAACAGTATTCTACAGAAAATATTCTCAAAACAGCAAATAAAGATTAGGCATGTAGGCATGATCCTGAAACAAACAAATATGAATTAAAAAACAGCTAACAAAATCTTAAAAAAAAATCCCAAATACTTGTATAAAAAAAGCAAAGATTCAAAGTGCAGGTGCTCCAGTTTTCATTTTAACATATTATTCAGTAAGTCAATACAGGATACTATTCATTTCATATAAAGTGACAGTGTTCTCAGTAAGATTTAAACATTCAGTTACATTATCTTGCAGATTTTTTTTCATTACTGCTGCTTTACACTGTAGTAAATTAAGACTTATGCAATACAGGCTTTTATTTTCTTAATCTAACAAGGATATGATAGGTTGGTGGTAAAGGTTAGTTTTAAGAACTAAGCTATATTGGCTGTAGATCCAGCCTTAGAAGCAGATATAGATATACTTTTTTACCTAAGCTTTTAAAAACAGACTTCAAATTTTGAAAAGAGATTCTACCAATCTGTTCTGGGACCTGCATACACTGTCTTTGGAGAACACCAGCAAAGCTTCCAAGTCCACTGGTTAGGAATACCTTGGACAGGGTCCTGCTGGAGACCTTCCTTTGGTGGCCCCAGCTGGGAAAGGGCTTTCTCTCTGCTGAACCCAGGGAAAGGCAAATGGGCAGAAACCACCACTTTTATCCACACTTGCCTGGTTGTGGCAGCTAGGTTGGGATGGATTTCTCACTTTCACTTGAGCATACCAGTCTCAGGCAGAGGAAGTTAGGAGCCAGGCAGGTGTCACTGAAGTGGTCTTTCATATATTCAGAAAAGTAAAATCAAAGTGTACGTTCAAAGCCTCTTTGGAAAAGAAATTATACTAAATGAAATTATGCTTCAAGGATGTTGCCTGGAACTTATTTTCACCGGAGGTCCTTTTCAGGTTGACAGCGTCCCTTTAAATTTTAGGTTCTTCCCATTTTGTTGGGTTTTTTTTCCCAAGCATCAGATCTCTATATATGTCTATTTTAAAAATGCTCATAAATATTGGCATAAAGTTTACATTTAGAAATTAAGAACTAATCTTTACCATTATACACTGACAGCAATATTAATAATACACACACTTCACTGACAAGCATTTTTTTTCTGTATTTTGAATTAAATTTGCATGTGTAACATTTCCCACAGAAAGAGTGATTATACTTGAAGATAGTTATGTTTGCACCCCAACATTTTCACATTAGTGAAAACAACTATGTTTTGAAAATACCAGGGCCTCTGCCACTTACTAATAAATAGAGAATAAAAAGAAAAAAATTAAATAAAAAACCAGATTGCCTTTTATCCCGACATAGTAGAGATTTCATAGTCACTGGCCGAGGTTATTGGTTTACCCCTCATCCTGATGTTTTTAGCATTAGTAATCCTAGCCATCATGGACACAGGCTTGTCGAAGTACCTGACCAGCGCTGGCTCAGTCAAAAGGGAGGCTAAAAATTGTTCAAAGGTGATGGCCCAGTCCCTGTCAATGCTCGTGCTCCTGCGGAGGGCAGGGGTGTGGTTGCTCCGCACCAGAACCGTGTCTTCCCCGATGTCCTCGCAGTGCAGCTTCTCCTCCTCGTGTGAGCCCGCGCTCAGCACTGAGTAGGAGGACATGGAACTGTCGTCTTTCGTGTCATCATCAGAAATGAGCATGGAAGAACAGGCTCCATTGTCCCTGGGAGAAGAGTCTTCCAGCTTAATGTCTTCCATCTGCATGCCCAGGGCACTGTCAGTGCCAGCGGCCTCCTCCTCGCTGGCCACGAGGCCACCCCGGAATGCCTTGTGCTGTTCCAGGGGGTACTGATGGTGCTCCTTCTTCTGGAACAGCTCGCTCTGAATGGCTTTGCTGCAGTTGCTGCTGTCTGTGTCACTGGGGGGCTGCATGCTGAAGAGCTTCCCAACCTCCCCAATCTCCAGGAGCAAGCTCGTCACGGCAGCTGTAGCATGGTAAAGGTCCTGCTCGTTGGGATCTTCACTGAACATGTTGTACATTGTCTTGCACAGCTCAATGAACTGCCCCTAGACACAGGGGGAAGGAACATTAACAAGAGCAGGAAAAAATCATGCTGACATCTTCCAAACCAGTTTTAAAACTCTGGGATTGAGGAAGGACACAAGAGTTTATGTGACTAAAGTGAAATCTGAAATAATCCAGGTGCAGTCTAGGAAGCAGTTTCTATGACTGGGCAGTTATATATGTTTCCCCTCTCAAAGGTATTTAGAATAAATTACTGGATATTTTGTCCAATTTATCACAAGCACACTTCTCTGCAGCCACAGGAGGGCAACAGAGGGTGAGCAGTGAGACACTGCATTCATTGTGGCGGATTTTCTTGTAGGAACTATGCTAAGTATAACTAAGGGCTTGCTAAAACTGATGAGAAATAATGAAAAATGAAGACCTGCAGCACTCCTTAGCTGACAGGAGTAACTTAGTTGGATATAAGTCTTTTGAAATTCAAAACTGATATATTAGATGGGAAGATTTGCTCAGGGCTACCTGAAGTAAGAATCATTGTTCTGCAGGAAATAAACCTTCCCTACGTGCTCTGAAAGAAACAGCTATCCCAGTGGGCCTCCTCCTCCTCAGCAGCTGTGGATCTGAGGGGATTGAGACTAGCAGTACAAATTACAAAACATAAAATACTACTTTCAGGTTATGCTTATAAGACATTCAGAGCTGGCTGGTGATATTCAGTGTCACATCCTTTGTCTAAAGATCAAAATACTATGTTTTACCATTCCTATATATGTGTATCTCATTTTTGGCATGTTTTGGGAGCTGAATGCCAGTTAAAGTATTTTGTAAAAATAAACTTCTGCAATCAGCTGACTGCTACTCTGGTAAAAAAATATCTGCTCAAAATAAAACCTTTGTTCAGTGTTAATACATTGAGTATTTATAGATATGTGAAGAAAGTTTAAATTTAATGAAAAGTGGCAGCGGAAGTACCTGATTCAGCTTGGGTAAGTCCTTTGTGTTTTTTGCTTTGGATTTATTCTCTTGGCTCCACATTCTCAGGTAATTTCGATTCTCTTGTGAGCTCTTCTTGCCTATTGCAAACAAATTACCCAGAGGTGGAGGAAAAAGTCCATGAAGAAACCTCAAATCATTACCTTTATTCCCCATTTTCAAAAGGAGCATCTTTACATGAAATGAAAGATGTAACTCACAAGGAGACACCAAGCATACCTTTGTCTGTTTTCAGACTCACTGTAACAAACCCATCATCTACTCCATGTTTGTTCCTGCTGTCTAGGCCAACAACTAGGAAGTGGAGGGGCAGGGGGAGAGAGAGATCAGTGTGGGTTTAGATACAGACATTGTTTTCATGTGTACAGTGCAAAATAACAAAATGTTTACAAATATTTACAAACTCTGCAAAAAAAGCAGAATAAAAATTATGGCATTGATTACCCTTAAACCTGCCCATAAATTCCATTTAATTTATAGTATCACTACTTAGGCAGGGACAGCCTTAGGTTTTGTCCACATAGCACAGTGATTAACCCGTGCTAACACAACACACCTCCTAGCATGATACATGTTTGGTCATTAAACTAGTGCATCCTGTTTTGCCTCTCAGGACTTGAAATTGCCATTTCTAGGCTATTAACTCTTACCTGTATTTTCAAACAACTTTCCTCCCACTTATAACCTGAAGGATGGGTTATATTTTTCTTGAATCAAAAAGAAACTTGACATCAAGTATCACAAGAAAGAGAAAGTCATTTAAAGCAGAAGTGATGAGACACTGGCCCTCATTAGGGCATATGAGATTTCAAACAGCTGAACTACATTTTGATGTATCTTTTGCTCTCAGTGTTTTAGAATGTTTTAAGTTGTCATCCAAATACATCTTGAAAGCCAATCTATTTATTCTTATTTTCCACAGAATTCTACTACAACACACGGAGTTATTCTGCAAGTACTTCTGCAATGCACAATTCAGGGGGACTCTGAGTGTACACAGGCCTGCCCCTCTAAAGATATCAACACATATACAAATGCTTCATAATACTTTTTACAGAGAATACTTTGCTAACAAAGTTTAATCCAATTAAAAAGTAGCTCCCTAAAAAGACATGTTGATTGAAATGCATCACCTCATCTTCTCATGCCCAAGACAAAAAATGCCTACCATGTGTACAGTCTGGTGTGATGTCCTCAAAAAAGTACTGAGTAGCTTCAAAAGCAGAGTCTGGCTCGTCTTGCTCAGGGGATGGATCTAAACAACACAGTAAGATTCTTTCATTAAATATTTCACCCTTTAATTAAAAAATGAAAGATATTTCCATTAATACATTTAGAATGTATATTTCTAGAAGTAAAAGTACAAGGGTGTGATAGGCTAGGAATCATCTCTTTTTAACTCATAGGAGATGAACAACTGGACCTGAATTGTCTCCTTCCCAACATCCAATACTGTCTCACAAGGAGCTGTTTGCTTCCAGAGGCTGGCTTACCCATCTTCCCATGTCAACTTCCATTACTTTCTTCTGTACAGCCCAGTGTGTCCTAAGCAGGGTTTGCTCTCTTTCCTACCTTGAAACAATCTGTCATCATTTGGAATGAGCTCGCCAGTCCCCAAACATGAGAAGCTGCATTCTTAAAAACGGATATTTTTTGTAATAGTTCAATATCTTTTTTAATTTTAAGTATTTTTAGAAAGTATTTAAAGTATTTTTTCCCATTTAAATTACTGAATCACTCAGGCCTACCTCCAATCCAAACCAGCTGGGAGCAATCAGCCATGTTCAAAGCAGATAAAGGTAAATGCCCTCTCAAAGTTTTTAGGTATGTTTACCACAACATGTAAATGTGCACAAGAATTAAACTACCCAGCAATGTTCTTAAAGTGCATGTTCAGTAAGGACAGCAGTAGGCTCTTTATGGCATGTGCATGACAAGCCAGAGAGGACACAGTTCCAGTATAGAATTTTCAGAACTGTTCTGAGGTGTTTTCATCCCCTCTCCACCCTGAACTGCTTCTCTCACTTAGCTGAGTCCAGGTTTGTACAGCTCCCTGGAAAACACATCTATGAAATGACCTGGAGCTTCCCTCTGCAAACAGCTGTGCCAGCCCAGAGGGGAAACCAAGAAGAAAGCCTGGGGACAGAAAGGAGGAGCCAGGACATGCAGGAACATTTCAAACTAGCTTAATTTTCAAACTCGATTTTAAACAGAGTGCATTATGGTAACATATGTTGAAGAACACTGGATTTATGCCTGGAGGGTATCACCAACCCCAGCTTAACAGGCAAGAGACATTTATATGTTTGTGGAGGGAGCAATTGAGGGCTGTGAGGGTGCTTTCAGACTTTCCAAATCTGTCTGGTTAGAGTAGAAGCTTCCTTATTTTACTGCTGCATAAACAGCTACAATAATTCCCACAAATTAATTTTTAATTGGAAAAGCCAATCATAAACAACTCTGCTCCAAATTCCTGTTCTCAGCAAAACAAGAGCTATTTTAACATCATTTACTTACCAGGCAAAACATGCATTTTATACAGTAGCTTCAGCTTCTCTGTAAGATCTCCATGGCATGCTGCACCTAAACAACATGACATGCAGTACATTACTAGTCAGCATTCTGTGCCATTTTATTTGTTACTGCCACAATAACAGCTGCTACATTCACTCTGGGAAGTACTGTACCCCTTTAAAGCTCAAGATCATAAGGCAGTCACTCGACTTCATACAGTAAAAATAGTAAGAGAACACAGACAAATCTACCCTGAATTTCGTACTTCAATCTTGGGTCCTTTCTTAAATGCCTATTCATAAAACTCTGTCTATGGTTATGGCATTATCACTCAGAAAGGCCTCCAGCTGGAACTTAACAAGACCTTTTTTGTATGGATTTCAAACTTTTTGATCTGAGAATCTAATAACAACATCACATGCCTCAGAGCAGTAAAATATGTACAAAAAAAAAAAAAAAGAGAGATAAATTCAAATAAACAGCATTTATCATAGCTTAGCTATGGGCTAAACTGATGTTCAGGCAATACCTTCTAGTGATTTTTCCACAACCCCTTATTTGTTTCTGGACTACACTGGAATTAGCTGTATGAAATCCAAGAGGTCTATTGAAGCCCCTCCTTCCAATTAATTAAATGGACAGTAGTTAATTTTCAAGTAACTAAATAACTGATAATCAGACTTTTTCATAAATCTCACTTGTTGTGACATGCCATCCATAAATAAATGAATTAACTTTTATCAATTAAATTGTGCAGAGATTTATTTTACCTTATAGGTGACCGAGTCAATGTACCTCTGCTATGCAAACTAGAGTGTGGTGTGGCAAGTCCTAACAATCAGTCTCTTGTAAAGCTTAACAGCCAATAAATACAGATGTTAGTCCAAAAGAAAAGGTGAGCACAACTATATTAGCCATTTTGCTTTCAACATGGTCCTTTTTAAGCACAAAACCTCGTTATGTTCCCATCTGATGTACCACACCATGCAGATAATGCATTCTCTTCTGGTAAAGGCAACATGACATAGCCAAAGGACAGAATGGGCTGCAGTTCTGCATCCTCCATCAACAGGGAACTGCAAAATAGGACTCAAGGCACAGGGTGACACATGTAGGCTTGTTGCTCTCTCTGTCCCCAGATTTGAAGAGAACTGAAATACTCCATAGCTACAATTTGATATAAATCTGTATGTGCTTCCTGATGCACACTTTTCCTTCCTCCTAATGGTGAGGTTACCACTCTGCTTTTTGAATATCCTCCTGCATTCTGTGATTGAAAAAACCCTGTTTGCAAAAAAAAACCCAAAAAAAAACCCCATTCAAGTACTCCTTGCAAGACACAGCTTTCATGGTGCTGACTTTGAAAGGAGGCTGTGACAAGTACTGCAGTCAGCAGCAGCCACTGGAGAAGTGGGGAGCTGTGTGCTCTGAGAAGGGAGTATCACAAAAACATGATGGGAGGCAGGAGGCGACTTTGAATCCATGCAGAGATCTCTGTAGCTTACTTGGATGTGCAGTCAACAGCTGTCATGTTATAATCCAGTGTGTTACAGGAGTGCAGGGGAGCTTTGTCAAGAGTGAATAACTCAAAGAGCTCCTAACCAAGGCTGAAAACCTCTTCTGAGCAGCACAACACATTGGGCAAAACACTCCTATATTTGGACTACACTGTTGTAACAAGGCACAGAGTAAACATAAAGAATACACCGGATTATTCCATCTTTGCTCAGCTGAGGCCCTAGAGGCACCTGAAGTAGGGGTTTCTTGAGCTATTTGTTGTAGGGACAATGAAAAAGAAACAGAATGATTAAAAGTCCTGTTTGAAATATGCTCAAACAGGTCCATTGTTCTTTTGTTGACTATGTTGTCCTTCCTACCACTCATGTGCTTGTCAACTGAAAAAGGTGTCAGCAGGGTTGATTTACTTTTTAGGGAGGAAAAAAAAGAAGGTTTTCAAATTATACCATACTGGGCTTAGTTTCTGAAAAATATGAGATTTCAGAATGAGCATTTTTGATCGTTCTGCCCATTGAAGACTTTAGTTCAGTCATGTTGGCTAATAGCCACATTTGTGCATTTTACATTAATTTCTGTTCACAGTGCACAATTCTGGGCCTTGTTCTTATTATTCATTATTGGTTCCAAAACTTGCTGTCTCAATCTATAGCTGGTTGACTGTTACTAACAGCATCCTGTAAACTGGAAGAGTAGTTAATTCCTGGGTCCTCAAAAG
This sequence comes from Fringilla coelebs, assembly GCF_963513975.1. Lineage (NCBI taxonomy): Eukaryota > Metazoa > Chordata > Aves > Passeriformes > Fringillidae > Fringilla > Fringilla coelebs. Next base: position 61,859,184 of record NC_140032.1, on the reverse strand, counting down.
GCCCCAGAGTGTTACCTGGAACAGTACCTCAAATACAAATCACTGCATCACAGGAAACATTGGGATTTTTTGGGTGGTGTGAAAGGGAAGTGTGCATCGAGTTTTACTGTCACAGCTATTTTGCACTTACAAGAGAACAGGTGCTACTACTTCAGTACAGAGGTTTTAATGCAAGGCTGCATTTGGAGCCCTAATGCTTAAACACACTGTTAACAAAGAGTTGCTGAAAGCCAGACAAGGAAATCTTTTCACTCTCAAAAAGAATCAAAATCTAGAGCTGGTGGAAATTCCACTTTGCCATGAAATGACACAGGGTAGATGGTGAGATGTTGGTCACTTACAGCAAACAACTCCTGCTATATTTTAAAAAGGAGTGGCCACCTCCTGCCTCATCTTTGCTTCCGCACGTTAATCCTGGGGCTCGCAGTGTCGGTTTTCATGTCCCGAAATCTTGCATCTTCAAGACTAAAAACATTCAGCCTCCCTCTCTGACCTGCACCTCCACTTTCTCCTTTTCAGGGGACTTCCAAACTGTTCTCTGCAGTTTTGGTTACTGATTTCAGAAGCAAGAGAGGTAGTACCTCACACTCTAACTAATGTCTAGGGGAAATACACCATTAAGCACCTGTGTTGCAGCTAGATTTTGTGTTGAGAGTTAGCAGTCAGTGAAATCCTCAGTTCCTAATGGATCTATCTATGTATTGTCCTTTTCCCAGTGTGATACACCACAACCTAATGCAAATTCACCTACTAAGATCTGAGGGAACCACTGTCACAGGCACGATAAAATGAGCTGAACAGAAACAAACTGGTTTGTCATGTTAGTTTGAAAGTGCCATGGATCCTCCTTACTTAATCCAGAGACGAATTCACGGAAGTTGATGAGCAGATCTCCATTTTCATCCAGAAGCCTGAACAAGCGGGCAGCCAAGGTATCTGAGTGTGTGCCACAGGCCCAGGGGAAGAGGAGGGCAAACATGCCCTTGAACTGCTCAAAGTCAATGCGGTACTGCTCCAGGTAAGGCAGGCTGGGGTCGTGCCGCTCCGTGGCGTTGCTGTTTCCTCCCCAGTAGCAGCTCGTCAGGTGTTCTGCCTGAACAGAAGGTAAACACCATGAGACTGTCAGCACCTCTATAAACAATTCATTGCTCTCCATGATAAAAGAAATTCCAAACAACTCTTTCACATGCATTCTTAAAACAATGCAAGATAACAAATGCGTTTCAATTTATCCAGCCCTTCTGCTTTTGGAAGGGGTTTCTCCTCTAACCAGCATAAAAAACCATCCCTCTATTAAAAAAAAAAAGAAAAAAGAAGATAAAGCAAAACTTTTTTGTCTGGGTTGGCTGTTGTCTGTCTCTGCCCAGACAGGCGTAGGATGGTTCGCTCCGATCGGGCTTCAAAGGACGAGGCTGGACTCTCAGGTTTTTGGTCTTCAATGTTGTTTATTATTTCTTACCTACAAGGTTTTCTCTCTGCCCAGCTGGGATCTGACCAGCAAGGCAGCCAAAGGCACTCTGACCACCCACAGGGCAGTCGTGTCTTTTTAAAACAAAACTTATGTAAATCTTATTTACCTTTTGTCCCCAATGCTTATCATTCTTATTAGCAAGTGTACCTTCACCAAGAACTGCGTCACACAGAAAATGGAAGACATGAAGAAGGAAGAAGAACCACGAGGCAGGCCCAAATTCCTCCATCTTGTCTCCATAACCCCCCTGTACCAAAATCTTAAAACTGGTGTTTTACCCTGTAATTATACTATTTCTATACCATCTAAACTCCAGTGATTCTCATATCCTCATACACAGGTGGCACATCCCTAGAGGGATCAAAGTCAAACCACCAGGCACTTTTGGCAACATTCCAAGACTTCCGAGGCCCCCAAGGGTTCTCTCGGTAGCTCTGGACATCCAGAGCAATGTGCTGAATTCCCACACTTTTTTTTCCCTTCAGGTAGATGAAACATGAAATACCTGTTTTGGCCAGAGCTGTGACTTCCCAGGCTTGTTGTGCTTAGTCACCCTCATCATGCAGCCAAGTCAGAAGGCTCATGAAATCTTTATTTAATCCTTACTCATATGAAAATAGCTGTTTATTTGAAATATTTTTGGTAGATTCTTAAAAACAGTGAATAATGAATGCACTGTTCTTTCAGTCTTACTGAAGTCAGTGGAGGTTCTGGGGCTGATTTTGCCTGAATCTAATTCAAAACAATTCAGAAGCCTAGAGAAAAAGATCCCAGCATGGCAAAGTGATTAACCAGGGAAAACTGTTGGACTTGGTCTCACTGATTTCATGAAAGACTGAAAGAAGGCACTGCAGGATTTGGACAACTTGGACTTCTTGTTACAGATGGGAAATTACCAGGATATAAATTCTTCATCATATTAAAAAAAAAATCTCTTGTTATAACAAAACAGAGGAAGAAAGTAACTTAAGACATTGTGCATGAAGGTGAAGCCAACACATTTAAATACCCACCTTTAAATTTGTGATCTAATGGCACTGCTGTACAACCAGCTTATGAAGACACATCACTTTGTGGCATTAAGTTCCCATTTAATGCATTAAAGCATTAACAATGGCAAAAAATCAGTTACTGCCATACAAAAGTATTAACTATCTGAGATAATAGAATAATTGTGATAAATTCTAAAACTTGGGTCAGGTAGAGAGACCCATATGTTTAGTTTCTAATGACTGATCAAAAGCCTCTATCCAATTTTTCATTTTATTTTTTTACCAGTATATATTTTTTTCCATGGACAAATCAATTTGTGAACACCTTTCCCCAGTGTTTTAAAAACTGCTTGAGTTTAGGATTTTTTTGTCTATCAATAATACAGGAGCTAATTCAAGTTTGTATCAAGATACCAAATAATAACTGACAGACTTGACTTGGTGCTTAGAAAAGACAGAGTCCCACACCAAAAATGAACATTTACACTTCTTGGAGGCACATGATCTTATCTTCACTTAGTTTTACCTTGAAAAGCGCATACAGTTCCTCCAGTTCATCGATAGTAAAAGAAGTCTCTGTCACAATAGTCCGTACCTTTTGAAACACAACATTAACAGTTACAGATTTGAAATCCATGGTTCACTGAAAAGCTAAGTTAAGCTTCAGAAACTGACTGAACTTCTTATGTGCAAAGAACATTATTTCAGTACTGACCACATTGCGCTTTGTAGTATCTTCGAGGGTTTGGATGACTTTCAGTCTTTGTTTGAATCTCATTTGTTCAATTAAATCTGCCCGGATGCTTCCAAATTTCTTGAAAGAGAAAAAGTAGTACATGATTGTCTGTGTATTAATATTCAGAATATTCAGCTTGCCTTTAATTTATTAGAAAAATTAATTTAATTATATGATGTACCACAAATGAAACTGCTGTTAACACATTTTTCAAACACATTACAAAATTACAAAGACTTTAGGAGTATATCAGATTTTATTTTTCCCAATAAGTTATTTTAATTTGAAAGGTCTTTATTCAATTTCAAACTCTTATTTCAAATTGCAATCTCAGTATGTAGAAACTTCTTGCTTGGCAAATCTCTGTGAGTAGATTGTTTCCTAAGTCCTCCTGCAGAGTTATATTTCAGCTTGTCCTGGAATGTCTTATAATCACAGCAGAAAGAGAATATTAAACTAACTGGATCTCTAATGGCTGAGACAGTACAGCAGTCCTTACATTCTGAGGATCTGAAATAAAGTAGCAGGAATGCGATTTCCACTAGGAAAATATGCTCTTTAATACCCAAGTCTTATTTTCAGAAGTTTTTTCCATAATGCACATAACAGTGTCAGGGAGCTCCTGCACATACTACCAAAGCATCATAGGGGGAAAACTTATTAGGAATAATATTCCATGTTTTCATATGCAGAGGAATGCCTAATCCCTAAGATTAACTTTTGTAGAAGTATTATAAGCAGAAGTTTCTTGCCATCTAAAATCCATACACTTAGGAATGCACAGATGATCAGCAGGAACAACACTGCCAGATAACAACTATACCACAGGTAAAGCATAAAGGGGTGGCGGGACACACTTTCATGCAAGATGGATTTATATTTCCAGTGCAAGTGCATCCACATAAGCAGGTCATAATATACTGGCATATCCTTGTAAAATGAAATTAATGCTAAAGCTGCATTTATCTATAAAGGTGTTCATCTTTATCATGTACCTAGGGAGTAAAAAGATGCTTCGTGTACTTGTGAGCATGCTGCAGATAAAGAAGTCTTTTGACAAAAATAGAATGTAGATAAACATTCATGAATATCAGGTACCACAGCCACAGAGGTATTTCAGGTATTCACAAAACCTTGAAACGACAGATCTTTCGTGGCTTTGAGGCCACACCTATTCCAGTAATCTGTTTATTCACCATCTGGGGGGCCAAATAAGAAGGTCTGTTCACATCCATAAAACTAAAACTCAAGTAGTCTTCAAAAAAGGAAGGTTGCAGATGATTACCCCTTCTGGGAATGGTCCTTTCTCCGTGCTAAATTTCAAATTGTACAAGGAATTGTTGGAAGGATGTCACCTGTTCAAGGTCAAAACTGTATCAAACCTTTCCACAGCACAGACCTTCCAGTGTCAGCTCTTTAGTTAATATGGCAAAGATCCAGATACCACTGTACACACAGCTGAAATGCTGAAGGCAGATTTTTTTTCCTAACTAGCTAACACACAAATTAACTGAGTTAAACATGTAACAGCTCTGATTGTGGGTCTACACTCCACAGACAGCTAGTGAGTTATGCACAGGCTTTTAAAACTGCAGTTATTATGCATTATTTCAGTCACTTCTACTATAATTATTATGACACCAGGATCTATGGCTTCTGAATTACATGCAAATTGAATGAAAGGATAAGAGATTTCTTACTGAAAACTATTTTCAGTAAATTAAGAAAGTACTGGCAGTGTAAAATGCACTTGTTATGTACACTCTCTTCTTTAAAGACAATTTCTTCTTTGAAAGTAGAAAAGTCTGCTCAATATCATCACAGAGAGGGGTGCTAATCACTTATTTACCAAGCAATTCTTCTGCATTCTTTCAACTTTCACTGGAGACTTCTCATATATGCATCTGATGTGATCACCTAAGAGCTGGACAGTGTCAGAGCATGATGGAAAGCAAGTGTTCATAAAACAGTTCATGTATTGTGACTTGGCCAGTACCATCAAGTTCTCAGACTCATCACATTTTCATGACAAATATCACAGGACAGTCTGGAAGAGACAAGGTTTTCCCCTCTCCTTGGGGATGGTATGTGTATGCTTGAGCGAAGGCAAAGGTCCCAAAAAACCCCATGTTTTCTTCAGCCCTAGGTCTTTCTATTATTTTAAAATGATAAATGTCTACAATATTAAGAATAGATGGTCACCCAGCAAGCACTCTTAGCAGTTTAAATTCCAAAAATTAACAAAAATATGCTCATTTAGTTTATATTTCATCCTTTGTAGCTGTAACAAAGCTATCAGTGAGTTCCCAGCCCTGAGTGCACATAACTAATCAAGAAACATAACAGGTGTAACAGGTGCCCTAAAGTTTTTGAATCTTAATAGTTTACTATAGAATTATTAGGGCTTTCTAAAAGAAATCAATTAACAGCAACTTTCTTGAAACGAATTCTCTTTGCAACCAGCTCCTGCTTTTCTTATGGTTCCTCACTCACCATGCTACTTGTTTTGCCTAATTATACTGAAGTGCAGTTGGTTATTTACCTAGAAGGACATAGAAGGTTCTGTGCTGCCAAAGCCCCAGAAAGACAAACTAGCTCTGCACGGAGTCAGATTATTCATTTTACAGCAGTTAAGCCAATGCAAGCAATCTTTCTGATGAGAAAAATGGAAAAATACACAGGAAACACAACTTCACATAAAGACCTTCCTGGCCATTTTGACATCTACCAAACATCTATCTATCCTGACATACTTTTCCCTACAGCACAGGATACACTAAGGACTGCCTACTTCCTTATTAAATGTAGTATGTTAAAGCAAGGGGGGGTTTAGGGGCATAGGAAAAGCCTTTGAGAAAGCTCTGCTGTTGCTAAGTATAAATCGACTCCATGCCAATAGAAGGAAATAATGGAAATTAAAGAGAAAAAAATCTTTACAGTTTTTACTTAATTTATATAAAATATGGGTATGTCAGTGTAACCATCAGAGATATTTTGACTGATTTTTTTTTTGTAATTTAAGGACAATAAAACTAGTCTGCATATTTTAGCTGGTTTTGCAGGCTTTATCCTGCCCTTTAATAGATATTAGTTATTAGCAGCTCCTTTCACTTGGATTTTTTTTTAACTTAAGTGATAGTAGAGAATATAATGGCCCATGGTTTCAATCAGCACTTTTAAGTAAATGAAAGTCAAAAGAAACAAAGTTTCACTGATAATAGAAAGGTCTTCTGAAATCATACAGATTTCACTATTTCAGTTTGGAAAAGCACAAAAAATCTTCAATGAGAATGAACTCTTTTCAAGTCAAAAGTTCAACCTTTTGTTTGTAAACCACTTTTTGGTTGTGGGTTGCTCTCCTTTGAGACCTCAGACTTCTCTATGAAAACAGCTCCAATTAAAAGTCTTGGTTAAAAGTAGAAAGTCTAATTCCTCTTCCTTGCTCCATTTCAGGCTTCTCAGATGAGTCTGCACTTCTTTTATGTTCTTTCTGTTTCAAGCAAAGCCAAACTAGAGTATCAAATTCCTCTGTGAAGCAGAAGTTGTGTTAGTTGGCAAGTTCCTGTCAAGAAATCTTATCCTACCTCATAGGAAGACCTGATTAGCCTGAAGATATCCACCTCAGGATAAGGCTCTACATCATCACTGAGCAGGGAGTGAAGATGAGGAATGGGAGGAAGAGTACTGTCCTTATTAGTTACACTGTCCAAGTATCTGGTGGGGGAAAAAAAAAAAGAGATGAGAAACTCAAGATAAATTTGTATGCCCTCCCTTCTGAGGGTTAACAGCATACAGGTTACATATTGAGTATTACATGTAAAAGTGATCAAGCCATTCTCTAGGAAGAGTTAAGGTTATACTACTGAAATTTATTATGAAAAAATTCCAAAGTTCCAGAAGCATATGGAAAACTAAACACCACTACCAAGCGCCAGAAAATCAGAGGTTACACGCAGCAGCTCTAGTTCTGATGAAATCACTCAAGCCACTGAAATCTATTTGTTCAAGATCCTACCTAATTCTTCTGAGTCCAATTTAGTCTATTCCCAAAACAATTTTCCTTAACACCAAGGCTTTTTCTTAACACTTAAAATGTAGAAGGCTGAAGTAAAAAAACCCCATGTAATCCATTAAAATAATGAAACAAGTTAAATTTCTATAAACTAGGTTTGGGACGTTTATTTGAATGTCTTGAAAGAAGAATTTGTATCTTGTTGGTCACTTAGCAGTATTTAAAAATAATATAAGGAGTACCTTACATGGATGACAGGGGACTACAAGTATATAGAAGATTTACCTATATGGTACTGGTTTAAATTTAGTATTTCAACATAGAACACAAACCAGAAAAGCAAGCAAAAAAACCCCCAAAATCACAAACACGAAGATACTTAATTTTCTGTAATAAATACCTTCCCAAGACTGTCATGGCTTCTCCATCATCTTTACAGTTAAGCAACTTGTCTACATTAGCTTCGAGGACAGCGAGTGCTAACTGAAATATCACCTTTATTCCTTCACAGAAGAAACAATCCACAACTACCACTGCACTTTCAAATGGCATTACACTGAGGAAAAGAGTGAGGAACCAGGACAGGGAGATGGTGGAGATTACACCCAAATCCTGCATGCAGTCATAAAGTTGTGGAATGTAGTCACGAGCCAGCTCTTCAAAGACACCCTGATCCACCAGTGCTCCTGTTGAAGATAAGTAAGGTTGAATTAATTCAGGAGCAACTGATACGTTCCCATTTAGGGGAGGAAAAAATAATCTATATATTCTCTGTATATAAATAAAAAACTTAAGAATATTTTGCATGGTGCTTATGCACATGTTCTCACTTTCAAATGAGTAACAGACTCCATTACACTACTGAGCTATACATACAAATTGAACTGTAGTAAGTTTTTTTCTGTTTTAATTACACACTGCATAATAAATAAAAACTGAATAATTTGGTCTAGCACTAGCAGAAATTAAATAGTGGCTTGATACTACCATTACTAATTGGAGTAAGACCTCAGCATCACCTGTTGAACGAAGTCAGGGTGACTGTGAGGGTTTAGATTTACTCAGAGAGAACCCTGTAACATACATTCCCATGCCACAACATCAGTGTTTTACCCAGGCCAGGAAGAATAATTTCTAAGGCTGAGTATCTCAAGTATTTGTGAGATATAGTAAAAACAGATTCCATGATAAATTGAAGTCACTCTTTTCGACATACACAAGGAAGCTCATCTGACAACAACAGCTTTCTGATTCTTGTGCCCTCTCACATCAGAGGTACAGGCACAAAGACTTCTACTGCAAACTGCTAAAGCTCCTGTTTCCACCTTACCTTAATCAGCTAACTGGATAATTTTAAACACAAATTTTAGCCTCCCATATTTTCTTAAAAATCTACTTTGCTTAAGCCCAATTTAGAATGTCGTCTGATCCTAAGTAGGTGATAAACTATTAACGATAACATTACCTCTTTAGGAAATTGCCTTTACTCTCCTGAGCAAGCTGTCTCGTCACTATCATGCACTATCATGCATCTACCCATATATTTGTTTCAGTACAAATAACACCAGTTAATTTGGTTAGTTTTTGTACTGTCATTTCAAAAACATCCCCAAAGCATACCAACAACTCTTGTGTTGTAGTAGTCAGGCAGCATACGCTCACACAGAGCCACCAGGAGCCAGAAAGCTTCCTCCTCTTTTGCATAAAGGAGGAGCACTGAAGTAACAATATTCATAGCCTAAAAGAAAAGGAAATATAATTATTCAATATCTAGCACTATACCTGCACAGAAAAGTGGAGGAAATTAGCTATCTCTCCCTGCAGAACCCAAACTGTTCAAGTACTTCCCTGTAAAAACAGCAGAGTTCCCCCAGTGCTCAAAGAAAGGCTTAAGAAAGCTTCAAATCACAGAAATTGTAAGGCTTTTCTTTAGTTTTGCTGTTGTTTCACTGGGGCTTTTTTGGTGGGTTTTTTTGGGTCAGTTTGTTTTATGTTGCAGATTTTTTTTTTTTAAGAAATCAAGATTTTTCTTCCTAATCACGGGCTGACCCAGGTCTGCAAGCATCCATTACACTGCTACTGATATTCTGCCATAGGTGCTCTTGGGGAATCTGGGTCTGGTGCAGCCAAAACACCTCCCACAGCACTAGTGATGTGCCTGAATTCTCACTGTAGCTGAACCAAACCTCAAGGTTATTGATTACTGTGACACTTTTAGGGACCAGAACTAAAATGTCTTTCTGCTGCTCCTCTTTTAAATAATCTTTTAAAATGTTGTGGCTATTACTTAGTATCTCATGTGTTATTAAATAATTTATGATGGTATCTGTTAGAACTGCTTGCACTTACTCAAGTTGCATCTGGAAGTTTTAACAGTCAGACATTAATCAGGCTTCTTAATACTAATGAATTTAAGTTTCTTCTTTGCAAAAGCGTGTAGGAAGGAAAAAAAAAGACCCAGGTGATTATCCAAAATTCTATAGTATGAAAGAATGATTTAGGATCAGAAACTAAAGTGACTGGAATTATGGGCATAAGAACCTCAAAACCATGCACTGGGGTCAACATTAATTCCATGGATATATGGTTGGGACTCACAGTGATATCTCATAGGATGCTTTATTTTTTGCAAAGTGTTTGGGGGTTTTTTGATTGGTTTTTTGGTTGTTTTCTCTTTTTGTTTCTTTTAATGGTTTTGAATGATGGCATGGCATCACAGAAAGAGGAAAGGAGGTTCTGAAGGGTTATAACTAATACATTGAATAACATTTCATTATAAGATGGACAGATAAAACCAGAAAAATTTAAGGCTGAACACAAAGTGTTTTGGTTTTGAGGGGATTTTTTGTTCATATGAAAATAACCTTTCTTCAGGTCCATTGTCATTTTCTGAAGACAGCTCTGTTATCATCAGTCCAGTTTCTAGATTTATGAGCAGAAATTATGCTTACAGAAAATATCTCTCAATGTGTGCTGCTAATACTGCTGTTAGAGCAGGTCCTTCTGTGACAACCCTCTGCCTCAGCATTCCTGCCTCTGCAGCACTGAGCTGTGAGCTCTCAGCACCATCCACACCCCAGTGTGCTTCACACAGCTGAACCTTCACACACATGACTGAAGAAACAGGACTGCAAGGAAAGAACTGGAATTCCAGAAACCGAAGGAGTGCAGGGTATTTCAATTACCTGACAATATCCTATGTTTGGATTTCTGAAAGCATAAGCTGTCAAGACTCTCCTTAAAGCAGCAATACCCATCTCATTCTGGAATGCAGGGTGTTCTGGAAGGGAGCGGTGCAGATCCCTCTCTATCTCTTCAGTAGCAAGATTGTATTTTCCCATTGATTTCTCCACTAGGTCCTCATAATAGCCAGGATGAGTGGTCATTTCATTAATGGCTCCTAGGAGTAGGAGAAGAGTATTATAACCCGGAGAAAATGAAAATTTAGCAGGTACAGTAGTTCAACATGATAATCTGCTCCCCTTCCATTCCGAGTGTCACCAAGAACTTCGAAAACAAATATGAAAATATTATTTCTTTAAAGGTGATTCAAAAATTTAAAAGGAGGTGCTTTGGTGATTATCAAATCACCTTCCTGTCTTCTCTACAGGCATTTTTTATAATGAGGTTAAAATCCCTCTCAGCCGGAGCAAAACAGGAGGCGTGAAGAACAAACCAACTGTGCAGTCACATGGTATCACGAGCTCCGTCTGCAGCTGGCTGTGGGTTTGGTTATCCTAAATAACTCAAAACTTGTCTCTGAGAAAGCTACTTGTCCTGGGAACAGCAGATTAATGTCTGGTTGCAGAAATGATGACATGTCAGCCAAGAGCAAGGGACAAAAGCTCATGAGTTTTACTCCTACTTCTCACAATGACACTGTCATCTTGGGCAGGGCACTCAGCCTTAAGGATACCACTACATGCTCACAGAGTTGCTATGAGATTTCACTACTGACTTTACAACTTCTCCGCAAACAAAATCAAGTGTCAGTAGCATAAAGTAATCTACATAGAAAATATGAGTTATAGACACACACTGAAAATTAGTCCAAACTGGCTGGACACAATATAGGACACGAAACAGAGCTCTGCATTCCTGCAGCTATCTTCTGAAAACATTCCTCTACTGCCCAGCAGCAAAGAGAAAATGTACATGACTATTTATTACTGGGGAAGAAATAGAAAACAAACTTGAAAGCATCATTAGGTCATCAGATAAAAGGCTCTCGTGCTCATATCAGAAGTGGAGTGGGCAGCAGTGGTAGTTATCTTGGGGAGGGTAGAGCTAAAGAAGGCATATGGTGATAGAAGAATGCCTGAGGTACAGGTTATGGAGAATGCCTGAGGTAGGATTGATTTCCATATAACTAGTAATAAAATTCTTCAACTTCAAAAAAAACCAACTTTAAGTGGACACATATCTAGAGAATCCTTTATGGCACAGAATCCCAGACAAATATTTTCATACCATTTTTTCACGTAATGGAAGCATCTAATAAAATGTTAGAGTAGCTTTTTTTTAATACATCACCCCAAAAAAAAAAAAGATGGTGGTTCCATGCAACATGTCTAAACTTTGAAATTCGTTGCAACAATTGCTGTGAAGGCCAAAAGCTTAACTGGATCCAGAAATTATTAAATAAATGGGAATTAGGCTTGCTGGTGGTTGCTGAACATCTAGAGGGTCCCTAAACTACTGGCTTCTGGTTACCAAGCATGTGTTCTGCTTTTTATGTATTCCTCCTTAATTATGTGAGCCTGTTTGAGAAAGGGCATTCGCTGGTCTGAAAAGAAATCTTGTCTAAACTTGTCTGGTGCCTACTAACAATCACAGCCTTACTTACTCCAAATATTTTCAGACATTTATTATGTGCACCTTTAATCACTTTGAATTCCCTTCTTCCCTCATGCTTTTGCTTATATCCCACAGACACAATCAAGCAGAAACCCACCTGAAAAGAGCAGCCAAAGTTCCCCTCTCATGCTTTCTGGAATGCCCTTTAGCACAAGGTCTCTTGTTTTCTCTGTACGATACATACAAACCCCTTGGCCATATTCAGCAAAGTGAATCTTCCAGGCCTGTTCCTTCAGGAACTCCTTGGCCTAAAAGCAAAGAGAGGCAGGCATAAAGATGCAGCTTCTCTTTCTAACACTCTGACCCACTAAAATCTTGAGTGCTAAAGAGCCTGCAAATATTCTAACCTTCCAAGTGAGCAAGAAATAATTTGGCTACAGTCCAGTTACCTTCTTAATGGCCTGCCTCCTCCCATTTCCTAGTTTCTATGCCAGTAGACCTTGCTGCTAAGTGAAGCAGTTATACTTAAGAGCAGGAATACAACCTCTCCTTGAATTACATCCAAGTTTGCTTTTACGTAGTGAAGTTATTTGTACTGGTAAAACAACATCATGTTCAAGCCTTTACTTCTGTGAAAAATACTGCCTCTTCTTAACTGTCTGGCAGAATGAAACTCTTCTGAGTCAGCAACATGGGTTTTAAGGCAAACAAAATTTCACTGCCTTTTCAGTCAGGTGGAGCACTCAGAGGTGTATTTTACCAGCTTAGGGTTGAACTCCTCCGGTGACCTGCGCCGATACATTGTCATTAAAGCTTGAGTTGCTGTTGGAATACCGTTATCATTGAGGTTGAATTGTCGTTCTCCCTCCGACTCAGAGCTCAGGCTTTTGTGAGGGCTGGCAGAAATTAAACTACTTGACCTTGTAAACACCTGTAGAAAGCAGTCACAAGCAATACAAGCATAAAGATGAGCCAGTGTCTGGACTTTTTACTTCACTTTACTTCAAAATGTACACAAGCTAACAGTTAACAAAAACCTAAGCCAGTAGAAATTAGACCAGTAGAGAATAATGAAATAGCTTCCAGTTTCTCAACAGCTCTCCTGAAACACAACCAAATTCTAGAACTGGAATTGCTAGGGTAATGATAAGCCTAAGTAGCCCTGGGCAATTGAACCAGCTCCCTTGATCTGTCAACATCATGGGACTAGACTGTGATTTGTAAGAAAAGTATTTTGAAGAAAAAGGATTTTCTGACTCTCGAACAGATTTGAAACTGCATCACAGTAAAATCTCACGGAGCAGTTCACGCCAAATGCCTGAAATTGCAAGTCAGTCATGCATATCTAGACACGTAGTCATATTACAAATTGTAGTTAATGCTTACAATTAATTTGTGTTTATAATTCAGTAGGTAGAACACTTAGATCCATTTACAGCAAAAGTTCCAGCACTATACATGCCTACATGCTCTGGTATACGACAACACAGTAATTATACCTCACCATCAACAAAGCAAGTAGAAAAATTCTTGTAAAACACACTTGGCAAACAGGTAGGGCTTCTCAGGACAGTACTAAGGTATGGCTTAGGACAGACTTGGAATGTGAAATCTACCTACATAATACCAAAATGATACACCACAAAAGCCTCTTCTACTTTGAGATCTGAATTACTATACTTTGCTGCGTTTAACAGAACTGATGAGGTTGTTAATATGTTCTGAATTTCATACATAAAAGCTGGAATTCAGCAGAAAACTTGACATTCAAAGCACCTAAGAAAAGTGCATCTAATCATAACTTTTAAGAAGTATTTACTTAGCACACATATCTAAGGATGTGATTCAGAATTGGGTCATTTGATGTTCAGGACAGGGCTGTTTTATTCCTGTTAGGCCAAGTGTTCCAAAGTTCACTAGCAGTGCATATACAAACCTGCTCAGCTCAGGCATTGTTTTCAGAAGATTCAAAAGATGGGATTTAGCAGATAAACTCTTGAAAAAAAGGAGTTTCATGTCAACTGATAATTTCTTCAAATTATTAAAATTCCACAATTACATTTCAGTTGGACAAGTAAATATAAAAAGTACTATTAAAAGTACTAAATATTAAAAGTAGATATTGAAAGTACTATTCAATCAACCAGTTAATTAACTATGACACTTTCTCTTATGTATAACATGAAAAAGACAGATATCCTAACTGACAAATTTTAACACTTCAGCTCAAAAGCATTAACAAAAAAGAAGTCACATTACTGTGCCTAAAGGTTTAGCTTTACAAAAATGTAAAGGTGTTTCCTCTCCCCACACCAGTTAAAATCCTCTTCTAGTAAATGATTCATGCTCCATCACATACCTCATCATCTGAGCTGATATAGCTTCCAGAAATATTTTTATCCAAGTATATTTTTGAAGTGGTTTGTTGCAGGAAGTCTGAGATCCTCTGTACAAGGAAGTCTCTGTCTTTCAAGTTGGCAAAGAGGAATGTCATTCTGTTTTTTGTGCTGATTGACAGTGGGCTGGGCAGCACACTAGAGCTGTCTGCCTTTTCCACAATTGTCACCTAGGAAGAAACAGTTGCTACAGCTTAAGATCTTTAGTTAATCAAGCTGCTTGGTTTAAGAAACCATCTTAATACAATAAACCCATGCTTCTTTCCACCCTTATATCAAATCCCTATGGACACCCTTTGCCAGAAAACATGGTTTGCATACAAGGGCTTACAAGCCTGAAAGATAAAGGCTGTAATCCCTCCAACAATTGGTTTCAATACATTTTTCATCAAAACTCCCCTGCATTACTTAGCTGATTTTCCTCAGACCGTATTTTAAAAGAATCAGTAAAACAAAATTTCATCTGTAGGATACAAATCTATCAGGTTTTTTGTAGGACTTCCAAATCCCTCTCTTGCTTCCTAACACTGTGAGCACAGGCCACAGAAACCTTGGCCTACCTTTTACTGCCAATACACGTAAATAAACCATTTTTGAGATGGTGCTCCTGTACAACTGTACTATAGTTGCATACTGTGAAAACAGTTGCATAGTAGTATTTTAACTGCATTTTCACAGTACACAAGAAATTGCAACAAAGGCAAATTAGCCCCATGTCTTCCCTTACAAAGGAAAATACCTAACCCTGTGAGGTGGGGGCTTCTGTATGGCCTTCAGTTGCTAGGGAAACAGTCACTAATCTAACTGAACTCCAACCTGTAAACAGAACTCATAACACAATCTACTGAGTACAGGGAACGAGTTCCCTGAGGTTTTGGTAAAGCACATTAACACAAAGAAATCTCAGGGATAAGTCATACATACACTGTTGATGAATTATGTAACAGCTGTGTGTCCCAAACATTACCAACTATTACCTTATAAACATATCAATCCATCAAGTTTGTGCAGTTCATACATTGAACAAAACACAAATCACAATTGTAAATACTTTGAACTACAGCTTTTATTACTTTAGATGATTTCTTAATGAAAACTGACTTACTGCCTTCAGAATAGAAAGCGGGACATTTATTGCTAGGACCTTGACTTTTGCTCCTTTAACCCTTTTAAAAACAGAAATCAATGGTAAGACATGAGTACTACAATATTAATAGCTCTAGCTAAATGGATGAGTAACCATTTTTCATGTATTCTCTTTGAAGACTTAAAGACTGCAATGTACCACTCATGGGCTAAACCACTTCTCTGCTCTCCCCACCTCCTTTTATTTTTCTGTTAACTACAAATCTACTAGTTACTTGTTAACTTAAAGGACTTCACTAATAGCATATTGAAGTTAGCTAAAAAGTGTTCCCTATGTTTCCTGTTCCACTTAAAAAGCTGTTCGAGTGCAATCAGCACACAATACAGGTAAGTTCTAAAGGCACAGGACAGACATTATTAAAGCAAGCTTAATTATATAGCTCTGCTATAATGAGAGCTGATCTCCACTTATTCCCTATTCAATAGAGACACACACATATCTGAAGTGCTTTGTCTTGGAGAGGGCTCCTGCTGAAGGTGCAGTGAGCAGTACAGTCAGTCACTGAAAAATATCTTTCCCCTTCATAATTTCTGAATCAATGCTTTGTTATTGTCTCATCTGTCAAAACACCTCCAGGATATTACAGACGATTGGAATTAACTTAGGGTTTAACCTAAAGCTTTAATTAGATAGAAAGGTTTCCTTTAATTACTAAAGGTACTGATCAGATGTTCTGAGGACTGGCACTACCCCCCTGGTTTACTGTTCTCCTTGCTGGTGCTGAGACTTGAAGCTGTTCAAACAGAAGCATTTACTCCTTCACCTACTTCTGTCCCTTAAAGCTTTAGAGCTGCTCTGAATCCTGTGCTGCTGTGACTGTGGCTATCAAAAGCAGTTCCTGATTCTGCATTCAGGAAAAGAGGTCCTGTTAAACGAAGACTTTGACTCCTCCTCCACCACTTTACCTGCAGGACTGTCATTCCCTTTGATTGTCAGACAAACAGTGAAACCATAATTGAATGTCTCATCCCAAACAACCAAAGTTGTTGCAACAAGCTGCTGAGAAGCTGTACTTCAAAGTTTCTGAATATGTACTCGTTTTACACAATGATTTGCAGGGGAAAACAGTGCCTTGAAATCTTCTGTGGTTCTTCACTCAAGCCAAACTGTCCTTGGTTACATCAGCTTTGCTACTATTTCCAAAACTTACTTACCACAATTTTCCATTAACCCACAAATCAAGTCAACCATAAAAAACTCCCCAACATAATTAGTTTTTTATTGGATCAAACAAACTCTTCTTACTGATGATTTGCTTTAAGTAACCAGCTTTAAAAAGGGAAACACACCAATTGGAAAAATACAGAAAAAATATTTTCCACATACAAGAATAAACAACTGCAAGTCTGTGTGAGGGGCAATTCAAAACCTTAGGATTATGAATCTTTTTACACCTGATGAAAGCAAATCTTATCTGACAGATTCTTTAACAGAATTTCCACTTATCCAATCTAGGAAGTTTCACCCTCCACTCCTCCCTATAAGGCACAAAAAATGTAAAACTGGGCTGTAAATCAGAATACAAGTTATGAGAGAGGAAGAACTCACAAGGATTATGAAAACTGATAAAAAAAATTCCACGTGAGCTTTAGCACGAACCATGAACTAAGATACACTGTCACTAAATATTACATCAGTACGGCATGCTCACAAGAGATAAACAGGATGAAAAGAGGCTTTTCTCCAAAAAGAATCAAAAAAGAAATAATAGTAAAAAAACCTCACCTAAATAAAAAAAATTCAAAGCTAGCCTGAAATATCTAATGAGACATTGCTTATTTATATTGCCCTATAAATTAAAAAATACAAGTATTTACCTCTCGAAGAGGGATAATAAGGCTGCACAAGTTCTCTTCTTTACTAGTAAAGCAAATGTAGTTTGTAGAAACAAACATCTGACCCAAAATATGCATTTTGTTGAAAGGAGTCCAAAGAGTACAGTCTGTGTGTCCATCTAATTTCTCATCCTTGGGAAGTCGGAACAATGCACGGTATCTCTCGCTTTTTGCTCTGGCATCAAGATCTCTAAAAAAACCCACAGAAAGATTTTCTTAGTTTAGGGAATGTATTAATACATTTTAAGATGTATTTTATGCAAATCATTGCAAGTTACCTGTAACAAATAACTCAGCTAAGCAAGGATTGTACAGCAAAAAGTTGGAAATAATTTTCCTATAATGGTAATACACTCTTTTCTTTTGGAAGGTTCTAAAACTACATTAAAAAAAAAAAGTCTGCCATGAATGAATCAGACATTCATCCTTACTTCTCAGAGAGGAAAGACTGAGTGAGCTTTCCATATTCAGCCGTACTTTCTGAGAATATATACAATGAATCCATTTTTTGCTAATAGTAATAAAAAATGCTTCTTTGAGGCTTTTTTATTAACATTATGGAATCCTTAAGGTCAGAGTTTGGTAACAACTTCAAGACTTGATAATGCATTCAGTGCAAAACACTCAACAGTAAGGACAAACAAATGTGATACAATGCATGTCAGACATCACTAAATCATGTGAAATATAAACAAGCACTGGCTATAATTCTGTACAGTACACTAACATGAATGACATATAAAGAAAAAATGAAAAAGAAACTAACAAGCTGAACTGTGATCTAAAAGAAGAAAAAATATTTTCCAGATAACTTTTCATCCCTTAGAATTTTATGTTAATTTTTGTAGCGCTGTTACCTAAACTATATTCCAGATAGAATTAAAAATCTAGACTCCAATTTCTCTATTCCAGTGATAAGACCAAGTATGAATGCTAGGAATAGTTCTTAATAACACATTAATCACTTTATTACCTTCCCATACAGACAAAAAATGGCCTCACAACAGATACCAAAATGTGGCCAGTGTCAGGAGATACACTAAAGAGCTTCTGAACACATGAGCATTTGGTTCGAGAAAGTTTATTTTTGCAGCATGCTCGTATTCCTATTTCAACAAGACACCAAATAATTACATTTTAATAATTATTCACATTTTGCCACTATTGGAATCAATCATTCCTTTTGGAGTAGCAGTAAACGGTCAAAACATTAGAAAACTTTTGGACAAAATCCTGCAAGTAAAAGGACTGAGGAGGAACAAATGAGTAAGAGCTGATGCTACCTACCGTTTTAGAGCAGATACTTTTTTTGGGGATTTCTTTTTCAGTTTGGGTAATGACCTGTCTTGTTCAAATCCTTCATTGTCCAGAAGCTGTCGCATAGCTATATTGGCAAGCTGTTCCATTAGTTTAAATGTCTCACTGATATTAAGGAATACTGAAAAGAAATGTTCACTTGACCTTGTGCTCACTTTGATCATATCAGGGAAGAGCAGTGTAGCATTCTTCTCAAGCTGAGTGATATCAACCCAACGGATAACTAACTTTGCTGAACAGGAGCAAACAAAAAAAACCAAGATTCAGTACAAAAATGAGCATATTCAGGAGCTTTTAGCTTCCTCTTCCCATAAAATGCATTCAACTGACTTTTTCTAGCATCCTGAAAAGTTGGGAGCACTGCATAAATAGATCAAGTTTGTACAAACAAACCACTGTCACCTGACAAACAGGAGATAAAAGAGTTTAAATATAATTTACTTTACTTACAGAACACCACACAAGCATTACAAAGCTATATAAGCTAACATGACTTATCATTATCACTGCACTTGCTCAGACTCTGATGTCCTCTTTTCCTATGGAAGCAAAGAAACACAGTCTAAACACATCAGACAGGTTTGTGTTATTTTTAGAGAGTAAAAAGTTTCAAATATTGCAGCCACAACAGAACCTAAGCTTTTCTCCCAACACCAATACAGGTGGTGTCCTTAAAGCAGGGGCTAAATCCCAAGACTGATCCATTGCCCATAACCAAATACTGCTGAATTGTTCATGGTTTGAATTAACTCCCTGTAGAGCAGCCTGCTTGCATCCACACCGTGCAGTTCTTTATACTGGGTCTCCTCTGAAACCTTTCTCTTGTTCTGGTGTTGAACATATGCAGATATGTCATTTAAGGTTGCAAAGTCTGCCAGAGTAGTACTTGAGGATTGTGTAAGAGCAAAAGAGAAGGCCAGAACTGGTGTGATCTTGTCCCTATTCCCTTTTGGGCATAGCTCCTGAGGTGAACCATGTCCCTAGACAATGCCAAATACCGTTTTACAGACAACTACTTTGAGAAAGACCAAACAAACAAGGGAACAAGCACACAGTTAGGCAGTGTGGCAAATCAGGGAATTGCTCTGTTTCTCTTTCCCTCAGTAGTCTCTGTACCCTCAGTGATCAGTATGTGAAAAGTAACAAGCTACAGGAGATTTCCTAACCATTTTTAGATGCACAAATTATTGTTCTACTGAAAACATACCTTCCCTGCCCATGAGAAAAGAGTAAAAGCAAAGGTGATTAATGCTGAGATACACCCAGCCCTGACGGGGAACCTTCCCCTTCCAGTAACTGCAGGAGTAGTAGTTCACTAATTTCTCTTCCTCTGGCATCCCAAACAGCTTGTGAAATTTCACTATGGCTTCCTTGAATTTTTCTGTGTCATCATCCTCTTTGATGCCATTGATCTTGTTGTACTCAGCAATGATGCCCTGGCAGGAAATAAAGAAAGAACACATCCTGTTAGTGGCCATGGGCTATCAGATATTCTAATTCCCACTGCTATCCAGGCCACAGGGCACTGCCAATTATTGCAATGCCAAGGAAGTCGTTCAGTGAGCTCTTATTGTCCTGCTCACTCTTTGGCTTATGTAGTTATTTACTTTATTCAAGGCTTTCTTTCTGATGACCTTACTCCCTACTGTGCCCATGTCAAAATCAACCAAACACCAACCACTTGCCAGGACCTTGTTTTAAATTAACCAGCCTAACCCAAATACTCTTAACAGCCCTGTGAAGCACCTATGATCTGCAGTATTGTCCTCTTCCTCCTTCCTGGGGAGACAGACATTGTATTTCACATTAATTTTTTTTTGAAGGGAAGGGAAAAAGAAAAAGGGAGAAAAGGAACTGTTGTTCTTTAGGGAAAATTTTATATTACTTCTATGAGGCCTCTTATTGTGGACCTTGAGCATAGAAGAGCAAGGTGGGGGAGGGGGGGGAGAAAGAAGAAAAAAAAATCTTCAATTAGATTTACTATAGGGTGGAAAAAAATTTCCCCCTTTCAGGTGCAGATAACCTTCATGAAATATGAAGAGGCAACAGGTCAAAAGATGTTTTTTTAAAGACTATAGTGCCTTCTGTTTTATACTGAAGCTGTTTCATTTGCTTATTTTCCCAATCTTTATTGTCTTTTACATAAAAGTTATAAAATTTTTGCCTTTTTGCCTTCAACTTCCTCCATATTTACATGAAGAGCAGAGTATAAGACAGAGAAACATTGTTCACATTTAGTATTAGTCCAAATCTAAGAAGTAACAATTTCCTTAAGGATTATATTTCAAAACACAGATGGCTTTACATATAAGGTATTTCCATGACCATCTCTAGCACTTATACCTGATTCACTGGAGAAACACAAGCAACTGTGGGATTTGTAAGAGAGCTGACTTACTATACGAAATGTTAAAAGAAGAATGAGACAAAGCCAATTCTTTGAACACACACCAATAAATACAGCAATTTTTCTTACAAACTTTGAACAAAGTATGTATTTTTAGATAATTCTTAGTACAAAAAAGGACTTTTTGCCAGTATAGTTATTATCTGACCTATAAAGAGAAAAGGAAATTCTGAGAAAACCCACACTCCCACTTCCCACCAAGGAAACAAATCAATGAACTAGCAACCCTAACACCTGTATGAAGTGCAAATGCCAATACTACAGGATTTAACTACACAGAAGAGAGGGAGGAGACATTATGAGTGCATGAAAAAACATTAAAATTAAGCCTTGCAAGGGAAAAACAGTTGCACAGACAACTGTCAAAGTTTAAGACAGTGCAATTAATTTTAGAACTTACAATGCCTTAAGACCTGCCTCTATATTTATATAGGTTTTTTAAAAATCCCACTGCTCTAAGCTATGTGCACTATTCCCAGTTTCCCTGATTTTTACACACGTGTTGCTACTTAGCATCTGGTATTCTTTCAAAAAGGCAGAGCAGCCTGGGGACTACCAGCTCCAATTTGTTTCAAATTCACATCTCTTTTCTTTCCCCAGACATATTTATCACTAACAACATTTGCAGTAATTAATACACTACCTGTATTTTTCCTCTGACAAATGTATTTATGTCATTCTCATTTTCAAAGATTGAAAGAGTTTGCAACAAATTCTGTTCCAGCCATTCCCAGTGTTCAGTGATTTCCTTCCTCGAGCAACCTATATAAAAACAAACAAACAAACAAACCAAAAGACACAAAATTAATAATTCACTAGCATCAATGTCCCTTTAATCACAAACAAAAAACTCTAAGAAAACTTGCCAGTAAGATGAGATGCAATATTTCATTAGATGCTGTCCTTCTGGAAATTCCAAAATTTTCTCCCTTTTTTATTTAATTTAACAGCTCCAATGAAGGCAACAGAATGCAATATTCTATGCAACTTCCAGGGGAATGTCACAATTCTGGTTGTAGTACAGATACATAAATCATGTTGCAGAACAGCCTACATATGTTATCAATATTTCAGAACCACAAATGATTGCTGCTGCTGCTTCTCCTTAAAACTACTGGATGCAACCAGACCTTTCTAGAACTCAGGAGGTGGTCTGAAAACTATTTTATCTCTTGTTGGCTTTAACACTGCTGTAAAAAGCAATGATTAAATGCATGAGCTATGTATATAAAACTAAACTGTCATCAGAAAAATTGCTTAGCTTGTAAGAGCAGTGACAAGCAGCGCAGACACACTATCATGATGAACTATTTCTTAAAGCTGTCTCTTTCTGGTTTGTGGTTCATCAATTATTTTTCATCCCTTCTTCTGAAACTGCTTTGGCTGATTATTCTCAACCCATAACAATACATCTCTTTTTTTTCCCGGCTGCTTTTTGTCTCCATTATCTCACTATTTACTCCCCCAGTCTCCCCTACAGCAGGTCACACAATCAGCCCAAAACCTACACCCCAGTTCTCAACAATTCACCATGACAGGCTAGGTCTTTTTCTTTGCTTTGTTCAGGGCTAAAATACATACTTGCTGCAATGTTTTAAACTACAAATTTTTACCTATCTTAGCATATAAAAGTATTCACCATTTTACAGACATGGGCCTTTTAGGTAAATTAAGCAATAACTCTGACTCTCAGGAAAGGAGAAGAAACCAAATTTAACAGTTAAAACACTGCACTTCAAAATACAGAGCCCATGAAAATGCATATAAATTACCATTAAAAAAAAAAAACTAACAGCAGTTCTATATCTGAAAAACACACAAAGCACACAAAGCCACTGTAAGCCAGTGGTTTTATAGGTGTAGAAGGATCTAAAAAAGTTGCTCACTTCCAAACAGAATTTAGATATAGCACCATTTTCACCTTAAACTGAGCATAGCACACTGGGGGGGACACTGACATGGGACACAGAAGTGCTACTACAATATGAAAGGCTATTCTTGAAAAGTAAATAACAATTCTCCAGCATAACTGTGACACCTTTAACTCAACCCTGCAATGGGGAAAGGGCTGTTAACAAGACTTCCCTCCAGAGCTATAAGGCTTCAAATTCACCAGCCAGAATCCTCACAGGGCCTAGAGGATCAGTAGAGTTAATATCCAAGACAATTCACATCCAAATCTGTCTAAACAGACAGATTTTAGAGCAGACAAACCTCCCTGGATTACTTTCATCCTCAGAATACTCTTGCACAGAGCAAGACCAATGTCACAAACAAATCACAAAACAATCGCATTTCTTCGAGTCGCTCTGTACAGCTACTTACTGAAGATGGAGATTATTTCTTTATTGAAAGCATGAGAAAAAGACAAATTTCTGTAAAAACAGATTACAAGTACCAAATAACCAGCAGTCTACCCTTAGGGAACAGGGAGGGACAGTGCAGAGCAAATTCAAGTTGCATAGCTAAATGCAGCCAAAGCCCTTAGTAATCTGTATAATTTTAACACCCCTTGATCAGTTCAGAAGGAATTGCTTTAGTTGCAATTTCATAAAATAACCACAGCGCTGAGCCTTAGGGAACACTGGGCTGCTCAGCTTCAAGGCTGCAGAGATAAATTATTTGCTCTCTGTAAAATTTTACCTCCCTGCAAGATCCACACTATTCTCCTCAAGTGACAAGACTACGTTAATGCAGTCTGTTAATTTAACCAAAACAACTAAACTATCAACCAGGTATTAGGAGACTAAGCATTTAAGAAACATTCCACAAAAGGAAATCACAGATATATAAATTAACTACATTAGCAATTTCAATTAGGGCTAAGATTCATAATTGAAGAGTATGTTTATTAATACCAGCTTAAATGAAGAGAGAGTACTTCTACATAAAATCCACAATACCATTCTCAGAAGAAAAACAAAATTCTCACAGTTCAGCAGCATGGTAAATTTTAAATTTCTACATGTATGGTACATTTATTTATTCTGGGGCCATAACTCATAACTATTCCTTCCATTTTATGCCCCCGCTTATCTTGAGGACGCATTGTAGGTATAAAATTACAGATATTATCTATAGGTGCCATGCAAAAAAATCTAAAGAGAAATCACATGGCCTATTTCCAAAGTCTTAAAAATCATTTCTGACTACATGCACAGTCTAAGGGTCTTTGAAGAAACACTGCTTTGTTGGGAGCTTTGTGATATGCTATTTTCTTTGAAAGGGAGACTGCAAACAGCAAGAAAACTTGTGTCCTCAGCTGCCCCCTTTCAAGTTTATGGGATGGAGGTGGTTACTAACTGTTGTGTGTAACGGTGACTTTGGGGAGGAGAGTGAGTTGGAGACAAAAGGACCACTCACCCAGACCTTCCTGTGGCAACAGACAGAGCTTATTCTCAAGCCCTTCCTTACAAAGGGCATTAGAAAAACCCAGTCTGGATATTTTCATTGGTCTGATACCCACACCCCTTCAGGTTCTGGCCAGTGAAATGCCTGCAGCCTTAGGAGAGATGTGATTGGGCAAGGCCCCTGTCAGTCAGCCCAGGAGCTGGTTAATTCACAGAGTACTAGCCAGCTTCCTCTGTGATATGGGGCAACAGCTGTGCACTGACATCTGGATGAAAATAAATAAGCATACAGGCAAGTACTTCTACTGTTCTTTCTCTTTTGAGATCCACAGAAAGCTGACATGCATTACTTATGGTCACAGCAGAGTAGACGACACTAAAAAGCTGTTAAATGCAGATTTGGGAACAACCTTCATAATACTGACAACTTTGTTAATATCTGGTTTTAGTCTTAGCCATCAATAAAGGTAAATTATGTTATATGAATTTTAAAATCTTCAGGGAGTTGGTACAAAAGGGTGTAGAGGAAAAAAAGGTTGTTTTAACTGATGCTTTCTTTCAGGTCTGATACTATCAAAAATAGTAAGAAATACTTGTGCTAATAAGAGCTATTAGCAAAACTTCCTGTTGGATTCAGAAGGTGACACAGCTTTGATGTCACCTTTGCCACACACAGAAATCATATGCTCCTAAAACAGAGCCTGGTTTGAACTAAAATTATTAAATCTATAGTAAACCTTCATCTGTTCTTCCTTCTCTTTTTTTCCAAGAGGGTATCTGTCTGGAGGAAAAGTCATCCAAATAATCTAAATGTCAAATTTCAGTGGGAGAATGGGCACTAATGAAGTGGCACAGTTAGTTGAAAAGAAGCCTACAGCATCATTAACCAGTATTTTTGAATGACAAGCAGCAGTGGGGGTGCTGGAGGTTACCAGGCCATTAAAGAGATGATAGACATGTATTCACTTCTCATCTGTTCTCTCTTCTCAATTATCTTCCAAATTAATAGTTTTGGCTGTTGTCAAAAACTTTGTTGCCAGTGAAATTTTTGAGCTGGAGGAGCTGCACTGAAAAGTTTTCATTTGCTAAGACTGAAAAGCAACACTATCAAACCAACGATCTGACCTGACAAGGGCCAATCAAAGCTAAATGACCTGTATCTTCTGCATTTAACTCCAGACACTATTTTCAGAGAAAGCAGACAAAACCAGAGACTAAAAACCATTCTGTTTTATGTTACTTGCAATAGGTACCTGACTACAGAAATAAGTACAGGATCTGATACATGAAAAAACCTATTTAATGTACAAAAATATCAGCTCAATTGTTTTAGCTACTATAATGGCAAAAGGAACAGTCTTACTGCTAGATCTGTCCAAACTGGAGCATTAAAGACCAAACCTCTTAAAAATTGTTGCATCTGTGTAAGAACATACACTTCTGTAGTTAACTTTAACCTAGCTACCATCTTGCTGAATTCTAAGTACATCATACATAGAAAGACACCACACACTGTCTGAAATAAACATCCAGGAGGCAGGGCATCCCTAGAATCTAGATGGTATTTATCCTGGAGGAGACAGGAAATGTCTCACTGTTTGCTATTCAGTATTAATGTGAGTGCTGGTGCTGCATTTTCTTCCTGGTTAACTTTGCAAGGGAAGCCAGGTGCCCTGTCTGGGTAAACTGCGGTGCTATAACCCAGGCACTCCTCCCACCACTCTCTTTAGAGACACCCCATCACCCAGGAATGCTGCACTTTAGTACTGCTGTAGGAGTGAGCCCTGGCCATAGAGAAGAGCACACAAGGAGGAGGAATTGGTACTGCTGGTCTGGGAACATCTTTGGGTGAAGAAAACTGGGAAATCATAGATGTTTCATCTCTGCTCCATGGCCATTTCTGGTTTCATTCCGTCATTGTGCCTAACACACCCCTCCCCTCTGTCTGACTAGCAGAAACTCCGCTGCCACTGAATTTTGCCTCTACAGCAGGTTTTTATCCTGACCCATTTATTTGTCCTGACATGACTGTGCTCAGCAGGAAGGATGCTCTCTTATTATGTTATGTGACACAGTATCCAGGAAGAATGAAAATCTATGTCAGTGTATTTGTCCTTACCGCAGGCAATAGTCCAGTAGACCAAGGAGTCTGGTGCTTGGTAGAGGATTCGATATGGTGCCACTCTGGCACTGGAGTCCAACACAACATCAAGAGTACCCACAAGGAGACCTGTAGAAGAGGAAATTCTGATGAACACACAGTGATGGGAAATTCAAAATCCCATAGGAGAGGGCTTTGCAGCCCCTCCCCATTCCAGTTCACCCTCCACAGCAAAACACAGATCTACATATTCATCATCATGCTTGTCTCAGGCTATAAAGAGGAAGAGTGATTTAACAGGGAAACATCTTCAGCTTAAACAAAACTTCAACTCTTTAATGTACATCAATGCTAGCATAAAGACAGGCAAATTGAAGCAAAGCAGAAGGTAGTTGTGTTATAAAATCATGTTTAAAAGTTATTTAGTTCTTTCCTGTATTTCATACACTTCTAGAACCCCGAGCAGTAAAAAACCTACCAATTACACACTCTCCTCCAACACCAACAAGAAATCCCACACAATCCTACCAATCCTGTAAAGGTTCAAAACTTGAATGTCAGCTAGGTAAAACTAAAGACTTCCAGCAAAAATAATTGTGCTACTTAACAGTCTGATTACTTAGGGTAGGAAGGATCAAAATGCCTTAAGAGTCAAGCTGGTTTTCATATGAAAGGTTACTGAGGAAAGACAAAGCCATACTGTTTTCCAGAAGCAGATTTGAAAATTTGCTACTGAGAGAGCCACCAACAATCGCATACCAACAGCTACGAATAATTCCTAACTATATTTCCAAAAATTCTAGATCCTATTTTTATAATAACTACACATAAAACAAAACTCTACCCTCCCAAGCTCCCTGCAAGAAGGACCTATTTATTTTTAAACTATGTAAAAGTTTTCCCATTTTTCATCTCCACAAAGAATTTTCATCTCCCCTGCAGCAATGTCAGATTTAAATTTTCATGCCAAAGTTCTCAGAAAATTGTTTGGGGAAAAAAAATTGAAATATATAAGCAACAAATGGAAACTTTCAGAGATTTTTTTTTTGTGTGTGAAAATATTTATTAGGGTAAAAATTAGAGGATTTTTTCAAGCAGCTGAAATAAACTGCAAGCACCAAAAACATTTTAAAACTCTCCTGTCAGAAGTTCTCTTCTCCCTTCATGTCTCATGTGTTCATCTTTTATTGTCATAGTTTTATTAGTTCCTCATTTTTCTCTGCTGAAACTGGTATATGCAATACTGCTTCCCTTGCTGTTCCTTCAGATTTGTGCTGTGCATCATAAAGATATAAAAGCAGTACCCTTTTTCCATCTCAGTAGATCCCTTAAATGTGAACTGAAACTGATACTAAGAAATACCCCAACTACCATTTTGTATTTTCCCCATTCTATTGCTTTTATTTGTATTTTGTTTTATACAGATCTTCTCATGTTGGATCAACTGTAATCTCTTTCTGCTCAATGAATTAACATACACCACTTCTTAATCCAAGAATTATGCAAGACATGAGAAACAAGTCTGGGCACATCAGGCTATTAGTAAGGTGTACTACAAAGCTATCTGACAATTATAGAATGCAAACACAAAATATGAATGTAAAATACCCCAATGTACATTAGTCTCACTAACTTTAGTTGCCCCTCATCTCTCACACATTTTGATTACTGGTTGTACACTGACAAGCTTCCTCTGAACAATTTTCCACCAGCCCTTCTAGATACACCCTGGCTCCTTTCAAAGTCAGGAGAATGAAGTAGGTTGAAATATACCTTAAATTTTTTCTTCCTCTCCATCTGAGCTTCACAAATGCAGTATGGCCCTAGCCTAGAAAGCACATTGTCACTTCAGCCAAGGGCAAAATCCTCAAAAATGTAAAGCTGCCACTACTGCTCAATTAAAGTGGGGACCAAGCCAGACACTACACTTTGTTCATCATCTGGGTTTGCTGCAAATACAGCAGGAATATTTTCTTTTTGCTTTTCAGCTTCACATGACTACTGACAGTAATAAATATGCAACAGGCATTATGTAATATCTAAATAAAGTTGTATGCTGGCCAAATGCAATCGTCTCTGAGATACAGAAACGCTGCTCATTCCCTGTATTCTTTAAAAACATGCTTGTTTCATTCCTCCTGCTGTATTTCCAAATTCATTAGCGTGTGGGTGGTCCTGCCAACACTGCCCCTAGTTCTTGGAGCGCTGTAAAAACTGCGATAGGCAGGTAAGATTAGGAAGTCAGAATAAACCGACTGACTTGTATAGCAACGTCAGGTTCAAAGGAACTTCCCATCCTACTTTCTCCTCCCCTGGATATGGTAGACAGGAGAGGAACATCCCCCTGGGCCACCAACCACTGTAAGACAGAGCAATGTATTTAAGAAATGTGAAGAGCACTATGAAAAAAAAAAACACCAACAAAAGAGAGAAGCTAGCAGTGACTGAAACAGCAGATGGCAGGTAGGAAAGGAAAAGAAAACAAAGAATACTTTTCAGTAAACAAATTGAAAAAATAACCATGTAGTGAGGTCATAGGAAGAAATCTGACAGAATTCCAGAACATCGCAGGGAAATTCAAATCCGAGCTTAGCAAGATAACTGCAACTGACAGTTTATCAGTAACATTTTACTTGTATCATGCAATAGCTGTTTTGACAGATGATACATGCGATATTTAAAAAAAGCATGTGTTTTTATCACTTGAAAACTCGTGCAAGCATGCAGCTGGGCCTGCTTCCTCTCCTTCATGAACTTTTCGTGTTGTTAGGTCAGTGTTGGTTGTTGTGGGTTTGGGTATTTGCTGTTTGGTTGGGTTTTCTTGCAATGCAGACATATGATGCAACCAGAATGAAATCACAGCAGTTCATACTGATAATCTGTTTGAGGATTTTCTACATGAAGTAGAAATGAAAATTAAAAAATATATATTAAGAGAATTTTAATACTGTTCATTAGCTCATGAATTCTTTATGTAGCAAGTACCTTTTCAGACATGATTAAGTAACTGAGTTTCTATAGAAACAGAACAGGCAACCGAGAATCGTATTCCTTATATTAGACTGGCCCTTGGGCAAGGGCCAGTGAATTACCCAGACATCAAATCACATGACTATACTGACTGCAAATTTTTTCCCATTGTTTCATCAGGTTTCTGACTGCATAAACAAATAAGGGGAGAAATTTCCAACGTAAGAAAACAAAGTCTACAAGCCCTTGTTGAAGCAAGAGGTTTTCATGAGACAAGTTTTATTTAAAGCACATGGTATAATTTGTAGGATTAGCATCTGGCTAATTGATGGGAGCCCCAATCCTGATGGCACTCAAGCATGAGTAACCATTTATGTACAAACAGTCCCATCACACACACGTGCCAAACTTCTAGAGCAACCATACCTATACATGGGGCAGGAGGGGAAAAGGGAGGCCTAATGCCTTCACTTTGCTTGATACAACTTTTTAATAAAGTTAGGTTCCTCTTTTGCAAACTTGAATTCTAAAGCAAAGGTCCAGAAGATTGATCAGTATTCTCTTTCTTTTCTGTAAAACATAGGCATTAGCAGAGGAAAAAGAATGATATGTAATATTTGGAACCAGGGAATACAAAGCCACAATTGGCTGAGGGCCTGGGCAATTGCTCTTGCATCATGTTACTGGAAGGACATACAATGCACTAGAGGGAATTACTGGAAAAGAGGTTCAGTTACCCAATGCACTTTGTGCAGAAGGGAGAAATCACAGTACATTTTACTTATCTGACCACAGTCAGTAGTGGCTCACATTTAGTCATAAACTGGAGGGGGAGCCTGTAATCCCTGCAGAAAGTACAGATTAGTAGTTTATATTCATGAATTAATGTATGATGTGCTCTACTTGTGTCCTTAAAAGAGCAACCAATTTTCAACCTGTTGTTTTTGCTACATGCGATTATGACCACATGAAGCCTGACCTCCATAACACAGACTCCCTTCACAAATTGTTTCTATCTCACCAAAGCATATTTTTCAGAAAGACAGGTCATCTTGGTTTGAAAACTAAGCCAATAGCTTCAGCCAGTTGAGATTCTTCCAAACACCACTGCAGCTAGAGACCAGTATCCCAGATGATTTACAGTCCAGACTGATTACAAACTGCCCACAAACAGTAATGAAATCAAGTGATGACCTGTAGAATCCACCTGGTACATTTAAAGCATGCACACCTCAGAGTACATAGACTCGAACACCTGTCGTAAGTCACAATATCTGTGACTATTTGGATATCCATGGCACAGATCTTTGCTGCAGAATATTTCTCTCTCTTTCTTTTCTTTCTTTTATCTTTCATAATAATTTGCAACTGACTTTGTAAAACATCAATTACTGGTGTTTTTAAAGGAAAGGCAAGTTTATGCACTGTACACATGAATAAACTCTTTATTAGCAAAGGATTTTCTTATGACAAACAGTAACCTTCTTCCACAGAAAGCCATGTTTTCATTTAAAACCACAAAGACTGAGTAGTCTTTATCACCCTTCTGCAGTCCCCCTCACAGCAGTATTATAATTGAGAGGTTTTGTGTTTTACCTGTTCAAAGTAAATTGGATTACATAGTCAAAAGTGAGGATCTGGATTATATATTACCTCTAGTGCACCTTATTAAAACAGTGAAGCCAATGAATTATAATAAATAACGACACTTCAAAGCTTAAGGACTGCCAACAGCCATGGCTTTGTTGCACACCAAGCACCAAAAAGCTTGGGATAGTAACAGACAGTGATGCTTCCTAGTAATTTCTAACCTTAGAGTAGTAACCTTTCAGCACACACCAGGGACCTGTGACACATCCATTCCTCAGTGACACAGGCAACTCGTGTCACACCCTGCCTCAAACTGAAGGACATCACCCTGCAGTTGGTGCCACTGACTGCTGTGCCCTCCCTTCCCCCACTTTGCCAGAGTCCAAACATATGTTATTCACATGGCTCTTCACAGGGAGAAGAGCCCTACCCTGTCTCATCCTCCTTCCAGGTTGATGTAAACCCATACCTCAAAATACCTTTCATTTCAAGATTTTTACCTAAAAATGTATAAACAAAGAGCACACATGTTTTTAGCATAAAGAATAAATACAAAATAGTACCCTAAAAAGAGGTGAGATATAATATAGGTTGGACTGAGACTCTCAGAGTCAGGCTCCTGAGCTGTCGCTCAGTCTCATGGATGTCAGCAGCCTAATTGTGTAGGAGCCCAAAGCACAACCAGGAAAACTTGGAATGTCACATGTGTCACAAGCAAGAATTTTTCCAAACAGGCACTGTGACATTCCAACACTGAATCAAAAACATACGGCTTAAAAGGCCCTCAGTATTTAAAGCATGCTGATGACTCCTCTTTCCACTAAAGTAAGATGGACACATAATGAGCTCTGGTCATAAACCTGAAACACCCACGGCACCTATTTAGATTGTAGATGTCAGCTGATCTTTAAGAAAGCTTCAATCAATAGGGTTGATTTAAATCATATTTACACCCTGAGCATTCAGTTTTATATTGATTCAATGGACAATGAATAAACTCTTCCTAAAGTGTTGCTTCCTGAGCTATAAAAACAAGAACTGCTAACAAGATATAACTAAAGCACACAGCACTAGGTATTGTTTTTCATACTAAGGATAATGAATCCTCACTCTTCCATTCTTTCTCAAGGCAATTTATGTGATTAGCTCTCTCATTTTTTATTACAGGATGAGATCATCTCATTAGCTGTCTGTCAAAACTCAACCTAGAACAACAGCCTGAACTCCACGGGCAATACTATGGACAAATCCTTTTTAAAGGGAGGGTCAATGCTACTTGATTTAATTTCACAGGAAAGCCTATATAAATTGAAAATATTATACACCACACAAAAATAACTGAGTCTTGAACTTCCAATACTGGCAGTAATACCCACAAAAGTTAGAATATAACCTCTTCACTGTGAACACTGCCCATAAAACTTCATGAAGGGCTACACTTTTTAAATAGGTGTTCATTCATATAAATGAAGGTTAAATGACCTCTAAAGATTTACTTTCTAACTCTCTTCCCATGTGGCTTATATGGGCATCTAGTGTGGTATCAAGAAAACAAAATTCTTCCTCTGGACTTACAACAATTAATATTCTTTAATTAAATAATAAATTAATAGTTATATCAGGTTCTTAAATAATTAAGAATGGGATTAAAAGGATTAGTTAAGTTTTCCCCAATGCCTACCTTTGGTGCCTCTCTTCCTACAAACACAGTTCTGTAGACCACAGATTTGTCCAGCCACCCTTTTATTAGCACACGAGTTTTCAAATGTGTTCAGTGAAACTGATTCTGAGGAACAATTGTCACTCTACTGACATTTAGTAAAAAAAGCAGCAAAACCAGTAGTTACTTTCTCTGTCTTCAGGCTGATGAACACAAATGAGAGAAGACTGAAAAACTAACCACTAATATTTAAAGAAAAAGCTTGGGAAGGGTCCAAGGTGATATCTGGCTTGATTACCAAGAGATAAAGCAGCAAGAAACAATAAAGCTTTCATCCACCCTTCAAGTTTAACAATTGTGATTGAATCAGCTTATCTCCAAATATGTAAATTTCAAAGGGATCAGCTGTACTTGTTAAGGTGTCCAAACAACTCATGACCAACCCTGTAAAAAATCTGTATCTTAACTTGAACCTAAATCTGGTTGGGTTTAGACTTTCAGCTTTTTCAACTCTTTGTAACTTCTGCTAAGCTGAAGCTCACAGAAAGAGACGAGCACTGACAGGACATGCCACAATTAGAGGAATGTGAAGGCTTACAACACAGAGAAATCTGATATTTAGACAAAACCCCAAACAACTTCTCTGAACACTGAAAAACAACACTACTGAAAAAAATTTTATACTACATATCAATCACAGCAGACTGTATGAAATTATGGGAAAACAGTGAGAAAAATATAGATGAAGTTATCAAATGCCTTCTAGGTGTGATATAAAGAATTACTCATAAGTTTGTAAAAAACACTTAGGAAAAGCATAATCAGGTATCACAGACCAAAACAGTAGAGAAATCACTGAAATTCACTCACAACTAATTATTTTAAAGTATCCCATTCTGTCAGAGTAGCATAAGCAAATTTAATAGATTTCATCCAACAGAAAAATTTAAATCTGTATCTGCACCAATATAAGATTCAGATAAACTGTGTTACATGAAAGAACAAATCGAGTAAGTATGAGTGAATTAAGAAAAAAAAATGCCAACAAAACAGAAAAAAACCTCCAAACATCACCACTCCTAACCTAAGAAAAATTACTGTAAACTGAATCTAGTTTGAGGACTGAAGGGGGCACAGTAAACAGCCCGAACTCAGAAGGAGCAGTCCTGAAGTGTGTTGAAATACAAGCTAAATCTGAAAAGAAGCAATAGCTTCAGAAAAAGAGAATTTTAAATTTTCACAATTCTGACTGAATACCTGCAGATGGATAATCAGCTATCAATAAGCTATCAGAGGAGGCACTTTACCAGGGAAATGAACAATGCTGAACAGAAGATCCCAATAACTCTGGCTGATAAAATACTGGAAAAAACAGAGGGAAAGAACAAGACAGATTATGAGGAAAGAACAGTAAAATCCAAAACATTAAAAATATACTAGCTGAAACCAAGATTACTGCTGTGGTAGAAATTCAAACACCCCTATCTGGAAACTTCAGGAAAAAAAAATCAGAAATCCAGTACAGAAAATACAACCTTTCCTTTGGAAAGAAAACAATTGGAAAGATTTGGAAAAAGTCCTCTAGAACCTAAGATCACCTAAGCACCAGATTTAAAGTCAAAAATGCAAATGTAATTTCTGAATATCAACATTGATCAGACAACAGAAGAATGAATAGTGGTCAATGAGATAAAGAAAAGTAAGATTTCGGTCAAATGCTCACAGCTCTTTATACACATTGTATCATCATACGTTAGGAAAATCAATGGCAGGGACAACTCCTGTCTCTGGAAAAGCCATATGAAGTGTGATGCTGTGAAGGATAAAAATGAGGAGATTCTGTCTGTATCAAATACAAGAAGAAATACTGTATGAGAATACATGTTCAAATTAAGTTCCAAAAACATTTGAGTATATGGTAGCACACTTTGGGGAAGCTTTTTTAGTTCTGCAGAAATCTAATTGAAACTATCAAGGGCCCAAACTTCTGTGAAATATTATACATTCTTACAAGGATGCATAACTGGACAGTGGAGTGATGGAAATATGGAAACTGATGTGAAGAAGTGCTGCTTCTACACCACTCAGTGAAGGACAAAGAACAATAACAAAAACCCTGTAAGCAATACAAACTTGGTATAATGCAGAAAATTGGTAAGTGGCCTAGACTGATTGCTTACTATCTTGTGATCCTGTGCAACATTTCCAACAGAGTTTCCTACAAACAGAGATCTCAGGAGAAAGAGCAGGCCACCCCGGGATTCCAGGTGCCAAACAGTAACATTATTTCAAGGGCAAAAATGGCCACAGGCAGCTCAGCTCAGCAGCCGGGATAGGCCACACTACCCACAGTGTTGGAGATAAAACTATCATGCAAGGAAAGCCTTTGACCAAGAAATATTAGAGGGAGAAGCAAAGCTACAGCAAGCAACATCTCAGGCACTAGAGATGTTGTCTCTAGAGCCAACAGAAGAGCTGGAGATGCAGAGAAGCATTAGGCAGGAAGTGAGGAACTAGGAAAAGCATCTGGGAATTCAACAGAAAGACTGTGAGTCAGTCTGGGGAATCAAACACCAACTCAGCCCTAGACATCTGCATGTTCCTTGAAGTGGAAATGGTGTGGAGAAGTAAACACACCCAGAGCAGATCCTAAGGAGCAGCTCAAGAGTATCAGAGTAGATTTGATGTACTGGCAAATGAAAGCAGAGCAGGAGAGACCAGCTTCCACTCTTGTGGGCCAAAACAATCATGGCAAGCTGATGGATAGGCTCTCCACCCCTATCCATTATGCTAATTGCATCCATTTTGATAAACACTGTGTATTTCAAGTATCAGAAAGCGCATTATTTGTATTCAAGTCTGACATGCAAAATCCCAACTGCTTGAGTCAACAAAGGCAGAAAGTGTCAGTTTGTTACAACATGGCCCATACTTTGTTCATGCAGATGATCAACTGGCCAAAAGCTTTTCTAAGTCTCAAGCATAAACAGGTTTTCAAGTAATCTCTTCTCAACTCTCCGAACTGAGAGGCTGCAAGCAAGACAGAATCTTAGCTCCAAATGTGAAATACTAATTGTGTTGTTCAGCAAGGCCGCAGAAAAGCTTTTCAATTTAGAACACTGTCACAGTATTAAAAATTATATTAGATCTGACATTGATATGTCACATCACCCAGCCAAGCTCAGAACCTCTCATTTTTGCCTTTCCTGTGTGGAAATTAAATGACAACTCCTTTTGCAAAAATATCTGGGGAGAAGTAGTATTTCATCAGATCCTTTTATCACCAAAAGTCAGCACATTTCCATCTGCTCTCTTCTGCCTAAACATTTGAATCATTCTTGGCAACATGGCATGGACTTACAACTCCTACTGCATCTCTCACACAGGCACTGTCCCAGCTGAAGTGCATATACCCTACTTGCAAAATAATTCACTTCTAAAAACAGTTCTTGCTAAGAACAATTTATTTCCCTTGGGATTCAGAGATCTCACAATAACATTTTAAACAAAGTCATTTAGAATTTTATCTCTACTTCACACAACAAAAGGAGGCAGGCAAAAGGAGCACAGTACACAGGCAAAAGGAGCACAGTAGCCACCAGCTAACTGTACCACAGCCTCAGTCTCTCTTCCTGTAAGCTCCAAGTGAATACATTGCTCTGCCATCCATTACCAGCTACAATAATTCCTTACTATAATGTCTTGAAGTAGAAGAGTTTGGCAAACATTATCACAGTATAACAGAAAGCAGTTAAAAGGCATTTTTAAAACTATTTTTTGCATCTGAATGCAAGATACACTTAATAACATGACCTTTTAGTTGTTTAAAAAGTTTATGACATGTTCCAGATCTTTACATCCATAAAAGTAATACTGTCATACAGGGCACAGTGCCCAAATGATGGTAGAGATCTGGGTTCATATTCTGTCCAAATGCCTCCGCCACAGATTGTATACAACAACAGATGATGCAGGCTGCTGTGGAAATAAATATACCACATTCCTCTGAAAAAGGAATTATGTCATACAGGCCAAACGACCCGGCTGCCCAGAGAAGCAAGAAGAATATGAGGACAGAAAATACTTCTTTCCCTGTTGGTGAACAAAAGGAAGATGAAACTCCTGACCAAGGGTCACACAGAAGCAAATATGGGCATGGCATTATGTGCAAGGCATGAAACAATTTAATTACAGAGAAAGCTCATCAACCATCAAATACCTTTAAAGCAGAAAAGTACATTTTTTGGTCTTGTCCTGGAAGATTAATGCAGTGATGCAAGATAATGTGAGTTTGCAGAACAGCTATGAAAATCCAATTTAAAATCCAATTTAAAATCTTTTCTATTTTCTTCTTGTTAAAAAGGAAAATAAAATCCAAACAGCCCTTCAATTAAGGCATGCCTATGAAGAAAAGCCCCACTGATCTGACTAGTAATGACAGTGACACAATAACTTAAATGAGTCCAGACCCTAATTCAGTATAAAAATGGATCCACACTGCTTATTAGAACAGCTATATCTCTGAAGTAAACCATTGATCTAATACACCTTGTTAGCAGAGATGACTTCTATGGACTCGCTAATCAGCACTGCCCTAGCGCATTAAAAGATCATCATCATTCTCCTGACTTGTTACAATACAATATAGTGGAGAAAATGTCTCCAATGTCCAAACAAGTATTTAAATAAGAGTTTCTCTGTTCAACTGCTGCATAAACCAAGGCCAAGAGGAGAAAACCAGGTTTTTCACCCCTTCCCCCAAAGTGACTGATATTCCCTTTCCCACAAAGCGTTGAGGCACTCAGAGTAGATCCAGGAGAACAGACAACTCGAGTACTGTTCTTCTGCTCCAACATAAAGCCAACAAAAAGAACTTGCACCCACCCCCAAGGCTACATAAAATACTTGGCTTTAGACTGAGACATGCCAAAAGAGGTATGCCAGGTTCACAGATGGAGAGAAGGGCATTACACTTAGCCCTGATCAGTTTGGTGATGACAGTTTCAGAGAATCAATGCTTCTCACTGTCTAGCCACTGCTTAAGTTACATGGTGAAGCCATCTAATGTCATCTTACCCACAGTCCCATCAATTTGAAAGTCAATTCTCATTCTACAGTTCAAGACAAATGACTTCAAGAGTCAATAATGAGGGAGTATAAGTCAGCAAAAGTTAGATCACAAAAAAAAGGACAGCTGTATTTACATCCTCTCTTGCAAACATGAATTGAGATCATCCCTAGCACAGTTAAAAATCTTGTATACAATATTTCTAGTCAACTTCAAGAACATATAAGTTAGTTTCCCACAGAGCAACCAGGCCAAAATATTCATGGGTGGCTAACTTATTAGATTATATCTGAGCAAATTTCAGTATTATGTAACTAATTAAGGAGAAAAAAAAAATACAACCCACCATACCAAAAGTTCTTCTTTTTCCTATTTACTTTTGACCAGATAAACTCCACCTTTGTCACAAGATCAGTATAATCTAGGGAGCTTCTAAAGGGTCATCCGAAATGCTATAACTACTACAAATTATATATCCTGTTTACTATGTCAGCAGCTTTATTCTTTAACTCAGGATCAGCTGGATCCCTCAATACCTTGCTTTTAATCAGTCTTTCCTACCAAGAACAATCCACTGGCTTTCTCCCCCTTCCTTGTCCCTTAACTGGCAGACCACAGCTTTTAACAGAACCAGCAGAAAATTCCAGCATTTCCATGAAAAAAAAAAACCAAACCTAAGTTCCACGTATTACTGTGCCCGTCACGTTGGGAGTGGCTTGGAGACTACATCCATTCCTCCCTCCCTCCTTCCTCTCCCACCTCTTGTTGACCACTGTGTCACAAACCCTTGCCATTTTAGCACACTGTCTGGTAAGTTCCCATACCTTCCTTTAAATACCACCAACTCTAACTAATTAGCTAGTTACAGGGGTTTGATTAGTTATGGTTTTGGCAACATACTGAAAAAAGCTACAACTCTTTACCAGCCCTTTTCTGTACAAACAAACAAAACCCCTGGAAATGGACTTGTTGCTACTACCTCAATGCCACAGCAGCTGCAATTCCAGGCAAAGCACAGGCACTAGTAAGAGCTTAAAGTAAGAGCACTGACAGCAGATTTCAAAATACATGGAGAATTTCACCTTCTAAATAATGCTCATATACAGACAATACAGACTTCATTCACATACTAAAATAATGGATACAGCGCACAAATATTTAAATTCCAGAAGGCGGGGGGTAATGCAGAAACGAATAACTATTTCTCTATTCTGAACTTCTAACAAATGCTGCAGGCTTATTCTGGCCTCCACAAAAATTAAAAAAAAAAAAAAAAAAAAGACTGCACATTTATGAATCCTACTTCCCCAAACTCTCAACCTGCTTCCCCAATAACTGAGAAATGACTGGAAAATTTATGGCCATCTCTAATTCAAAGATAACAAAGTCAGAAAGGTAGAAGAATGTCTTTTCAGACCTTGAGAGGCCAGAGGGTAATCCATGAAAGGAGAGCCTGAGAAAATTGTTTCAGTAAGCAGAGCAGGGGTGAACTTTTGAGGCAAAACACGTTTTTTATGGGTTTGTCAATCATGTCCACACTTCAAAAGATTGTTAAAAAAATTGAGAAATCTACAGCCAATATGGAGTGGCTGCTGGTCATTTCCCACACAGTAATGAGATAGTATATCAACACACAACACTGACTGAAGACCTCAACAGTCTACATGAAAACACACTGCACAGCAGTGCCTTAGTTTACATTATGAATTGTTTACAAGTCCATAGAGCATTGAAGGTCTGAAGAAACACTTGATCTCACAGTAAACATGCACAGGACCTTGAATCAAACACAGATGCAATCCATATGTTTATTTTGCTTAGCCTGAAGTACTAATTATCGTGAAAGAAGAAAGCACAGGTTTCAGGAGAAATAGCTTGATTATTCTGTACCAATTCAAGAAGTACCAGTAGAAACACCATTGGGTTCTGTATCTCCAATCTCATATAAATATATATACATTGCTTAAGAAAGGGTGGAAGACCTGGATGAACGTATATGCACAGTATTACTAAGACCTAGATGAGTATGACCCAAACCTCTACTAAAGCGTCTTGCAGCTGCCAGCAGTCGGAAACAAAGCATTCGGGCAACATACTTCACAAGGACATCTAGAAAACACGGACAAGCCGAAGCAAATCTGTTCGCTTCGTAAATTTCTGAATTACAACATTGTCTTATTTTACGGAGCACGTGCTAAAGGTTCGGCAAGAAACCTCTCCCAGAACACGGGGCAAGGCGCAGCCCGACGTACGGAGCCATCGGTCACCGCTGGGCTCCCACACCGGGCTCCGGCGCGTAAATCCGGGTGGGAACCTTGGCGCATTCCGCGCGCCTGAGCTCGGGCGGGCGGCAGGATCGGGGAGCGCCGCTGCAGCCGCGCCCGGCCCCGGAGGGACCCCGCGCCCCGGGAACGGCCGAGGGCCCCGCCCGGCCCGCAGCCGCCCTTACCCGCCAGTCCCCCGCCGCCGCCATCGCCGCCGTGCCCCTTCCTCCTCTGCAGGATGAAGTAGGGGTTGGCCCGCTCCGTCACCCACAGCGCGTTCGCCAGCAGCACCTCCTCGGGGTTCACCCACATGCTCCCGGCGCGGACAAAAGCAGGCCCGGCGGGCTGAGGGCTGGCTCACGCACGCACCGCCCGCATCAGGCGCCACCATGCCCGGCCGCCGCGGCGGACGGCGCAGCCCCGCGGGCACCGGTGGGCACCGGGCGGAGGCAGCAGCCGCATGGCCCCCGCCGCCTACCCGCGCTCCACCGGGCGCGGAGGGGCGGCTGCTGCGGCCCGGGGCGGCGGCAGCTCCCGCCGCAGCGGTGACATCAACGCCGGCCCGGCCCGGCCCCTCCGCGCTGCCTCTCGCACAAAACCCGCGGGACCGGCGCGCGCCCGCGCCGTGCGCGCCGCCGATCGCTCCTCCCGCGCCGTGGGGAGCGCGCTCCGCGCCCCCGCACCTGGGCACGGGCACGCCCGCGGCGGGGCCGCGCCCGGCATCGCTCCGCAGGAACGCTGCGGACGGGAGCCGCGCACCGAGAGCCGCCCTGCCCCGCGGGACTCGGGTGCCGGCAGACCCCAGGGTGAACCCGAGCCGGCAAGGCGCGCTCGGCCCCCGTAAAACCAAACGCGTCCTGGGTGCATCCAAAGCGCCGTGGGCGGCGGGTGAGGAAGGGGATGCTGCCTGCCCCTCTGCTCTGGCGAGACCCCGCCTGAAGGGCTGCATTCACCTCTGGGGTCCCCTGCCTCCTCTGCAGACAGTCTGAGAGTTCTGGTCGCTCATCCCGGAGAAGAGAAGGCTCGTGGAGACTTTGTAGCTCCTTTCAGTACCTGAATGGGTGACAAGACAGCTGGAGAGGGACTTTTTGATAGGACAAGGAGTGATGGCTTCAAACTGCAAGAGGGTAGGTGTAGATTAGATACCAGGAAGAAATTCTTTTGTAGGAGGGTGAAGAGGCAATGGACAGTGGGGCACAGGTTGCCCAGAGAAGCTGTGGATACCTCATCCCTTAAAGCGTTCAAGGCCAGGTTGGGATGTTGCTGGTCTAGTGGGAGGTGTTCCTGCCCATGGCAGTGGGTTCAAATGAGATGATCTTTAAGGTGCTGACCGACCCAAACCATTCCAAGATTCCCCTTTTAACTGCCTGCCTTGAAAGATTTGGCCTTTTCATCATGTGGCTTAGAGAATTTTGTGAAATTGGTTGTCAAAAGGAAGAGCAGGCTCTGGTCTCAACCAGAAGGAAGCCATCCGCCAGAGGAGGTGACACTGCCCTCTTGCCACAGCCCCTTTTCTGTACCTGTTCTCTGCCATGCCCCACATTTTTTTTGAAGTTCACCTCTGCTGCTGAAGACCCCCTTGTGCCTACTGCTAAAGTTTGGGGTAATTTTTGAGGACCTGACAAGCCCTAGAACAAAGCAAAGGGAACACTAGTGTGTATAGATGACACATTTTCTACCCTTGTAGCTCTGAATGCCATTTGGTTTCCAAGTTGTCAGGAAAGGACTGTACACACTGACCTCCCTTTAGGTATAAAATTGTTACTTTCCAATCAGATACATATTTTTGTTTTATTAAAGATATTGATAAGGCTAAATTAAGCCCCAAATACAACATAAAGCCATGTTCTGGGCACAAACTGCTCATGCAGGTGCACTTTATAGTAGAGTCCAGCCTTTCATCAGCTGGTGCTGGCATGGAGCTGGTACCCAGTGTCCATCATGTGAAGGCAGAAACACGGTCCTGGGAGAAATGACGCTTGGTCTGAGGTAGCAGTCATGAGGTTGTTACTGGGTAAGTAAAGAGTTCGGGGGGGGAAGGTGACTGTCCCTGATGTACACTTAAAAATGGCCAGTTCTGGTCTCAGTTCCACTGCAGCATGGAGAATGTTCATCATCACAGAGGGCAGCTGCACCTTGAGTGGAAATGCAGAAGAGCCTCTTCACTCTTTCCCAGAGCAGTGGAAGAACAGCTCAAGTGACAAACTGACCAAAACCCCCACCTCCCTGTCCCCGTGCTGTTGGTGGGAAGGAGGGAGGGGTTGGGGAAAAAAGGTGGTTTTCCAAGGGCTGCTTTTACTTCTCATTATTCTCCTCTGACTCTGTTAGTAATAAATTCACTTTGTACCTCTAAGTTGAGCCTGTTTTGCCCTTGGAGTATTTTCTCCCTTATCTCAGCTCATGACCCCATCGTTATATTTTTTTTCTGTCCTCTGTCCAGTTGTGGCAGGGGAGGGTGAATGAGTGGCTGTCATGGGTGCCTGGCGTTTGGCCAGTGTCAAACCATGACAGGAACAAAATAAGAACTTCTGAATAAATAAGAACCCTTGAATTATAATTGGGATTTAGAAAAATCTGAAATGGAAATAAAAGAAAATTTGCCCCTGCATGTTTTATAATATTTTGTTGAAAAAAATGGACAAAGTTGGAACCTCAGTGTGGTTTTAACGCTGAATGGAGCTGTTTAAAGTTCTCTGTGCCACTACATTTAAAACTATAATGTATGCCATTTATTTTTGAAAAATAAATCAGAAGCAGATATCAGTACAAACTGAGAGTTATTTAATATTATAAACCTCCCAGGGGAGAAAATAAACATGCTTCAAGAAGGACAACCATTCTGTCTGATATCATCATACTAGTGGATATTAACATTATTTAAGCAGGAAAAAGATGAAATAAAGTAGACATTTTATAATTTATTCCCCAGAAGACCTTCTTTCAATGGATCTCTTCATTAGACACAGCCAACTAGCATTTGCTAGTGGTTCAATACAGCCATTCAGTTGACTAGGAGCAAAGTTAAAATATCAAAATTTTGAATGATAATCTTTGAGAAATGCACACCTTACTTAGGTTGGAAAAACAGGTGTATATATTCAGGAGAAACAGACTGGCTGCAAGCTTTCAGTCTGGATGAGGAATCTACCATTCCAAGGAAGGTTAAATAAAACAGTTTCATCTTCTGAGATCAATTCTCTATGATTATGACAGCTGTTCTTCAGTATGCCAATTACCACTTTTTCTCTTATTGTGTGTCCACTTTTTCTCTTATGGCAGCTTTCTTAGCCTTTTTTTTGTGTGTGTGAAGTTCTGCTGTTCTTTCACAAGAAATGGACGACCTGTTACTGGTTGGTAAAAACTGTTTCCCTATATTTAACTCCCCTGGGTGTCATATTGACCCCTTTATAAGGCCCTGTTGGTGTTCCAGGTTCTCCATGGGCAAGGCAGGTCCCTGTCCACAGCCCACACATCTTTTTGTGTGCTACCCTGCTTCCTCAGGTGTGTTGGATAAGACTCACAGTCTCCAGCTCTCCTTCATGTCTACACCATCCTGTGAACTCAGATAATTTCTGGAGTGTAGGTGTCAGAGGTGGACTTTGTATGTTAACAGAGCTTTACCAGTTTTGATTTTATTTTGACAGAGGCAAAGTCTTAGTTTGGAGACATTATGTCTGAATCTTTTTTTTTTTTTTTTTTTGACACAGCACTGCACCGGGAACACATTGAGCATTTTATCCAAAATCGTCATTCAGAAAAGCTTTCCAAAGCAGTGCTCCCTATCTTGGTTTTAACTGACACCCTTTGCTTTATGTCTGGTTTGTGCACATAAGCACTAAGTTATAGTAGAGTGACCCGAGTCCTGATGTAGCAGTGACCTTACATCATTATTTATCTTGTCAATCCCTATGTCATTCAGAGAAATTGTCATAAAGATTCTTTAGCACAGAATTGATCATGTAGAATATTAAAATTATGCAGGGACTCCTACCAGCTTTCCCACAAACTATTATCCCCTTATTGTCCAATATCTCTGTGGGTTGGTTTTACACCCAGATGTTATGACCAAGTTAATTTTATATACAATCTGTTGTTACAAATAAAATTTCTTTGGCAAAATTCAGACATGTTATACCAACCCTACTATTTCTATTGACCAAAGCTTTCACCCTGCCAAAATAGAAGCAAG
This sequence comes from Fringilla coelebs, assembly GCF_963513975.1. Classification (NCBI taxonomy): domain Eukaryota; kingdom Metazoa; phylum Chordata; class Aves; order Passeriformes; family Fringillidae; genus Fringilla; species Fringilla coelebs. Next base: position 61,814,882 of record NC_140032.1, on the reverse strand, counting down.
CTTTGTTTGACAGGACCTGCTTCCACAAGACTGTGCAAGAACAATTATATTCTCACCCTGGAAGTATTTGTTAACACCGTGGTAGATTAATTATTCTGTTATTGTAACAAAGTTCAGTGATAGACTAACCAGTCCATAGTAAGTTAAGTCTAACTAGCTAATTAATAGACCTGCTTGCTTTTACATGTGCAAACTGCATCACTCTACAGATAAATGTCTGACCTCCAACATCTGCTATATTCCAGAGGAATGAAAAGGGAAAAGGTTTAAGAATGAAAACTCCAAATAAGATAATACATTTCCTATGATAACAAAGCTGACAATGATACAGCTGAGAAGAAAAACAGCTCTTTGAATATGCCTTAGGAGACTGCATGCAGCTGAGCCAGTTACTAACATAAAGGGAAAGCCAACAAACGTTTGATGGCAGCTGATACTTTAATGCAGCACTGCCTTAAAAAAAGACACAACTACTATGTTTTAGTGTGATGCTAGGGAAAAAAAAAAAAGAAAAAAAGAGGTATATATCTTGGTAACAGCAGAATTGGCCCTTTTTCTGAAATTCAGTGATCCAAATCCATCTTGCATCTTCCTTTTGGCACCTTCTGGAGCCACCAGCAACCAGGCAGACGAGAAGTCACCAAACCAGTTCAGCCAACATCTTCCTTGGCACTGTTTCTCTAGTATGACATGAGTGAGAATGTTTGAAAACAAATACTGGCAAGGAATGAAGTTGCTTTCAAAGATTTTGATGGTTTCATTACATGCTCATGTAATTAACTGTTTTAACCAGTTGGAGATGACAGATTTCTTGAAGAACAACATAAGTAATGTTGGACAACAGAGAAATGCTGGACTTAATTTGGCTTTAAGAGTATTAATACTCACCAATTACTTACCCCAGGATCCCTTCATTAATTACTTATGCTAAGTACCTGAATTTAAATACTTTGATATGTGTCATAAGACCTAATTAACATAGCTCACTCATAAAGTAGTTGGGTTTGTTTATCCTTAAATTCAGAATAAATTTTAATGATGTTCCTTGCTTTTCTATACACCAGTTTTGTCATCTGTGTTATCCTAAACAGAGGGCACATCTGATGTGAAATAATTTAGAGAAGCAACACTCTATGAAAAATGAGGAATAAACCTACCTGCTAAAACAAGTAAAAGCCAAGATACTGGTCTGTCCACTTAAACATTTGTGTATTAGAGGATTTACAGAGCTAAGTCAATTTGCAGTTATTTATTGGGACAAATGGGGTATAGTTGAACAATCATTACCTTAAGTATTTCACAAGTTATTCTGCTGTTTGTTTATTTTCATTTTACCCAGTTTATTTTAAGTGTCTGCGATGGTCTCTACTTGCTTACAAAGTATTAGAAACACATAATGCAACTCCAGTGCAATCAGTGGAGCTAGGTTCTTATTCGATGTTTCTTTCTGTGACTAAATACTTTAAAAATTATTATGTGGCAGCTGCTATCTGAATTGACTCTTAAAAAACTTCTGTTACATGTTCATGAAGGAACTAGATGGTTGCCAAAATGCTGATAAAATATGCTTGGTTTGACATGTAAATGATGGGTAATAAACTGTTTACCACTTGCCTCCTTGTTGAAAATAATATGACAGCACCAAGAGTTAAGATACCGAAATAAGAGGAGCTGAATTCTTTTAAAAGTGCTGCCTAATTTGCAGTGGAATGCATTAAAATCCCCCATAAATAATGCCATTGTACTTGGTCTAATTTAGAAGAGGATTGCCATTGCAGTAGTTCCACACAGCCTTGCAAAAAACCCAAGCAGATGAACTGGTTTCTGCAAATTTTCTGAACAAGCCATGTAAAAGAACACTGACCTGGTTCCTCCTCTTCCCGCTCCTTCTTCACTGACCTCAGCACTCACAGTGTTTCACTCACTCCTTTCTAGCTGCAGTTGTGCAGTTGAGGATTTTTCCTCGTCTTAAACTTCTTATTCCAGAGGTGGTGCCACCGTTGCTGATGGGCTTTACTTTGGCCAGCAGCAGATCCATGTTAGAGCTGGCTAGCATTGCCTCCACCAGACATAGCAAAAGCTTCTGGCAGCTTCTCACCGAAACCACCCTGCTATATAAAACTAATACATGAGCTCTCTGAAACCTAAAAGAAGAAAGAATGCAAGTTTTTATTATTATTATTATTATTATTATTATTATTATTATTATTATTATTATTATTATTATTATTATTGGCTTTGTAGATAAAAAAACCCCCTTATATATTTCAGCATTCACCAAAAAGGCGTGGACAAAAGGAGGCTTTGAAATGCAGGTCTGTAACTTTGGTAGGAGGTTGTTCCCAGGGTGATGTCTACTGCACCCTTAGTAAATCTGCAGTTTCTTTGGAAGTTTGCAAGAGAATATTTAGGTGGAGGGAGATAAAAAATCTTTGATTATCAGAGGAAAGGGAAAGGTATGAATCAATTTTGTGAAGCAGCATGGAAGGCCCACTCTGCTTATGCTCAAAACAAACAAAAAACCTCAACTGCCCCCTCCCCCCACTGGCTTGAAGTTCAGGCCTATCCCATCTCCATTCAATGTCTGGGATTAACCTTCCTCCTTCCAATAAGGTAGCTGAGGGAAAATGAGTCAGAAAATGCCTGGTCACAGGTATATTCCTTCAAGTGAGTGCTGGCTGGCTCCTGAGTTACATTGAGTTGCAGAGGTCACTACAGGGGGACATTGCCATGACCTGGTGAATATTAAGGAGGGTGATATTAATCACAACTCACCCCTCAGCCTTTTTGTTAAATCTGATCATTCTCACCTCTGGAGTCCAAGCCACAAAATTGGGTATTTCTTCATTAGAATCCTCTTTGCTTTCTTCTAGCCCCCTGTTCTCCCTGTAAGCAGAAGAGAGTGGTAGTTTATTTTGTTATTACAGCAGTGTGTCTACCCAAAAGAATGCAGAAACCAACACCGTGGATGCAATTTCTGCACAGCTGCTGGCTGAGTACCAGCACATATCATTGTTTCAGAAAAGTACAGAAGTTGATTGCTAGAATATAAAAACGCAAAATTAGTGGCAAACTTCAGACTACAACAACAGTTTCCTCTCCACTTGGAGGACATTTCTGCTGTGGGCTCTGAGCAATTACTTCATATTTGCTTGTGATTGTGTAGGGGCTCCTACAGAAGGAGTTGCTCTGTGCTACCTATCCCGAGGGAACTATATGGGAAGAATTTGGAGAGGGAATAAGGGACCAGTAGGTATTGGTAAGAATAAGGAATTATTCCCTAAGGAATATTTACAAATGATTAATCAGTCATTTGTAACCATTTCCCTTCCGTCCCCTTACCTAGGAAAATCTACCTACAATAAATCAGATTTTGCAGCTGACTACATATATAGGCAATAGTTTTCTACAGAAAATTATATTTTGGATTTTTTCGGGTGGATATTGCAAGTGGTGTAGAGCTCAAAAAACAAGTGGAATTTTGTGAAATTTTCCTCTTTGCTTAAAAACAGCCACTGAGAGCAATCATGGAAATGTCAGAAATCTGTTGAAAAAGTCACACAGTCAACAAGTCATGCACAGCTATGACAATGGGATTACAACTTCAGTAGCAATTGAACTACAACATGGGCTATCCCAAGAGTTTTCAATACAATTAATGTTTTACTTTGCTCTTCATTTGATTTGCAATTCAAATGGACTGTTACATGCAAGATGGTCTTGATAACAGCATTTCCAGGGATTTGTGTCATTTTGTTAAATATCTTATAGGAATTCTGACATCTTTTTACACTTCAATGCTCACTTACCCTGACGTAGCAGAAAAGATATGTAAAAGTGGATCTGTTCCACAACAGAAACTTCTATTAAATGTGTAATGTTTTCAGCTGGCACAACGTTAATTTTCTTTATACCAGATAGTATGGAGCTGCATTTTCGACAACATGTCAGACATTTAAAAATAGTTTTTGCTCCAAAAACCTGCTACATTTTTTCTTAATTTAGAGTTCAATTTATCAGAGGCATGCTAGAAATCAATAGTCAGGAAGAAGTATGTCTGCATGAAGAGCTTTACTTCTAATTTTAGGCGTGGAAATTTGTGTGAGACAAGACCTTTAGAATACCATTCAAATGAAATCTGCTGCATCAGAGAGGATCATTCCTGTGTTTTATATTGCATGTTCTCAAATCTGTCCCTAAATCTTCCAGAAACCTAGTATACTTTTTAGATCTACTCCCAGGTGAACTCCCATCCTGTTTGCCCCTACACATGAAGCTATCTCTAGACCCTTATGTATGGATTTAAATTATAATTTTAAACATTACACTTGAAGGGGTGTACACACCCACAAACAAGCTTTATGGTAAGGATTTTGACCTAATGAAAATTTCAATAAATTACTTCAGTGTTACTTTTTAATTTGCATAACGTGAACTTTCGTAAATTACACATGTACATTGTATTTATCCATACGTATTTATTTATAGACAATGTATAAGAAGCATTTGCCAATACTAAAGTGTGACAGTCAGTATGCACTGAATCATTTGCCAATTTTATTTTCAAACAAAAATGTCATTATACATAGTGTAGTCACACTGCCACGGCAGAATTTCCAACAGTCCTGAATTGTAACATGTTGGAGAAACTGGCAGTTTTAGAGGTTTCTGAAAACTGAGACAAACAGGAAAGTCAAAGGTTCAGATGTAAGAAGAAAAGAAAGAGTTGAGAGATTTCTGAGCCATGTATGCTACTGTTGTGAGGCACATCTAAAGTAAATTTAAACTCTTACTTTAAGGTAAAATCCAATTAAAACATTAATATCCGTGTCTTGATTTGAAAGACAGGTGTCTGCTAAGGAAGGCAGGATCCTCCCTTGGAATAGAAAATATGACCCCCTTCCCTCCAAATTATTATGACTTTGAAATTCAGTGGCTTTCAGGAAAAGATACGGGAAGAGGAATAGCAGTTCTTCACTAGTGTGTATAACAATGCAGATGACCACAGCAGCCCGGCGGCAGAGCAGAGCGGGGCGGAGCGGGGTGGAGCGGGGTGAAGCAGGGTGGGGCAGGGCGGGGCAGGGCAGAGCCGCAGCCCAAACCCCCCCACCGGGCAGGGCAGAGCCGCAGCCCAAACCCCCCCGCGGGGCAGGGCAGGGCAGAGCCGCAGCCCAAACCCCCCCGCGGAGCAGAGCAGGGCAGGGCAGAGCCGCAGCCCAAACCCCCCCGCGGGGCAGGGCAGGGCAGAGCCGCAGCCCAAACCCCCCCGCGGGGCAGGGCAGGGCAGAGCCGCAGCCCAAACCCCCCCGCGGGGCAGGGCAGGGCAGAGCCGCAGCCCAAACCCCCCCGCGGGGCAGGGCAGGGCAGAGCCGCAGCCCAAACCCCCCCGCAGCCTCTCTCGGCCCTCGGGCACTTTCCCCTCCGCTGCAGTTCCGCTCACGGCCAGCAGGGGCGCTGGTGGCTCCCGGCCGGGCAGGGCGGGTGCGATGATTCCCCCGCGCCTGCAGGGGGCGCTGTGGCGCGGGCTCGGCCGCCTCTCCCTCACACGGCCGTGGTGGCACAAAGGGACGGGAAAGTGGGGGCTTCCTTTACACACTCGCAGACACAGCCGATCCTGGTGCTCCCTCTGGACAGCAAAGGGAGCTGTAGCAGGAACCTCAGAAGCAGCAAGCTGGAACTGCTGGGGAAAGAAAAAACCCAGAGTGATCTATCAGAAAGTCCCCAGCTGTAGCTGGAGCCAGGGGCGTCCAGGCAGGGCAGGGGGTGTGAATTACAGTGTGGCAAAAACCTGGAGCAGTGGCAAAGAAATGGTGAGAGCTGGGCAGTGGCAGCCCGACTCCCAGACATGGCCTGGAACAGCTCTCCCGTGTTTGTCACACTGGGGGCCAGGCTGTGTGGAGAGGGGCAGCCTCAGGAGGGGAATGAGGGCGTTCACAGGTGCCAGCGCAGTGTGCTGTGGCTCTGGGCCTCCCAGCAGCAGAGCACTAGAGAAAACACCTGGCAAGCCCACTCAGTGCCGAAGTGACCACGCTGGGCACAAACAAAACAAAACAAAATCCCCCAAAAATTATATGGGATAATGTACCATCCCCAAGACATATCTGTCATTTTGTTCTGCTTATAATCAGCACTGTTTTAGTCCTTCCTATCTTGTTCTGCCTCCCCAGGAAAAACAGATCCCACTGCTGTTTCTGATGATGGAGAAGTCCTGCTGATGCAACCCAGTAGTTACATGACCATAGCTACAGGGAGCTTGTCTTCATTTGGGTTTCATTGTTAATTAAGCCACAGTAAATCACACAATTTTAACCATCTCTTTGGCAGACTGTGAGCTGCTGCTCTCTCTCCATCCCACTCCTCCTGGCTGCCCACCAAGCAGCTGCTGAGAATCTGGGATCAGTCTCTGTCTCCACACAAAATGCCTACTTTTACTGGCAACAGTGGTAGCCTCTGACAGAAGGCTTTTTGGAGCTGGAGTTAGACCTAGCAGAGCTTAAATGGCTGTAAGCTGCACAGCTCCAGGTTAATTCAGTTCAGTAGCTGCCTGCTTTCCAGACATCCAAAAAGGTCCTAGTGTCTTCCCACAGTTATGCTCAGAAGCGAAACTAGGCTTTCCTTTATCTATGGCACTGGACCAAAACATATTAGTATAAAGCTCCAAGGTACCTACCCATACACATATGCAGAACTCCAAAAAAATATTCCTGATAGAGGCTCATATCCTGTCTAGATGCAAATATGCAAAGTATTTGCTATTACTTGTGGAAAGCCAGTAATCACTTGTTAGCATCAGAAGTCAGAGGAAAACCCATGCCTTGGAGCCGTTCTGTAACCTTTGCCAGGACTAAAAGAGGAAGATGAATGATTTCTTCAACCCATTCTTGGCTACTGTGAAATGAAAGTGAAAGAAAGGGATGAGAGAAAGGAAAGAAGAACACAGAAGGAAATGGTTAAGGTTGAAGGGAAAGAAGATAAAAGTATATGTAAATATAGATAGAGAAGAAGGGACAACTAATAGCAACATAGAAATATATGGAAGAAGGGATGGAGAAGAACAAAAGGGAAGAAATTAAAGCACTGAGGCAGCACATCAAATTATCACAGTGTTTTAATGTTGGCAGATTCTTTCAGTGCCTTGCTATCTGCTTTTTTGCATCACATGAGAATTCAGTCAACAAAAACGGGCTGGCAATTTGTACCAAGGTGTATGCAATCAACTCTGACAGATCATGGCAAGTGCAGGTGATGAGCAGAAGACAAGGCATGAGCACAAGAACACGTGTCTCCTTCTTTAGCTCCTCTGAGAAACTTTGTTTTGTTAGGGGTATTTTTTTCCTGGCTGTCTCCTTCAACTTCCATTGGAGGCCAGTCTCAGTACTTTGGCTGGGAATACATAGGCCCACAGCATCAAAGGAGTGCCACTGTCCTCTCTACAACTGGATTATTTTCCTTCATCTGCATCACGATGGGATGTGAGCAGGGTCAGGCTTGCTCCACCACAGCAGAATGAAGTTGTCTACTTTCATTGCACAATTTCAAGTTAAGAAAAAATTCAAAAATGCAAACCACCAAAAAACCACGGATAGCTTCAGAATAGAGATCACTTCACACAGAAAGCCTTCTTTCCATTAATCATGCTGCTTAACATCAGCCCAATTTGAGTGGCATAATCATTTGCCCATTACAGAGAAAAAGATAAGAGACATGCTATTCACTGAGGGAAAAACAAAGCAACCCACCAAAAGCAGCAAAACCAATGTGACCTGGAGAGCATAAATAATGTAGAAATTGGAGGAGTCATTCAATAATAGTGGGAAAATGTCTCAGTTTAGAAGCAGCAAGCTGGAACTGCTGGGGAAAGAAAAAACTCAGAGTGATCTATCAGAAAGTCCCCAGCTGTAGCTGGAACCAGGGGCGTCTAGGCAGGGCAGGGGGTGTGAATTAGTGTGGCAAAAACCTGGAGCAGTGGCAAAGAAATGGTGAGAGCTGGGCAGTGGCAGCCCGACTCCCAGACATGGCCTGGAACAGCTCTCCCGGTGTTTGTCACACTGGGGGCCAGGCGTTGTCATGCCAGGCCTCCCCAGGAACAACCTTTGCCAGGGACACAGGTAGGCGTCTCCTCCCTGCGTGTCCCGGACAACCCAGGCTGCCCGGTGGCAACAATACAGGGTGGGGAAAGGGGACTATGGGGAGAACAGAGGATGTTCAAACAACAAACTACAACAATATAACCAGACATCAACAAAACTGCTCTTAACATACACACAATATTCATCTCTCACTTGCGATACCGATCATCACATTACCCATTTACAGCAGGTTTTCAGGGGGAAAAATGAACAATAAAACCCCTCAGGAGATTCCAGCAGCAGTCTGGACAAACAGATGTGAACCCAGTGAATCTCTGGCATCAGTCCCCTCTTCACAGCAGATGAAGCAGGTGGGCTTTCTCTCGCCAGCTTGGTCTTTTCTAAGATGTGGGGCTGAAATGAAGCAGCCCCTCACCTTTCCTGCCGGTTTCTGATCTTGAACCAAAATCAAACTTTCCAGTTCACTTCAAAAATCCACTGAAGGACTGCTACTGCAGCCGCTCCAAGGCCAGGGAAGGGGAAAAAAATATATTCTTGCCTAAGCTAACAAAAAACCAAGCTGGCCAAGCAAAAAAAAAAAAAAAAAAAAAAAAAAAAAAAAATCCAGACTGCACTGCACACCACGCTGGATGCCTGGGCAAGTGAGGGTTTGGAAAAGCCCACTGAAGAACTCCAAGGCTCCCCCCTCCCCCAGACCCACCTAAAAGCTGCAACAATCATTTTTGGGCATAAGGCATATGATCAGGGAATAAACTAATCATCATAAAATCACCCCAAGACAGAAGGGAAAATAGCTGAGGGTTTAAGTAAAACTGAACATGGTGATGAGACACTAGAACAACAAAGAATTAAAGGAACCATTCCAGAAAGAGTTTCATATCAGAAGGTTCAAAACTACCTTTGGAAAGAAAAAACAGTTAACAAACCAAAGATGACAGAATGAAAGAAAGATGACAGCAATAATAAATCAGAAAGGGAATAAAATATTCCTGTACCTACAATTGAAAGTGGAAGAGTTTACTTAATTCATGGAGAAAAGTAATTATCTCACAGCTAGTAAGTATATCAGTGTTGCACACCATGACTGCCTTACTGAAATTATTTATTCTTGAAATCTCTATTTTGTTCTAAAAAGAAAAGACTCGGTTGTATTGAGTGAATCTTTCAAAATAATTTGTCAGGAAATGCACATTTCAAGTAGTATTATATGCTAAACTAAAATACAAAAAAGCTGCTTTGTGGGGTTTTTTTTCTGTGCAGCATCCAGAAGCAGAGTTGTTAGCAGCATATGACCACAACAGGAAACCACTTTCAGCACTTTCATTAGTTTTTCTAGGTATGACTAATTGTGAAATTGTTTTGCAACAGGTAGGGCATCAGAGGCATTACTTAATCTTTAGCTGTGCTGGGTAGTTAAGCATACTTTTGAAAATACAACACTATTCCATAAAATATCAGCTACAAATTATGCAGAGCAGTCTGTAAACATAGCAACATACAAAAAAACCCCAAACTCCTTTCTAAGTAACTTGTAGGGTATCTTAAACGGATTTGAGGGTTGAAACAAGTTTGGGTACAAAACACTGAATTTTTTTATTGACAACAGCCAGTCTTTTAACAAGCGAATATTTTTACCAGTTGGAAGCTCTGAAATGATTCTCAGTACTGTTCTAGAGGTTGTCCAGGTATAAACTTAATTAGCTTCTCTGTAGAATTAATTTATGATGTATTATTATATTGTATGTACATGCACTATCAACTATAGTTTTACTATAGTTTTGTAAACCTATTCTAATGACTATGTTTTGTCCCCTTCTAGAAGCTGTCAAATGCCAAAGAAATACCTTATGACCTGTGGGTTTTTTCTTCCCCATTCAGAAGCATTCATGGGCAGCAACTATCTCAAAAGTCCACTGGTTGTAGATCTTTACAACTTTCAACTGCCGACAAAATTTAGGTTGAAAACAATGACCATAAAATAATGTACTTTGGGGTTTTTTCCTGTAGAAGCACAGACGGCTTTCACATAAAGACCAAAGTCTCTGTCTTTGCATATTTTGTGGTGTGGGATGGAGGCTGAAGCATTCAATCTCTAACATTTTACAAGTAATTTAGGAGAAATAGCTATTTTATATCTCAGAATTCAGCTTTTCTGGCAGCCTATGCATGGAAGTGACATTTCTGTAGCCATGAAAAAAAGTTGTGGAAATGCAAGGCAGTTAATCAAAAAAGTTGAGGTGGAAAAGTTTTGAAGGTAATCTGGCACAACAACTTCAGAAAAGATTGGTTCAATTTTGCATAAAATAATCCCTAGCCCTAATATATTTCAAAATCAATATGTTTATGTTTATGTTTATGTTTATGTTTATGTTTATGTTTATGTTTATATTTATATTTATATTTATATTTATATTTATATTTATATTTATATTTATATTTATATTTATATACACACAATGGAAAAATCTCAGAAATCAATTTGTTGATATCTGAGAGAAAAGCAGTCAGAAATACTTTTCATTCTCTGCACTTATTTCATTTGTGGCTTTCTCTGAAAAGATGAATTACTCTCAAGGCAAGAACAGACACAGAGTTTTTCAGAGATTGGAAAGTCATGTGTGTCTGGATCAGACTGATTTTTTTTTCTTTCCTAAAGAAAGCAAGGAGGGAGAAGGAAGCAAACTCTTGATACAGAAAGAAATTACTGTAGAGATAAAGGCAATCTCACACTAACACAAACCCAGATATTAGAACTAGGTGATCCTTAAAGTCTGTTTCAATACAAACCATTCCACAATTCTATTATTTGGGTAAGAGAAGGCCCAGCTCTTGCTTGCATGTTTCAACAAAGCAGTCACAGGCCTTCATGCCTATCTACATTTTTATAGTGTTTTTTTCTCATTCTAATTGATTTCTGGTGTATATAAATATCTCAAAGGCGGGTGCCAAGTGGTTGGTGCCGGACTCTTTAGTGGTGCCCAGTGAGAGGACCAGAAGCAATGGCCATAAACAAAACCACAGCAAGTTCCACCTTAACTTGAGGGTGGCAGAACACTGAAACAGGATGCCCAGGGAGGTTGTGGAGAATTCCCTCTCTGGAGACCTTCCAAGCCCACCTGGACACATTCCTGTAACCTGCTGTGGGTGACCCTGCCTTGGCAGAGGGGTTGGACTACATGACATCCAGAGGTCCCCCACCAACCCTAATGTCTTAGGTTACAATGTCAGATGTAACCAAAAGTATGAATTCTATCACCATCTACATAAACTGTTGAGACAGAGGGATGGTCTTCTTTATCTTCTCCATGTGTCAGCTGTGATGACTCCCTCCAGTTGCTATCGTAGCTACAGGACCAGCATGATGCAGAATTACATCATCCCAGTGTGAAAAGCTTCACCCAAGGGGAGGAACCAAACGTTCCTTCTGGGATATAATCTGAGATTTGGAACATCACAGGCAGCACTACCCACTGGATTCCCACTGGAGAGGACAAGAGCTCAATACCCACCATTGGATCACTGCTTTGACAGAATCACATCCATTACTCCAACAGGACTGTAGGCTCCATTTAATCGGATTGCTACCACCACCCTGACCAACAGGGTGTCAGGTCATGTTCTGACACTGTCAGTTAAGGCCAGTGTTTATGTACTATTGCCTTTTTAAAAATTTTCCTGTTAAATTGTAGTTCTGACTTAGAATCTCCCACTGATTTGCTTTGAAACTAGTACACCTAAAAATTCTGTGATTCTTTGATTGTTTCTGCAAAAAAAGATTGTGTAGTTGAAAATGCCTCTTGGAATCAAATCTTCAAGTTCCAACAGTTGGCTCTAAGCTTTAGACTCCAACCTCTGATTATGCCTGCAAAAGTATCTAACACCCTCTGTTCAAATCTGTAAGTGTCCTCTGTCCCCAGAAATATAAAGGAAACTTCTGACACCTTCAGATATCAAACACAACCTGGGGTGAGAACAACACTGAAGGGATCTCTGAATCAAAGCCACCCTCAGTAATCATCTGTACATGGAGGACCATCAACAAAGTAAATTCCATTTAAACTTAGAGTGTGTCTTGCTTGGATCAAAATGAAGAAATAATGCCTTTCTAATGCAGAAGGACCTCTAGAGAGCATTTCTCTGCAGACCATCATCGGGATATTGAGAGGGCGCTGTAGTCAGCCCATGACATTTAACATATACAAAAAACAGGAGACCCAGTCACAGGTGGATAGTGTGCAAAAGAGTTACACGCCTGCTTCCGCCACATTTCCTGTTAAAAACCAACCAAATAAAACCCCAACCTAGACAATTTGTAGAGAGGCCTTTGCCTTCTGATCATCTTGATAATAAAGTGCCACTATTAGTTCCAGAAAGCAGAAAGAAACTGCGCTAAGGAAACATTGTTCTGAGCTGGTGAGGTTTTCATAGGCTGGCTGCCAGCTCTAGGTCAATCTCTCAGCATTTCCTGCTTGCTTTTAGCAGGAGAGTATCAAAGTAATTAGAGAAGGAGGAGAAAAAAGGCAGGAAAAATAAATCGGTGGAATCTGGTAATCTGTTCAAAGAATGAAACTCCAGTGTAATGGATAACATGTAATCATCCCAAAATAACTCTTCAGACACATTTAAGACCAAATTCAACTTCTTCAAGCTTAGGTCTGAAAGTGAATTATATTGATCTGGATTAAGTGAGTACTTTTTTCCTCTCAGAATAAGATTATGCTCCAAGGAATCCTTCAGTTACAAATATAGTAGTATAAACTCACACCTCCCACGACCTAAGTTGGTCTTCCTGTGTAGACCTGTGTTTTGATGAAGGACAAAATTAAAAATTATTGCTATTAAAACTACTTTCAAATAGTACTTTAGCAGCTGCATCTTAGCTCATGAACATGGGAGCAGGAATAATTTCAAGGTTTGGGGATTTTCCTTTGATTACCAGTCAGTAGGCCTCAGACCAGAGTGAAGACAGTGACACCATGGGAAGAAGCTGTGGTGGGGTATTTCAGATGTGTCTCTGGACTACCATGATCTGTATTTGAAATGTTGTATTTTGTGTCCACATGTGCCAATATGGACAATCTCCCTTTCTACTAATGGCCTTTGTAACCAGGAGTGCCCACATTTTTGTTTCCAGGTGCTTACCGACATGTTCACATGGAAGGTAGTCAGAATAGTATAAAATATCTGTAGGATATTTTCATGGGGGAGATTTTCATTCGTGCCTCACTCTACTCTATTGTCTGTGGCCCTGAAATATTTATACCAGAAAGCTGCACTGCTTGCTTAACAAATTACATCTTTCAAACTTATTTATGAGGGATGACAGATGGGGCTACTGTGCAGGGGAACACTGATGGATGGTGGGAGCATATTACAACACCACCTCGGCGTGAAAAATGACTCTTGGATTATTGAGAAGGAAGAGGCCTCTCCTAGCACAGATAAACTGCTGCACTCCCCATTATCTGCTGTACCTCCATTGTCCTCATTGCAAGAGGAAGGACTGACAAATCAGGGAAACATTATTGCTAATTTGCATTTAACCAGCTTATAAAAATGCATGTACTAAAGCTCAGAGATTGTGAAAAAATACTTATTTACATATCACTTGGCAGAAATATTTTCTTTCTCATAACATATATTTCAGTGGTAAGCAGCATCAGAGAAAAATTGAAACACATAGTCCCTTTGAATGTTTAAACCTCTTTTTAACAATTACATTAGTTCAAACAACAGCCAGGTCACTTCCATGGGCTTTGCTGTGCTGCTTCATCCACAGCCTTGCCCTTGATCCTTTGAATCTGGATTTCAGAGTGCATTAAGCAGTCTACCCACCATCACCTGTGCATCCTCTTTGTGAAGCACATCGCTGTTCTCTCACCTCTCTTCAATCTCCAGTAGCACCTGGGCCTGGATAGAAGCTGCGGAAAGGGGGGCCACTCCACTTAGCATGAAAATACAGCTTTCTATGGCACTGTGAACCAGGGATACCCAGAGCCAGGGCCAATCAAGCTGTGTCCTCTTCTGTCACTGAAGCACATAAAGCTTTTTTCTCTGCAAAGTGAGGGAGGTGCATTTGGAGAGGAATTGTCCTTCCTCTGCAAAAAATGGAAACCTTTACCTGGCAAAAGAGGGATCCAAGAGAGCGTGTTGCACATCCTGACTATTCTGCATGCTGTCTTAGGTTAAAAATGCAAGATATGGCTGGAGTGTGTATTCTATGACCACCTATTAAAACCAGGTGGGGCAGTTTTCTTTACCTCTTCCACAACCCATCCTCCCTCCGGGAAATATCTTCTGTTAATGGGTCATTGAGTGTCACTGCATGGCTGATAAAATGACATCATCCATTGTGAGATGTTCTGCCCAGGGGGAGGAGCCAAGCATTCCTACCTGGATATAATCTGAGATTTGGAACACCACAGGCAGCCTTTTCCCACTGCATTCCAGAGGAAGACCAGGCCCATCTACACCACCACTGGACCTTCAGAGGAAAACTGCACCCTTCTACAGGATCATTTGTTCCAACAGAACCACAGCTGTCACTGCAGGAGGGCTGCAGCCACCATTCAATGGGACTGTTACCAGCACCCTGACCCACAGGGTGTCAGGTCATATTCTGACTCTGTCAGTGTTATTTTGTATTACTGTATTTTTATTTTTATTTTTCCTAATAAAGAACTGTTATTCCTACTCCTACATCTTTGCCTGAGAGTGCCTTAATTTCAAAATTATAATAATTTGGAGGGAGGGAGTTTACATTCTCCATTTCGAGAGAGGTCCTGCCTTCCTTGGCAGACACCTGTCTCTTCAAACCAAGACACATGCCCAGCAGCTGAGTATTAGCCTTGGAGGCAGTGCTCACTCATCCGTGAGGCTCAGCAAGCTGACAAGAAGTAGCTCCTCCATGCGTCAGTGACCTTAAATTTCAAACAAGTGAGGCAGTGAGCTCAGGAGGAAAACAAGAACCTGTGTGGGGGCAGAGAACCTGTTCCTACAGAGACACCAGCCATCAGTCAGGACACCTCTGCAGTGCCAACTGTGTGTCAATGTGACCCCTTTTCTGATGGGTGCCCCCCAGCCCTCCCACCCACTGACTCGGGCAATAACCATGGGTCAGTCTTTAAATGGATGATCACAGGGAATGATGCCAGGGATGTCACAGCATCCCTATGACCATCTGGATGCAGAGGCACATCCATGCCATGGAGGTATCAGGACCACTGACAGGGGGACCCCAGCGCTGGTTTTTTTATGTGATTTTACCTTCATGTGCCCACAAGAGCTGTGATGCGCAGGGAGAAAGTGATTACTTTTGAGGTGGAAAAGCTATTTGGAGGATGTACCTGCAGAGAGCATCCTGCTGTGCTGCATCAAGCATGATGAGGTCTGTCAAAGAGTCACATTTCCTTCCTCTTTTAAAGGAGAGCACCTCAGAAATATCAGGCTAAAAGCTTTTCCCCTCCCTTCCTTGTCATTAATGGCGACTTTGATTAGCTACTAGCCCTAAAAAACATCTTTTCACGTAGCTTAACATACACACTGCCTGAGAAGATGTATAGAAAAGACTATTTACTTGAATGGATGACTTAAGGACTATGTGCAGGGGCAGTGTGCTCATCCATAATTCTCTTGTTTTGGTCCTGACTCCCAGTATTCTGGGCACTGGCAGGGAGCTCACAAGGGGATGTGAAGGGACTGCCAAAGCTGCAGCAAAGCAATGCTCCCTGCCTGGCACACAAAGCAGACCAATTTACTGGACAGGGTGTTGGCATGCCTGCCCTTGTCCTTGATGTTTCTAACAGCTTGGACACATCTGAGTATGCCTTTTCTTCTCCCCTTGCCCATAGGGGTAGCAGCCTTTGTCTGAGTCCCATGTAAGAAATCAGAAACAAGGAGCAAAGACTTTTCCAGAATTAGTTAATGGGAACAGGTGACTCTGCCAGCAAAGCATTTTCTGGCAGTAGCTCTCAGGCACCAATCTGCTCACTGTCAATTCATTCCCTTGTTTCTCCAGATGAGGTATTTCAGATCTGCCTCTACCGCCCTTGGACCACAAACCATTTGGTGTGCCTGGCCCAAGGGACATGTGGCCACCACAAGCTGCTGCTGCAGTGGTTCAACTTGCTCTGGCACCACATCGGCTTTTAGAGATATAAGATTCATTTTATTTATTTTCCAAGGTTCTTGATGGTGCTGTTGCCAGATGCTCTTTCAGCCTCAGCACCTGCAGCAGACAGAGGTTTCTGGCACTGGGGTGTTCTCCCCTGCCTTCATCAGCACTTCTGTCCCAGCTCCCCTGCCTAACACCAGCTCAGAGATCAGCTGCTCGTCCATTGCATTGGAAAACTGCACAACTGGTGCTGCAGGGAGATTGTAACTGCATCAGTCCTGGTAAAGCAGATCTGTCCCTTTGGACAAGTGAAACTCCTCCTGGCAAGGGGCTTTTCACACTCCTGTGCCTATCCCGAGACCATTCCTACTTCCACACAGACCAGAGTCACAATACCACATTGCCCTCAAGGACAAAAGATTTGTCCAGATACAACTGTCCAGTTTTAATTTCTGTCCAGACTAATTTCTCATTCTTCTTCTAGAAGGGACACACTGCATTTCCAGCCAGACAGTCCCTCCAGCCCTTTGCTAATTATATACTTTCCTGGGGAGGATAAAGAAATCTGTTTCAGCATTACCTCTAACAGTTTGGGGATTTTTTAAACTCGCTACCCATAAAACTCATTATATATTTATTTTTAAAAAGCCCAGCTTCATAGTTAAGATCAGGAGCATATCTGGACATACCTAGAATTGTGAAACCTCCTCGTTAATCAGCCAATGACTTTGGCTGGGCTGACATTTTCCTGGCTATTTTTAGAGTATGACTCAGATGCTGCGCTACGGAGCCAGCAGAAATCCCTGTGGGCTGATACCAGAGCCTCATTCAAAGCTGTGCTGAAGCATCACTTGAGAGGGAAAGGGACTCAAATGGGCAAAGAATTTTGTTCGCCTGCCTTTGGGCTTTCTTTAGAAAAGCAAGTAAACATGGAAAACAAGATATTATGGCAACATAAGGGGATATTAGGAACTGAAAGGGAAATTGTCTTACCTGGCTCTGATAGGATTATTTCCAACACATTTTTGGGCTGGTGGATAAAAACACTGAGCCTTTTGAGTGCCTGCTCCTAGATGTGCAGCTGAAAACCCAGAAGACACATTTTAAGGCTTTTTTCCACAGCCAGTCCAATGAGTATTTAACTGAAGCCTGTTTCCCTGCCTGTGTGAAAGTCTGTAGCACAAGTCTCAGCTCCCAACTGGCCTCCTGACCATTTGCCACTGTGAAGAGAAGACCCACAGATCTGATTAATGACTGTTTGGTAAGATCCAAGGGTACAGATGGATATTGGGGTTGGGGGAAGAAAATGGGGATGCAGGAAGAAAGGCATCAGTCTTTTGTGGTCTGTCTTGTTCTCATTAGTAACTGTAATGCGAAATAGAGGGCTGATGGACTGACCCTGGGGGCTTGTTTTTAAATCCCTGTGGGGCCTCCAAGACCTGCCTGTTGAAGCAGCCTATCACTAGAGAAGAAGCTATTCCTGTGAGCCAGGTTTCTTTTATGAAGGATGATGTAACCTGAGTCCTCATCAATCAGCTTTAATGCAAGTTAAAGTAGTCACATCTTCCCATGAAAAATTCCCTGGTTCCTCCAGTCAGTGGATTTTATTTTAAATTTTTTTTTTTTATTTCTAATAGCAGAAAATATATTTGGCCTGAAGTGCAATGGACACTTTGCTGCATCCTGAAAAAAATAATCTAAATTGTTACATGTTAATTCAAACAGGTAGCAAGGCATCTCAGTGGTCAGCCTGGATGTGGGTACTTTGGGAGCTCTGTGAGGGTGTTGAGGCCAGGAGCCCACCCCCCAACTTTTGAAGAACCTGACCCTCTCTTTACCCTGAAAAAGAAACAAATAAAAGCTATTTAGCAGAATCTTCAAAGTAGGCTGTTCCAATGCACACAGCAATGATGCTTAGGGAAAGGTCAAGCTGTGTCCTATCCTTCAGCTCTCACATGGATTCTGTGTCACCTGGGGTTGCTGGGCTACTGATTACAGACATGTATTAACCAGGGCTTGGAATTACAAAAAAAGCTTCCCACTACAGCTCTGTAACAAATCATAATTAAAATTAATCATTTACTTATTGTCATGGTGCTACTGATCCCACCACACCTTCCCTGCTCCCTTGTGCTATCCAAGTCTTGGCACCTTAGTCCCTGGCTTGCTTTGGGATGCCAGGCTGTTTATCCCCTAGCAGAAGCAGGGTTTTCTTTCATTTCTTTCCCTCTTAGTTAGATATGTTCATATTTTATTTCATGTGTGAGCTCCCTACTGGCACTGGGGTGGGAGGGATCTGGCTGAGCCCATGGTAGGGGCAGGTGGTTTCCAGACTCAGCAGCACTACATGGATTTCTGTCAGCCAAGGACCTGGCGCTCAGCCTGTCCAGGGAAACCTTACCAGCGGCTCCAGAGTGAGACAGACGACACTCACAGCACATATAACTGGGTATTGCAGTAATATATAGGAATGGCAGAAGCCCCTGGACCCCATCAGCCAGCAAGTCAGAAGCAGAAAGCTTTAAGCCCTAAGGAGTTTTTGTCATGGTTTGTTTCCATCCTATAATTATTTTAATTCTAGTTAGTACCACTACAAACATTACTTGTGGCGCCATCATCTTAAGCAGTAGAAAATCCCACAGATCAATAGGATATTGCATTATGTTATTTCCTTCCATTGCTTTTAGGTCTCACATCTTCCATGCCTTTATCTCAGGCAGAAGTAAATAACCACATGACTGTTTTCTGCAATGGCATTTTACACATCCCTTAAGCTTTCTCTACAAAACAAACACCCATTTTCATATCCATCTTTAATGGGGGTAGAAAGTGCTTAGTACCCTACAGCATTTATGACTCTCTAGGTGCTTCTTATAGGAGATATTGGATATTGGACTGACTAGAAGTGCTCAAAGCAGACACAGAACAGTAGCTAACATGGAGCCCAGTGTGATTTCCATCTCCATCCCAGGAGCCAGCTCTGAAGGCAGCCATGGCTCCTCTGCCCAAGGCAGCTCCCCAAGATGAATTGCAAAAAAATCTTCAGCCAAAAAGCCCCACCATACTTCAAATTAATCCATATACATCCTAGAGAACCATCTTTTTCTCCACCTTTTTTTTTTTGGTAATAATCAAATACCAGGCCAGAGTTGCCTGAGCACAGCCAGCACAGAAGGTTGTTGCTGCAGAAAATAGCTCCTCCTGTGTGATCAGAATGTGAACAGCTGAGAACTTGCATTAAAAGCAGAGAAGAAAAAATGCTCTGCAAAATACAGCAAAGCAGCAAGGCTGCCTTTGACCAGAAATGTGCTGCCAGCTCATGGCCAGGGTACATCACAGAGACACTGCCCTTACCCTTCACGGACTAATTAAAATGCTTTCAAGAGACTGCTCCCTGCAAAAGAAAAAGGGACTGGAAAAGGCACTGGGAGGCTCATACAGTACCTGACATTCCCTGTTGGTTTGGTTTAGATGATGCTTATATTTATCTGCTTTCTCAGATGTGTGCATCAGCAGCAGTAGGCCTGACTGGTGGAGAGGGACAATTTTCTCTTGTGCCAGGACAGCAAAAGGAAGATGAACTTTTCCACGTGGCCTCAGGATCTGCATGGAGGAGTTGGCACTTCTCTTCCAGCTTCAGTAGTTGCATCAGCAGCACCAACTCAGCCCAGTGGCACCACTCCTCTGCAGCACAAGGAACAAGCTGGGCAACTTCCTGAGATTGCAAGCACTGGCACAATAAAGCCACAGCCATTCATGTACATTTTCTAAGCTCCTTTCCCAGTTTTCTTTTCACACCCGTTCTGTGAACACATGCGCCCAGAATCACCCTGGAGTTCCTTGCATACACAAAGGCAGGCATTTGTTGAGATGAGCACATGAGATGTGCTACTGCAGGCTGAGCCATCCTTGCCTGGCCTTCCTGCACTTTCCCCTCTCCAAGCCACTGCTCCTGACATGTAACTCAGCAGCCTCTTCTCCCTCCCCAGTCAGTTCTCCTGCAACAACCTCATCTCACTGCCACATGCACATCCTGCCCCTTCTTTCCTCCTCCTTGCTTCTGCTTTGCAAGCTGAACTGCATTGTGTCAGGTATCATACAGTATTAGGTTCTTCTAAATTCCTGCATCACTGCAGCTATTTTAAGGGGCAGCTCTTTAAAGCACATCTTGTTTGCAGATGTTTTCGTGTGATGATTTGCCACATGACAAGCCAAAGTCAGGTAAACACAAGGAAACACAGCAGTAATGGAGAAAAGGCAGGGAAGGGGGGAAAATACTCCTGAGCATCAAGGCTTCTGCAGAAGTGAGCAATAAAGGAAATATAAGCATTACCCAAGGAACAGATGACCTGATTGCAACCTCTCTGAATGGGAATCAGGAATAATTCCTGTGGGTTTGGAACAGCAAACTGGGACTGACCAAGAGGCTGGAGGCTGAAAACTCCTAGAAAGGATAGAAATTTAGAGGACACCATCTATCATCATGTCCTACATATGTGGGAAACAAAGGTCCCCAGCAGGCCTGCAGGCAGCTCACAGATCTTGAAATAACCTGTGCTGGGGGGTCTGTCCTGCTGCCCCAGCCTGAGCTGCTGGTCTTCTTTGGCTACCAGCATCCCTCCAGTAACAAAGTCCCAAACAGCACCTCCCACACAGCTCTGCTCAGCTTGTGCTCTCTCAGCTTATAGCTGTAGTCCAGGACAATCAATTCACAGTTCCAATGGTTTTCATTAAAAAGCCCCAAAAAAGCCCACTCAAACGCCTCTTCCTTAGCACACCCACCCACCATGGTCAACACCGAATCCTCCCTTCAGCCAGTTTACCCCTGAAATCTTCATTAAAAAAAGAAGTATTTTAACATGTTGATTTCAAAAGGTTTTCCTTTTTTTTTTTTTTGTTTTTAAGAGGTCAGCAGTGTCACCTCATTCTGAACAGTAAAAATGGAAGCATGGGCTCTGTTTGAGCTTTAAACACTAATACAAGCTCTCCATCAGGTCCTGCAGCTCACTTCCTGCAGCTTCTGTACCCCCTGTTCAGTGTCAAAGGGCCCTAGTCCTCTTAAAAGGAGTAAAAAATGTAGTGAGAAAGGAGAAACAGCAAAATTTACAGTAAAGTATTAAAAGTCAAGATTAAAAAAAGAGAGAAAGGAAAAGCTTTTGGCTCTCTGGCTATCAGCAAGCACTGCAAACAAAAAGGCAGAAGCAATCTCTGTTTCCATCCATGTTTGAAGAAAAACAAGACAGATAATGTTTCCTAACACCAGCAAGAATAGTCATATCTGGGAAAGTTCCCGGCATTACAACCAAGGGCAAACCAAAATGAGCTGACAATTCTTCTGCTAGAAAGTCAAAATCATATTTATGCTTTGCATGTAGTTTGTATTTAATGTGTCACTTGTGTGGAGTCAGACTTCACATCCCTGAGAGGGTCCAATACATTTCTGAATTGCTCTGATGAATATCTCCAGTGCCTTGTTCCTTTGCTGGTGAGGTTTCATCTCAAGGGACGTGATCTCACTGCTGCACACAATCGTCATTTTTAACAGAGAAGAGAGAGAAGTTCTTATGGTCAGAATGAAGCTGCTTTGCCACTGATGGAGCTTGGTGGCCAACAAAAGACATGTACAGCACTCAGAAAATAACCATCACCCCCAGCCATTCCTGTTTCCATGCCCTTGGTTGGTACAGTGGACACTGTCAGCAATTTGCCCAAACTAAGCCCATACTAAGCAGGACCCAGCTCAGAGTAATGCTCCCCCCTCACCTTCACGAGGAGCCAAACTCAAGAGAATCCCCCACCCCAAGTTATTTTGTGTAAAAGAAATATGGCCTTTTATTAAATAATAAGGGATGCAAAACAAAGCCCAGGAAAGTGAAGGGTCCTGTGTAGCAATGCACAGGTGCACTCAGGGAGCATTTCAGACCATGAGCTGGTGGCAGGGTTTAGCCCCACCTATCAATTAAGTATCACACAACTCTTTGCTCACTCCCAGTGGGTGGGGGAACAGAATCAGGAAGAAAAGTAAAAAAAAAAGTAAGACCCCCTTCCCCCAAACCCTTGTGGGTTGGGATAAGAACAGTTTAATGACTGAAACTAACTAAAATAATAATGAAAATACACTAAAAAAATAAGAAAAGCAGCTGATGCATGATACAATTGCTCATGACTCACTGACCAACACTCATCCAATTCCCAAAGACTGGTTGGCCCATTCCTGGGTTGCTCCTCACAGTTTATATCCTGGGATGATTTTCCTTAGTAAGGAACATCCTTTTGACCAGTTTGGCTCCACTATCCTGGCCAAACTCCCTCCAAACTTTCTATGTACCTCCTGACTGGCAGAGCATGGGATACTGCAAAGTCTTTTATTTAGGGTAAGCACAATTGAGCAACAGCCCTCATATCAATGTGTTACCAATGTTACTCTCATATTAGACCCAGAACACAGCATTGACCAGGTACTTAGGATAAAATTGAGTTTTTCCCAGCTGAAACAAGGACAGCTGGGCAGACTACTCCAGTAAGGGACAACCAGCTTCAGGGAAGAAATACATTTTTCCTATCAGTCAAAGCACAGGCACCTTAACACCCTGAAGAACAGGGCCCCAGCATTGCTCTGAGTCCTTTTCTTCTATCAAAAAGAAGGTGAACAAAGCTGAAGCACAGCAAGCAAGAGGTAAACAAGCAAGCAGTACTGCCCTTTCAGAGGCTCAGTGGGTCCATACCACCAGCCCCCAGAGGTACTGCAAATGGCAGGACCTTCCAGCCTGTAGAGCATCTCCCTGCCACACACCCGGCTCAAGCAGGAACGGCCCCAGCCGGTCATTGCCGACACGCATCTGGGCAATTTGGGCGGTGCTTGTAGTGAAGACTTTGCTAAAGCAAAGAGAGAAGTGTTTTTTGTTTGCTTGTTTTGTTTGTTTTTGGTTTTGTTTGGTTTTTTTTTCCCCTCAACACTAACGATCCTTTTAAAAGCAGCTGAAAGTCAATTGGGTCGATTTTCCATAGGAAAATCCCCTTCTCTATTGTCCTTTAGGACAATTAATTTTAAGCCACCACCCTCATCAAAGCAGCACTGTAGCCAACACACCTCTGTGCGGTTCTCCTCACCTGCTCTTTGGTATTTTCTGACTCTCACACTCAAGCCAGGCTGAAACTGAAACTCTCAATCTCCTGCTTGCCTGGGTGTGAATAACCTCCCCGGCTCCCAGGCAGCGCGGCTGGCAGGAGGGAGCCGGTGCCGGGAGCCTCTCTGCTGGTGAATGAGTGCACCCCAGGGCTGGGGGATGAAGTGTTTCACACGCTGAAGCTGTACCACCGGCCTCTCCTGTACCTCGGGAACATCAACCAGCCTGGAGAGGAGGGGTGACGGCTGAGCTGATGAATGGCACTGAATTGGATCTGGTGGAATTGTGGCCAGTAAATCTGTCCGTGTACAGACAGAGGCCTCTCATGGTTGGGCTGACACAGGATGTGGGATCCAGCACGCTACAGCAGACATCGTGCTCTATTTGGTGTTTTACCTGCCTCCAAATTCCCCTCCCATCTGAGTGCAATTCCCAATGCAGGGTGACTCTGGCAATTCATGTCTGGACCTGTTCCTGCACAGTCTGATCCATAGCCCAAGCCATGCAAAAATAACCTGCTTTTAAGTGGTTTAAGTGCATGCATAAACAGAAGTTTAACCAATTTACTTTAACAACATCTTTTAGTCAAAGTGTAGATGAAATGTGCCATTTCCTTCCCCCATGGGATCAGGCTGTGGTGGGGGCTGCAGTGCTGCTCTCCAGTCCCACTTTTGTCCCCTTCCTGCTGCAGCCACTGTCACCAGGTATCCTGGCTGAGTTTTGCTTCATTTTCCCTGGCTGTGACCCAGGGCAGCTGTTTCTGCTCCCCTCCAACAAATCTGCTGGCTGCTGGGCAGGACATAGCTCTCCTGGGCTTCCCTTCAAATACATCCCGGGTTACCCGGGGAATCTCACCGAGCGGCTGACAGGGCTAAATTGCATCTCTTTAATTAAGTGACCTGCAGCCCATTCCGTAGGTGCTGTGCTGCTCCACAATACGCAGCTACTCACGCCAGACCTGGAGGGGATGGTTTGATGGCTTCCCGAGCTTCCCCTCCGGTACGGTGGACATGGAAGGAGTTCCCTGGGCTGCGGGCAAGGGAGAGCAGAGAAACCCTGCACAGTGGGACCTTTCCCTTGTTTAACACGGTCCATGCTCGCTGTTCTGGCTCCATGAAAAAAGCCAGGCGCGGGCAGGGCGCCCGAGGCCGGGCGATGGATTGGCGAGGCTGGAGAGCCCCCTGCTGGAGAGACACGGCGCGGGGTGCGGGATGCGGGATGCAGCATGTGGGATGGATGTGTCCCCACCGAGCGACAAACACCGCTTACCGCTCATTTTTGGAACCGCTTTCTTAATCCTGGAGGCTGCGCCCTCGCCTCCCTTCCATCTCCTCCAGCCGTTATTCCTGTGCCTCCAGGAGCTGAGGCTTGGCACCCCCGGGCACCTCTGGAGGAGCCCCGGGATATCCAGGTGGGGGGCGCTGCTGGTGCTCAGGGCTGGGGCATGCAAGGAGGATCCCAAAGCCATGGGAGTGGAGAGTGTTTCTGGTGTGATGTTGGGCAATACCTTGGCTGTGTTACTGCCATGGCCTCTGTCTCCATCCTCCTTTCCTGACGTTGTGCTCTGCTTGGGACTCCATGCCATGCAGTTAAGAAAAGGGCAGTGAGCTCTGCAGAAAGGCAGCAAGGACATAGAATCATGGAGCTATGGAATTAAGGCTGGAAAACATCTCTAAGATCATTAAGTCCAACCATTAATCAGCACTGCAAAGCCCACTGCTGAACAGTGTGCCACATCTACATCCTTTTGAATCCTTCCAGGGGTGATAACTCCACTGCTTCCCTGGGCAGCCTATTCCAGTGTCTGACCACCCCTTCAGAAAGAAATTTCTCCTAACATCCAATCGAAATCCCTGCTGCAACTGGAGGTCATTTCCTCTGTCACTCATTGCCTGGGAGAAAAAACCAAATTCCACCAGGCTACACCCTCCTCTCAGGGAGTTGTAGTGTGTGATAAGGTCTTCCCTGGGCCTTTTTTTATCCAGGATAAAATCCCCCAGCTGCTTCTCATAGGACTTGTGTTCCAGACCCTTCCCCAGCTTTGTTACCCTTCTCTGGTCACACTCCAGCACTTCTATGTCTTTCCTGGAGTGAGGAGCCCAAAAATGAACGCATGCTAAGGCATGGAACAGCATCCCACAAAGTAAGACTCTGAGCTCAGCCCCTGCAGCCAGGCAGCACTTATATCTGTTTTAGCAGTTGAACTTGATGATCTTAGAGGTGTTTTTGAACCTGAAGAATTCTATGATTCCATAATACAGTAGACCTTTTTAAAACCAGGTGCAGCATGAAGAGAGGGGACTTGTCCTGGTGTTACTCCTTCATAAGTGTCTGCTCCCAGCCTTGGTTGAGTCAAAGTGGGCTGCTGGTTGGAGCCAGCATGGCTGCCCCAAGCAGCGACAGAGGAACAACTTCAGCTGAGCTCTGGGTTCCAAGAGATGAAAGCTGGGGCTCTGCCAACACATTGAAGGCATTACCACTCCCAGATGGCTGCTCTGTCCCTCTTCCAGGACGGACATGCTTCAAAGCTGGAGCAGGAGGAGGGACATCTGCCTGGGTTTCAGTCACCAGGAGTTGCTGCTGGCCTCCTTGTGCAAGCCTGCCTTTGCTCTCAGGTGAGAGGATGGACTGTAAACCCAAGCTGTGGATGCAGATGTCCAGGAGGATGTCCAGAGGGGCCATGCAGCAGCCTGCAGCAGGGAGTGGCCCAGGCATGTGAGGGTGTTGACACTTTGCCCACTTCCACTGCTGCCAGGACTTGCCAGCAACTTGTTTGCACAGAGATTGAAGCTGAGGAATGAGCGTTTTGCAAAATTATAGCCTCACCTATTACGCACTGATTTCTTATAGCTGGTTCCAGATTGCAAGGCAAGATGTATTCTATTGCCATCTGTATGTTGTCTTTTGTCAAGTGGGCAATTCTCCTTATCTCTCTCTCTGAGTGATCACAGTCACTCCTCCCTCGGCAGGGGACATCTGCTGATAAGGGGCTATTGAATGTCACCACATGGCTGATAAGAACTATAACATCCCATTGTGAGATGCTCCGCCCAGAGGGAGGAGGCAAGCATTCCTACCCAGATATGATCCAGAGATTCTGACACACCAGCATGGCTCTTCTCCACTGGACTCCCCAGAGGAACAGCAGCTGCCTCTTCTTCCACTGGATCTTTGGAGGGAGAATACACCCCTTTTCTACAGGACCCCCTGCTCCAACAGAACCACGCCTGACACTCCAGGAGGACTGCAGCCCCTTTTCCAACTGGACTGCTACCAACACCCTGACCACAGGGTGTCAGGTTGAGTTCTGACTCTGACAGTGTTGTTCCAGTGTACTGCATTCTTTATTTTATCCCTTTATTTTTCTTCCCTATTAAAGAACTGTTATTTCCTGCTCAGATATAAATTAAGGGGCATGAGAGTCCCTTAATTTAAAATTCATAGCAATTCGGAGGGGGGAGGGGGTTTACATTCTCCATTTCAGGGGAAACTCCTGCCTTCCTTAGCAGACTCTTGTCTTTCCAAACCAAGACATAGCTGAATTCTGATAAAGGCACTGGCTCATTAGATTAATTTTGGTCCATGAAGTCCTGTTCCCTCAGGGATGCCCCCAAACGTGATCTCCCTGTGTTAGAGAATTGTCTTCTCAGTGTTTTTTTCCAGAATGGCTTTCTGAGACCCAGCACAGGTGAATGCATCTCCTTTATGGGCACCCTAAAAGTGCGTTTTCTTTCTTAGCATGGTTTGGATATCATGGGACCCTGCATTGTACATACTGCTGTGCAGTGCAAACCTGGATAATTTCCCTTTGAATCTCACATCCTCTCCATTGACTGTGATGCACCTGAGTGTCACCTCTTTGAATCAGAGCAGAGAATACAATTATTCCTTCTGGAGAAAACCCACAAAGCAACAGCGCACAGAGCAGCACAGCTTTATTTCCATATTTTGATCAGAAATTCATTCCATATAGAGCAGGGAGTGATGTAACACGAGCCCCAGGTAGGTGCTTACATCCAGGCATGAATTGCCTAACGCCCATTCGTATTTTACAGCCCCGGTGGCGTTGCCAGCAGCTCCGCATATGGCACGGTGCCAGCTGCCGCCAGCTGTGCAGTGCGCGCAGCTCACACAACATCTGCGCACAGCTGCCTGCTGGGAAAACGCGGCGCCGCTCCCCCCGGGCCAGCCAGGGAATGCAGACAGGGAGCAAAGCAGCTGGCTGGCAGGGAGATGTGCGGGGAAGAGCGAGACAGGATTTCTTGGCTAGCAAGACATAAATCCTCTTTCCAAAGGCAACCCAGGGTTTGTTTCGGTGTGGAGGGCTTCTGCCCTTGGAGCAGGGCTGGTGGGGTGGGAGCTTCAGGCTGTGCTGCTGGCAGGAGTTGAGAGGAGAAAAGTAATTCCCATCGTTGCTGATAAAGCCACGTTAAATCGCACGCGGTTTTCCTGCTCGGAGCCAGCTGCTGCCCCTCTGTCGTGGACAGGGCAAAGATGAACGAACGGGGGTGGGCGCACAGGAGCACGGAGGCAGCAGGGTGTGGGGAGCTGAGAGTGAGCTGGCCCACAGCTGCTGCCTTCCCGGCTCCTGGGGGGAACACAATCCAGGGCTCCAGCCGGTCTGGCATGTTGTCACCTCGAAAGCGGCGCTGTGGCTGGAAAAGAGAGCTGTGTGTATGTGCTGGCAGAGAGCAAAAAAAGTGCGCCAGGATGGGGGCGAGCTGGGACCCCCTGCCATAGCTTGAGCCAGGTGTTGGCTCCTTCACGGATTTCTCTCTGCCTTCTTTTGCATCTGCTGGAAAACTTTTCTGTAAGTCTCTTTGATTACATTTAGGCAGGATTTTTACTGTGCCTCAAACCACTAGGAAGCAGCATAGCTAGGCTGGATGACACAACAATCCGTGGGCTCTCCTCCTCCCCCTGCTCCCAGGGATGCATAGTGATGTCTGATAAGGCAAGGGAAGAGCAGCTGGGTGACCCCTCACAACAGTGGGGCAGCTCCCACTGAAGCATGGCACCTTTTAAAGCAGTCATCTTTTAAAGCTGTTTTAACATATTGTGCCGTGTCTGGGCTGAGGCTGCAGCTCTCCCTTGAGGTAGCAGAGCATTTACCTCTCACACAGCTGCTGCTTTCTGTTTAGAAGCAGCTGAAGGGCAGAGGGGACCAGAGCAGTAACAAGCTGGAGACCAGGCTGTCACTTGGGTCCCTTCCCACTGGTTCCTTCTGCCTCCTATGAATGCCAAAGTGTGCAGTGGCTGAGTTCAGGTAGAAGCAACCCACAAGGTTCACACATCAGGAAATTCCAGGTTTACACAGGCTGTTAGAAAGTACATACAACACAATAATCAGATTTGTTTTATTAAAAAACCTGCAATAAAATTCCTTGGAATTCACCATTTCAACTTTGAGAGTTGCAATATTTTACTAGTACGTAATAACACAGTCTCACATATTTACATTATAATCCTCTATATAACAAAAATAGCCATGTTGGACTACTGATTAATGCTTCCAAGTATTAGCCTCAACATTTCGGTATTTCCCCCAGCTGAGTCACTGTCTATGCTCTTTAGCATTTACAGTATTTAACAAAGCAAAAAGGACACAAAATAATAAAAAGTATGTGTCTCATGATTTCAGGCAAATCCCTTTAAGATGGTAGTTCTCTGACTCCCACATTTTTCAAGAGAGATAAAGTGCATTGGAGAGGAAGATGTATACGTTATAAAATGTCAGCAAAGAGTTAAAAGTTCATTTGCAAGACTGTACAGAAGGGAAAAAAGGCAAAAAAAAATCTTCACAAACTGCTACTGCACAGCTTTGGCAGCATGTCACAGGTAGCAGGGAAAGGGAGGGAATGAAAAAGCCAACTACAAGAAAAAGGATGGCTCATGCAAATGCCACAGTGTGGCTTTGCCATGACCTTTTGGTAGGTACTTCTCAAACCAAAGCTGCAGCACAGCCAGAGCCACAATGCAGGAGTGTGATAACCCTGCATCCCCCCAGCTTGCTGAGGCTGGGGGCTCTGCCAGGCAGGGACAGAGACCTGAAGCCTCTTGGTAAATCTGCTCCTGCTGTCCAGAGCAGGACTGATTACTTTGGAGAATTTCACTGGGACAGACCATTGTCTCTGAACTTAATGAAGTTATTTTTTAAAGCTGTGCACTGATCCATGTGGTATTTATTTCATCTGGGATGTTAACTCCCTTTATAACACTGGCATTTGCTGGTATGGCTCTGCTGCATGTGAGAAGAGACATGGCTGGAAAAAGCTTTGTAGCCATCGCTGAAAACCAGGATACTGCTGCTTTGTTCAGGAACTGCATATAAGTGGGATGCCACCTTTTTTTTTTTTTTTTTGGTTTGCTTATAAACTACTCTAGATAGAAATAATTCTCTTCTGGAAATGGATGGAATGTATATTTCGACAAGTACAAAACCATTTTAAGTGTTCACTAAATACAAGGAACATCTTGGTATAAAAATAACAGACCCTCCCACCCATGTCCCCTCTTTACATATCTAATTATAAAATGGTACAGTCATTTCAGGTTCCTAACATGAAACAAGTATTGTGGATGGCATTACATACATATACAAAACATTTAGATATTTGACATCTGAAATAACTGTATACATTCAGAGCAAACAAGCATCTTGATCTGGCTATTGTGTTAAATGCTACTCAGGACCAAGAATCAAGACAAACACAAGAAAGGGAAAACACTATTACTCCTTATTTTTTTTCTCTCATTTCTTTTTCCATTCACTACAGAAAGAAGTAACTTCCACCAATTCACAATTAAAATGTTGGAGGGAGAAAAGATTAATTTCAGATGGAAAAATCATCCGTTGGCTTTTCATTCAAAATCCACATCTTTCATTTCTTTATTTCTCCCTTTAAAATACAGCTCCTGCTTAGAAGGGTGTTTCCTTGAAAAAGAAATGGGCAGATAAAGGGGCCGAGTGGGTGTCCAGCCCAGCAGGGTAAGTGGCACGGCAGAGGGGCAGCCCTCACCCTTGCCCTCACTCTCTGTCCCCACCCGCAGCTGCCATCTGCTTCACAAACAAATCCTCCCTGAACATCCATCTGGCATTCCTCATTCTCTGAAACTATCCATTAGTTCAGGTAACAGCTTGGTAAAAGGAAAGCAGTGCTTACTTTGGATCAATTTCCCCTACTGGAAAAGCCTCTGAAAGCAACACCTCCAGCCTCATTTCCCTCAGCCCTAAACTACTCCCCACTGTGTTTCCTGCTCACGCTAACCAAGCCAACTCACGGCTGTCATGCTGCCTGCCCCGAACACACTCTCATGTTTTTGCATCTACAAGACAAATGAGGCCACATGGGCTCAGTGTTCATCACCAAAGTTCCAGTCCCAGGGTCAGCACAGCCACGAAGAAGCTTGGCTGTCCCCAGCTTACTGGAACCCATGGCCTGTTTTTCACCAAGCCCTGGAGCTGAATTTGGGCAAGCTCTCTTCCCCTCTCCAACCTGCTCCAGGAGATACTGGCAGCACAGAACACAGGAGAGGGAGCAGCACTGTGCAAGTCTGATCCCCTGATCTCCTTCTCCTGCAACAAAGGCTCAGCCTTGGACAAACACATGTGAGACGGGCTGGGAAGGAACAGGCTGGATTTCTCTGCCATTTTAGTCCTGTGGAATGGATGCAGCCCAACACCAATGCCCCTCTTCCAATGACTTCCTTGGGATTTGATCCAGAGGTCATTAGTGAAATCCAAGGGACCACTTACCGTATGTGATTTCAATAATTTCTTTTTCCACATTGCCTCTATAAAGCCTTTTTTTTTTTTTTTGTGCCACAATCTCCCTCAAATAAAAGGCCTAAAAATGACAACTGCTTCTGATTTCACAACAGTACAGTCTCCATACTCCCATCAATGCACTTTTAAAGCATACATGTCAATTTAATTCTATAGAGGGCTTAAAGAATGAACTGCAGTGCTATGATAGTCCTGATTCTGGTTTTGGGGCTCTGAAGCAGTCAGAAAATAAAAAACCTCAAACCCTCAGTAAGTGCCAGATCTGTATCCTCACCAGAACAGGTGAGCTGTGGGGAGGGGATGCAGACCTGATGCCTTGCACATCTGCATGCACACATCAGGTTGTTTGTGAGTGCAAAATTCTGCATATGCCTATGCATCCTACCTGTTGAACAGACCTTTGGGAAGGCAGCTCAGTGAAACCCAAGAAAATCCAAGTATACTCTGAGTGCAGTTTCTGTCTCACCAGGTTCTGCCCTGCAACCCAGTCTGAGGGATAATGAGCCTCACGAAGGCAAATGTTTCTCCCACCTACCACTTGCTCATGGAAAAGAAAAGTGCTTCAGATGACAAGACAGGAATTGCTGGGAGAAACACAGGCCCAATTAATGACAAGAGTGCCTTTTCCTGGGAGCCACACAATCCCCTGTGCAGGAGATGCCCCCCACTCAGTCATGGCGCAGAATTGCATCCATGAACATTTCCTTGTCAGAGGGCTCTGGAGGATTTTGTTCTTTCCTGGCTGCATGCTGAAGGCTGCTCTCTCTTCTGAACAGCCAGTACTGCCTCCCCAGCAGCTGAGCCCCACCTACTTAATGGCCAGGCTCAGCAGGACCAAGGTGTGCATGGGCACACAGATGTAGGGAATTAAGGCTTTCATACATGTTACAAACACACATCAGGGGGTCTTAATGTTTAGGAAGCACCTCAAATTCCCAAGGCAGTTCACAGGTTAAATATGCAAAGGATATTGTCAGTCAGGTCAAGCTTCAGGAAAACATTTCTTTTTGACACAGGGGCTTATGTATGCTCATAGAAGACCTGTTGAAAATAATGCAATTTTAGTGCAAGTCCAAAATGAATTGTGTTTTTTTTAAGAAGGACGGAATACAATATTTACAATATTTAGTTAAGTGCTTTCCTAAATTCAGGCTTCAGTGATATGTAACCCAGCTTTGCCTTTATCATCACTTAACAGTGCTCAGAGCTGCAGAACACCTGAGGACAGGGATGGAACAACATCTTCCCTGAGTGAAGCTGCAGGTAGAACTGGGAAAACAAAAGCAGAGACTCCTGACCCAGATTTGCTAGGATGCCTCTTCTAAAAGGCATATCACTAATTGGTGATATGTCAAAACCACTCACCCAGCCTGGCACCCTGCCTCTACTAGTGGCCACCTGCGGGCCCAAGGGACCAGATCTATCGTGGGATATTTAGGAAAAGTGTGTGCACAGCGCAGAACCTCTACAAAGTTCCTCATTAACTCTCAGAAATACATGCAGAGTCTGAATTACCAAATCTGTGATGCCTTTTTGAGCACAGCTCCCTTTAATGATTTTCCTGGGCAAAGGACCCAGCTCAGTATCAGCTGGGAGTTTCCCCTCCTGCCTTGCTTTTCCACAGACTTTGCTTGTTCTGCTGTGCTGTGGGTGGTTCTGCTATGGCACCAGCTAATTGGTCAATCTATCCACTGAGATCAACTTAATTCAGTTCATGAAATAAAATGAAGACTTTGTGACAGCTCCTCTGAAACCCAAGCATTTTGGCCAGGAGTTCTCTGCCTGTGTGCTGAGCTACAGCATGCATCTGTGAAAGGATCACTGACAACTTGGACATGGTTTGTGATGTTCCTGTGACATGTAGCACCCAGGCTCCAGAGCTGCAGAAGAAATTGTACCAGTGTGTGGCCTTTCTATAAGGAGCCCTGACTGTATATAACCAGCCTCACTCCTTCCCCTGCAGTCGTTTGAAATTCATTTCATTCCTGGGTCAAAATTTGATGTAAGCACCACTTAAATTTGATTTCAGCATTATTTACAGGGCTTAAGTGGAGCTGATGCAGTACCTTGTGCACTCTTGTGTGTAGGGATCAATTTCAACATTGATGTGTCAGGCCTTTCCTATAGGAGCAAGGAATAGAGAAGACATAAAAGAATAAGGAAACAAGATTACAGAACCACAAATATTGTCAAGACTAACCTAACCTAACCTCTGGAACAGTCTGTAACTTTCTTTTTTAACCAAGATTTCCAGCTGCCTCTATCTCTTTAATTGAAAAAAAGATTTTAATTCCAATGGCTTCTAAAGACCTAACAGCACATTTATGGGTCATTTTCATAGAATCACAGATGGCTTGGGATGGAAAGGACCTTAAAGATCATCTAATTCCAAACCCTGTGCCATGGCCAGGGACATCTTTCCCTAGACTAAGTTGCTCAGAGCTCCATCCAACCTGGCCTTGAACACTTCCAGGGATGGGGCATCCACAGCTTCTCTGGGCAACCCTTTCCAGTGCCTCACCACCCTCACAGTAATAATTTACTTCTAATATCTAACCTAAATCCGCCCTCTTTCAGTTTAAAACCTTTACCTCAAGATTACCCTGCAGTTTGGGGACTAAGAACATAAAACAAAATTACACTAAATGTTTAATAAGTTCTAAATGGACAGAAGAGCATGGAGAATATTTTTTCCTTCTTTCTGTACTGAAAAAGCAAGTCAGCCAAAATTTTAGGGATAAACACATTTGTTCCTGAATAAAATCTGACAAACATAAATTTTGGCTAGAAGCCGGTTTTCACATTTCACAAGTAAATCCACAAGGAGATTGAATGCAGTGAGCCCCAACAGTTGCATTTTGAGATGCTGCCATGACACTGCCAAGTCAAAATGTTTGACCTCTGCATGAAATTTCAATGTAAGATGAATTGTTGATTCTGGGGACTGACTCAGGAGGCAGTAATGTGATTCAAATCATCTGACTCTCAACAGAAACTATGTATTCTTGTGTAACAGTAAGCTTCTTCACAATTTTGACTGAAAAACCAAATCACACATTGAACAATTAACGTTGAGCTCTTACCTGGGAAGCAGAGCTCAGGATGAAATAAATTATGATGTCAGGTCATTATTATTTAGGTGTTTTGATTTATATTAGTTCTTTTATTTTCAAATTCCCTCCCCAGTATATTTTGGTGCATGTATCTGTATACAAATTGCAAATATTCTGTTATGCTTCTGAAAACATTGATGGGGACTCTGGAGGGCAACAAACCACCTGAACTCTTGTTAGATAACAAGCAGACAAAAACTGCTGTCAAAATGTAAGTAATGAAACACACTAAGTGAAAAGGCCCAAAGCAAACAAGGAATTAAACATTTCAAACGGCTGCCTCTTGTTCCCTTAGCAATTTCTGACACTGACAGCAGCATCTCCAGACCCTCTGTAAGAATACTGTCACCTGCTTAATGCAGGACTGTTAATAAGCAGCCTCTGGAAGCCTCTCAGATGCTCCTTTAGCCCACTGATCTGGTTTTGGTCTGTAAAACTAAGAAGTGATGTTATGCTAGATCTTTTTTTCCAGCTACTGAATTGTCACTTTGAGGAAGGACACGAATGTTCTGACACCTGTGAACAGCATAAAATACAGGACAGGACTACATGGATGGAGTGATGCTTCAAGCTCTTCTTTCTCTCCTTCACACTCTACAATACTTGTCTAGAACAGAACTTTAAGTAAGAGACAAACTAATGCCATTTTAACCCAAATTCCTGCTAATTCAGAACTCTCTTACAAATAAAAGCCTTCAGAATATACCATTTCCAAGCCTGCCACTTCATGAAGGCAGGTGTTACATAATGCAGGGTGCTGGTGCATGATCCTTCTGAAGCCAGCCGCATGTAATTCATGCAGAAACAACAAGGCAATAAATCCTGGTCAGATCATGAAGTGACCAATGAATGGGAATTCAGGTTTCTGGACCGAACTCTTGAAAAAGCTGGAGTCAGTCAATAAAAACAGAGTGTCCATCCATAACAAACTATAAACAAACAAACAAACAAAATAAACATATGCCTTTTCAAAAAACACAACAAAAATTTTGATTGAACAAGTGTAGAAAACACTCAAGCTGTCATTTCAGCTGCATGTTAACGAGCCCCTGGAGAGCTTCCATGACTGCTCTCAAGCACGTGGGTAAGCTGGAAGTGTCCATCTCCCATGTGGACCAAATGAAGGTGTGTGGATGGTGAAACCGCATCCAGGCAGACACAACAGTTGCTATTGCTTTTCACGACCGTCTCAGCATGGAGTGTGCAGGAGTGACAGCGCTCTGGAGGCAAATGCACAACTGGTCCAAATCCTAGAAAGCTGACTGGGTCCCTACCTGTGACCCTCCCCTGCAGTTTAGTGCTGGAGCTCTGTTTTTCAAGATTTCACCTCTTCGCAGTCTTGATCAGTGGAAAGCTCCACATCGGAGAGTCCGACCTCCATTGCCATAATCAATGAAATATCTGAATCACTGCTGACTGCTGGCTCCTGTTCATCTGTGAGGGCAGAAAACACAGGAAAAGGTCATGTCCTTCTGTTAATTAATGTATTACTAATTTTTAGTTCAGCAGGTGGAATCCAGAGGTCTCTCTGCCACTGAGATTGTGATTAGATTACAAACTTTGCTCTTATTCAGTATCTGTCTAAAACATTTCCAAAATATCCCAAAATTCAAGACATTGATAGTGAAAAGCATGATGAAAAGAAGCCTGAATGGGTCACATTTTCTTCTCTTAATCCTCTCAGGGCTTTTCATCCAGGTCCTTCATGAACTTCCTCCCACCATGTGAGAATTCCCCTCCCTGTCCCCTTTCTCTCAACCTGGCATCACCCTACTCTCCCCATAAAGATAGCAAGCTAATGACAAAGCCACAGGCACCTGGTAGAGCAACTGAGTCATCAGGAAAACATTCCCAACAGGAAAAAATCTGCCCAAACCCTCATTAAGTGATAGGATCTCAGAGGACATTTTTAAGAGGGTACTACTCTAATGTAGGAACATTGGCATCGGACAAGGACAAAGCAAATCCAGGACTTTGGACCAGGCTACCTGCTTTCTCAAGTGGCTTCTCTCATCCTTTTCCAGTCTCTTTAAATTCACTCTTTCCTCTGATTTGAAGATACCTTGCAGGTTCTTGATCCAGGCCAAAGGGATCTACCTTAATGCACCATCAGCCCAAATACTCTAAGAGTTGTATTGTTGACCTCTGCCAAACTGCAAATCACATAGTTGGAAGAGCAACTTGTTTTTGTTTTGATTCCACAGCACTTACCATGTGTATATTTAGCAGCAAATAAAGCCAACAGATTTTAGAAGACTAAAAGCTAATTTTCTTCCAAGAACAATCAGGAGAAGCAAAGCACACTAGGGAGATTTTCAAAGGCACAAAACCCTCATAGGCGGCTTAGTCCCTGAGAGAAAAATTTGATGGTTCATATTTTCAAGCAGTTTAATTACAAAGATGGTATTTATACTATAACAATACAATGTATTTAAACCACTGGCAGTTTTTCCTTTACATATTTTATTTTTCAGACAATAGAAGCAGAGCCTGATTGATGCTAAAAAGTCTAGAAGTTGAACATCTAAGAATGAATAAGTAAGAAACACGACAGAGGAGCTAGGAAAATAATAACTCCTCACAGTTTAATTATTCACTTGGAGCTAAGTGAGCACAGTTAATCACCTCTCAAGAGCAGCATGATTTTTAAAAATTTTAAATTTTAAAACATCCACATGTGTTTACTTGTGCTGGGATTAGACCTCATGTTCTGCAGAGAAAGCTTGAATGGGGTCTGCATTATTCAAACTGAAAGAGTCAGTGTTTTCCTTTGCAGCTCTTCCCAGTTTTCACCCTGGATTGCTTTTACTTTCTTGATTGCAAAATAAATAATTAACGCACCCAACATCTTCACATCTCTATCTTTTTTTTGCCCTTTCAATATGACATTAGTAAACATTTCAAGGCATTGCTTGTGACTATAAATGTTTCCACCAGAGGTGGAGGAAGTATTTACAAGCTGAATGATACATCCTGCAGATTTCGTAGTCTTAAATGATGTTGAACCTTCAGGTGAGCTGCTAGATCGTAGAGTACATCAGAGCATTTCATACACCTCCAACAACGAAAGCATCATCTCTAGTGGTAACAGCTCCCTGAGTCTATGTGGTTTCAGACCACTGGGTTATTTATCATTCCTCTATAATTAATAGGATTCTCAAAAACAGTGAAAATTATGCTTAAGAGCAAGTTTATGTTTGCAAGACAGAGCTCCTGAGGTTTAGCCATGTTGAACAGCCACTTGGAGCACTCTTGGGAGACAAGGTGCTTTCCACCTCAACTAGCTGTGCAGAATAAAAGGACTGGCTGAACAGTGACAGCCAGATGCTTGCTGAAGAGGCAGGCAGAGCTGCCAATACCAAATGTCAGAGCATCCAACGAGAAGTGTTTAATAATACTGAAATGTTATTTCAAGAATTGTTGCTTCTTCCAGGGTTGCACAGCAGAAAAAAATCTCAAGTTCAAGAGTTCAAGACAGGCAGATAGAACAGGACCAGATTTGTGGTTCACATACCTCATATCTGATGGAGGTACAGCAGCACACACTCTCCAAACCACCAAACTCATGTTTTACTTTACAAATCCTATACAATTATTCAAATTCTTGGATCTTAGTCTTTGCACAGTGTGGGCATTTGTAGTCTTGGCTGGAACTGAAGTGCAGGTTGGCAGGAACAAGGAATGATCCTAAAAATGCCAATGCCTATGCCCTGGCATTGATTTTCCAGCACTGTGATGGTGCCTAGAAACAGAAGCACTCCACCTTCCTTGTTTGCTCCCAGTGTGGCAGTTCAAAATCCTAAAGCAAAATCCTAAAGTTCAAAATCCTAAAATCCAGCTTTGGCAGACTGGGGAGAACAACTGGGATATTACCATTCTTGCACCTTCCCTTTCAGGGAAGCACTGCCGTTTCTTTGGGAGCTGCAGGCAACATGGGGAAATGAATGCATCCCTCAGCATTACCTGCTGG
Organism: Fringilla coelebs; assembly: GCF_963513975.1. Lineage (NCBI taxonomy): Eukaryota > Metazoa > Chordata > Aves > Passeriformes > Fringillidae > Fringilla > Fringilla coelebs. Next base: position 61,776,683 of record NC_140032.1, on the reverse strand, counting down.
CTCCTGTAAACAGGAGTCCTGCTACTGACCCCAGCACACACAGGATGAAACTCTGGGAGGCTGCAGAAGTTCCAGCAGACACGGATCAGCTGTAGGTAACCGGCTGCAAGCTCTACAAACTGCCTCACCGTGGCTCCCCCACACAACACAGGCTTGCCAGACTGCGCTGGTTTGTTTTGTTGGGTTTTCTTTGGCTGGCTGCTCAGTAACACAAGCCAGCACAGTTACTGTTATTTGTTAAAGGTAAGCAAACCTCAATTACATGGCAAGTGCCAGGAGCTTAGCCTGCGTTTTGCATCCCTGCCTTTCAGATCCTATTTACAATGACAAAGCTTATACAATCACACAGCTTCTCCAGGAGATGCCTGGCTCACTGTTAACAACCTTTATGGCCCTTTTGCAAGTTTTTTGTAATTTGCTTTTTTTCTTAAAGCCCTGAAGTCAGATGAGGATCTCAACTTTCAGTGACGATCTCAGTTTTCACTTAAAAATAAATGAAGCTTAAAAGGCAAAAAGGAAACAAAGTGTTTTAAAAATTAAATCTCTATTTTCTAGACAGATTTTATGCTGGAATATCTGACTTGTGATTTTAGATACTTGAAATTGGCAACCCTGCCTAACCACACGCACTATAATACTTCCACTGTGCTTTACAGCATTCTTGCCACGGGCAGAAAGCCTTTAGCTTAATGAAGCAAAAGGCACATCTCAAACTGCTTTCCAGCCAGAGTGTTAGTGCCTACAGCAGGGAACTGTAGACCTCCCTGCCACATTCCTCTCATGTCAGGGAAACATAATACACCACAGCATGCTGCCTGTCCAGACAGACTTTTTCCACTCACTTGTATTTCCTGACACACATTTGTTTGAGAGGTGATATCAACCAAACTCCTTCTCCAGCCAATATTATTTTAAATCAATTCCAGTAGCATGGGAAGAATATCACCACGTAGATTTGGAAGTGGCCTACACAAAGGTGGTACAGCTCTTGCTTCTTGAAAAGTGCATCAAGTGATGCTTACATTTGAATATTAGTGCAATCAAACAAGGATGAAATAGCTAAATACTCTGGTGTGTTGAAAAGAAAAAGATTGCACACTAGTAATAGTTATCTACTGCTGCTGCTATTCATAACCATTGGTGTAAGTCTGTAGCTGTTGTACACTAATAAATATTCCAAAAGAAAGAGGTCAGGCAATGGGTTTCTGAGAATTTGATACTGCTTGCAAGAGGCTTGGGAGGGAGCTAACCATTGAACAGTGAGTGAAAAGTGCATTTACAAACCCATTCCTCTGCTAAGCACACGTGCATGGGCACCAGCTGAGATAGAGTGGCAATGACCCACTCGAGGGTGAGAAACAAGCTGATGAAACTCTGGTGTTCTTTGCACGCATGGAGGCCTCACTCCTGCTCACCACTGTGCTCCTCTTGAGGAGGCCACATCCCACACTGTCCTTTGATGTCCCTAGAACACAGACAGTGCCATGGGCTCTCCTAAAATTGTTCCAGCTTGCCTCAGAAGCTGAGTTTTCCCCCAGGCTCACTGAGCTGTAAAAGCCCATAACTGGGCTCAAATGTCAATAAGCAATTTGCATCCAGCAAATCAGCAGAAAAATGAGACCACACTAAAATGTTAACAACAAAAGCTTCTTGGCATTAAATATATATAAGGTTTGTCTAAGATGGCACTTTTTTCCTTCTCCAGACCTTGGGGTAGCTCTCTGCTATTACATCCATTTGAGAGTAAGCAGAGAAGTACTACTACTCATTTCACATCCTCACTGTAGGGAAATATACCTTATTTCAGAACTCTTCAGTTTATGAAGACAGATTTAAACAAAACCATGAAATCCTTGGTGTTAGTTATGCTCCCAGATCTAGACAAGTATCTAAAATGCATGGAATACCACAAACCTTATTCCAGTCTAGGGCTTACTTCTTCTAAGAAAACATTCAGATGTGTCTAGAAGGATTTTGCTTCATAAGAAACCAGAAATGTGGCCATCTCCTAGAGCTTTGAGGACCTGATCAGAAAATATATCGAGTACTAGAGGCATAGACAGGGGATCTTTATCAAAACACATTCTGCTCAGCTTGGAGCCACAGAAGAATGCCAATGCCAGCAGTGCTGTTCAGATTTTGTTTCCAGTATAAGAACAACCAGGATACAATTAATCACATTTGATTTATGAGAGAGACATATCTAGAGTCCTCTATTTTTCTTTGTCTAAGAAAGCACTTTACCATTACAGAGTTTATTGTTACCTCCTACTGTGGCCTTGCCAGTTCATCACTTGGCTGTTTCCAGTCTAAGAGGAAGAGCATCTTATGAAATTATTACCTCAAATGGCAACTCATTTCACAAAAATACCAAACAAATTTATCACTAAGATCCCTTTTAAAATTACCACTGATTGTTAAAATTATTCTCAAGTTAATAATCTCACAGTTCTCCTTGGATCATTTTATAGGTCTCAAATTCCTTCCGCATCATCTTGAGAATTGTAACACTTTAGAATGGGCCATAATTGCACTAACATAACATAAAATAAAATACATGTAAAAAAATGCCTATACAATCTCTAATGAAAAAGAAACAGTGGGGATACATTTGAGGAGAAAGAGTTATAAAACCCCTTGCTACTAATGCAGTCCTTCTGTACACAGAGGCTAATAAAATGGATGAAGAAGTTTGGCTTGCTACGATTGAGAGCAGAGCACTGGGGAAATATTTTATTGCTGTTCCCTAGAATCTGAGAAGCAAGGGGAACAAGTACTTGTGTGGTAACTGCTTTTGGAAGGAAAGGTTAGAGTCGCTTTTGTAAATAACAAGCCAGAGCTCTGTGAATGTACCAACGGAACAGAGCTTCTTCCAGGAGGCAAAGCTGATGATGTCTGAAACATTTTGCAAGGAATACCCAGACAGCAGCACACAGGGAAAGAACCACATGCCATGACCTGGCAAGATTAATTCAAGAGGACACTTCAAAAATATGTTTACCTGCACCAAACCCCTAAGTGATTGAGAGATGTGATAGATGGGTCTGGATATGATGTAAAACACTGGAGGCTCTCCCAAAGCAAGCTTGTTTTTTTTTTTTCCTTACTACTGAATAAAAGGGCAACAAAATTTCTTCCCTTAATCTTTTTCTAGGGTATGTGGTTTGAAAGAATATACAGCATCTCTTAATGAAAAACAGCCAAACACATGGTTCCTTGTCTTTAAACATCCTGCAGTATGAAGGGCTACCATCATCATCACCTGGAAATCCCACCCCAGTATCTCAAGCCAAGCATCAAAATTGAAAATTTATTAGTAATATAGCTAATTTTCTGAAACCTAAATTTGGAGCATGTTGTACTTAAGCAATAAACTTTAACACCAGTTACCTGAGAAGACATTCTGGGCTTTGGCAAGACCAATAAACTCATTTTCAGAGAGAGTGCAAAGAAGTATCAGCACCCAAATGCTTTCTCCAAAAGAAAGCAAAAAAAGTTGTCCAAATAAGGGAAAATAACCCAGGGAGCAGACAGCAAACACATTTGCAAAAGACTGAGCAAAAAAAGGAGTGGAACACATACCAGATGTTATTGCATAGAAGTAATTTGGCCCAACTGGCTAGAAAAGTAAAACTTCTTTTTTCCCATTGTGTATACATGTATATCTATCTTTAATGAGCATATACTAAATTGTTGGGATTTTACCCAGGAATCAGAACACTCAGCCTTTGAAATTCACTGCACATATAAACATTATTTTTGTAGTCAATGCTTTGGAAATCAGTCTCCTCTCTGTGAGAGACTAGTTGACATTTTGGGAACTTTTGATCAGCTGCCAAACCTCTCTGTGATACAGCAAACATGCCTCTGCCAGGTATGACACAAGAAAATAGAATATTTTTGCTTTCAGTTTAATTTTCTCTTTGTTCTTACTCTTGACGGGTCATGCTCATCGTGTTCCTGAGACCAGCAGGGAAACTTCTTCTGTGGCCTACATACTGCAACATCATTTTCTTTTTACATGACTAGACTTTCCTTTTTCCCACTGGAAACTCAGTCAAAATTTGGTCACAAAGATTACCAGAACAGTCAATGGAGTCATCATACTGTCTCTTGCATTTTATGCTCTTGGACCAGCTCATCCCCACATTCAAGGTCCTTCACAGTTTATCTCCACATCTGGTCTTCACAGAATCATGGAGAGGCTTGGGTTGGGAGAAGCCTTAAAGATCATCTAGTTCCAACTCCGTGCCATAGACAGGGATGCCACCTATTAGATTTTATTCACTACAAAGCATTCTATTCCATCTTTGAGCACATACCTCAGTGCCACACTCTTGTCTTATTTCACTGACAGACAAGAAGCACTCTACTTCCTTTACAACAGGGCATCCAGCCTCTTGAACCTTTGCAAATCTGCTTTTCTTTTCTCCTTCCAGGCCTTCCGACGGTCAAGAAGGAGAGAGGGACAGTGGGAGGCCACTGCACACCCTCCTTTACTCTTCACTACTGGCCATCCTCAGCCCAAAGGCTGTACCAGGTGCACCTCTGGTCAGGACACCATGTTCTTCCGATGCCAAGGGAAGTTCCATAAGTAAATGTGCAGACATTTCACTCAAAGTACCAGCTGGTACAAACTGCTATTATTTACGACATGCAAAATTATTCACGTCCTTGATTGAAAATCAGAAAATGACGCCTCCCATAAAAAGGGAAAAGATTAAAAAAACACTGAAGCACGGGGCTGCAAGTGTGTGACAGTTGTGATTTTCAAGTACCTTAGCTGCCTTTGGTAATATGTTACTGCATTCAACACCTGCAAGCTGTCCCTGCAGTAACCAGGCTGTTATACATCTAAAACATCAGGTGTGGCATGGGGACTATTTACTTGGTTTTCTTAGCTGCTGAATGACCAGCACTCCTTGGTGTTACTGCAAAAAAATGAACATGAAGGGATAAAGTCACAGAAAAAACACACTTTGTCATGTTAATGACGTGTAAGGGATCTTGCAAGGATTATCCCAGTGGCCAAGGTGAAACGTGGAGAAACAAATACCTTTTAAGCAGTGAGCAAACACCTTTACTCACGCTGCCAGCCATTCAAAACTCTGAAGGGACAGCAGGTGTGAGACAAAAGCAGGCCCTAAATGCTGTCTGTACTAGTGTGTGTTGGCAGGCTGGCAGAATAAAGAGACTTGTACATCCAAGCAGTATTAATGCCACAGTTTAATCCTGTGCATCTTAGCTTCCATGGGCTATCCTGGGGACTGCTACTGTGACTGAACTTTCTTATCTGTATTTTAAAAACCCATGTCAGCAGTGTGCTCTGCTTCCAGCAAGCCTGAAAGAAGGAAATAACAGCCTCACTCAAATACTGGATTGAATGAGCAAGAGTGTTATGGTGAGAGAAATTTCAGTTCTTGTGTTCCTAAAGAACATCAGGAAGAACATCCTTTGAAGGGGTGATTTAGAGATGAACTGGCCAACACCACACAAATCCCTCAGAGCAATCATGCTGCAGGGGTATCCCCAGCTGCATACAATATTAAACCAGAAGACTCAGTGTAAGATAGTGGTTTCCAAAACCTTTTTCTCTGGTCTGATCATGCTGCAGAGCCGTGACCTCTCCTTGGGGAACTCCATGGCAGAAAGCAGCTGCAAAAAAACAGCTGAGATTGCTTCTCCTCAGGACTGCAGGGAAATGCAAGGAAGTATTTGGTGCTTGGAAGAGCAACATACCATAGGCAGAGAATGAGACTAGGACATGGAAGTGGACATGCAGCTTTCTATAGGGTGTTAGAAACTTCTCACTCCTTCTTCAGGTCATGTGCAAGGTGGCTACTAGTCACTGAAAATCCACACAGGAGAAATTAATGCTGAGAACTTGATGTAAAACATAACTGCTGTGGCAAACAAACCCCCCCACATTTCTGCCTAATCACTATGAACTGCTTCTACAATTACAAGTATGCACAAAGCTGTAACAGAGAACAGCACCTTGCCTCAAAAACATCTCCTGTTTATTTTTGAATGAGGGGGTTGGAAAAGCTCACATAAGTCTGCCTGAGTTTGTCTGTCATGGCTTGATTTTGTGCATGATTTTCCAATCTTTCTCTTTAAATACTTTCTACTGCAAAAGCTCTCAAAAAGCCCAGGTCACCAGCAAAGCACTGAGCACTGAGGAATCAGGTACTGAACTCTCCAGAACAGTTACACCAAACATCCTTGAACAAAGAGTCAAAAAATACCTGTGCATCTATTCCAGGATTTAATGAGCAAATGCACAAGGAGGGGGCTGAAGAGCTCAGCAGTGGTGGAATTACTTCAATGAAGAGGATGTGCATCTTCTCTTCCTTTCTCACACGTGATGGTGCCTTCCTATCCAATGCTGCTGACACTGGGCTCCACCTGAGATGCCAAGACCATTTTCGGGATAAAGGGGCAAGATGTTAGCCCAGAACTTTGTGGACTTTAATTTTGTGCACTTTGGTAGGAACTCCCTCCTCATCATGTGTATCAGGGACAGTGAACCTTGGCTGAAATTCAATTCCATTAGAAATGGCCATAATAAAAATTTCACCCAGGGATGTCTTTCTTATTAGATATTTAAAAAAATATACACAGTCATGAAATCAGAAGAGAAAAACCCTACAGAGGTGGTGGAGGAACCTGCGTATCAGAAGTAATTTTTACTGCTGTCACTAGGAAAATACAACTTCTAACAGTTAGCAGCTTTGAAGTTTAACTTTTACTTTAAGGGAAGAACAGTCTTCCTTTTTGTTCAGTATAAGGAAACAACATGCCTGAGAATGGGCTTGACTCTGTTGCAGCAGCAGCTCCAGTGACTGAAGCAGGGCACAGCTGTAGGAGCACTGTGCCTGACAAGTCAGAGCAGATTAGGACAGCATTCCATGCTCATCCATCCACACACCCTTCCCCATCCTCCACGCTTCCCAAGGGCTGCCCACAAACAGACACGTGCAGAGACACTAACATTGTATGTCACACCTTTTTCTTTTTACTCTGACACCTCACAGTGACATCAGTGTCCCTCCCACCAGCTCAAACATGTGGACTTGCAGAAGTTGACCCTTTACACTCTCCTGCCACATGCCCACAGCAGTGTCAGGTACATGTCCCCAAAAACCTGGGAGACACTGGACCAAAGTACACTGCTTAGACTCAAGATTAATTCTTGCAAGTCCATGAAAACAGAGAATACTCGACAGAAACAGCACAACAGAGAAAATATGTTTTTTAACTTTACAAGGCTGCCTAACCTGATTTGATTTGGACATCTTAGTTATATATTTTGTCACAGGACATAGCTTATCTACTTGCTGTAGCTCAAGAGATAAAGATTAAGTGCAATTCAGCTGTAGACAAATTTGTAACAACAGGAAAAAAATTCCAAAATCACGGAGGTCCACCAATTTCTCAATGAGTCTGTAAAAAATCCCAGTTTAAAAGCAAAGAACACGCTTTTCAGTTTCTCAAGCTCCATCAGGTTGTAGATGTAATCTCTTTCATGGTGTGGCACCAGCAATAACACAATATTCTGTGGACAGGGCTGATGCATATATTGAAACAAAGCAAGAACCTGAACAGATCACTACAGATATACCCTATAGCTTTACTATTTCTTCTCTTCCAGGATGGGCACATAGGCAAACAGATTATGGAATGATCAATTACATAAGAACATCCATTTTTCCATACAGAAGAAGCAATTTCTGCTGTTTATATGTCTGTGAGCAATGAAGGAAAATAACGTGACAAGCTGAAGTGTCGCCTCTTATTTTATGAGGATTGCAGTAGTTTTTAAAAATAAATTGTAGGTGCTTTCAAAGCACTCTACCAGTTTAAATCTTCTCCCTATGGGCTTCTACAGTATCCATACACTTCCTCTTTTGAAGTCCCTAATTAAAAATTCTGCAAGGAAGCTTTCTTTAACATCCACTTTCACAGAATCCTTACAGAAGAAAGTTTTAATCCTAATTGAAAACAGTGCACACCTAATTTCGAGGGCCCCCTTTTCAGATACACTCTTGGTAGGTTCTTGTATCTGGTCCTCCCTCACACACACACAGAAAGGACAGCTCTGACCTTTACTGACCACTGACAACACTTATGATGAGGTACTACCGACTTCTGGTGCTTTCAAAAATGTCTCATTTAAACTAATTACCCTCAAATACTTCACTATTCTCAGATTTTTTTCCCTCCTTATGAGCCTTATGTGATGATGCTTTAAAACAAGAGCAGGAAAAAGGGCAGGCAAGTGTAGAAACCAGTTCAGTGCAAGAGACCTTTAACACAGGGAGTATTACTCTGTGCTTGAAGTGGAAGCAGTAAGAGACCTGCTCTGGAAGGGATGTCCTGGGTAGCTGAGTCTATTCTCCACAGTTGTCATGGCTGCATGACACAACCCCTTTCAGATCTGCTAGCAATTAGCATCATTCACTGCACCAGCTCCCCAGCCACTTAATTCATCTTTGTGCCAGTGCAGAACTGCAGATGGGTGGCAGCTCAAAGCCATAATACCCAGTTTTCAAAAGAGCCCTTCATGCAACACCAAACCACAGAGATTAATTTTTTTTAGCATCCTGCAGTGACAGATGAGTTCAGCTGCTAACTCTCCTTTCCTTAAAAGGCTATCACAAACCTATCAAACCCTGCAACACATTTTATATTCCAGTGGAATCATGCAGCTTTTGAACAGCTTTATCCCAGATCTGATCTTCCCTGCAGCCTAGTCAATAGTTTCACTATCAGTGATGAATCTACAGCTGTGGACATTTCTCTGAGAAGAAAATCTGATCAAGACCCCCAAGAGCAAAATGTGAATGTTTACACCTAAAAGTTTGTAACTTCTCAGTATTTGGATAGTCTGTGTACTGGGAAGGTCTTTGTGTGCCACTAGGTTTGTGGGTCAGCCTTTTGCAGAGAGTGCAAATTACTCAGGCTGCTGCTGGTATTTATGGATTGGCAGGCAGGAGATGACATTGTCAGCTGATAGGATCCATAGGCCTCATATAAACGGGACAGAGCACTAGCAGGAAAAGTAAAGTAGATTTCTGCAGTCTGAAACAGCCCACAGTTTCCATCAGGAACATCTCTACAAGGACTTCCTGAAAAGTTAAGCAAAACTGCCCAATTTAATTGGTCCATGTATAGTGTTTATGAGAAACATGTCTCTTTTCATTAGTTTAGAAATAATAAAAAAACCCAAACTAAGAGATTATAGCAACATTTTTCCTTTTGGAAAAGTAGACCTTTTTAATGTCCTTTGCATCTTCTTTAGGTTGCTTTCACGGTTTACTTAGAGGATTAAGCAATATTTTTTATCTAATCAAAAACATTCTACAGGAAAGAAAAATGAGCACATATAAACCCCATCATGAGCACATGAGATGAGGATTAAAATATGACTAGAGGGTATATAGAAACACTGTTTGTTTGGAACAGAGACCAAAATGTTACTTATGTCTTGTGGTAGGGCTAGTGCACCAAATACAATTCTAACAAGCTTGTCTGAGTACATAATGCACATTCAGTGCACTCACAGAGAACACATGAGTACAGAACAACAATCAAGAAAAGCTCTCATAAAGGAAGAGGTCAGCTGTTTATCCTGTATGCTAATTTTGGAAAATTTAAATCGGTTGATGCCAATCTCCTTTTAACTGGAGCATTCCTCTGACAATCATGCAATAGCTCAACATTTTTTTCCCATTAAAAATAAATCTGAAGTGCCAGGCCTGGCCTGCTACACTCAAATATTGTCTGAAAAAATTTATGAAAATAGCTTCATGTAAAGAAGAAAAAAAAAATCAGCCTTTACAACAACTGAAACCAAATTGACAATTTTGATTTAAAGAGTTCAAATTAATTTAATGTGAATCTCCTCCTGACCCTGTGTCTCCTTCCTGCCTGCCTTCCTTTCTGTCCTAAATGAGCCCGGATTAGAAAGAACATAGCACAGTTTTTCTGAACCTGAGGTCTGAAACCAAGAGTTTTGTCTCTCCAGCCTGAGGCAAGAGTGCACACATGTTCCCTCCTCATTTACCTACTCCTTTTGCTTCCTTGCTCATGGATCACACAAGTAACATGACAAAAAAGTGAGCTCCATTTGCTGGATTGCAAAATGCTGGGTGTGACAAAACCCAGAGAGGGCAACCGGGACAACAAGAGTGAAACCAGCATTGAAGAGGGAACTCAATCTCACCTAGAGGCCACTAAAGCTGCCCAAAGGGCATCTGAGGATAATTTCTCATCTGCAAAGTGCCCTTGGGGCCTTGGGTCTGGCTGGTAGGAAATCCTGCAGGGACATCCACAGAAACAGTTTTAGGGTATATCAATCTAGGGGCATTAGCATTTCCTTTCAAATAAGCCTCCAGTCACAGTGTAATTTCAACTGAACAACTTCTGGCATGAGAAAATCCCCTCCAAAGCCAGCTTTTATCAGGGATGCTTGCTGAAACGCTCATGGGAACATGACAAAGGCCAAACCCAAGCCATACATTTTCTGAGTTTCTTCTTAGAGCAGTGGATGGGAAAGGTCAATTTAAGTTTCAACAAATTGCAGCTGGAATTTTACTAGAAAATATGTTCATTAGGTCACTTGGCTACCACCACTAGCATCAAGACCTCCCTAACACTCTACATGTGAAACTCAAATTGAAACAGAATAACTTAAAACCACTGTCTGCATGAAAAACCTTTGTCTCTGCTTTAATTTTTTTAGTTATTATATAGTCCTGCTCCTCCTTCTTTTGTGTTAACACTCCTTGGAGAGGCAGAAGAACGAGTTTTTACCCTATATAATGATACCTCCCTAGGAAAATAAAAGTAGCAAAACCACTCTAATCACCTGGAAACCAACCATGTAACTTCAAAAAACGTAAATGCCTTTGCACTGTTCATTATTATTTCCCTTTGTTACACTACTGTAAAGTTAGAGTCAAAACTCTGCGGCATTCAGTTCGGTTTTAACCCCTTTTCCATTCCTTTTTTATTCAAGTTTCTTCACTTTCCACTCCTCTCATTGAAAAGTGGTCATGTCCAGGAGGTTCCCAGGCAGTTCCAGAACAAGTTAGACCCCAGGAGCCTTTAGAAAACACAAGATTAAAATATTGATATATTTTATATCTAGTCTGGAAGAAGGGCTTTTAGAAGCTGAGTACCACTTTATAGCAAATTTAAAGTTTTTACAAGGGAAGTGGTCTTGTGTTTTTCAGTCACGATCAACCAAAAACTGAAGAATTAATTTAGGAATAAAACAGAGACAAAAGGAAGTACTGCAAACACATGTAATTGTTTCTGCCCTGTGGAATACACATTTATAGCAGTTTAACTTTTGAGGGTGAACAACTAAAACCACAATCTTTCCCCCAAAGCTTTCCTCCAGAACTGTTTCCTTGGAAGTGCACTCTTAGACTGCAGGCTTCTCCACAGCTGGAAGCATGTTCCCTCTCCCAGAAAAGGTTGCTAGAAGGTCATTTTTCTAAAACTTCCTTCTTTGAGGCTATTTTGGTCTTACAGATTGACAGGTATTCATGCACAGAAAAATAATTTGCTGGTGCCTTTTCAAAATGTAGTTACAGGGAAGCAATGAAGTTTAGCAACACCTTAGTTGAATTCAATATCCTGAGCACTCGGGGGCAAAATCTGAAGTCAGGTTTCTCATGTATACGTGACACACCACATTTGGTGGCTGTCTCTCAAAGAAACCTCAGCGGCTGAAACACTTGTATAATAACACTGTGTTATTTAATTACCTGTGCAAGGAACTGGCAGATTTTAAACCCCCTTTGTGTGATCTTTTTTCCCCCCACTGAGATGCTGCAATTTAAAAAATTTAGTAAAGCTATTTCAGCTAAGTGCTTTTCATATTCTTCCTTTGCCAGTGGCACCCTTATTCTGTATATTTTCTGTGCACTTGTCCTGTAGGAGACTTTTTTCATTGTCTTATAGCACTATGCTACTTCAAGAGCAGAAAATAGAGCAAAAATTTGCAGAGATCTCCAGGTAAGTTGTTTTGCACATTGTGTACATTAATTCATGGCTTAATTATTGCCACCCAACAGAGCCTATGTTCTTGCCTACTCCCTGAGTGCCTCAGATATGTTAACATGAGTTACAATGAAAAGAACAGTCAAATGCATTGGCACTTGTAAAAGACAAGCACAATAAAAGCCAGTTTGGGTGGATATTCATTACTGCAACTCTGATGCTAGTGTGCACTGTGCTGAGTACAGGCTGAGTATATTCCCCAGGATATATTTATTTATCACCAGAATATATTTTCTCCAGCCTTGCCACTGGAGTGGCAAAGATGGCATTTAGCTGGGCAAGAATATATCCACGTGGGTCCTGTTTTGAGCATCCCTAGATGAGGGCCTTATGCACCCCTCCCATTCCCAGGCTCTCAAGCAGGAGAAAATCCTCTAACATGCATGCCAGAAGTTGGATATTTCCTCTTGGATATTGGGCTTGATCTGTTACCTTCTTCTCTTCCAATCATTCCCATTTTCTATAAACACTCATAGGCCAGTTTCTCCATCTGGCCTATCAGTCTCAGAGCATCAGTTTCAGGCACTATCTTCACTTAGGATTGCTCACATCCAGAACAATAGAATGTCCAGGTACTAAGATTTAATGACAACTCTCACTTCTAGGTGAAGTGGCCTAGCTACTGTTGCCACCGTGGAGTATCCCTGAAGCACCCTAATTTCTGCAGGGGTTGGAGGAAAGTGATGAAAAAATGAGTAGGACTTCACTAGTATTTTATGAGCAAATACCACTGGGGTTTTTTTTTTGGGGTTTTTTTTTTTTTTTTTTGGTTTTTGTTTTTGGTTTTTTTTTTGAGGCTGAAATCATGGAGTGTTAAGAGACTGTATGTGAAAGTTTGGGCTGTTGCCCCTACAAGAGACTGGAGAAAATTTAAACCACAGCAGTTCTGGATGCCTCTTGCTGGCCAAACATCTCCTGCAAGACAGGTTTTTGTATGGCAGAAAAACAATCACATAGTTACATGGATACTCCCTCCTCCCTTTCACTTGCTCTCTTCTAAATGCAGCTCTCTCATGTTTTTTGAGAAATCAGAATTGCTGGTTACAACACAAGAACTACAGGAGTGAGCATGCACACGATCCTTTAAATTCTTATGAGAAACCAGTCAGGTTCCTTGAGCAAATGATTCTCTTCACAGGCTCACAGCCTGGATGAATGAGGCGAAAAACATTATGTACTAGTGACTGGAAATATTTTATCAGCAGAGCTCCTGCCTGACTTCTTTCATTGGGGTTACCTTCACTAAGGAGCACTAAGGTGAATGGACACTCATGAAGCAATGCAACCAGAACAAAATACCTGCAAGCAGAATCAAGAGTGACTGCTGCAGAAATGACTTTCTGAGTACCTTCTGCACCTCAGCCTCTTTTTTTTTTACCCTCCAAGAGGCACAGCTGCCTTTTCATTGTCCTTCTTTCCCCACTAAATGTACGAGACCGGTTTGCTTACTGTGGTCGGCTCTTACCTCTGAGGTTTCTGGAAGTGGGCCCATATCTGTGTATGCACTGACTGCTTCAGCACAGCCTGACCCCAGCAGGGTCTCTGAGGTCTGCACAGTAGAGGTGAGCACTACTTTTGCCTTGCCTATCTGAAATGACAGCAGCAACCAGAGGCACCCCGGAATCCTCCCCTTCCTGTGCCTGCCTTACTGTAGAATCACTGCTCTGCCATACTTCTGACTTCTTATTTTCAGGTGCTGATCCAAGCTGGATCCTTGCATCTCCCATTTGGTTTTGTTTCTGAATTGATAAGAAAAAGATTCAGAATCAGAGTAGCACATTGTGTCTTAAACAGCACTTCCTGATGATGTCAGTGGAGGTTTTTCCATAAAAACTGATGAGAATAAAAACTCCACAGACATTACAAGTGTAAATAATCAAGTCAATTGTATGCAAGATACTGAACATCTCTTGCAAGGCAAGGCTTTCATTGTCAAGTATAAATCAAAGAGATTAGCTAGTATGAAGTCATCTAGTCTCTTTGCAGTTCAGATTTGTATTTTACTCCACATTGTCAATTTTGCTTTAAAAGCTTTCTTGTTCAGTGTTTCATCCAGATACCTGCTAAAGACAGTGAAATACACACAAAGATACAAGGTATCTTATCACTGGTGCCAGTCCTCAGGTCCCCTTTTCCCCTGCACACACACAATGCACATTCATAGCAACTGGGAATGGTACATTTAAGGACACACTTCTGCACCAACAGTGTGGTGCCTGGACCCTGACTGCACACCAGGACCCCACTAAAATCACTCTATCTCTCTCCTCCTCACCTGGACAGGGTAGAGAAAATACAACAAAAGGCAAGTGGGTCGAGCTGAGGACAGGGAGAGATCACTCACCAATTACCATCAGGCACAAAAGGGACTGGATTGGGGGAAAAATAATTAATCTAATTTATTACCAATCAAATCAGAGTAGGGTAAGAAGAAATAAATCTTAAAATACCTTCTCTCGACTCCTCCCTTCCTTCTGGGCTTAACTTCACTCCCCAATTCTCTGCCTGTTTTACCCCTAGTAGCACAGGGGAATGGGGGTTGTGGCCAGTTCATCACATTTCTTCTGCTGCTCCTTCCTTGTCAGGGGGAGGACTCCTCATACTCTTCCCCTGCTCCAACATGGGGAGACTCCCATAGGAGACAGGCCTCCAAACTTCTCTACTCTAAGTCCTTTCCACAGGCACAGTTCTTCACTAACTGCACCAGCATGGGTACCTTCCATGGGGTGCAATCCCAAAAATACAGGCTGCTCCAGCATCCTGGAGCTAGCTGGCACTGGCTCCATTGGACAACTAGGAAGTCTCTAGCAGCTTCTGACAGAAGGCACCCATGTAGCCACCCTGCTACCAAAACCTTCTCAAGCAAACCAAATACCTACAGTCTTTACAGGAGCATTTTTCCTTCCTTAGTTTCATTGTCATAGACAATAAATCCCTTACGTCTCTTGCCTTCACTGAACATTAACAAAATGCTTATATACTCAGATATGAGCATTCAAATGAGATTTGAAGCTTCACCCTTTCTTTGCCTAGTTGTTCATTATGATTTTTGAGCAAAATAGACAGCTGTGTAGGGTTCAGTTGTGATGGAGATAGTGTGCTTGCTTTTGGGAATAGTGTTGTGAAAGCTGGCTTCTATGTCCCTCTCTTCTCTTGTGCTCCACACTTCTTTCTTCCTATTGTACTGGCACAACTACTTCTGGATCAGAAAACTGATCCAAATGAAACAAAACCACCCAGGAGAAATTGGATGGCTTCTGGACTGGGCTTCCAAGGCAGCTACACAACATAAAAGCAACATGGAGGCAGGAATGTAATTTGGGACAGACAGAGGCAAGCCAGGGACTGTCACAGACTTCAAATGTACAGGCAGAGTTAAAAAAATTGAGCTTTCACTACTGAAAGTGAGCACTTTCTTCTATATCTCTTCCTAGACTCAAATATTAAGCAGACTTCATGGCATCTGCAGCCTTTTTTGGGACCCTAGGTTAGTCCAGACTGCTGTGAGTGCTTACCATGCCCTCTGACTGAGCCATATCACAGCTCAGTCGGGACAAGGGACCTTATTGATGTGATTTCTTCATCCTTGCTCTGTACACAGTGTCAATGGACACAGAAGATGTGAAACAGAAAACAAAAAATAAATTAGAATTTAAATTTCCTCCTTGATTCACAGCAGTTTTGTACCTCCCTTTTTGCAATTTTCTGTGCAGAAACAGTTTTTATTTCACTTCTCAGCATACGGAAAGAATGAGCAGTTTTACAACAGAAAAACTTCCCTGTCCCTTCAGAGTCTGGCAGGAGTCTTGTTAGGTGTATGTGATAATCCAGAGCACATTTTTAGTGCCAGCTATGTTTCACTTGGTGACTCTTTCAAACCACCAGTGCTATGTTGGCATCAGTGCTAGTCCCAAAACAATCTAGGAACTCAGCTCCTTGGAAGTTTTGGTCCATGACAACTATTCAGTGCAATATCCCCACAAGATTTCAGTAGAGCCACCAGGACTTATGTCACACGCCAGGCACATGGGACCCAATCTGCTCAGTCTTTAACTAGGTCCCACCAGTATTCTCTCTCTGGGACAGTATTAGGACTTGCTAATGTAAGTGTTAATAACTTGCTGCATTAACTAGTATCTAGGGATTTTTTTCCACCTTTTCCTCCCCCTTTACATTCCACCTATAAAACCCCACTATTCATAGCAAGGAGGAACAGTCAAGTGGTTACAAGACAACAGTGGAGCAGGTTCTTATCATGCACTTTCATCCACTTCCAAAGGCTGACTATTCTTCACAAAGATATTTTAGACATACACAGATCAAAATAATTATCTGAAAAGTTATATTAATAGATTTAATGAAGAGTTATCAGAGAGATTTGAAAGGGTCCTCACAGTCATGATGAGCTGTACGTTGGCAGGGTTTTATGGGAAGAACAAAATGAGAGGCAGAAAAGGAACTACTGATATTGTCTAGACTGCCCACACTGTTATACAGTGTGCCAAACTCTGTGGACTTTGCAGGTGATATGACACCTTGGGGAAAAGTTTGTGGGTTTTCGCACTAAAATCCTGCTCATGTGTGCAGTAGAATTATTTATGGATGTCCCTCCAACTACAGAGGGATTTCTGAGGCCCTATGTGGTGGGATGAGATATTCTGCTGAATAGAATATAAAAGCTTGTCTAAATTGAAAAATGGGCAGTACTTATGAAGAGATAAACTTTACAGGCAAAGACAGTGCACATTATTTACTGCAGAAATTAGTAAGTGCTTGAGGGACATAAATGACCATGGATGCCATAAAAGAATAAAATCTAATAACTACTTTTCACCTGCCAGTGTCAGCATACCTTTAGAATATCTAGATGCTACTTTCCCAGAAAACTACCTTTTTAAACCATATCATTCAATCCCAGCTAAGCCTGACCCAAAGAATATAGCAATGGTCTCCTCAAATCTTAGATCCTCTGAAGCTGGTGCAGCTCAGAGCTCCTTCAAGTTGAGATCTTAGCCAAGTCCAGCTCACACTCTTACCATATGTAGAGCAGGAAATTCCACCTGCACTGAGGTTTTCAAAAATGTCAGCATTTTGCATAACTCACTACTAAAAATTAGGCACCACAGATTGCTATGATGTATTACTGTAGAAAAAGATCCTTAGGCTTTATACGCTCTGGAGGGCTGACAACGTCAGAGCAGTACACTCAGCTGAGATGAACTCCTATGTATTTCACACTATTCCCCCCCACCACTCTCCCCCCCTTTTTTTTTGTCAAAACTTCAGTTTTTCATTTTTCCCATCAATACCTTTTCAGCAATCTGTTACAGAAATTACAACATGCTACCCCAGCATCCAGCACAATATCCCACCACAGAGGGCAAACAGTCACTAAATACTGAAGAGACTTTGGGCTGTGGATATGCCCAAGCAACTTGATGGAGGCTTAGATCATGCTAAAAGGCAGCTGAGAGAAACTGCTGGTCAATTTTTAAGCGCTCAGTGCTACTAAGCAGGAGATTCTTGGTTTAGCAAGGAACCCTAGGGCTTAGTCCTGTCCAGATGTTCATAGTACACTGCATTTCTGAGGGTCCCACAGGTATCAGGAGCGTGGGGAGCAAAAGGGAGAGAGAGAAGGCATGATGTCTGCTGAGCATACAACAGAAATAAGAAGAAAAGCACTGGCTGAGTTCCAGAAATTCAAATCTGGCCCCACTGGAGCTTTGCCACCATGGAGACAGAATTTTACCCAATGTGAACAGTATTCTGGGAATACCCTCCCTCCAGACATACTTGGGAGGTCTGGCCCTGAATAGTCACTGGAAACACAGAAAGGGAAATTAAACCCAAACCAAGACAACAATACCAGAATGATTAATCAACAGACAAAAAAGAATGCAACAACAATGAAGTGAAAAGTGTTGCAGAAGTGGGTGGAAAGAAGATGGCAAGTCCTTTACCTACTGGACCACTGAACTTTTGTGAGGAACAAGGGATGATGCAACAGGCCACGTCAAGGCTGCACTGGAGTCTTGGAGTTTGCACAGATTCAATAAAAGGGGGAAAAAAACTTGTATTGCAGATTCAGCCTTGGAGTAGGCTCGCATCAGTAATGCTATATAAAGAGGCCAGAACCTAGCAACTTCAGCAAAGATTCCTAGGAGCAATCAGTGTCATCACTTACAAATACCCAGGCAGGCTGGTTCACAGAAAGGGCATGCTCAGCCAGCTCTGTGGTGGCATAGCTGAGCATTCTGGATGTAAGAAATACAATAAACAGACATAATGCCTATAAAGTACCATCTCCTCTGACAGCTGCGACCCAGTTACTTAGCCTACAGTTGCCCTTTGATTTAATTAGCATTTGGATTCATACCACAACTATATATAAGGTCCTGGATGTTCCCCTTTCACTGCCTTAAGAGTTCAGGTTGCCTACAATGCCAAGTTCTACCTTTTAAACTGCTTGAACCCTCCAAATTCCCATGAGGCAACTAGAGAGTCAAATTCCCATAACTGCTGGAATTCAGCCCTCCTAACCCTAACCAAAGACTACTTCTTTGCTGCAGCTCTGCTGCAAAAAGGGACTAAGTGACTTTTTTGGGAACTACTGCAAAATGCACCACGCTGGATGTGGTGATGACAGCAGGGAAACTTGCACACCCATCACTGACAAATATTCAAGCACTGCATTGCCCTTTAGAAGAGAAATCCAGATGAAGATTCACATCCACATATCAATGATGAATGAATGACAGCAGCTAACTAAGCATTAAACCAGATTTCCCTGAGTGACTGTGTGACAGCCACAGCATGGGCAGGCATACATCTGCTTTTGGAAGGTCCCAAGGTGCACTGAGCTTTCCTCAGGCCTTCCTTCCTCTCAAAGCCACTGGAATGGCCTGCTTCCCCAGCCACACCTCTGACAATGTGAGGTTTACAATCATCACAGAGCTTGAGCCACCTGCCAGTTTTCTCTCCCTGCTCTCTTCTCTTGCTCTCTCTCATATAACCAGGACAAAACTCTTTTCACAGTCCTTCCCTGGGCCTGGCCAGTCTCTTCAGGTGATGATTATCTCCTGATGCTCTGTAGTTTGCTGTCTGTGTACCTGGTCTTGGTGCAAGTTCCTTGTCCGTGGGCTCTGCTGCCAGCCCTGAGGATTGTCCAGTCTTCAGGTCTACTGTCCAATATTATCAAAGGTAAGGGGAAAAATGGAGGGTAAGGTGGAAAACAAAGGGCACCAAGGCAAAATCAAGCATTTTTGTAGCCTGGTGGTATTCTGCTGGCTCTGAGAAAGCTTTTCACCCAGTTACTTCACTTAGCTGGCAACTTGGAAAATGAATTAAAAATGTGTTTGGTCCTTCTGCAGTCTCTTGAAACAATCTGGAGGGAAGAGAGTGCCTGGAGAGTTACTGAGCTCTTGTGCTCTCTGGCAGCCTCAACACCATTGTTATGCCTGCTGAGAAACCAGAAGAGCTGCTTCTCAGCCTGACAAGATCCTGGGATAAAAAGCACAGACAGCTCCTCATGCTGGGCTTGGGACCAGGCTGCTGGCTTTTCCCAGCATGTGTCATGCAGCTGTGTGTGTAAGGGGCACCCCACAGCCCTCCTTCCCAGCCTGAACAGCTCTCTTGTAGAGAACTGTAGGGCAAGGACCATTATCCATGACAGGATCTACTTGCTTCTGGAGTGCTGAAGGGCAGAGCAGAGACCAGCATTTAGCCTAGTCTTTATTACAATGTCATGCCATCTTTCCTTTGTTTTTAAAATCAGCCTTAAATGCATTTCAAAACAATTATCAGAAGGAACAAAATCCCATCTTGTTCTGAACAGCTCTTGCCAGCACTCAAGGAGACTTGAGAAAAGTGAATGCCCCCAGCTGGCAGCTGGCCACAGAAGATGGCTGGGATTATAACCTCGCTGCTCACCCCTTGCTGGATCCAGAACTTAGACCATAAAAGGACAAAACCTGAAACCCGAAATCCACAAAACAGAATGTAAAAATCTGGGTCACCAGTATCTAAGGTGACAAGTCCAGGCTTTCTAGAAGTTATTTTCACTGCCATGACACTGGGATCACAACATGAGAGTAAATGGGACTATCAAGTCTCTCCACAGAGTAAGAAGAGTAATGTAAAATCATTTCAGCTTAGTGCCATCATGTGTCTCCTACCTTTTACACATAATATAATTACTTACCTTCTTTTTCATGCCCAGGCCAATAGCAGTACCTAGAAACCACTGAAAATGTATAGTTTTTCCAGAACCTACACAAACTCTATACACAAAACTGTATTTTATCACATTCTTCTACCTCCCTTCAAGTATATCTGATGATTTTCTATAATAGTCTTGTCAATACACCAACTGGTATCAAACAGATAGGTATTTTCTACTGATCTGCTATTTTGCCTAAAAATGAGAATTTTAGACTAGCACAGTCCTCATTCAAAATAGCTGACAACGTTTCTTTTAAACTGAAGCAAATCTTCAATAGAGAACATAATTTTTAGGAACAGAGAGACATGCAGACATTTTGAAAATTACTTGTTCAAATGGTACCGCTTACACACCTTACACAAGTGAAAACAAGACACTAAAAACACGTAAAATTCTCCTTTTGTTTTTGTACAAATCATCAGTGTTGTTTAACTGCACTCAGGCTTTCAAGTACAGGAACTCTGACCATCAGTCCAGTACAGCAGAACACATGATAATTAAATTTACTTACCCTGTAGATTCCTGCTGGGCTTAAAAAAAGGTCATTGCTCCAATGAAAAAAGCCCTCAAAGGCTGCTCACTAGAGATGGGTTTGTGGTTGGGGTTTCTAGACACTTATTTCAGCGCAAATCCTGCCAGAAACTGGAACTTACTGCTTGTTGTGAAGTTGCCCTCCCCAGCCTGGGGAAAGGAGTCTGCGTCTTGGATGACTTGTAGCACCCCCACGGTCCGGGCTGGGGGGTCCAGGGCCACAGAGCTTTCGTTCACGGTAATGTCACTGGCTCCTGTGATCTGGTTGGTTGGTGGTCCTCCTATGGAAGATTCCAAGTCTGGAGGTATATCATCCATGCAATCTGCATTTGGCTAATGAGAAGAAAAAGGAGAAAATTGAGCTCCTACCTAATAAAAAAAATTCAATTTACTTCTTACTTTTTCTTCAGATTTTTTGGCTTTATTTCAGTATTGAAAAATGACAACATACAATGAATAAACACACAGATTTTGTCTTCATGTACTTAAAACTTAATACAATCTGTTGGAAGAGAGACCCAAAGTATGCCATGGAAATATTGAGTATTAAACTGTGCCACCTACAATTGCTAACATTCTTATTTATACTTTTAAAAGGGTTTGTGAATGTGCACATTAGAAAAGTAACTCACTTATTAGTATGATCTGCTCAACACAGGCAGATTGCTGCATCAGATCACAAATGTAAACAGAGACAGAAGCTGAAGTGGAATGATTATGTTTTTAAATTATTATTATTATTTTTTTTTTTAAATATACATTTTACAGAGCCAGTATCTGAGCTTACAGGAATAAGAATTCAATAAGAACTGCCTGTGGATGCATCTATGCGTGTGGTGCAAAACTAGAAGCTAAAACTGTTTATAAGACAAGTTTCTAAACATCAAAACATCATCTTTGCTAATACTGTGTTCCCTACAAAACACAATTATAACAAACAAGCAGACAAGAATGTGAAACTGAAGAGCATTTTCTGATTCTCAGTCTTTCTTGCTATGTGAAGCAAGCCCAGTGACAGAGGGACGAAGCAAGACTGAGCTGCAATATGCGGATGCCTTGTTAAGTTAGGAAATGTTAATTTAAGTTGTTCCCATTTATCTTCATTCTCTGGGAACCAGACAGCTAGTCTGGATCAGTCACTTAGGTTTCCTCTCACTTCAGGGGTTTGAGACATTTTTGCTGTGTGATTCATCCCCTAACCCTAGGTGTGAATTGCTCCCTCTGCCTTCCCTCTGCTCAGCACTAAGCAGAGACAGGGCTTAAGCTGCTGGACGGGAAACCCAACATGGCCAATGTCAGAGGAGCTGTACTCTGGTGGACCTGATTTTTTTCCTATGCTTAGTTGTCTCACATGCCAAGGCACTTTGGAAAATCTCACTATCTGGCTATCTCCAACAGCAGGCACCAAGGAACTAAGCAAAATATGATACAGCAAAGGCTGAGACATTTAACTATAAGCACAGGAGAAATCCCCTTGAATTCAAGTACAGTAGGTTACCATATTTAGGTTTACTTTTTTTTTTCCAGAATCAGGAACTCAGCATGTTTTCTCTTTTTCCACACATTCCCTGTTTGATTGTAGTCACCTTATAAGTTTTTTTTTCACAAGTGTTCCTAATGAAAAAGACAAGCAATTTAAGCAGTCTTGTATCCACAAACTGAAGTCTGGAATGAAAACTAGAATTGTTGTCTGGCTTATCCACAAGCAGCAAGAATGCCTCAGATTTGGGATAAAAAAGGCACATTCAACTACACCAGGTGTTAATGAAACTCATTGAATCAGTACTTTTCCAAGTGAAGTACAATCACTTATCTGTAGGACAGGGATCCAAAACTATCCCTTAGATTTATTACTCTTTCTCTCTCTCTTAGCTATTATAAAACAATGTTTTTAGAATTTCATTTTAAATTTCATTTACCTTTGATGGAAGTGCATATTAAAAACAAAAGGGCTGTTTTCCTTTCTCCTATAGGAAAAATTATTTCAATTTTCCAGGGGACCAGCTGTCTGTCCTTTGCTCTGATTCCAGTTATTCCTAGAATGGTTTTTATGACAAACTTTCAAACCTTTTAAAGAGGGGATTATAATTGAAAGTCAAAACAAACATTAAAGATGCAAAAATAATATTGCTTGAGACAATGAATCTCTTTACTACTGAATCATTTTAATTGAAAAAATACCCAAAACTAAGCAGCATGCTATAAAACGATTTATATTAAATTCTGATCAGAAAAAAAACCCCAAACCATTTTGGCTTTGGCTGCCAGAGTGACCCAGATACAGTTGCTAAGTTTAATTACATTGGTTTCACTTGTGCCCTGCATGTAAGTGCTTTGAGAGCACAATTTCACTAAAGTCAAGGGAAAGCTTTGTATTGACTTCAGAGGTTTTGGCTAAGGCTCTTAGTGAATAGCTTCAAGTCATACAATCTGCTGCCAAAAGTGCAGCTGACTGCTTATCCAGCAGATGTTTGCAGGAAAGAGGGAGAAGCAGAGGGAAACTATTTTACGTGATATGATTGTCCCAATAGCAAGGTAGCTCTTTGAAAGTGAAAGACACTTTCACTGGTAACCCTTTTCAAATATTGCAGGAGTAGTCTGAGTTGGATTTGCCAGCAAAGAGTGGAAAAGGTCAGGCCAACCATTTGCTGGTAGATAGTTAAAATCTTCTGGAGCTGCAGAGTGAAAAGTGGGGAAAAGTGGAGGTGTTGGGGTGCTCAGCAACTGTGAAAATGAGCGCAGGAGTTTTGGTGCCTCATGGCTGCCTGGGGAATCTGAGCTTAGGGTAGATCATATTTGAAGTCTCTATTACAAAGTAAATGCAGAGTTTAGATGTGAATTGAATTGAAACATTTAGGTATTTGGGGTTTAACCAATCCTTTCTTGGAAAATCCAAAGTCTTCCTGCTAAATGAAGCACAATATATCCACAGACAAGCAAGCCAGGTCTTTAATAACAACCACAGGACAAACATGCAGCTGGCAGGAAAAAAATCCCATAGCCTGCCTACAGTAAGATTTCCTCATTCCATCCACTGCAAATGCCTGCAAAAGGGCTTTGGCAAATTTGCACCCAAGTCTCCCATCAGAGACTGATGCCTGCCTATGGCTTTTTTCTTCTTTTGTGTGTGGAAATTTCAGCTAAGAGGGCTCAGCAAGACTCAAGAATGTGGTTAGGAAATGACATTTTGCTTTATCCACTCTACAGAACTGTTTGCCACCTCTCACTGAGAAGCCCTAGAACTTTACAGGTTCTTTTAGGGCAGCATCTTTTCCCACAGCAGCCTATGGACATCTGGCTAAGTGATGAGTCTCTAAAAACACCAGTTCATGTGTGCTGGGGGCTGTTTTGCCTCATGGGAGCACCAGAAGGCACACCTTAGGGATGATGTCCACCCTGGGCTGTCCTCACTGGTGCTGGGCAGTGAGAAGGGTGAGGACAACATGATTTCTGTGCAGGTGGAAAACAGGTCCTGGGAGCTGAGCAGGCGCTCAAAAGGACACAGCTTGGGCAGGAGGGGTTATGCAGAGGAGAAGCAGGAGAGAGCATAAGGCAGGAAAGGAACAAACAGAAGTTGAGGTGTATTTCAGAAAGAGAAGGTAGAAAAAAGAGAGGAAGAGGAGCAACTGATAGCAGTTTAGGAATTTTTAACCCTCAAGCTACCAGATGCTCTTATACCTCCACTTCCTTTGCTGTAAACCAGAGGAAACCTGACACAAAGGCTACATCTACTCCAATTTCCCAGGGACAGCAGCTCCTACTATAAATCACTTTGAGGGGTAAGACTCTCCCTTCATGAACATATCCAATGATCCATGTATGCCAATATGCTTCCTCCAAGAGATGAAGAGGGCTGTTTTCAGGTTGTTGTCTTAGAACACCTATATGAAATTTTTACAGAAATTCATACAATAAAATCCCCTAAAAAAAACTTTTCTAGTGCAACATTAACATCCAAGTGTTTTATTTTTAGTGTTAAGACAGAACAACACTAAAGCTGATTTGGAAATCTTAATTTGAACCAGTTGTTCATGTGGGTTACAGCAGCACCTTTAATTACACGCTCAGTACAATTATTTCCAAAGGAGCTCCATGCAGAAAGCTCTCAGTGAGGAGAGCAGGATAGATCCCTGTTCTGCTGTACTGTACAGCAGAGAAAAGGGAGCCATGAGAAGGGAAACAGTGGCTGAGGAAATGTAATGGTGCTTCAATTATTCCTGGCAACTAGTTTCTTCTACACCTGCCACTACAGAGTTGTTCATAGGCAGTGAAATCCAGCCATGTAAACCAAAACTTCTACACATGGCCTCTGGGCATGTTTTTTTTCCACTAGTTGTGCCCAGCCTCAGACAGCCTGTGGACATTCTTAGCCTTTAGCATCAGCCAGTGAAGGCAGTGAGAGCTGTGCTCCGGATGTAAATTCAAACAGCACTAAACTTTCTGGGAAGCCTTTAACAACTCACTGCAGGCCTCCAGAAAGCATTGCTCTGGTTTGCCCATATGCCCTGATTATGAAGCTGGACAAAGAGCACATTAATGAAATGCTTGGACAAAAATGTGAATGGGCCAGCGTGAGAGCAGAAATGGTATGGTGCTGTCAGATGCACAGGGAATGGAACAATACACTGGGTAGGGAGAAGAGGTACCAGAACCCTGTGTAACTGCTCATGGCAGGCCTGTGAGCTGAGACAGAACCTGGAGAAATATTTCTGTATTTAAGCCTAGGTCAGAGATGTATTGAGGCCATCAGCAGAGATGCCGAATGGCAGAGCTAGCCTTCATTTATGTATTTAAGCCTTCATTTCTGTATTTAAGCCATCAGTGGAGATGCTGAATGGCAGAGCTAGCTTTCATTTGGGCTTTTCATCTTAAGCCCCAATTTAACAGTTGCATCACCTCTAAATATATTAAAGACAATATACACATTTAGCAGGAAAAGTAGCCAAACTGTTTTAAGGCATTACCCTAGCTACAATGCCCTCCTTTTTCCCCTTTGCATGTTTTCAGTTTGGATTATATTAGGTTTATTAATGCATCTGCCTGCAACCTGCTTCCTAGTGTCCATGAAACTGATTTCTCTGGGAATGGCTGTATCAGCTCCCCAGTGCATTCATGTGAACTATTTTACTTTATATACCTCTTTCAAATGTGAACTGGCGCATCACTGACTGAAACTCAGGGGGCTGTTTAAGCACCTGATAATGGATCAACTGGAGATGTTTCAGTATTGAACTTCACAAGCCTTGCACAGTGGGGGAGAGTGACTCACTCCTTCCTAGCAAAGCCCCTGAGCTCCATGACAGCTCCAGTTGGGAAAGTGTATGGCAGACAGGACATACACTATCTGAATGCAGGCACGAGACTTAGAAAGATCAATCACTTTGGCAGTTTCTAACCACATTTGAATGGTCCAAATAACAAAGAGCTTAACAATTTCTTGTATGGCATGTGCTCCACCTCATGCTTACTAACTGGCAGAAGTGGCCCTTAACTGGAATTAGGAGTACAGACCTTACTTCAGATAGACTTTAAGAGAAATCTGACAGAAATAGGACTTGCTTCCCCAGAATGAGCAATTAGTTGTCCTTGATGAGTATAGCAGAGAAAATTGTATTTTCAGAGACTTTCTGCTTTCAGATTTGAACTGAGGGCATGATTAAAAAAATAAATCCAGTCCTGAAAGCTATGTGAAAGATTCTATAAATCCACCAAAACACCAGTGAACAATTTTCTGCTTCACCAAGCAGGCAGCCACTGACACAAATCCCAACACCCAACCAACACCCATACACACACTTTTCCTTGCTAATACTAGTGGGGTTCAGGACAAAGGTAGAGTCAGACATTTCCAATTGTACCTCCCTTAATAAATCAATTAATTATTCAATAATTTGGCAAAAGGAGTAAGATGGGAACAGACAGGCAAAGGCTAGGGATATACTCAGGTGGCTGGTGTGTTTCCCTTCTGCCCTGATGGGCTGCTCTGCAGAGTGCTTACCGGAATCCCTAGAGCTTTTAGAATATTCATTTTACACATCGGGCAGGTACGATGGTCTAGCAGCCAGGGGTCTACACAGGACTTGTGGAAAAGATGCCTGCAATGAAAACCAGGATATCTTAATTCAAATGCACCACAGCACAATTTACCACTTAGTACCAGATGATTCTGAATTCTTTTAAACGAGAGTATTTCAACTGGCTCAGTTTGTGACCTCTTCAAGGACTGCAGAACTAGGTCCTATGCACATAAGGCTCAAATGATTCCTGCAGCAACTCAAGCACATGTGCACATTTCAAGAGGTACATACTTAGAGACTTAGGGAAAATACACAGAATGCATTAGCAAACACGATACTCTTTAAATGTTAAAAGCAGCCAGTAAACAAAAGCTGCTTGCTGGTAAAGGTAAAAATCATGTTAGTTTTTCTTAATAGTTCTACAGACAAACCTGATTACACATAATTTAAATGTGAAGCCATTAAAGGTCTAGTATTTTTCAGGACAGAGGCATAAAGAAATAAGCTGAATTAGAAAAAAACCAACTTTCCATTTAAACAGAAAAACCATTACAATGCTTTTATAAATATTCTCCCTGACTTCCCTGCTCTTTAGAACCTGTCCATCAGAGAGAGCTCCTACAAAATCCCGTGAAGAAATTGTTGTTAATCCTGTTCTGAGTCTGAAGCAGCTACTTGAGCTCTGTAGCTGCTGGGCACCACTTTTCCTAGACCTTAATCAGGTGGAGCACCTGAAAGTTTCTTGTTTAGCTTTGCCTTTAACAAACTGATAATGACTGTAGAGATCTTTAGTGTGTGTACCTGACAGGCAGACTGGCAGAATATTCTCTCTTGAGAGCATATTCTGTTTCTAGGAATACAAGAAAACATTTCTTCACCCAAAGGGTGGTCAGGCATTGGAACAGGCTGCCCAAGGAAGTGCTGTCTGGAGGTATTTTATGACATGTGGATGTGGCACTTGAGGACATGCTCTAGTGGTGGGCTTGGCAGTGCTGGGTCTATTGTTAGACTTGAAATACCTAAATATCTGTATGAACCTAAGGCTCAGCCTGGAGCACGGCACATACCAGTCTCTACATGGAAATGCAATCTCTGAGAAAGCCAGTCACCTAATGTGCCAAAGTAACTCTAAATATTTAACTGCTACTTATTCAGCTGAATAGGTCAGCAGATGTGTCTGCTGGCAAATGATTGCAGTCCTGTGCTTTGTGTCACTTTATACGACTGTGGGAAAGGGCAAACATATTCTTGGAAGTTTGACCTAGTCTAATGATATCAGTTGGCTGGGGTATCAAACCTCATTTGATCCTGTATGTCAATATGATTAATCAAATGAAGCAATGTGATATTTGAAGTTTAAGCCACTACTTTTCTAAGGCTACTGAAGTTCACAGCTGTACTTCCAAACACGACCTAACGTAATGGATAACAACAAATGAACCAGATTTTGGTCTCTGTCCTGCTTAACATTTCCTTCCTTCTATCTTAGGAGGGGCTTGTTCAGCACATCATCGGACGAGCATTCTGAATAGGTGAAAGCATAAAGATACAGTTCTTAGGCATGTGTAATTTTACATTTAGAAGTCTAACCAACAGATTTTCTTGAGTTTGTTAGTTCAATGTTAATTCATTATGTCTTACCTTTCAGCTACATGAAACAATAATGGAATTGTTTTTAGTGATTGGTTTTCTTTAATTATATGATCAAATTCATAAATACGCTTATTGGCAAACATCTGAAGCACGTTTGCGCCAAAATAATCAGCCCATTTACAAAACCTGAGATATTTATTAATCTCTCACAAAACAAAACAGTTTTCCAAAATCTGTTTTGAATAAAAAATACATAGTTTCCACCAAGACATTTTACCAGAGACCAGAAAATTCCCTTTCGTTTTCAATTTCCAGCTTTGAAAGCCTCAAACTGGAGTTCATATTAGAGAATTTTATGATGTTTGTTCATCATCAAAAGCTTGCAACACTTTCATGCTTTAAAGACTTTAAAATCTGAAGTTCAGTGTTCCTAAAGTTGGCTTCAAAAACAATATTCTAAAATAAATCCTAACAATGCCAAGTAATTTAAAAACATGACAGATCTTGTCACTTTGCACATCTCAATACTAATTCAGCACAGTGTATTATGATTCCATTAATTTCAGATTTAATATGTACTACAGAGGGAACTTGATTATTTGACAGAAATCCGCAGAATAATGGAATGCTACTGAAAATCAAATGAAGATTTGCCTTTTAAAATTTTCCACTGCATTATATAATTAGAGCTCTTATAATATCTGTTTTGAACATGTAAACATTTGTGCAGAAAAGCAAGGTGTCAGGCTTTGCAGATTAGGATTTGAAAGTTTATAAGGTATGCACAGGTACTATGTACATGCTTATGGCACTCAACAAATTGTAAATTGTTTTATGTTCCAACTTCAAGCAAAAGAAGCATAAAGTAAGATGAGAGCAACTGCAGCATTTCACTGTCCCACAGTAAGACAAAGATGTAAAAAGATCAACTGCATCAAAAATCCCTCCCTTTGCAGTTCTGACTGATGTTTTAAACGGAAGGAGAGGATGGAGCCATCATGGATGATTTCAGAAGTCATGACCCAGACAGGAAGACAGGAAGAGATGTTTCAAGCTCAGGCTCAGGACATGGTTTTGACAATCCAAGTAAAAGCTAGGAAAAAATACATGTTTTTTTCCCTATTGTGTGCAACCACATTAATTGCAAAATGATGTTGATTTGAAAAGTTTCTCAAAAGAACTGCGGTTGATGAGTTGACAGAGAGGAAGGTGAGATGTTGTCAAAAACTCATACAAAAGGATTTTTATAAGGGAAAGGAAACAACTGTTCCCTACCTCTCCCAGGGATAAGAAGCACAGTGATGTTGTTCAAACTGCAACAAGTGAGATCCAGGTTACACAAGAAGAAAGGCTTCACCACAGGCAAGGTAACGAAGCACTACAATAAATTATCAGGGGGTTTGCAGTCTTCATCCCACGAGACTGCAGAGTGTGTTGGAAAAAGCTGCCAAGAGCAACATGTGCGTGCCAGTGCCCCTGCGCTGTTCCAGAGGTGCTGCCTTCCTGGGACCCCTCCTGCACTCTCCTGTGGCTGCACGTGGCTGTGCAAAGCACACAGAGCACAAAGCAAAAGAACCTCTAAGTCCCAGAGCATTCCATTTGCTATTATCTAAATAGCATTTCACATTTTTAACTAGACATTGCTTTTGGTTGAAATGTATTTATGGTTTTTTTAAAGATGCAATTTTAATCATATGAGAAAAGAAAATCATGTTGCACTCAGCCCAAAATAATAATGGTGATGATCATTATTTTAGTACAACTACTGTAAAGTGTTCAGCTTGCCAAAAATTTTGAGAGGTTTTTTCCCAGATTAAGCAAAACTATTCTCCCACCTTCCACTCCTAGTCTCACCTATGCAGAAAGAGAGACACATCCCTGATAACACTAAGTAAGAGCATCAGTTGCCTGGATTAGATCTAGGGCTGAAGTAAAGGATTTAGAATTTTTGTGAGAGACTGAGTAGCACTGTAGTATCCAACAAGAAGGTTTGAGATTTTGGGGGGTGCCTGTACAGTATTATTTACTTCTGAGGAGGACAAAAGAAGATGATGAGGGTGAGAGCAAGGAATCAAAGGGAAGAATGTATGTGACGAAATAATTTTCACAGGAAGCTAAAAAAGAGAAAGCAGGACTGAAAACTCTGAAATCACAGTTGTTCATGGAGTGAAGGTTCAGGGAAAAAGAATGGGTTGGAACAAGGTCAGAGAATGTGTTTATTGGTGAAAGAAATGAAACAGAAAAAACAAGAACCTATGAGGCACTCAGCAGAGAAAAGGCTGAGAAATGTCGCGCCTCTCTGCAGAAGTTTAGTAAAATTAGTAAAAGTTTAGTAAAAGGCACACACTGGGAGCAGCAGGACCGGTACCTTCTCCAAAGCTAGAGCAGAAAAGGCAATGGTATTTTGAAACTGGAGATGGAAGACAAGCAGAATGAAGTGAGGCTGTGACAACAGATGTCACTCCAGGAACAATGAACTTGGTTGCATTTGATCTTGTGTCAGCGCCCTTAAAGACAACTTCAGAGATGTTTGCTACCATTAAACTTAAAACCAGCTGCAAGTCAACACTTTTTACTTTTATCAAATGTCATTCCTTATTTATTTAATACACTCTGTAGAGTGAAATTTATTACTTCAGTCAGCTGTGGGAGCTGCCTGACGAAGACAGAGAGGAAGAAGCACAAGTTCACTTGGAATTCTCCTCTGAGCTTTCCAGAGTAGGGTACATAAAAACAGTGATCCAGTGCCAGCAGAAAAGAGAGGACATTTGGGAAAACAGCCCAAGTCCTAGTAAATGTGTTTTGTTTTACTTCAGAGCTCATCCACTGCTATGCTGGAGGTTTAATGAGGTTCCTATGTTAGAAAATGCACACAGCTTAACTAAGGATACTGGAGCAGGAAAACTACAGAGCCTGTAGCTCTTTATCAAGATATAACACTCTACTACTCACTTCAAAGCAACAGAAATGAATCCACTTTCCTTTTTGTTTTGGATGAGGAGATGAGATTGAAAACAGCAGAAAGAATCATGAGTACCATTTCATGTTTCAGAAGTTCAAAGCCGTGCAAGTATGTAAAACACTGCCCTTGCAGTTTGTGTAGCAGGAAAGCCAGGGTTGGTGAAATAGCTGCTTGAGAAACATCTTTGAGTTTTTATAACTCCAGACTGCTAAGGCTCAAACTGTGAGTATTTTACAAGACAGTTCTGCTACTGCTACCCTTTTAGCATGAGTAATTTTCTGGGTGACCTTTTAAGTCAGCCAAGAACTAAACACCACCTGTTAACTCTGTGTTTCCTACTCACTCTGCTTGACACAACGCCGTGGATGACAAAGGCTCATTGAATTATGAGGTGGGACACAAGTGAAAGCTAAAGCTTAGACATATATTTAAGCTGTTGTAGATCTACCTCAAAACATTGCCTGTCTCTGTCATGCAAAATTTCCAAGCTTTATTCTGCTTCTGTACAAACAGGCTTGATGCCAAACCAAGGTCCACATTTTCTGGTAATTTCTCATTTTTCCGTATTTCTGCTTCATGAAGTGATGTGTTTGTGTCTGCTTATAGAAAAAAAAAAAGAGTTCACATGCAATTTGTCATTGTGGGGGATTTACAGTAGGTCAAATTTATGATTAATCTGTTGCTTTGTGTTAGCCATTTAGCGATGGCAGTAAACAGATTTAATGAATCACATGAACTAACAGAAGTGGACAGCTTGTAACATTCAAATATCTACTAGGGTACAAAACAGCAGGAAAATAAACAAGGATTTTGGTTTCTCAAGCCAGTGAACATGACTCAGGAGAAGAAAGGAGTTCTATTGAAAAAAATAAAATCCCTACTCAATATGTGCAGCACTTCATATCTGTATTTCTATGGAAATCAAGCACTTACTGTTGCTCTCCTAGGGGCAAATGATCCTAGGAAATTTCCTAAGAAATTGATTTCCTTAGAGAAATTCTCCATCAGGTAACACTTCACAAATGACAGTACAATAGCAGAAAGATGAATACAGCTGTTAGGGGTAGCTAGAGGCTGCACTCCTGTGTCACATCACTGCAGGTGGATGTGCTACCCAGGGCATCTGCACACGAGGCATGTTATACTCCTTACATCTCCTCCTATGACTGGGGATTTTTTCTGACAAAAGTCATCCTTTTCTCAGGCCCAGGACAGCAGAAGAAGTAGCTCAATGGGGAGCAGGAGCCTGCTCTATCCCTGGCTGCTGTGGCCAGGGCTCACCCTCAAGTCAGAGGCAAATTCTCCTAAGGCCTTCATTCTAACTAAAAAAACAGTGAGGAAAACAGATAAATCCAAACTTTAGTTTAAAAATCCTTTGTTATAGGCTCAGGTCAGACAAAATTTCTGACTACCACACTAAACCCTCAGGGTCTCACCACCATCACTAGTTTCACTTCATGTTGAATAAAGAGGCATTTCAGATATCTTTACCAACAGATTTGGAATAGGCCAAAATAATAAACTCACCCTTCCCTCCCCAAGTTCTCAGGCAATCTCATCAGTGTGAAACTGAGAGGAGACTGTCTTGAAGTAGAGATTATTAGAGCTAAAAGCACATTCAATTTACCTGCAAGGCAATATCCTGACAACATCATTGGGCTTGTAGCCTTCGATACAAACAGCACAGTTATCAAAGTCTGGCTCAGTCTCCTACAGGAAAGAGAATATTAGTCATATTTATTATTTTGTTAGCTAATCTCTTCATACAAGAGCCTATGTGACAAAGTAAAACAGTCACTGAAGCACATTGCAAATCCAGTAATGCATTTCAAAACCAGCAAGTCAGATTTTCTGACATGTTTCCAGCTGGAAACTTGCACTGGGAAGCATGCAGATTTAGTTTGTATGTTTTAACTTCCAGAATTTTCTGCCTCTTTAAGCAAATCACCCCCACTCTGCACTCCGTTTCATCCGTAACTTGCTTACCAGCACTCCTCCCCCACCTGAAGGACACAGCAGCTAAATAAGCAATTGGCATTTCTGTTCTGCCTCATTGTTCCAGAGGTCTGAAGGAATCCTCAGCACAGAGTTTAATTTAGTAACAAGCATTTTGAAAAATTACCTTGTCACCTTTCCTGATCGTTCTGACTTGCAGCTTGCTGATTGCTTTCTTCGCAGCATCTCCAAGCCGGCGCTGCAACACAAAATTTGCTCTTAAGCAAAGAGCATCTCTTCATGCAGAAATCAAAACTTTTTCTCCCTAGGCTTCATAATAATTTTAAGTACATGGAACAGCAGAGTGTATAAATATAAACATAACAATTCATTAAAAGGGCACAGTAGGTGTGCACACTGCAGCAGTGTGTACCAATGTAGGCAACAAGTCCATTATTTGGTTATCTTACTACTTCCCTCTTTTTTAATGACACTTGTTAAAAAACCCAAACACTGGGCAGTTAGAAGAGTGAATGCTGAACTTTATTCTTACATTGTTCCATAACTAGTTCATGATCTCCAGCAGGATACAACTTCTGAAAGTGAGCTGTTGATTTTTTAACAACAAAAACTCTGAATAATCTCTTCTGTCTTTTGTCCTGCAATACAGAGTTGCCTACTTTATAAAAATGAGGTGGTAGCATCTGCAGTTTCTTACAGGTAAAGCTCTATATAGTCCTGCAGTAATGTCCTGGTTGGACATATGTATGGACATAACCATTTGCTCATTCTCTGCCTTTCCCTCCAGTGGACCATAAAGTGATTACCATGTGATGTTTCTGACTGTTCTCCCATATTTCCAAAACACTGTTACTGTGTTGGCAGGGTCACAGCCACCAGGATTAAAGTATGTAATAACAGCCTGACACAAAACACCCTGTCCTCAGACACTGCAAATGGACCTGTCTGCTCCTTGCAAGAGGCTGGGAACATCACAGGACAGTTCACACAGTCACTGCTCAGCACCCTGTGCTACGGAGCTGGTTCCTGTATCAGTGCTCCGAGGACCTGGCTGCTCACTTGTGCTAATCCAGCAACAAGGCAGTCTGGAGACAGATTCACAGGCTGGAAAAGTCTTTGGGAGGTCATGTATTCCCACCCCCTGCTCAAGGCTGGGTCAACTTCAAAGTCAGAGCTGTGTTAGCCAAGTTTTGACTATCTCCAAGAAAGGAGATTTCACAACCTCTGTGGATAATTTGTTCCAGCGCTTAACCAATCTCAGCCTTTTTTCTTCTCTAAACATACTAATGGAATTTCCCTTTCTGGTAATTTGTGACCATTACCCTGTGCACTTCCAGGAAGAGGCTGATTCTGACTCCTCTCTGACCACCCTTTTTGCAGCTGGAAGCAGAGCCCTTCCTCCTCCTTGGCCCCCCACCCGCTTAGTACGCTCCCTTCACCCCTCCTCAGATGCCATGTGCTTCTGCCCCCAGACCACACTGTGACCCTGCTTTGGGCACTCCCCATTTTTTCTATGCCTCTCTCACACGGTTTCATGCAGCAATGCCTACTGCAATGTTTTCTTTATAACAGTTCACAATACAGCATGTTCCAACTTGCCACAAATAAATGACTAGAACTCTTCCCTTCACCTTCTCTCCCCACCCCAATTTCCAGCCATGTGTTGCTAGGGAGAAGAGAGACTTAGGGCCTTTGATGATCCAGAAGACATTCAACTTTCTGAGCTGTGCCAGAGTTCAGAGGGGCCTGTCAGCAGGAAGGGTTTCCAGCTGGAGGGTGTGAGAGCATGAGGCTAAAAACAGAAGGAAGTTTGAGGTAATTCATAAGTTGAGACCTAATCACCACACAGATATGACCAGTAATTTGCCACTTTGGTCATCAGATTCAATTAAAATCACTAGATTAAATTTAGAGAGTAAGCTTGTTGGACCGGTAAGACTGACAAAACCCATGCAATATTGAAAGCAGAGTGCAATTTCAGATCTGGCTAAAGAGCTGAAAACAATCTTGGCTATCAGGAGATTTACATATGAGCTTTCCAGCAACTTAATTATTGCATGTGAAGCAGTATCTTGTAGTTAGACAACATCTCTTTCTGTGGTCCATTTTTCTCAGAGTCTCCCTTAAATAAAAGAACCAATGAGAGTTGGAAACATTTCTTGTCAGCTATTTGGTTCTTTAATGTAAATCAAAGACAGACTGATAACATACAGCCAGACAAGAGCCATTATGTCATGCTTCAGAAAGTGCTTGTGATCCCTTTTTATCATTATCATTACTTTAATGAATGAAATGTCTCAGTTCTTTTTTGCACATTCTTGAAGGGGAAAGGACAAGATTAAAAACTCTGGTACATCCATCTTTGATTTCCTTGCTTTCATGTTTGCTTTCTCTTCTCTATCGTAAATAGATAAGTTCATAACTTACATGTAAATGAGAATAATTTAGTTTTTGCAAGAACAGGAATTTCTTGGACCAAAGTAATAATTTCAAAGGATTCTCCCATTTGAATGCAAGGCATGCTATCAATAACCATTTTTTTTCCCTAAAAGATAAGAGGCATTACAGCAGTTTAAGGGTTTAAAGTGAGGCTTAGAGATTTACAGTCATAAATCTCATAATCTCATTAGCAATGCTGCAGCATTCAGGACTGGACTGGAAGGAGTTAAGCATGTCAGATGCAGTGGTCTTGAGGAGATGGCAATGCTCATTAAAAAGGAAGGACAGTCACATGGAAAGGACCACTTATGTGTTCCTGAGAAAGCAAATGACCGTAGATGCTGTGGAGGAGAAGTTACAGAAAGTGCTTCTCCCTTAATGGCTTTACTAAACTATCATCTTTGCAAGGAGATCACCTTGTGCCTTGTGCAGAACGACGTGCATCACCAGCATGAGGTACTGGACACATCTAATCACAGACAAAGGCTGCAGACTCCATCATGGGAAGCATCTTCCCAAATTGCTTCAAAAATTGATATCCCTATTCAGTGGCCCAAAACTCTCATTCCAAGCCACAGCCACCAGTCTTCCTTCTGAGATAAATGCTCTACCTGCTGACAGTCATATACTAAAGATTAACCCGGGCCACACAAGATCCTCCTCAAGTCCAGTGCAATCACTACCTGCTTTGGCTTCCACTATCCTGCAAAACTTAAGTAGTCCAACCAGTTTCAAAATGACTGTGTAGAAAACCTCCTCTGAACAAGAAGCCAATGGAAAGAAGGGATGTGGAAAAATGTGGTAAATAAATCTGGCACTGAAACACCATCCCCTTTTCATTTTCTCATCTCACAAACAATAAAAAGAGAACTCTATTATTACTGATGAAATATGAAAAACTCTGACAGACTGACAGGGTTGGTTTGTTGTTGTTGTAGCTGTTTTTAAGTCTGTGCCCTGGCTATTACAGGGCTGTAACATCAGGGCATATTTTGCTGAATTATCTCTGGAACTTAACTTGTCATGTAATTCTAATTTGGCTTCTAATTAGCTCTACAATGTGGTATTTCTTGATTTAAACAATTTCCACAGCCTTTTACAAAATCTCTCAACTGTCTCATCTTCAGGAGCCCTCCAGGAACATGTTGCTGAGGAAACAGATTTTCTTACACAAATTTATTCTCTTCATGTCAAAAGCATTCATCATCAAGGCAACCACCAACTTCCTGGACACCTCATTAGGTGGGAAAAAAAGGTTCAATCATGTGAGTATTACTACCTATCTTCTACTTCCATATGTAATGTACAGTTGTCTGTGCTAGAGGTACTCTAAAAATCAAATCTATTAAAATAAAAATTGATATCTCACCATGTTTGTAGCTGACACCCTGGCTGTAGGTGCACAAGGCAATAGTGGAGGACAATTCTGTGCTCTACTTCATTGATTCTCAGCCAAGTGGAGATGAACAGACCCTGGCATTCAGCAAGAATCTTTGAAATCCTGATTCTCCACTCATCAAAATCAGGCCCCTAATTGGAGTTAAGCTGTGTCTTCCTTCTGGCATGTGAACTTAGATTCTGCATACATGATGAGTAAAAGTGGTGGCTGAAGATGTAGATGGACTATGTCCAGGTTTCATCTCACTGTGGAGTCACAGGAAATTATGCCAGAAGATTTTTCAGTCTTTCTAGTTGCCTCTCTCTATAGCTGGACTCATTGCTTTCTTGATGGATAACTGAATCACTTTATTTTGGATTTACTGCTTGCTCAGAAACTTATGCCTAATGAAAGAAGGGAAGCAGACCTGGAAAGGAGAGTCACCAGGTAGAGAAGGACTAGACAAAAGTGTTTATGAGGCTTGACAAAAGGCCAGTATTTTAATCAGAAATTTGTGATCCCGTCCTTGAGCTACAAAAAAAAAAAACGTGTTAAAGAAAAAAAACCCCAGAACTTGATGGAAAACCAAGAGGAAAACTCATGGGAAGGGCAAGAGCAAGTTGAGCTCTTCTGAACTACCTACATCATTATATTCCACAGCCAGGACTAAAAGAAACAAAATTAAAAAGCCACAGCAACCCATTAACACAAATAGGAGAGTTTTGTTTTTATATTGCTACTGTTTTCATATGAAAAGAGCTAATAAAGAGATTAGATGTCAGACAAAACTGTATGAAGAAACTGCATGAAGACTTTTTAGGTTGCCCCTTATTATTGCCCAGTTTTTCCCACAAAAATAATAATATTAATAATTAATAATATGTAATTACTTAGGGGGCACCCTTTCTAATTCTTCCAAAGAACAGAACTAGTATAATAACTAAGTTATTAAAACCCCTCCATAGAACAACTGCTTGTAGTCTCATTCAAATTTTGGAAAGAAAATACTGAAAAGGAAATATAAACAAATCAGTTTATACCAGAACATATAAACACATCAGTTTCAAACTACAACATATTACCTGACTGAGCTTCCTATTTTGCTGAGTTTCATGTTTATGTATGTGTATTTACACTGCTAAGCTGCCTGTGTAATTACTTGACTGAAAGCACACTTACTCACACACACAAATTAGGCACGGATGTGCTTTTGCAGACAAAGCATCTAAAAATTATCACAGACATTGCAGTCACGGTGAATCTGCTGCCAATGATGTTCAAATTCCAGCTGGGATAGTCCCGTTCTTGCTATCCAAAATTCCAGACTGTATATTTAAATGGAAAATACATTCTTTCTGTCTGTAAATACAGAGCAGCTGCTCTGTCTCAGAGGATGCCTGAATTTCAATGGGAGAAGGCGAGGGATTCCTACACATCAAGTATTTGTTACTTAGTGCAGCAGAGCTTTTCTCTACAAGATGATTATTCATACTCTGAGTTTTACCTTTTTTGCAGAATAAGCAAGGTAACCCTCTTGGCCCTGACAGCAATTTATTGAAGGTTCAGAAACCTCTCTGACTGCATTCTGAAGTGCATTTTTTACAATGCAGTAAAATGGTTATCTCTTCAAATTTCATATGTTGATAACATTTTCTACTGAACCATTAGAATGAAATGTACAAGCCTCATCTTCCCAGTTCTGCTGAGATAGTTGCATCTGGCCAAGAAAACATTAAATTTATTATTATTGTTACTATTATTATTCACTGCTGAACTACTATAAAGATGGGCAGTGCTTTATAAAACCACTGCGACTGACTTCTCTTCAGCTCTATCAGCTTTTTATCTCTTTCAAGGGCTTTGGACAAGATGCCAAAACCAATAACAATGGTTTAATAACATTAGCGGCTATCACTACAGTCCTGTTCAGTGATCATTGTCAAATGAAGAGCAACATACTTGTCTTTC
The DNA here is from genome assembly GCF_963513975.1 of Fringilla coelebs. Classification (NCBI taxonomy): domain Eukaryota; kingdom Metazoa; phylum Chordata; class Aves; order Passeriformes; family Fringillidae; genus Fringilla; species Fringilla coelebs. Next base: position 61,737,543 of record NC_140032.1, on the reverse strand, counting down.
TAGCCCAAGACCCTTCTAAGGAAGCATTAAAGTGAGAATAGGTTTTTTTACCCCCTTTCTTCACTTATCATGAACATTGCTTCACACACACATACCTCACAATGTTTTAGTCAGAATTTTGATCTCAAGAGTCCTTAGTCATACACATTGCTATGACATTTGGCTATATGTACCACAACAATATTTTCACAAAAAAACATCACCTGTCTATTTTTTGTGTTTTGCATAAGGAAAAAACCCCATAATATACATACACTATTAATTTCTTTTTTTTCTTTAATCCCATCTATACTGACATAAGTCTCTGATTTTCCCAGTCACAGTCATTTTTATATTCCTATTCTTTTCACTTTCTTGGGCTTTCTTTTGGTTTTCTGTTCTTATTACACACTGACAATTTTTTAACTTCTACAATAAATCCCATGGTGATTTTTTGGAAACACAGTTACTCCAGCCCTGCTCACCTGATTTCTGTCTCTGGCATTTGCGTAGCGGAATCTCTGGATGTAGTAGAAGACCAGCCATGCCAAGGAGATGATCATCAGCACAATGAAGGAGATGGAGACGAACACCACCGAGGTCCGGCTGACGTATTTCTGCAGGTTGCGTGTCCCGATGGTGATGTACATCATCACAGTAATGTTCCTCTCCAGGAGGCTCACTATCTCTTTCCCTTTGGGTTCAGGAATCATTATTGCTACAACATCTTCTAAGCCTATCAGACAAAGAGAAAAGGAACCTTAAGTAAAACAAGTGATCCCCAAAAGGCAATCATAGAATCACAGATTATCCTGAGTTGGAAGGGACTCACAAAGATCACTGAAGTCCAATTCCTGACCCTGCACAGGACGTCCCAAGAATTCCACCATGTGCCTGAGAACTTTGTCCAAACACTTCTTGAACTCCATCAAGCTTAGTTCTGCAACCACTTCCCTGGGGAGGCTGTTCCAGTGCCCAACCACTCTTTGGGTGAAAAATCTTTTTTTAATATCCAAACTAAATGTCCCCTGACACAACTTCCTGCCATTTCTTTGGGTCCTGTCACTGCTCACTGGAGAGAAGAGATCAGAGCCTGCCCTGCCACTTCCCCTCCTGATGAAGTTATAACTGCAATGAGATCTCCTCTCAGTCTCCTCCTTTCCAGGCTGAACAGACCAAGTGACCTCAGCCACTCCTCACACAACTTCCCCTCAAGGCCCTTCACCATCCTCGTGGCCCTCCTTTGGACACTCTCCAATGGCTTCATGTCTTTGTTATATTGTGGCACCCCAAGCTGCCCCCAGCACTCAGGGTGAGGCCGCCCCAGTGCAGAGCAGAGCAGGACAATCCCCTCCCTTGCCCAGCTGGCCATGCTGTGCCTGATGCCCCCAGACACAGCTGCCCTCCTGGCTGCCAGGGCACTGCTGACTCACATTCAACTTTCCATCGAGCAGGAGCCCCAGGGCCCTTTGCACAGCGCTGCTCTCCAGCCTCTCATTCCCCAGTCCCCCCACTGTCTGTCCCTATATCCAGCGTTGCCTCATTCCAGGTGCAGAACCTGGCACTTGCCCTTGTTGAACTTCCTATGGTTGGTGATTGCCAAGTCCTCTGATTCATCCTACTTTGGCAAAAAAGTAATAAGAAATCTGTGTTTTCTTCTGCTCTTCCCTCCTGTTTACCAAGAGAGAAGTCAGATGGATCTGGTGAAGGTTTCAACAGAAACCAGTTACACAATGTGTTTCTACATACTAATCTTGGTGAGATACATAAAATGTGTTCCATGGGTTGACATAAACACAGATTTCTAGCACTACTGAGGCTTATCTGGATGACATTTCTGTAAGCGCTGCAGAAAGGGAGGTACACTGCATCCAGCACTCCATATACATTTATGACAGTCTGTTCTGCAGGGTCATGACTCTGTCAGAGAAGCCCCTCCAAACTCTGCATTCAGATCAGAAACACTTTCAATCACAGATTCCCACATGGTTTCACAACCAGAATGTGCCAAAGCATCACTGCTCTTGCACCAGGCTGGCAACCAAAGAGCAGCTCAACATGTTCCCAGTGGCTCCCCACAGCCCAAGCCCATACAGCAATTTGGGACTCTTTGCTGAGAGCTTGACTCTCCAACTGATAAATTTTAAAGTCAAGACCACTGTTTAATTCCACAAAAAATTGCCTCTGCAGCCCAGATCAGCCCCTGACACAGCGTGCAGCATGGCCCCACAAGGATGCATGTCAGCACAGCTGAGGCAGCAAAATCCCACTAATGGGATGAAGCAGGGACTTCCTAGAGTCCTGCCAAGCCTTCTGTCATGACTCTGTGAACTGGGCCCTTCCCTGATCTAGCTATCCTCAACTTCACATCAGTTTTACTCTCTGTACAGCACTTTTTGATGTTACTTGCATAACACATTGGTGAAACTATTTTCTTTTCAATTTTCAATCTCCTGTGTACATGAAATATATGTGGTCTGAAATTATCTAGGAATCACCAGGTTGTTAAATGCCTTTTATGGCCTCACAAATAAACAGTCACTGATTCTGTTCTTTCACTTCATGAAACAAGCACATAGACAATTTTTACACCTAAACTATGTTTTGCAATAGCCAATTGTTCTAAGCAGCTAAGGACAGACAGGGTGTATTGTAATGCAAAAATGTGCTAGGAACAACAGCAAATGAAATTATCACAAACTGGCATTTAGAAAGGTACAAAGTGGGGGTGTCTGAGCTCAAAGAGCTATGCTGGGGTGGGGGCTCAGAATTTCACATGAAATCCCAGGAAATCAGCTGATGTTGTTAATCCCATGTCTGTATTTTGACTGTGGCAGGAGCAGAAAGCACTGTGTTCATAGGAGCATTCATGGAGATGGGAAGGGATCACTTGGCCACAAATGGAGGCATGGGAGGGTGACTTGCATTTTCAACAGCAACCCTCTCCCAGCAAGGTGGTATCCAATGTGAGCTTCACCAGTTCAGCACTGTATCCTGGTCTTCAAAGTCCAGCTCAGGCATTTTTTCCCTAAGAAACTTTGGGAGGTATAAACCAGGTTTTCAAATGGATTTAGATGCTGAAGGCCATGAGGTGTTTGGCAGGACTTTGGATATACACACAGGAGTGGTGTTCAGCAGAAAACTCTAATTGTGATGGAAACTTTATAAAATTCTGCTGGGTGCCTGAATCAGCTGGAGGTACTGAAATAGCTGCGGCAGACTGTTGCTACTCAGAGAAATCTGCTATGACGCTGGGAACTGAACCCTCCTCTCTCAAGTCTCAGAGCAGAAGTGCAAACACCACCCCTCTTTCTCTCGTGAGGCCTTCCATCATAGTACTTCCCTGATTATGAACAGGTCAGTCAATTAATAGAGAAGATCAAACTTTTGGCCAAGTCAGGAGTTTTAGATATTCATGGCTGGAAACTTAACCTTCCTGCTGATACTCTTCTATAAAACATTACTGTTTTTCAGCTATTCCCCTTAATTTTTTTCTACCAAGACTCCACCATCAGCAGTCAAGATAAATCTAGCCTTGCAACTCTTCTGATACCTATTTATTACAAAAGGCTAATGCAAACATTACCCTAATGGCCTAGGGAAAATTTGCCAAGTCTCAAAGTGGCTGAGAAGGGCACTGGTGCCATGCCAGTAATTTTCCTGCAGTCAAAAAGAAAAATTGTCTGGAGCAGGGTTGAGCTGTCCACATGGCTTCCTTTGTTCTTTTCTCTGTCTTAAAAAAAAAAAAATTAAATTCATTCTACAGGAAAACCAAAGCACCAATCTCATGCATAGCCAAAAAAAAAACCCCACAGTGAAAAATTCCACAGCCAAAACTCCAGAATTTAATCAACTGCCCTCAAAAGCCAGCACTCTCTCCAACTGACTTATCCAGTACTGACCTTTAACATCATGGTCAGTACAACCTAGGACACTGCATGGATATCACTTGAAAGCCTATGAAAATGGAGATAGAGACAAACCCATTTCCAGTAGAAAACACAGGTAGTATCTTCATGATTTAATCATCTTGAATCTTGCAGGTCTTAAAAAACTTTAACAATGTGCTTAATTACGTTCAATTACATTATAGTTTAATATAGCTTTAATATATTTCTGGACACAGGACAATAAGCAACTTGCCATGGATATATACTAAATAAAACTTTTTTGAAATGCAATATAGAAGACACTGTCTTCTTTCCAAGAGGAAAGCAGCTGCTTTTATTTATTCAAATCCTTAATATATTAAAATTTCAGGCTATCTGGTTATTTTCTTGGAAAATATTACCAATTGTAATGAAGCATTGTTGGAAAAAATAACCAAAGAAGTGACAAATAACAATCAGATTTTTTAATGTTTTACTGATTTTATGATAACTTCTCCAAGACATTATAGAGAATGCTATTTATCAATCATGCTATTAAGCTATGTTTTTAATCACAAATATGCTCATATTAGGAAGAAAATAAAAGAAAAATAAAGTAATTTATTTCTATTTTATCCCTTTTTAAACAAAAAATTTATATTATCTCAGTTTCATATAAGCTGCAACATACATAAAAGTATGCAAATTAAAGAAAGGAAATAACATAATGAGACATCAATGTTAGAGGTGCATTTTTATGCCCCAGTACACATTTTCTCAGCAGTTTTAAAAAAGAGAAAGGATCTAGTAACATGTACTGATGCTTCTCTGGCAAGTTAAATGCTACCCCTGCCTTTCATTAAACACACCCACAGTGGGAACTGCATTTTGTGGCACTCTTGTTCCCTAACACATTTCTTTTCTTTTTCTGGCCAGCATTAATGCAGAGTTTGACATGAATTTTTAAGCAGCTGTCAGGATGAATCAGAGATCCATAAATCAAAGGTATTTAGGCTGCAGTGAATGGATTTTTTTCTTCTTTTTTTCTGGCTAGGAAATCTTTAACATATCAGCGTTCTCTTCTAATGAAACAAGTAAGGCAGAAATTACAGGCATTTGGGATGATTTAAGTAATTTTAACTTGTTGAAGCATACCTGCCTAATCAAGTATTTCTGGGTGGAGAAAATGCATGCTTCGGAAAAAGATCCAGAAGACCCTCTCCAAACCCGCCCTCTCCTCGTAGTACTTGGCTATGGAAATACAATTCAGCAGGTATGCCTTCATGTAAAACCTGCAAACTTCAAGGGTAACCATCTATTCACTAGTGACAGAGGAAATGAAAGACTAGTGCAGTAACAGTGGCTTTTGTAGAAGAAATGAACAAGTTTTACACCCAGAAGATGTACACAAAAGCTGCAGGCTGTGCTTATAAACCTGTGATATTCCTTGATTTTGTTCTGGGAGCTTTCAGAGGTGACACTCAACACAGTCCTCTCTTCTCATTAGCAGTCAGACCCAGCAGTGGTGGGGCTGCTCCTTTAATGCTTTGTCAGTTTTTGATGGAGACTCTAAAATGTGGTCTTTCTGACATATTTTAGAACAGGCAGTTTAATTCTTCATGCTTGGCAACAGCTAGAAGCCAGTCAGAGAAGTTATTTGAACTATTTGAATAGAATTTCAATTGGGGAGGTATATAGAGTCTTCTCTGCAAGATATCCTATCAAGATATAAATGAAGATTTGTCTTATATTGTAGATCAAAATCAAGAAGTAAAGATTTTGTAAGTGAAAATCCAAATACTATTTTGAATTCAGAAATTGCCCTGACATTGTCCTGAAATTGCCCAGTGTTCAATCTGGCTCCTAGCCCAGGAACAGAAGTTTTACAGGAAGGTGCAAGAGCCTAAGCAACTCTTCCTTACTTCTTGAAGAAATGATTTCGTTTTTAGGAATCCATTTCAGTAACCAGCAGCTATTGTAAGGAACTAAAACAGACACAAATCTAACAAATTCCACATCCCACCCAGGCTCAGCGTGCAGTCTGTGCCAGCCCCAGGCAGTGTCAGGGAATTCAGTGGTGGTGGTGGTGGTTTCTGGGAGCTCAGCAGTGCTCCCTCTGCATAAGGACTCATTGTGCTGCCAACCCCTGAGCTCTCCTGCCACAGCTTGTGCTGCTGCCTACTTCCCTGTGAATGGATTTTACACTATGGTCTGGATGATGGGTAATATTTTAAAGCAAATTTGGAGCAAAGAACAGACATTTGTTAAAAAATACTATTTTTTTTCATCTCCAGAACAGCAACTCAGCTGAAAAATTACTACTGAAGAGAATGAAGAGGACTACCATGGTGATGGTGCTGTGGCAATTGTCTAAGCTACAGCCAAGAACAGTCTCTTTGGCCATCAGAAGATACTACCTCCTATTGCAGATCTCATTCTCTTTGAAAAGAGTATTGCTTGATATTTGTGTTTGGTATCTTTCCAATGAAGTTACAGGAGAAACGGCATATAGGTTAATGAGAATGCCTGTGTGAATTGGCTTAATATCACAGAATCATAGAAAAGTTCAGGTTGGAAGAGAACTTAAAGATTCCTTCCAACCTCCCTGCCATTCATTAGATGAATGGGATGCCATTTATTAGATCAGGTTGCTCAGGGTCCCATCCAAGCTGGCCTTGAACTACTATCTCAGTTGCAAAATGTGTCCTTGAAGTACTATCTTCATAATTGCAACAAGGGTTCCAAGTCTTTATGACCATCCACTGAGAGCTCAAGTTCAGTTCTTCTATTCTGCATGGTGCAATTATAAATTGATCAGGATAACAGCTGCTACCTGTTTTTCTTAGAAAAACCCAACAACTTAGCCTTACATTATGTTTTTGTGAACTCAAAAAGTACATTTCAAAATCAAAGCAATAGTTTAAAAAACCTGATCTCTGAGCTTCACCCAATTTGGGGAAGAAGAAGCATAATATTGTTTAAACAATGTCCTAGACACTTATGTAGGCAAACAGGGAAACATTACATTACTGATAAGAAATCAAAGTGGGTAAAAGGACTGTTCCCTGCAGGAACTTTTCCCTACTGGGCATTCAAGGTATTGGCCTCAAATTGAAGTATTAATAAATGATACTATAGGAAAAACATTGGCAGGAGAAGAGCAATATACAGTAAGTGGCAGTAATACATAGTCAACACATCATGTGTCACAGGTGAATGACTACAGACTGTCATCTATAATCTCTTACATAAACTGTCTCAGTGCCAGAGGACTGGAAAGGACACCAATTTCTAATGAGGTTTCATAACAGATGCGGGCAGCTACAGATCAGCTTGTCCGAAGTTATTGAGTGAGATTCCTCACCTAAGACTCTTAAGCCAAAAAGGCAGTTCTGAATAAAAGAGCAAGGGCCTCACATGAGAACATAAGGGGTTAAAACACATGACCTAGGTGTTCAAAACATCCAAGAGCAACTAGGAACAAAAAACATCTATGGATCACAAACTGCTGAAGGCTGGGAGAGCCATTCTGGATAGGCAGGATTCAATGTTTACCCCATGCTTATTCTCTCCCCTATGCAGCTGCTGTTCACCATTATGAGAAACACCATCTGAGACAGATGGATCTTTGGTCTCAAACCATAGTTTTGTTTTCACACTAACTGGGAACTGAGAGTTTTAACTCCTGTGGAGAGAAGAAAGGATAATTCAAATCAACATACCAAACCAACAGGGCCAAAGTCAGAGGTCTGATTATACCAAGAAGTCTCTGTCTAAGGCGAAAGGGAAACCATCCCAGTTTCTGAGACCGGTGATGAACAAGGAAGGAGAGGGGCTGAGGCAGCCAGTGCCTCTTGCTTTTCAAAGCCCCAGTGAGGGACTGACCCGAGGCAGAAGGGTGCATTTCCGATGCGGAGGCAGGAGGGTGGACTGATGGCTCTGAGCTCTGTATGTACCACAGATGTGAACACCCAATGTCCAGCTTCCCCCACAGCAGTATGAATACAGCATAACGCAGAGGAAAGCAGCAGCAATACGTGAGGTGACTGCATCCTCCATCAACCCTCATGCTGCACATCACACTTGGGTCCTGCAGATGGGCCCAGCCACCTCTTCCCTCAGTGCCATCCCAGAAAAGTGTTACAGTCACCAAGGGCAAGGGACTGGGGAGGTTTTAGGGAGGATTTCGGTCTACAGTGCGAGAAAGCTGCAGAGCAGGATGCAGACGTCTTTGTCCACCCACTTCTGCAATCCACCGGCACCGGATCCTGCAGGTACCCCCATGCAGCAGTCTCTCTGCCCTCACACCCTGTTGGGTGGAGGAGGAGAGATGCCAGCAGAACAGCAAATAAGGAATGCCACTGCTCTCTGCTCCCACTGCTAAAATTCAGACACATCAGGCAGCCCTTCCAGGGTGCCCAGCCGGAGGAGAAAAAAATGTAGGGGAAGGCCAGAAGGAAATACAGCCTAGCAGCACATAACCCTGTTTTTGTGGATATCAAGATACTGAAGCTATCAGAATACAAGATTTCACCATATAATAGTTTTTCTTTTTTGACTCCAGAGCCCTTGCTTTGCAATGATGTAGGAGCTTTCATCTCCTCCCACCAACATTTCTAACTTCTTTTCCTTATATGTTATAAAGAGAGATATTTCCTTCAGCTTACTCTCTCACTAATTTCCCACTTCTCCTTGGCACTGCTAGCACTCACTTTGGTCCTTTACCCATCTTCCAAAACATTTAACTATAAATCAGGTTTCCTTTAAAAGGCAAATGCAGCAACCATGGAGAGAGCAGTGACACCTTTTCCCTACAGCACTGCAAAAGGAAATTCTTTTACACAAACTATTTTTTTTCCTTAGACAATCTTATTGCTATGAAACACTTATTGCAGAAGCACAAGTATCTATTAGGATAATTAAGTAACACATAAGGAAAAAAGATGTACTGATGTAAATGACTGACTACAGTATTTAAGTAAGGAATATAAAAGTTTGCTATTCTGTCCTGAATTGAGCAACAACAACCTCCAGCAGAGCTGTTCTTGGTTAACTTCTTTTGATGCTAAATCCAGGAGAGGCAAGATGCTTCTGACTGTGATCTTTCCTGTGGAAAGCAGCTTCAGACACTTTATTGCTGTTTAGGGACAAAGAAATTTCTGTTCATGTTTTTGCAATCAATGCCGATCTTGCCAAGGCTGTAAAAGCTCAGAATATATTGACTTTCTCTAAATTTTATGCAGCAACTGCAGCAAAGGAAAAAGAAGTAAACAGCTACAAAGCTCACAAAATCAAATTCAGCATGATAGCTGCATTTTTCCTGGGCTTCTTTCCTACAGTATCAGCTCATCAGCCTGCTGAACTAACCAGTGCTAATGAACCAATGTAGTGATACATATTCATACTTAATTATAGAAAACACACTGTTCTTTAAGAGGTTTCCTTAGATCCCAGTCCAACCTAAGGCACAAATTGTCGAGACACTGTTATCTTAACCAGGATGGTAGTTCATTATAATTGCTAAGCCTTTGTACTGAAGACCTCCCCAGAATTTTTCCTCCTTTCCTAAACCGTATATATACTGCTAATGGCATATGCCACTTATTTTCTGTATTGGAATTTGCACTAGGATACTTTTGGGGGTTTTTATGTACCGGGGGCCAGAAAGACTCCTTAATGCAGGCTGCTCAGCTATGCTCCAACTCAGATCAAAATATGCTACAGGGATAATTTATAAGTAAAATACAACCTTTTCAGAGTTCTGGCAAAACACACCCCACTGTCTAAAGCAGAAGTTGCTTTGTTATTTTCAGTGGAATTGTGCCAAAAGAAAATTTGCCTTAAATAGCATCTTATGTAGTCAGGGTAGAGTACAATGCAAACACAAATGAGTTAACGTGCCTGGTGCTCTTAGAAGGGTGTAAATATATATTCTCTACACGAAAAAAATGCTGTCATTATTATGGAGATTAAGCATTATTACTATATACATTATTATGAAGCTTCTAATCTTAACTTAGACACAGAATTAGTGGTTTCTTTTTCATGTACTGACCAATCCTGCCCACTTATTCATAACATGAAGAAAATATTAGTGACATGGGCTACATAAACAACATTTTCCCCTGGAGAGCAGAGAATCAGGAAATTTCCAAGCCATCAAAACAGGATAAAAGAGAAGAAGTCATGTATGCAAAAATATAATTTCAACAAAAATGCCCAAGTTCCAATCACTGGTTCCCATCACCGATCCAAAGACTTGAACTGCATCAGTTCCCAGTGCAAGTCGAACCAGTTTCAAAGGTGCTGTGGCACCTGCAGGCTGGTGAGAGCTCTCCCAGCACCTCCTAGGCACAGCAGGTCATCCCACCACTTAGCAGAGTCACTTCAGCACTCCAATTCTTGTGCAGGACAGCTCAAGTCTACCCCAGCTTCCCGGTGATCCCCACTTCCACAGTGACTCAGGAATGGGACACCATGGGCTGCATACGGGAGGTAAGGGAATAAGGGATGCTGTCACCTGTTTGGAGAGGCAGGACTATGCACTTCTTCCTCCTACACCATCAAACCTGCCAGTCAGAACAGCCTTGCAGGGCATGTGTCTTTCTGTTCCAGAGAAGATGAATGAAAATCCCCAGACCGAGAGATTCAGCCAACTGTGGGTGAAGCCACACACAGCTCCCATGGCTCTGCATAGGCTGGAGTGGTTTGTGGTTTAAAAAGCACAGGCTGAAAGGGTAAAGAGCCAGAAAAGAGCATGGCACATCTGCTGTGGCTTAAGGCAACATTGCTGGGCATACTTCAGTTCAAGTGACCCTGAATTAGCTGGACAAGAAACAGACTCAGAGCAACAATCTGGAAATTTCATAAAATTACTTCAGGGAATTTCCTCTTTCCTAACTCAGGGAAATATCAATGTCCCCAGAGGTGCAAAAACTGTTTTTATCAGTCTGTGAAAAGAACAATGAATTAAAATGAAGCAAAAAGAGAGAAAAGAGGGAAAATAAATGGTAAAAAGCAAAACAAAAGGCTAGATAAATAAGTAACATCTCAGGCAGAAGGTGAGGTGAGCAGGGTGAAATAAGCCAAAGCCGAGGCAGCATATCACCAGCACACGTTCAAACCCTCCAGCACTACTGATCATCCCTCAATGCTATTAGATTTGTAGGAGAGTTTTCTACACCTCTACAGTATGTGCCACTAGCTCTCTCTTTTGTAAGTTGAGTGATCCCTGTCTTAGCCAGTCCTCATATGGAAGCCATCCCATACCTTGGAACATACTTTTCCCTATAGGGGTTGGATAGGTTTGATTAATAGTGGCTCATTTGCCAACATTTTTTTGTAGCTGCCACCTGAAAGAGTTCCCCAGGGAGAAAAAAGGGTTCAATTTTTCATGCTCAGTGTAAGTTCTTGCCACAAGCCTGATCCACCTCCTTTGTCACCTCCTGTTGGTGTCACAGGGGAGACTGATGCCACAAGTTTTTGCACCTTCTGCAAAAGCAGCAGTTGAGTTTTCATGTTAGACCTCATTTGCTTTAATCTGTGATAACAAAATCATTCAGAAAAGTACAAAGAAATACTGAAATTACTTTTCAGTTCAAGCAACCCTTTTCTTTATATCTTCCCAGCTCCTGGGAAAACACATATTCCTGTGGGTCCAGCAACAGGGGCCCTGTCTTAATTCATTTATCCTCAGACATAAACACGAATAACAGTCTCTCCTAGTTTTTGTTGGAGAAATCTTGTTTGCTCAGAAACCTTGTCAGGGAAACATTCCATCTTGAGGATGGGGCAGAGCTGCTCAATCTTTGGCCTTCATTTTCAGGCATGATGGTAAAAAACGGTGATTAAAACTAGGAACCTATTCCATACACTGAAATAAAAAAAGTAAAATCAGTATGAATGAATCAGACAAAAATCAGGGCAAAAGTCTATTGTGTGGGTAATAAAATCCATCTCCTTTGTCAAGAAATCAAGTTTTACTTTGTTAGTCTCTGTTACTGTCAGTTTTGCAATTTTCCCTCCGTCCCTATGATCCATTAGAGTAAGCAATACTTGAAATGTCTAATAAAAAAGAAAGAAAACCAGGCAGAAGACAAATATTAGGTCTTTCCTATATGATATAACATTGACATAGTTAATTATCTACAGCAATGCAAACAGATCAGAAAAATTTTTAAGATCTGTGATAGCTTTCAGAGTAAATTAAAGCTCTCAGTACCTTACAGGCCTCTCTGCACATCATGGGAAAAGGTCTGGGGGGAAATAAACTCCTTTTTAACTATGGTGTCAGGGTTATCTACAAAGTTTAGCAACCAGTTGGTTTATTTGATAAAAACAACAGAGAATAACACCAACACAGACATAATTAAGAACAATTGGGACAAGAACAAGCCATCTAAAAACACTGGCTTGGGGTGGCAGAAGGTGTTCTTAATTAGATTTTTGGTTTGTTTGGGGTTTCTTTTACCCAAATGAACTATCTTGGTGTTCGATAATATTCCTCTGACTGACTGATTCAACTACCAGCTCTGAAGTAACTGTAATTAGATTTAACTTTGTCTGCTGCTCTTCAGCCTAACTAAATAACCAGGCTGAGCCCTGATTCCTACAGGAAAAGAATGGTTGCAGCCACTACAATTCCCTCTTCACCATCACAGCCCCTGAGCTCTCTATGCCAGTCTTTAGCAGCATCAGCAAGGAGAACCAACCTGCCTGGCACCATGGACTGTGCTGAGCCAGCCCAGGCTGCCCAGAGAAGCTGTGGATGCCCCATCCCTGGAAATTTTCACAGCAATGCCACCAAAAGGCAGGATGTTAATCTCTGTTGCTGCAACACCATCATCATCTCTCTGGAGTGGCTGTAATGGTGGGTAAATATAAACTGAGAGTGAGACAAAGTGTCCAATCACAGAGAAAAAACAAGGAGAAAACAGCTCTGGTTTGCCCAACTCACCCATGTCTACAAATCCTACTTTTTGGCTCAATTAAAGCACAGGAGAGAATAATCCGACTCTCTGAGGACTCAACAAGGAATATAAGGAACATTTTCTGATACTTTAGTTCTTACATGTGTTTTCTGTAACTCCCAACACACACCTATTAATGTTCCTGAGGAAAACCCAGCCCAGCCATTTCCCACAACAGAGTCTGCTTCTTACAAAAAATATCTCAATAAAGCAGAACAAGGGGAGGGATGCCAGGGATCATCTGTGGCCCTGCACATTTCTTAATGCACTTCTTCAAGCACGGTGGTATTTCTAAGAACAAGGAAGTCAAAATGGGAAAACAAATCAGGGGATAAAAAGACAAGACCAAAAAAACCCCAAAAACCCCCAAACCAAACAAAAAACCCCCAAAATCAAAACAAAAAAGAAGCCCAACAAAACAAAAACAGGAGGGAAAAAAAAAAAAAACGAAAGCTGGAAAGTCTAGCAGAATAGCCAACCAAAATAAAATCTGCCATATCAGGGTAGAGTTCAGAGGTAACTTAGTAGCAAAGAAAAGTACAACCCTGAGATTTACAAACAGAAAACAATGAGCAGAAGCAAAGAAGAACTGAGAGAAGCAGAATAATGGAAATGCTCATGACTCTGGAGAGGGTTTTTTGAAGAGACCTGAAGAATCTGAGGAGTTTCATTGAAAAGAGAACCAGAAGATGACTGGATAATAGGTGTACACACATAATGTGCATATACATATCTATCTATATCTACATATATGTATATGCACATTTGATCTGAATAAGAGGATCTTTGTCAACATTGGAAAATAGCTAAAGTATTAAGATAGTCTTTTCAAATCAGAACTAAATCACAAATAAATTATGGAGTTTTAAACTGTGAGAGTGATTAGACAGGGAAAGATTATTTTTTGGGAGGAGCCTGCTGACTGAAACTTATCCTTAGTAAACAGATCAGATTAGAAAAACGCAAAAATCCCTCTGTGATAGTTTAGATGTGCACCCTGGCTCCTCAGAAGCTTTGAAACAGAGATGGTAAACTTCCCTGGTCTTATGTCAAGCACATTCAGCTGAGAAGAAAATTTAACAAAATACTAACTTTTCTGTGTCCCTTTCCACATGGACAGAAATCCAAACAAGGGTTTTCAAGGGTCCATAGGTGTATGAGAGAGTGTGTGTGTGTTTATTTAGAAGTTGAGTCACCCCTACTTGTCTTGGCAACTGTAACTGCCACTAGTGTTTGGGCTTAAAGGAACGCAAGTGATAAAATGAGATTATTTGATGGGAAGTTCAAGATCACCAGAGGCTGCTGTTCACACATGACCCTCACTAATGAATTCCTTAATGTTTATTATTGAGCCAGTCATCCTTGGCTCCAGGAGGGAGACTGGGGAGGCACCACAATTTGCATGTTACCAAACACATATGATCTTTCATAAGGTGATGATCCAACTTGAGCTCAAGAGCAGAAAGCCGAATTCAAAACAAGAAAGAGAACAAACAAAGACATACTGGAAAAAAATTAAAAAAAAAAGAAAAACTCCACAAATGAATCACAAGAGAAGTGTTTTTTCAGGCTTCAATGAGATGACTGAACCGTGTGAACCCAGAAATAGCTGGCAGTGCTCACCAAACCTCAAGCTCTGCAAGATACACCCACCCTAAGCTAAAACTACACATTGAGCCTGAAAATGTTTTGACTATGCAGGCCTTCTTACAGATGGAAAAAAAACAAAAAAGAAAGAAAAACAATCTTCAACAGCATGTGAAAGTCTAAATGTCTTGGAGAAAAATATTTATATTTCTATAGAGGCACACTGTTTATCTTTCCTGACTTCACAAGGAGAAATCACTGGAATGCTTTCTAATGCAATACAGAGAAACAACTATGCTCTGGAACCTTATAGTTCTGAAATCCATGTGGAGCTGGGATATATAGCTTCTCTTTAAAATCTTTTTAATGCACACCTTGCTATGACAGAAACATCTCAAAGGTGCATTTATATTATATGCCATATAAACCGCATTTTCTCACCTTCATCAGGAAGGAAAGGTCTGTACTTCCAGCTAGAAGTCACACACCTTTTCTCCTTAAAGCTGGTTCTCCCCACAATGAAATGAAAGTGAAATCCCCGCACTGGCTAAGGCAGAACTGGACATTTTGGATGTAAAGTCAGCTGTGGAAGGGTTACTGAAGGGAAGGGAAAACATCTACCACCACTGAAAAAGCTGTCAGCTTTTATTTATACACTGCTCTTTAGACAACAGGTTTTAACAGACTGGCTCACAGGCCTTATTTTCCCAGCATAGGATATGAGCAATTCTTACTGATCCTGTATGGAAGTTACAGACATCCTAGAGAAAGGAAATAGGGCTGGCATGTATAAGAGCTAAATGTTTTCTTAAAATCCTGAATTGTGTCCAGCATTGTACAGGTTGTCATTTTCAGCAAAACAGAAGTGCAGACTTCACGAAACACCACTTTTCACAGCATCTGAATGAGTCGATGCCACGTATGTGCTTTAGCTAAAACAATTCCACAATTTCATCAGAGATGCTGTTTCCAAATAATTAATTACAGCAAGTTATAATTATTGAAGAACATTCCCCTGCAGATCAACAAATCCCTCTTCATCTGCTCAGCAAACCCTTTTCCCACTATCAAAAGCATGTGGGCATGATAAGAAAAGGGTTGTAGCTCTGATATGTTTTTCAGATGTAAGGTCTGCATTTCTTTCAAGATGCCATTATTTTTACATCACTATTATCAAATTTGATAGAGTTATATACTTCATATTTGAATGGTACAGGGAAATAAATCTTCTAAATTCTTCCATTTACTGCTTCTTAGCCTTTCAACTATTTGCATGAGAAATGATTTAAGGAAAGACACAATTCAAATCAAGCTGAGATATCTCTGACCACATTAGGGAATGCAGGATATACACACGACTCCACATTCCTGTTGATATATGCTACATTGGGCAAAGAACATCTTGTGTTTTGTAAAACCACTCTTTGGAACACCAGACTGATCTCCTTCAGTGGAAACATCAGCTAAAAATTTTATTTCAGGTGTTTTTCTTTGCAAACACTTCTAGTCCATTTCTCCTGGAATAACTTTTATTCACAGGGTCTCAAGACATTTACTAAGCAAAGGCTGGAAATGAAATCAAGAACTAAGACAGTGTTACCTGCCCTGTGAGAGGTTCTTGGCCCAAATGAGCAATTACTGCATCACTCCCATCTACTACCCAGAGATTAGCCTGGTTTCATGGGAACTGTCACTATGTCACAGAGTCCTGCAGAACTTGAAGAGATACCAGATCCTCCAAGAACACAGCTGTTTCACCTATACTTCAGCTGGAAATGTAAAACAAAGTTTGCAATAGTGCACCGCAAAAAAACTATATATCATTCTGGCAGTTAATGCAGAAGGCTCAAAAATATGGCTCTGTGGCTCTTCTGGCATCATTCTGCACCCACAGAAGGCATGGGAGCACAGTTCTGCAAGAAGCTGGACTCAGCAGGTAGTTGAGCAGTGGCTCAAGGCAAGGGCAGCAGCAACCCTAGAGCATGTAGTCTCTTTCCATCAAAGCTGTGCCTGTGCAAAGAGTCAAAACTCATGGATTTCCTGACATTCCCAAAAGATGACAAATTTGACAATACAAGGATTCTTGGAGGTTAGGATTTTTCCTTTTTTTTTTTCTTTTCACTCCAGAAATTTTCTTCCATTTGTTGATTAAGAGATGGTAATGAGGATATGCAAGACGAACTAAAGAAGTGGCGTAGATGGGAGAGGAGTGCAGTTGGCTGCAGTCTCTTGCTGGGGGGCTTTCTGTTGAGAACTGCAGAGATACCTCAGAGTTTCACCGCCGGGTGAGGGGCTCGGGTCAGCCCTCTTCGCTCTTTTGCTCTCAGGACAGGAGCGGAGACACGTGGGGTTTGGGGCTGGGCTGCTGCTGCCCAGAGAATTCGCTGCCACTACAGAGCGTTTGTCCTCCCACTGCTTCTCCTACCATGGGTAAGCCTTTGCCCGTAAGAGCAGCTGCTGAACTGAGACGTTTCCAACGCCCAGCCTCACTGGGAAGGGGGCCCTCTCCCTCTCCCCCTTCGTCCACTCAATCCACACAGCTCCTGCTATGGCTTCGGGTTTTTACTCATTCCGGTTCATTTGCCGCCCCCGGCGTGCTCGCCCCTGCTGTTCCCAACTGCTGCTCCGAGGTTCCTGCTGTAGTCCATTACAGACCCACAGGGGCAATGAGACCGGCTCCTTCCTGTGCCTTTGCAAAGCAAAGCCCCTTCTCTCCTCTCTCCCTCTGCGCCGCCGCAGCTGCCACGGCCGTGTGAGGGAGAGGCGGCCGAGCCCGCGCCACAGCGCCCCCTGCAGGCGCGGGGGAATCATCGCACCCGCCCTGCCCGGCCGGGAGCCACCAGCGCCCCTGCTGGCCGTGAGCGGAACTGCAGCGGAGGGGAAAGTGCCCGAGGGCCAAGAGAGGCTGCGGGGGGGTTTGGGCTGCGGCTCTGCCCTGCCCTGCCCCGCGGGGGGGTTTGGGCTGCGGCTCCGCCCTGCCCTGCCCCACTCTGCGCGCCAGGCTGCGGCTGCTGCTGGGGCTACTTCTCTTGTTTGATATCTATCTATCTATCGATATATACCAGTGAATAACTGTTATTCCTCTTCCCATATCTTTGCCTGAAAGCCACCTAATTTCCAAGTTAAAATAATTTGGAGGGAAGGGGTTCACATTTTCAATTTCAAGGGAGGTTCACACCTTCCTTGGCAGGCACCTATCTTTCCAACCAGAACAACGAATATGGATTTTGTTTTTAATGCAAAGTTACTGCATTATGTACACATTTAGCAATGATAATGCTGCTGTCTGTGTACTTGGATGTGTAAATCTCTTGTGTCAAGTCCTTTGGTCTTCTCTGCTATTTTTTCTGATTCTAGCTTTAAAGCAGTTAAACATCAGTTTCCTGATTTTTGTAGATGTTTTGGGGTTCCTATTATTAAGGTCAAAGCTTCTAAATGCCACTTGCTTGCATTAATGCCAAGTTTGAATAAATCTCTCACTTCCCTTTGTGTTTGTGGTCACCCAGTCTCAAAGCAATTCATAGGCAAGGGTTCAGCAAGGTCAGTGTTTATGATATGAAATTAAGGAACTTCAGAAATAAAAACCAAAGACTTAAAAGGAATTTAGTAAAAAAGCAACACATTTATGTGACACTTCAATTATGTAACATTTCCCCAGAAGGTGAGCCTGGCAGTCTCAAAGATTGGTACGTTAAAAGTCAACACATAGAGGACTTCTATACCAAAAATATTCGTTCTGACACTTAAACCTAGACAGTCACTTCCAGGGGGCAAATGAGAAAGAACAAATAAAGGAGCTAAAACTGAACAAAATTCTTCTCTTATCCAGAATTTTGTTGGTGATTTTTTAATGCTCTTTCTACAAAGATGCAGACAAAGTATATATTGAGAATTATTTCAAGTTTGTTAGTGCATTCTTTTAGATATTTTTTCCCTCCTGCAGAGGACAAGTACTTTGGTCTACAAAGCACTGTCTGGTTATTAACAATGCAAGATTCAGTACCATGCAAATGGCACAGATATTTCAGACAACATTTATCCCACCTACGAACAAAATGCATCTAGCTTAATAAAAGATGGGCCTTTTAAAGAATCCTGGAGCATTGTGGAAAACATTTAAGTCAGTACAGAAAGAGCAGAGTAAGAGCACTCAGGTCAATAAAGACACAAACCAAAACTTTGTGCCTGGTATCAACAGCGGTTTTTACCGCAAAGAGTAGAACATGGGCCTAAATGACTTTGAAAGGTCCCTTCTAATGCTATTTTGACACAATTCTCTCAGTTACTAGTTTGTAGCACTTGCATGCTACATCATGGTGGTTCCTAAAAATTTTTGGTAGAAATCTACAAGCAAGAAAAAAGAAAAAAAAGGAGGTTAAGAAACATTGAAACATTGTTTGAGACATTGCAGTGGATCAGTTGTTTGTGAGCTTCACCTCAAAATATGGCAATCAAATGTTATGAGAAAGAGAAGGAAAAAACCCAGACAAATTAAACCCAACACTTTTAACATGGGATGCCTAAGGCTCTTCCTACAGTCAAAAAAGATGAGATATTAATCCTCTTCAGATGCCTTGCTCTTTAAAACAATAAATGGACCTTACCTGCCTCATTCAGACTAGTGCTGCCACTTTAGCATAACTTTGGTTAAAAAAAAAATCCAGGATGAATGCCTTCCAAAGCAATTCACCAACTGCCATTGGACAACATCTGCCGGAAACCAAAGAACTCTATTCCATACTCTGAAGGCTGCTCCAACCACAAATCTGTTCATCTCAGTTTAATCTCAGTTGAAAAGTGGTTGGAGAAAGCCCCCAGGGAATAATGGCCAATAAGCAAACCAATACCTATTTCTTTACAAGAAATGAGAGAAAAGTCAAGGAATACTTTTTTAATATCCATAATCAGAGGTCATAGCAGAAGCACATGTTGTTAAAAAGACAGGCTTTGCCAAGGATCCAAAAGGGAGGTCACTAGGCAATTAGTACAGCAGGCTGCACTGACCTAGAAGTTTGAAATCTGTCACTCCATGATATTTTCATTCCCCATGAGGGAATGAGCCATCCAGAAACACATGAAAAAAAAAAATAGCATGCAAAAATAAAAGGTTCTCTTCAGTCTGATTTCTTCAGATTTCATTTCAGTAGGAAATACTGTTTGCAGCTTCCAAATCAGTTCTCACATGTCAGGCAGATTAGACAGTACCAAATGGAGCACACAAAGACAAACAAAAGCTGACTTCCCTCTAGCCTCAGAGAAACTGCAGTCATTCCAAGGCAGGGAGTCCTGCTGCTGACTGGAACATGCAGCCTATGCAAGCTGGTGCTGGTTTGACCAGCAGTGCTACCCAAAATGCTAAAAGGCAGTAGGACCCTTCAAGGAAAGAGAGCAGTTCAGCTATCCCATTGAAGATGGACCTCAGTGGCTTTTGCTGGGATGGCAATTCCCATTTCAAATTTAGCTGTAAAAAAACAAAAGTAGCATCTGGGCTAAATCATGCAAAGTGACTTTCATGGATCAATGGCAACACTCTTATCAACTCTGAGAAAAGACTGGTTCACCCAAGCTTTCATTACAATGTCAAGTTTTTAGAAATCACCATAGTGTCAAGTTATCATGAAAAAGGTAACCATAGAAAGAACTGAAGCTCTCATATCACTGAATTATCTACAACACTGGTTGAAAATGAGGCAAATGCTGCCAGGTTGTATATTGGTAATGGCCTCAGTAGTTACCAACCCATAATACTGCTAGAGTGTAGCAAGCACAGATTTTCAGTTTAGAAATTCCTGTATCCCTACCCCTGACTGGAAAAAATGAATCCCCAAGGGTTTCAAAGGTTTGATAAAATTTTCTTGCATTTTAAGAGAAGAAGACAGCTGTATTGCTCTAATCTGCTTAACCAGTGATGTTATCAATTCCTCTCACTAAGAAACACTTCAGTGTTAAAACTCATGCTGTTTTTTACTTGGCTGCAAATACCTGCATGCATTAAATAGATGTCTGGATTAGAGCAAACGCTGCCCTTTTTGGTTTCCTTGTTTATTAAACCACTCAGCAGTTCACGTGCATTACGTGAACTCTTCCTGGGAGACTTAAGTTTTGAATTATACATGACACTTCACATTTCTAGTCAATAATACAATGCTTTTTGTCTTTCAGTAGTTGTTTTATTCATTAACTCCCTACAACCAAGTTGTCTAAATAAAAAAATATAATTTCTGCTCTTCCTATCCTATATTTTCACAAAATCCATTTTTGCTCTTGCTATTCTATATTTTCATAGGATCACAGAATTATTAAGGTTGGAAAAAAACCTCTAAGATCATAAAATAGAATTGTTTCCTCATTTTTAGGAAGAAAGAGTTGGTAAAATTAAATTGTAGCTGTCAAAAGTCACCAAATAAACAAACCTATTACATAAGCAAATAGTACATACTGATGACAGGCACATAGTTAATCTTCAAAATATTTTTTTTAAGCATACAATATTAGTCAAATGCTCTGATGGTAAAACCTTGCTGGTTTTATTGGAGTTTTACAAGTCTACTTAGAAGGTACTGCAGAAACAGACACAAAAGAGGCAGAAACCTGGAACTGTAAGGAAAGACTTCTGTATTGTGTCTTGGGCCAAGGCAGATTGACCCTGGGCTACAAAATTAAATAAAAATGGTGCCTGAACTACATGGGGCCAAAGGAGTGCTTTGTTTTGGTGGTGTTTCAGAGCTGCTTGCTGAATAGGAAGGCTGGAACTGGACAAAGTATCTCTTCCCATCAAATCCCCCAGAATGGGATGAGGGAGGAATGGGATACAGACTTAGAAACAGTGATTGACTGTGATAATCAAAGAAGAGTGAAAAGGTTACACTTACAACAAGACTAAGGGACAGGAGTCTAGAGTCGTACATAGGACAGACCCAAAAAATAATGTGGGGAAAGATCAAACTCAGAGCAAACACACAAACAGATGATCCAAGAAGCTGGGCTGCTCCAGACATGGCTGCTTTCCAACCTTTGGAAATGGAATGGAGAGGACCACGCTTGAGGTTTATCCACAACCCTTCTAGCTACTTGTCCAGAAGCTAAAAATCCACCTGTGCTGATCCAGTAGCCCAAGGAGACTTTCTTCTGACTATGGCATCTTCCAGATTACACACAGCCCTGCCGTGACATTTATACACTCTCCATGGACAGAAATACCCAGGTAGCAATAATATGGGTATATAATGAGACAGGATGCTTCCCTGCAGTTGTTAGTTCAAGTTTAGCAAGTCCAGCTAAGCAAATACAACATTCCCAAAAGATATACACAGACTATGACCCCATGACTCCATACTGAGCTTTCCTGTTATCATAAAATTGTTTAGGTCGGAAAAAGATTTTGAGTCCAGCCATTTAACCAGCACAGCCAAGTCCAAGACTAAAACATGGCTGCAAGTGCCACATCTACACATTTTCTAAATAGCTCCAGGGAAAATACAGACTTTTAAAATCTCTTATTCCTACCCTCATTGCATGACAGCTAGACATACACCAGAAATACTCACATCTGAGCTTACAGAAACAGGTAAAAAACACATATTGCATTAAGACACAGAATTAAAAAGTGAGGGTCCGTACATTATTCAACCTGTTTGAAAGCAAGCTGTGGAGGAGGAGGCTTTGAACTGAAGGCACAGGGTCGTCTAGTTTTTGTCTTGTCCCCTAGGCTATTATTAGTTCAGCCCTGTCTGTACTGGTTGAAACCTCATCTCTGTGATGTCAAAACACAGTCCTACATTATTTTCACAGAGTAAAGCAAAATGCAGTCCTGAAAAGGTAAGATTATCTGTAGTTTTAGTGCCTATTACCAGGCTTTGACTGTTTCTCAACATCCCCGTTGCACTCACTGCAACCTGTGAGAACTGCACATTTTCCTGATTTCATTAAACTTTCACCTCCTAGCAAATGCTGCGTGCTAGCCATCATAATTTGTTTTCCCCTGCAAAGAGGCTTTGTGAAAGCTGGAGCTGCAGAGTCCAGATCCACCCTGCACGAGCACACTGCAGTAATCTATACAGATAAAGCACTCGGGGTCTGCCCTTGGGGTGCGCTCTTTGGCTGCAGCAGTAATGTGGATAAGAGAGAGCAAAGCCTCTGAGCAGCACGTACAAGACACAGATTCATTCACTCTAATTAGACTTATGTCCTCCCTGCCCCCCTGTAGGTTAGGAAAAGTGAGGAAGACGAACACAAGAGGCTTCACCGCTCAGACCCACAAACTACCAAGCAACTATATAAACTGGAACTCAGCAGCCATAGCAATATCTACTGGACTTAATGAAAATAAGAAAAAGACAGTGCAATAAACATATCCCAATCCCCATCTGTCCTCTAGGTGAAACGGAAATAGTCTTGCTACATATGGATAGTTCCCACACATATGCTGAGGAATAATAATAGTCTGTCTATAAAGGAAGGAGGCTAACATTAGCATAGATCGATATCAGCTCATTTCAGGACTATTCTGTATGTGCTGAAAAGAAAAAAGATGATGGGATTGTGAATTTAACCACCCAGGGTCTGGTCAGTATTAAAAAGTGATGAAAAATGTGATCACAGCCTTAGAAGCTGGTCAAGGGAGACTGACGGTGAAACTATGGCTCTAATTTTTTTTTTCCATAATGGGAAGTTGAAGAGAAAAGCCAATGTGATGAATGTGTTGGCTGTTAATGCCAAGTTCCATAGGCAACAGCCTGAAATTTAATCCTATGAATCACTAAAAGGAAAATGCTTGGTTGAAACAGCTTGCTCTCAGAAGAGCTCCCCCCTCCTGCCCTGAGTCTGCTCCTGAATGAGCTGCTGTTGTTCAGAACATCAACAAAACAGATTAACTGTTAGATAATCTGATTTGAGGGGGGGGAGCTCCCCACTAGCCATACCACACTCTGCTAAAAGCAAAGGGCATAAAGAGTCACAAATGTTAAGCAGCAAAGTCTGGTCTTTCTCTTGTCTTTGCAGTTTGGAAGCATTTCTTCTCCAGTCAAAAACGGCAAAAAGATTTAATGAGGAGACAGCCTACTCTTTGCTTAAAATGCCCACATTGAACATGAAAGCTGCTGAGTTAAGATATTATTCTAGAACTACAAGCAAGGTATATTATGAAATCCTGCCTTTAAAATGACAAATAAACCTCATCTAACAACAATTTACTTCTAAATGCATAAAATTGCATGTATGTTTTTTATGTTCCTAGGTAGAAAGCTAAACCTCAGTAGTATGTCTTCTTTTGCTTCCAGCAGCTTTTTATTAGTCAGGCCTATTCTACTCTATCCTTGCAGTGATCCTTTTCAAATGGTTTTATTTCTTGCTGTCAAGTCAATGTAAACGGCTGTTGCTGAATTAGAGAGATCTGCTTTTCTCCACCCAAAGAAGTGATTTAAATCATAAAGCACCTACCAGGAAAGAAGCAGGCAGTGAGACACAGCAGCTGCTGCTTTTTTTGAGCAGCTGGACAACAACAAGCTGACAAAATCAGAGCAACACTTGGGGATTTTTCAAAATTAGGACCTGCGTGGTCTCTGCTTATTTTTTTCACATTTACACAGGTTCTAAGAATTTATTTTGTCCAGGCTTCAAAATCCAACCATTATTCTGTGCAACATTAAGTATTTTGCAAGTATTAGACACTATAGTAAGATAAGTAAAGTACATTGCTCACTGCAAAGAGGAAAGGAGACGTGCACATAGATACTTGGTTCTGAACATAGGTACTTGGTACCTGGTTCTGAAAGTCATAGCCCAGCCTTAATACTTGCTGGAACTTTCCCAAATATCTAGGACAGCCTTGGACTAACCTGGTCTTTAAGAGACTGTGTAGACAATGGATTTTCACTCTGTAAGTCTGTTTAGTACCTTGAGGGCAAAGGCCTGGCTTAGCAGAGGTACCTCAGAAATCACTGCACTTTGGGGGATTAGAGGAGCAAGATCTGCTATGCCTGGGCTGGGAAGGCATATCTGAGGCCTATCTTCTGCAAATTTCTTTGCTGGACATGGGCTGTGATTAGTAGAGCACCTCCTCCTTGAGCTGACTTCCCTGTAGAGGCATTAAATCCATCCACAGATAAAAAAGTCGCAATCCTGACGCTACACCTCCAGTGTAAACTCTGCTACCATTGTTTAGGCTGCAATGTTATATGCTGGCAGGCATGGAAGGCATCTCAGAATTGCTGAAATTCTGAAGAACTGAAAAATACTGATGAAAGAGTTGACTATGTTGTTTAACACAGAGCAGTAAGTACAATAAGAATTTTGAAGTGCAGCCTAAGGGATTGATTTAGTGCATATGTGTAGGGCCACTGGATCCCAGGTGAGTAACAGCACTGACATCCTGCTGTGCGTGTGATGTGCGCAGATGTGTGAAATAAAACGGAGCTGCAGGAAGAGTGATCTTCAAGTTACAGCACAAACAAGCAGCCATCATAACATCATCCATGCAATACATTTGTGGAGAATGAAGAACAGGTGCACATTTGGCACTCTTCAAGAGCTAGTGCCTACAATGAGAATCCTTGACCATTAATCCCAGAAATTGCTATTTTCAAAGATATTCAGTCATTTGGCCAGATATTTCTTACACAGCCTTCAAAAGAAACTGCCCTGTGTCTGTATCATAAATATTTGACTAAGTCTCTTAACAATGGAAATTTATTTAGCCATCAGCTTATTAATAAAAAGACAAACAAACATACAACTTCCTCTGGATGTTTTGGTTCTTTGCCACACACAAACTACAGGCAACATACAATGAAAGAGTACCTTAGATCAGCTTAAATTATATTAGAATCACATTCTGTAGCTATGTAAAATATAGGTATATTTTAGTAAAACCAACATTTTCTTTTGCTAAGCAAATTTCAAGTATTAGTGTATTTACTTCTGTTTGTTTCTATTCTCATTCTGCATTTAGAAATGAGTAACTCTGTTACAGCTCATCTCATATAATTGTTTAGAAATTTTATCATCATCATCATCGCAGTGGTTTTTTGCTCCGAACAGTATTCTTCTTTTTCTCTAACTAAAAAGTGGTTAAAATATAGGAGCAGAAACAACTGGTGTGAGGATTCATGGACCTGATGACAGATCAAACAACTAAAAAATTACTCTCTGTAGAATGAGTCATCCATGTGAGTATAAAATGAAAACAAAAATCAACATTTCATTTCTATTAAAAATTATTACTAAAGCATTGGTAGAGAATGTAAAATGAAACTTTCTGAAAAAAAATTTTATGAAATGCCTTTCAATTTCCATTCTTCTTATCCAAATTGAATGTATACTGTTTTTTTTAATGTAAAAAAAGTCAGAAGTCCAAATTTTTTCTATGTTCTAGATTAAAAGAACATTCATTCACCTCTTCTAAATCACTCAGCCTTCAATATAAGATGCAGCAGAACATGGCCTTTTAACACCAGCTTAAATGGGGCTTTTCAGAGTGCAGGAGACACAAACAAGGAATGGATCCAAAGAAAACCAACATGGGAACTGTACTGTGATTCTAATGACAAAGATCACTAATCACAATGGACACATATTACAAACACTAATAAATATAAAAAGTAATATTTGAATGCTTCATCACATCATGCTCTAACGACAGAAGATCTCTCCTGAATCTTAAGTGTACTAACTGAAAGACTGAGAAAAGATGAAGAATTCATGATGGATACATACTCAGAAAAGATGGAGAATACTCATTTGCAGTGGGATTAAAAAGCAACAGGACTCCACCTCAGATACTAGAAATTTTCTTCATGATTACCTGTCGTATTAGCATGAATTCTAGCATGCATTATAGCGCAAGAGGTTTTATATCTCCAGGGCCTCATACCTCCTTGAAGTTCTTTGCAATGCAGCTCCTCCATGTGCTGCCTGTCCCTGGTCCTTGCAGCAGTCATCTGACTCCTCTTCCTCACAGCCAAAACATCCATCTCTCTTCTCAGCACAGCCAACAAACACCAGCTCTCCTCACAGCTAGCCAGCAAACTGCAGCTCTCTTCACAGCTAGCCAACCTGCTCTTTTGTAGCACTTGCCCTTATTGGATACAGGTATGGCTTGTTAAGAGCTGGGCCTGTTTCTAATCTTTAGTAACTGGCTCTGCAGCAACTCCTCAGGTGTGAGATTACCTGCTGCACTATTTTCTTACATTCCATCTCCCCACAATTACCTTGAATAATAGTTAAGGGCCATAAAATTGAAGAGGCCAAACATATCATTTAGGAGCTGAGAGGATTTCACAGTTTTGTGTGTTAGAAATAAATTTCTCCATTTCTCCATGTCTTTAATTTCTGAAGCACATTAAAGGAAAAAAAAAAATTAAGCAGGGTGGTTCAAATGCTGACAATTGCCAAAACAACACATTTGAATCTTGCATCAAGACAAAAACTTTATGATTTCTTTTATTTTTATTTAGGACTTTTCTGCCACAATAGCTCTTTAGACTTGGAGAAGTCATGCTACTATCAGATATTTTAAAACAAGAGGAGAAAATCTTTACATTATTTTCATTTTTTTCCTCCAGATTTCCTAGTTTCCCTGTTTTAACAAGGTCTTAGAACCATTAGTATAATCTGTGACACAACCAAGCATGAAGTCTGTAAAAGACTTCTTCATTATCAAGCAAGAACTTCTGAAATTGATGTTGTATGAGAAATGTTGGTTCCAGCAGGGCCACAGAGATTTACGTATGCAGAGCTGTTGTCTTTCTCTCTATTACTCTCTATCCATTACACCATTACCTATTACAGGTTTCTACAAGCAAGTATCACACAGCAAGGAATAATGAAAAAAAAAAAAAAAAAAGAGAAGGGAATAAATCAAGGGAAAACTATAAGCTGGCAAAGGTGAAGAACCCAGCTTCTTCTCACAGAATTGTCTCTTTTGCAGTCAAAAAATGAGCTGGAATGCTTATTACAAGTAGCTGTAAAAGTGTTTTTGAAGTCAGAGGCTCCTGCACTTAAACACATCTGGATCTTCCCTGGATCACATATTATATATTCCACAGTGCCTCTCACAGAATTGGCTGTAGGTATCACTTCAGCACTTTTTTACTGAAAAGCAGCACAAAATGAAAATCTCAGGGAATTCAGGTACTCTACTTTTTCATGCTTTGTCTTTTGAGATCTTTTAATGAATAATTCATCAATGGGCGAGCGAAAAAAAAAAGAAGGGAAAAGGTATAAGAATTTCTCCTATCATACACAAAGTGTAGAAGAGTGAGTTTTCAGAACAACTCCAGCTCCTCTTTTTAAGTACATGCATATTCATAACAGCACAGAGGGAAAAGACAAGAAATAGTACAGTTTGTATCTTACCTTTCTGTGGGGATTCTGTAACAAGCAGAGTTGATCTTAAAACCTGAAACCATGTTGAGGAAATGTAATGAAAATCTTAAATGTACCCACGCAGCAAGCTCCGGGCTTGCTAGGGCCCCATGGAGGGAAGAGGCTTAAAATGCCAAATCACGGTGAAATAGCAAAAGAAGCCCCTCTCTTCTGCCTTTCGGACCCCAGCTTATCTCTCTGTAACCCCATAGGTCTCTTCTCCTTAACCCCCACTTCTTGGACAATTTCTGATCCCCCCCTGCCCTATATAAGGGGCTGTTTTAGCCCATTCTGGTTAGAAGAGCCATCACTGGAACCCTTCACAGACCCCCAATAAAGACATCGCTGTGGAACGCCTGGACTGCCTCAGTCTGCCGGCCGGCCAGCGGTGCCTTAGCAAGCGACAGAGCTGAACTCAAAAGCGCTGATAATCACTGAAAAGAGCTGGTAACCCTTATGCTTGCTAAAGGTAGCCAGCGGCTGAGAGCTGCTTGGGTTTCGCACAGCCTGTCCCCATAAAGGAGTGAGCTATCCGGCCCCTGCCGCCTGCTCGGGAGCAAACCTGCTCTCAGCAGGAGGCCAGAATACACCCAGAAATTAATGTATGGAGCTCAATTAACTTCTAACATAACTGGAAAACTTGACTGTGATGGGAGCTCTGATTTGGGCTGGAAAATTCATGGAAGCACTTAGAAAGGTGGTGACTGTGCTTACTCCCTAGTGGCTTTGCTATGTGTGTGTCCCTCCCACCTGCAAATGTCACTACAAAGCAGACTGGAGAACACACAGCTCTCCAAGTCTTTCCTGAAATAAAACCCCACCTGTTCAGGATCCTGCAGCAGAAGCTCCACATCCTCATACCTTGCTGAAACTCTCAGGAACCAAAAAGCACTCAGCAAGTATAGGATGTTCCCTGTGTGGGATGTTCCAACAACCTCTAAAAGAGTCGGGGTGCTGGGCTTGTCCAAAGACACTGATGAGGTTGAGGGGAAGATATTCCTCTTTTTTCCAGAAACGAGTCCTCAGATAAAAATGATCTGAATGTAAGCAGAAGTACTAAGGAAATGAGAGGAGAAAGGAAAAAATAAGTAGTTCTGCATGAACCTCCCCTTTTCTTGTTTCTGGACCTCATAGATTTTTGCAGAATAAAAAGAAAAAAAAAGACTTAATGAAAAAGAAAGTGGAAACTTACAATGACTACACTTCCAAGTCTCACACAGAAAAGTGCCAAAGAAGAAATCTACACCAATTTATGCTCTCATTTTGAAAAACCGACAGGTTGGAAAAACAGGTTAGAAAGAGGAACTTAACTGATGAAAATTTGAACGATGAGGGTTGGAGGCCTGCAGTGAAATATGTGACAATGCAATGAAATATGTGACATCATTGGAGGCAAAAAAAGTACCTTGAAATACAACAAAATTCATAGCAGTGGACTGCAATATTCATGGTGGGTAAGAAAGGGAGAGGAACATTAAAAATATAATTTTCAACTTTTCTCCTTTTACTTTCTGAGACACAGGCATAAACATATACTCCAGGCATAAACAATACTACATAAAAATAATCATTAAGAATAAAAATCCTACTCATATTTAATGAATATTGTATCTCTTATATTTTTTCTTTATTTAAAGAAATTTTACTACACAGGAATCAGAGCTCTTAATATATTATAAGGAGGATTAATTAGCATCACTACTTCTTCCATTTTGGGAGATTATTCAACACTGAAAAACTCAGAGGACAATTTTAGCCTCTGTAACATTGATAGTAGTTTCTTAAAACGTCCCCTTATTCCAGCCTCCCTTAGCAGTGCTGTCGGTGAAAAAAGGCTTCTGTAAAGTACTGAAATGGAAAGTTCAAAACAATAAGAAAATAGCATATTTTAGAAACTGAACAAAAACCCCAACACATTAACTATAGGGGAAAAAAAAGATAAAAAAACTAAAATGTATGCCACTGCCAGTGGAAGTGCAGAGCTCAACATGCAATTACCTCACTTTCATACCTGCCTACCATTTGTATTCATTGTTTGGTTTGGGCTTTTTTCCTTCCTACATTTAACTACAACATGAACCAGGCATGTCTTTTTTTCTGGCAGGTGGATCTCTTCCTCTTCCTTCTAGTTCAGAACAATGTTAGTAAAGATTAAGGTGAAAAAACTCTTAGTATAAAGGATGTGTTGGTAAATGAAAGAACAACATTATAACAAATTTAAGGAAACAGTTTTCTTTTTCAGAAGTTATTACCTTAAGCAGATCTAGATTTTATATCACATATGCCATTGGCACACAAATATTAGACACCATCTAATATACCTTTTGATCAAGAAATAACAACACTTAACAATATCAAAGCTATCCTTGAAAGGAAGATATAAAATTCAGTCGTAGTGCCTTTATAGTACCCAGGCAGTATCCCCCATATTATTTTTTTTCTGTCATCTTGGTAAGTTTTGTGATATAGCTATTTATGGACCATGACTGGATGCATATTTCATGTGTTAAGCAATATATTTTATTAATTGTAGAAGTTTTAATCCATCTTTCTTATGGCAAAATCTTAATTATCCTTCAGCCATGGTACTTTGCTAACACCAGTCTTTGTCACACCTGTTCCAAGTATGAAATTGTGTCCCATCTACTTTGCCATTCAAAGCTAGGAAAAGAAAGAAAACTACCCCAGGACCTTGTACAAGCATGTACTGCATTGTCAGCTAAAATGTCTGATATTTTTGACTTGTAGTTGATACTGCAACTAAAAAATATGAAAGAGGTAAAGGAGATGCTAAGGGATATGGCAGTGCTAAAAAGGAAATTCCTGTTTAGAAGAAACACAGCTTATACAATATAATCAACTGTTTTCTTTCTTTACAGAGTTAAAAATAACCATCCAAATGTACCGACCACATGTTGCTGGCTAAGATCTGAGCTCTTGATAACTCATTAAGAATAACAGTGAGTACTTCACCGGGTAACTTGGAGCCAGCTCCAGGCTTAGACAGATCAGGCAGATGCCCGAGACAGCTTTAGGTCAGGACAGAGCCCGGCCAGCTGCCGGTGCCGTGCCAGGACTCGGAGCACGTGGCTCCACAGCCACTGCAGAGACACAGTCCTGCAAACCATTCTCTCCAGGCTCCTGCCTCTTGGCTTTCCCCTCTCCCTCCTCCCTTCTTCCTTTTGAGGACCCGTGCCCAGGCTAGGCTGTCACAGAGTGCAGGTTTGCCCAGCAGTGGTGGCTTGGCTCAGCTCCAACCTGAGCAGCGCTCCCAGCCAGCTCCTGGCCACCAGGCTGACTCATTCCCAAGTCAGTCTGTGTACAGCCAGATTTTTAAATGCATGTAGTTTTTATCTGAATTCATAAAACTGGCACTCCTCCGTGGCTTATTCAGATACTGCTTCCCACTGCATAATCCACATGTCTTCCCATTTAGATTTTAAGTCTGCCCTGGTTAGTGATATCATTGCTAATGACTCTCCAGTCATGGTTCTGCTGCATATATTTTCTTTACCCCTATTTTTGGGCTTCCTACTTCCTTGAAAATATCTCCTCACACCAAGACTAATCTACTTCAAAACAATTGTGAACCATCAATTTGGTTCATATTAGTCACCGACAGTATTGAAAAATAAGTGAATTTGCAGTATGTGAACCCTTTAGACTTGATAAAATTCCCCTCCAACTTACAGAACATCGATGTATTTTATACCTTAAAAGATCTATTAAAAGATCTATGAAAGAAAAGATCTATTAAAAGATCTAAGAAAGACAAATCCAGCCTGAACTACTTTTCTGCTACAGCAGGAGAAAGTCACTAATGTGATTTTCTGTCAATAAGCACATGCCAGGGTATAAAAACCAGGCTCTTATATTTTAAGTTTCTTTAATTATCTGCCTGCTACAAGGAACCTACCATTTTTATAGGCTTCATTCACATCTCCCTTATCGTGTCCTCTAGCTACTCTTCCCTTGCTGTCCAATATTCCTGGCATTATTTACAGTAGTCTCCCCAGACACTTCCTCTTGCCACCAAATTCCATGGCCTTAAAAGAGGTGCACTGTGCCACTTTCTGCTCCTTAGGGTATGTGAGGAAGCTGCCCAGGGATGGCAGTTACAAGGCAGGACCTCTGGGAGCTCAAGCTACAATGCCTACAAGGATACTGGAAATCTCTGTTTAAGTGAATAAATCCCATTCCCAAAGCCAGTTTTTTTTTTTCTTCTGGACAGCAGACACATATGACACCCTGGTGACATGCTTCCCATTTGAGGCTGTGTGCATAAATCCCACGTTTTCTGGCAATACAACATCCTTTAAATGGTTGTCACCTGTTTTTTCAAGATCTGTGCAATTTCAAACCTGAGGAGTCCTAAAAGGTAAAGGTTTAAATGCCAACTTTGATGCATAAATAGCAAAGCCAAGCTGGACAGAACAGAAGAGCAGGTCCTCTTAGCTCAGTGAACAGATGCTGTCCCATCTCACTGGGATCTCTTTTCTGGGTACATATTGCACAATCCTGTGTGACTCTGTGATATACATCTGGAATTTCTGGACCATCTCTTTAATCTCCATGCTTTTATCTGGAGGATACCAATAGCAAAACACTTTTAATTATTCTAAACTTACCTATCAAAATGCAGTGTTTCCAGATTTGAAGCCTCCTCATTTTCACTTGAGAACATATTACCACACAAATATACAGGGACTGACTCTTCAGAGTGTTAAGAAACAGGAGCATGTTGGAGTCTTGCTATTAATTATTACTGTCTTAAGAAGTACAGAAAAACACCTCATCAAAACATGCCCATCTTCATTAAGCCCTGGGACTGTGGTGGAGACACATGGAATAGGAGTCAGAGACAGTCACCTACCAGCAGGCTCCTGCAACACAAATGTCTTCAGCAAAAGTAGCAACTCCAAGAAAAGAAATACTGGTCCGTGGGATTCTTTTTAGGGGACAAGAAATGGAAAGATGGAAAGAGAGGCAAAGGAGGAGACAGAAAGCCTGAGGACCTCTCATCTTTTTGGCTTTCTGAAAGAAAACAGTGGAGCTCTGAAACTTACTTCTCAACATGAATGTGCATGCATGAGGAGGGAGCAAAGTTACAAAGACAGCTCAAAGAAATGAGGAGAATTCAGAGAGAAAATTAAAAGAGAGAAAGGAAAAAAAAAAGTCTGATAATCTTAAAATGAAACAAAACAGTAAAATAAATTTTCACCCAGAATCATCTCCCTGGTCCCAGGTAATGCAATCTTCAACTTAGACTCAGTTATTTTTCAAAACACCAGTACTTTGGTGTGAAACAACAGCAAGACAACCTGATTCTTCGTCACACATCCATCAGCCTCATCCTTTTTCCTAACCTTCATGGAATTCATCAGCACATCAATCTGCCCACAAGATCAGTTTCTGCTTAAGCATAAGAGTATGATTAATTAGCGAAGGAAGGGTCAAGGAGAACTCAAAAGCAATTAGGAAAAATACATCTAAATAAACACCACTGCTGTGGGAAAGGAAAGGTGAATTAGTGCATGTGCTACATTATTCTAATTTTCTGTTTGTTCCAACTCCCAGCACCATCTTCCCTTAGATGGGAAGTGGCAAAAAGTGTGACCCAGAAACCAGTCAGATGCAAGGAGTGTTACCTAGAAGGACTGTGTTTCATTTCCAAAAGGCTGCAGGCATATTCTTCATACAGCTGTATATGTGAAAAATATTACACAAGGAACAGAGACCAAATTTTGGGACTGAGACCCACCTCATTAGTGGAGCTATATATCAAAGCACAGAAAAAGCAGTTTCATAGACAAGCTCTTCAATTATATAATTATCCTGCTGGCAGCAGTTCAGCCTCTTATGCTTCCACTGTATTTATATTCAGTTTATGTAAAAACTTTCTGTACACACATGCATATTTTTCCATGCATTTCTTATTCATAATTGCTGTTTGCTTTATGTTGTTAGCTTTTGCACTCACTTGCCTGTGACCCTTTTGCTATTTAAAAAGAACAAGCAATGAACCCCACAAAAAGCAACACTTGCAAAATGTTTAAAGGAGAAACGTCACTTCAAGGAAGAGAGAAAACTACCACGTATGCAGAGCAGCGTGGTGACAAACGCATGAAATTATTAGCTATTCATATTCTTTCCTATAGCTGCCTTTGCATTTAGCTTTTGAAGAAGGGATGCAAAACAGAAAGGTGATCCTTCTAAAGATCACTCCCAACAAGAAATAAAAATGAAACAAACCCGCTTTTGCAGACAGATTTTTCTCATCGAGCTTCCACTAGCTTTGACACATCCCTCCCAAATGCACACATCTTGAAGAGTCCAGGCAGACGACATGAAGCTTCTCCCTGGTGTTCAGATTTAGGGAACAGTGACAAACTGGCACCTCTCTTCTCTGCCCCTTCATTCCCACTACACTGCATCTGAGCAGATCATTCTTTCAGAGGCCGTTTTTCAGGCAGTCTTTCCCCACAAAGCTTTTTTCTGGCAGAGGCAGCAGTCAGTTCATCCAAGCGCCAGGAAAACCAACCAGCAGTTAGCAAAAACGTGAGTGCAGCTGGCAGAGCAGCAGAAAAAGCAAACTCATGGCATGCTGTTTGGAAGACAGTCCTCACAGCTTATGCTACTGTCATATTTAGATTAATGATGCATTTTATTTTCTAAACAAGCTGAAATCCCTCCCTTCTTCTCCTCTTGCTCATACATATACAGATGCTCCCATCACACAAATCTCTCTCTATGTACAATTCAGCAACAGGTCACTAAAAGCTGATCAAGTTATCTTTGACACTGAAATAGGAATCCAATCTGAAACAGGCTTTCAGAGAAAGATTATTGTTATACCTGACCAATCAATCTTTGTGCGTTAAGCAGTACCAAATAATCTCTCTTTAATTCCATCAATTTAGATTAAACCCTCACCCAATGTGAATGCCTTTCCAAGGAATATGCAACATCTTTTTTGACCAAAATAATCCTAATGAGAATTTAGAATTCAGACTTGGTTAGAAATACTTTTTCAACTTTCAGAACAGAAGAAAAAATAAAACTTGTCAATGGATACCTAATGAAACATTCCAATAACCCTGCTTTTGAACTGCTGAATAGACAATGAAATTCAAACATTTCCCAACAGCACTAACACAGAGACAAACCACAGCCAGCATCCGAGTCTATTGTCACAGTTGCGTATCACAATTTGTCAGGAAAGCCTCCTGATTGCACCAGGAGCTCTGGGGAAGTCTGTGAGCCCTGACATGAAAACAGAGGTCCACAGAGACACCACTTTATCAATGTCTTGGTTTGAAAAGATAGGTGTCTGTTAAGGAAGGCAGAAGCCTTCCTTGAAATGGAAAATGTAAACCCCTTCCCTCTGAATTATTACTATTTTGAAATTAAGGCAAAGATGTGGGAGTAGGAATAACAGTTCTTTATTAGGAAAATTAAAATACAAATGCAATGGTACAAGAAAACCACCGACAGAGTCAGGATACGAGCTGACACCCTGTGGGTCAGGGTGCTGGCAGCAGTCCCATTGAACGGTGGCTGCAGCCCTCCTGCAGTGACAGCTGTGGTTCTGTTGGAGCAGGGATCCTGTAGAAGGGTGGAGTTTTCCTAGGAAGGTCTGGGGGTGATGTAGATGGGCCTGGTCTTCCTCTGGAATGCAGTGGAAAAGAAAGCTGCTCCTCTGGGAATGCAGTGGGAAAAGGCTGCCTGTGGTGTTCCAAATCTCAGATTATATCCAGGTAGGAATGCTTGGCTCCTCCCCCTGGGCAGAGCATCTCACAATGGATGATGTAATTTTATCAGCCATGCAGTGACACTCATGGCCCATTAACAGAAGATATTTCCCAGAGGGAGGATTGGTTGTGGAAGAGATAAAGCAAACTGCCCCACCTGGTTTTAGCAAAATTAACCCAATAAACAGAAGGTAACTGCCCCACCTCTAACAGATGGCAACAGAATACACACCCCCGGCCACATCTTGCATTTGCAACCTAAGACAGTCAACATCATATAAATTGGATTTTTGGACTGAAAATCTGTGTAGTCACCAGAACTACAGCCTGAAATATCTCGTTCTCTGTGCAGCCTCCTGAAGTACTTAGTTCCCATGAGCTATGCAGCACTCAGGACTTCCAACTGATCCACATGCAGTGCACTTCCCAATAATAAAGATAATAGTTTCTTTTTATTTTTTCCTTTTTTTTTTTTTTGTGTGTGTATAAGTAAAAGTATTTATCTGATTTTCCACCCCGTCATCACCACTGGCAAACTGTACACTCCCCACTGGCAACTGGGGAGTGTATGGAATACCGCTCCAAGTGGAGAACACTGGCTATCCTGAAAACACATCTCCTTGATTTTTTTTTACTCTGTGAGCTTCTTGTTGCTGCTGCACTGCAAAAACTCTTCAGAGAAATTACTGAAGTGTAAAATTAACCCACTGAGTATATTGAGGATCCACAAATTACCCACCAGTTAAAACCTGACTTCCATGTTTACAGAGGAGCAGGCTAGATCATTTACTTCTATATATCCAGTTTAATAATGTTTAAAGGGTGTCACAAAACCAGATTATTAATACGCCAAAACCAATTATTCCTGACCATCAATATATTGTACATCTCCTGTCCAAGTTTGCATCTCATGTCCTGTCTTGTCGATAATCTTTTCCATATTCATCCTTAATATTAAAAAGTATGGGATCTCTCACAAGGAAGCTTCGTCCTAATTTTATCCCTCTAGGAGCCTGCAATCACTCAGGCACATTATATGTTACTCAAATCCTCAGCATGCAACAGAAAGTACTCTGAAAATGGAATGAAGTTATTCCACTGGAAACTCTCCAAAAAGAGATCAGTAAGTACTGGGAAGCTCTTGGTATTCACTCCACTGGGAAGGGAATGCAGGTCAATTCATTACAACTGCTATGATCTGACAAGTGTTCTTGGTACCCAGGCCTCCATACAAACGAGCCTTGCTGCATCTTAACAAACAGCTCCCACAGACAGAATAGGTACTGCACATTCCACAGACCTGCTGAAGCATATTTGGGCAGTATTAAGGAGAAAGGGACAACCCAAGGACTCAAAGAATCCATGACTTGGTGATTACAGAAACTCCTCCGATGACAACATGCACCTAGCCAAGGTTATTTTCCAGCTTTCTATCCCCATTCTGGTCTACTGTTAACTGCACTCACTTTTTTCTTTTTTTTAATTAAAGTAAATATAACCATCTTTTATCTGCCATCATCGACTCTTGTTGGTATTTTTTTTAGACACTTCTGCAATGACAGAGGAAAAAAGTGAGTTTTGCTTATTTATAGGTATCTGCATTTACTTCTCAGGAGGTGCTGGAGGTTAAGATTTGTTTCTTTTTTTATTTTCTCTCTCTTAGGGAATTTTTCTCCCATTTGTTGCCTAAGAGACCTGAAGAATGGATGCTTAAGAAAGACAAAGGATGTGGCCAAGATGGGGAAGTGGTGCAGGTGGCTGCAGTCCCTTAACTGGGGGATTTCCTCTTGGGAAAAGCTGAGATAACTCGAGATTTCAGCTGCAGGGTGAGGGATTGGGCTCATCTTCTCTCTCTCTCTCTTGCTCTCGGGACCAGAGGTGAGATGGTTGGGCTGCTATGGGGAGAATTCACTGCCAATGGGAGTTCTGTCCTTCACTGCTCCTCATTGCCGTGGGTGAGCCTTTGCTCGTAGGAGTGGCCACTGACCTGGGTCCTTGCCAACACCCGATCCCACCGGGCAGGCCCTCACCATCTGCTCGGGAGCCTCAGGGAAAACCCCGGACCCTGACCCTGGACCCCGGGGGGAGCGTCTGGGGCTGCCTGTGGGAGCCTGGCAGCCCCTGCCCAGCCCGGCTGTCTGCTGCCGCTGCTTTGGGCTTTTTGCTAGGCTTTAACCCGGCATCCTTTGGGCTTTTTGCTACACTTTAACCTGGCATCCTTTGGGCTTTTTGCTACGCTGTAACCCGGCATCCTTTGGGCTTTTTGCTACGCTTTAACCTGGCATCCTTTGGGCTTTTTGCTACGCTGTAACCCGGCATCCTTTGGGCTTTTTGTTACACTTTAACCCGGCATCCCAGATCTGTTCCACCCCCGCTGCTCCTGGCATGCCCTTGGAGTTTTCACTACACTTTGTTTGCCGCCCCGGGCGTGCTCGCGCCTGCTGTTTCCAACTGCTGCTCCGAGGTTCCTGCTGTAGTCCATTACAGACCCGCAGGGCACTGAGACCGGCTCCTTCCTGTGCCTTTGCAAAGCAAAGCCCCTTCTCTCCTCTCTCCCTCTGTGCCGCCGCAGCCGCCACGGCCGTGTGAGGGAGAGGCGGCCGAGCCCGCGCCACAGCGCCCCCTGCAGGCGCGGGGGAATCATCGCACCCGCCCTGCCCGGCCGGGAGCCACCAGCGCCCCTGCTGGCCGTGAGCGGAACTGCAGCGGAGGGGAAAGTGCCCGAGGGCCGAGAGAGGGGGCGGGGGGGTTTGGGCTGCGGCTCTGCCCTGCCCTGCCCCGCGGGGGGGTTTGGGCTGCGGCTCTGCCCTGCCCTGCTCCGCTCTGCCCTGCCCTGCTGTGCTCTGCTCCACCCCGCTCTGCCCCACCCTGCTCCGCCCCACCCCACTCCACCCTGCCCTACTCTGCCCCGCTCTGCCGCCAGGCTGCGGCTGCTGCTGGGGATCTGTGTCTGCCTTGTTATCTATATCTATCTGTATATATCTATATCTATATCTATATCTATATCTATATCTATATATCTATATTCTAGTAAAGAACTGTTATTTGTTTTCTCATATCTTTGCCTGAAAGCTCTGTAATTTCAAAGTTTTATAATTTGAAAGGGAGGGGATCATATTTTCCATTTCAAGGGAAGTTCCCGCCTTCCTTGGCAGGCATCTCTATTTCAAATCATGACAGTAGGTTCAAGTGAAAATGATTCCATTGCTGTTATAACCTGCTTAATAGGTCTGAATTAGTAAGCACATCTCTATAGACAAATACTGCTAAGGAAAAACACACACAGGGATGGGGAAAAGGTGACATTCAATCCAAACTGCACAAAGGACCTTCTAGAAAAACTTCAAATTTAAAATGCTTTTGTTGCTCAAGGTTTGATTTTAATAAACTTCAGGTGATGCCTTCCAGAAGAAGGCAGCCTGGGGATATGCTATTGCATATTTTGGGGTCAAAATCATTCTGACTGTTGAAAGACTCAAAACTATGCCCTTAATTATACACTTAATTTGCCCAGAGATAAACACCTTTGTTAATAGCTCTGAAATAACAAGAAAT
Source organism: Fringilla coelebs (assembly GCF_963513975.1). NCBI lineage: Eukaryota > Metazoa > Chordata > Aves > Passeriformes > Fringillidae > Fringilla > Fringilla coelebs. The sequence continues at coordinate 61,698,471 of NC_140032.1, read as the reverse complement.
GGGCTTCTGAGGATCAGGGCTATTCTCAAACAGGTAGATTTGGGATGCGCCTTTCAAAGGTCTGAGCAGTCACTCTTTTTGCTGTGAAAGAGAAGAGTTGCAGCTGCTCAGCGTCCCTCAAAAAAGACCGAAGTTAAATCCTTGAAGGCCATTGCCATTAACTATTTGCAACTTTTCATATTGGATAAGAGTTTGTGTAATAAAGTAAATCTCACTAAAAGGGACACAACCTGGAGCAGTGATATGCAACAAAACTAATTTACAACGTGGTTAAACTAAGCAAATGAAGGTTTCCACCTATCCAAAAGGACACATGCTTAAAATGTAGTGTGTTGCATTTATGTTTTTCTTTTAAGCCAGCACTGAACAAATAGAGAAAACTACCAAACTTTTAGCTGAACTTGGCCACAGCAAAACCAAAGTAATTCAGACACCTCATTACTTGATTCCAGTTCTATAGGACAGAGCAGTTCAGCAAAACAGAGTGTTCTTGATGATTCAGTTCAGCACTGACCAAGAATAACATTTATTATTAGCATAAACAGGTTCAGTCCCCAAAATGTACTATTTCATCACCTGTGGTGAAATACATGCATCTTACTTCCCCTTCTAAGGGATCACCAAGGAGGGCTGCAGTCCATTGAGACTCCTATGCCCATTCTCTCCAGGAAATTCAAGAATAAATTCTTGCTTCCATGGGTTTTGGTGAGGAACAGCATGTACAAGAACCTACAGTGCAACTAGAAAACGCACATTTATGTAATGAAGTATATGATACAGGTTCGGGAGGATTTTTTTTTTCTCCTGAAGCTCTCTGTGCTGACATAACTCACTGTTATTTAAGCTTTTCCTAAAAGAAGACATCATCAGTAACTTTCTGTGACACATTCTGCATTTGACTGCCTCTTTCTTTATTAATTTTTCTTCAAATTCTTCAAGTATATTCAATATTCTTGAGAGCCCCAGTTGGGGGTGGAAGAAGGATAGTAAATCTGCAGCAGGTTCTGCCTTCAACTTCACTTGCATTTTTCCCAGTAATTTTACCTGTGTGCCAGTGAGACAACACAGTCAAGCCAGGCAGCGATTACGATGGGACACGTCAAACACTCATTTTTGTGAAAAACATATCCTGATCTCATATGAATTTCTCTATCAATAAAATACTATTTGTCATTAAGTAAACAAAATGCAAAAACAGCTTCTCTGCCCCAAGTCCTGTTTTAAATGCCTGAAAGGACCATTTCTCAGAGCAGAAGTCACCATGCACTCCAAATTCTCACTGTACTAATCTGAAGCACTTACTTCTGTATCTCACTCCATCAGTGAGCATTCTCTCTACATTCTGACAATCAACTGAAGTGAAGATATAGACAGGATCTTTTTATGGCAAGGGAGTGAGTACACTGGCATTCACACAGCAAAGCTTAATCTGGAATTAAACTCTGCGAGCATGCCTTAAATGCCACTTCCACTGCTCATTCACTTTATTTTCTCTAAAGGTTTTTCATCTGAAGCAAATATAATATGATTTTAAATCATCTAGCAGCATGTCAGAACTAGAGTTAAGTACACTTGTTTTTCATCAGTTTTTTTGTGCTGCTAAGATGTGTTCCGATCATTCCAGAGCTAACTAGTGAAACCATCCCAAAATAGCACTGTCAAGAGCTTACAAGGGCAGACGGTCATCTCGGCAATAAAAAGGACTGGTTCAAGAGCATTTTGTGTCGAAACAGAATTCTTGATATGTGCTACAAAAAGCACTTAGTTTGGTCTGGAACCACAGGTGCTCAGCACCTGAAAAAATTGTTCCAGTTAAACATATGGGGGAGGGAGATAGCGCGTCTTTCATTACCAGATTAAATGGCACACAGGAAAAGATCAACAGTGCTGTCAGACAGCTGAATTTCATTTTAGTTCATGATCAAAATATATCTGACTGTTATTTTTATCACAGAGCCCAGATATGGATTATTTTTTTCAGGTCTGGATTTGACAAAATGTCTGATAAATAATACTCTTACATACTTTAATCTGTTAGAGCTATGTATTATTTTGTGGCTATTACATCTCATGTATTTTTTTAAAAGATAATAAATCAAAAGATAAATACACATGGACTAAACTGTGTTGATTTAATCTATTATTTTGATTTAATATATTCTATTTTATAATTATCTATTATATTGATTTCATCCACATATTTTTAAATGTTTTAAATTAGAATATCCTCCATAAACACAACAAAGCTGCAAGGCTATAGAAATGTATATGCCATAGTAGGCAGATGAGATTTCAAAACAAATTGCTTTTTCTGGCTATTACAGTTGAAATATATCCTAATGCTAATACTAACATGTCCGGCTGCAGAGACAGATTTTTTTTTTACTGACTTTTTTATTCTGCAAGGAATTTCAGAGGAGACAGATGAAGCTTTAAATAGTTATTTTCAATAACTTGCACATAAAATTTTCTTAATCTGTAAGCAAAATTCTGTGATGTCACATTTAGCAAACAAGCAAACGAATGAGGCAAGCTCTGTTCTAGCTCCTAAGTCTTGGTGTACTTTCAGTATTCTCTCATCTTCATGCAAGGTTTCAAAGGACAACTGTTCACTGCCACAATAATAGACACGGGCTTAAGCACACAGGAAACCACAGGTGAACTTACTACTCAGGAGTATGACTAAATGGAGATAGAAACTTGGTATATTTAAATGCACAGCTTTCAAGATAAGAACTTTATATCTTAAAAATATATAGATTTGAGCGTAACAAATTATCCCATCTGGCTGAAAAATGCAAAGTTTTTGCACAAGTAATACAGGAAGTTGCATGAGGTCATAAATATAAAAAGATAATGGAACTCAATTGTGATTCTAAGCTATTACAAGAGGGAATTAAAATGGAAACACTTTCTTTTTAGAAACTATATTGTTTAAAATATTTTAGCTGTGTTTTTATCTCGATATTAAAACAGATACATAAGACCTGGAAGCATTTTTTTTATTTCAGTGCATGAACATTCTCTTGTGAGGACCTATTTGCAAAACAGATTTTTTTCAGGGTCACATATACAGTGTAGAAAACTTTATTAACTTTGCCACCAATTACATGATTTTTTCAGCAAAATAATTGCCTTCAGAAATACAAGAAAAATGCCAACTAAAATTTTATTCCTACAATCAGGGCTACCACAATTCCTGCTCGATACTCACTACTCTGATCTCATATATTTCAGAGATGTTAATACATGGAACAAGACTGTTTCCTTTAGCTGATCAGAAACCATAGTTTCTAAACAACCACAGAGCTCTCAATTGGCCAGGTGGGACTTTCACCTATTATCAAGAGAAATTAATTCCACGACTGACAGTAAGAGTGACAACTTGAAGGTTGAAAGACTCATTTTAAAAAGTTACAAAATGCAAATACAGGGCGATTAAGGGAATTTCCTTTTCCACCCTGTTGTACAGAGAGCAGAGTGTTGCAACTAGCACTGTAGTTCCAGGCAAAGGATTTTTGTGCCACAGGCTGAACTGATGTTAAACACATTCACAGAGTACAGAAATTGGAATTGTAAGAGGTTATAATTGGAGTTCTTGTTCATCTAAAACGAAAACCTATTTCACCCTATTGAATTCTGACAGCATGACATCTGCATGTACGGGGAGGCTGACAGCTGTAATGTCAGAACACATTCAGAGCCCTCCACCTCTGCACTATTGTGTCATTGCCATCTTTTCATATTTCACAGGGAAATTCAATCTCATTTTCCTCTTACTAACAAGTGTGTGATGTTATATTTACAAGCACTGCAGAAAATGAGGCATTTGAGATTACCCTACTCTGATATTTTACACAGAGGAGCTGCTCTTTAGGATTCTGCTTTCACTTCATGGAAATGCAACTTGCAGCATTTTTTCCTTGCTTGCCTTCCAAAGGTTTCTTTGTGAGGACCTGACTGCACCACAGTCCTTAGTGAAGAATTCAGTTGGAGCTAGACAAGATTCTCCTGAGACATGAGTTGCAATACTTGTGTTACACCTCTGTTTTCTAGGTGAGTATTCCTTAAGCTGGCTTGTGGGAGGAAGCTCAGCACTGATTTGTCACTGTGTATTGATCTTACCACAGTTAACATCTGCACACACAGAACAGAACTTCATTCCACAGGTCTACGGAATGAATAGGTACTTCTTTTCAAAATATTGATTAAAATACCACTTAAAATACTTGTAGCAAATATTTAGCACAAATTTTATTTTGGCTACTCTAGACCAGCAGCTTTCCTTTTCTACTGAGCATTATCAAATATTATCAAACATTACAATGAGATAGTCCTATATGAGGCCATAAAGCTATGATATTTCTGTTAGATCATAAGCATTCAGCTGGGAAAATGAGAATGATCAGAAGTAAAATCACCCTATCTAATAAAATCAAATCATCAAACTGTGGTGAAACAGAAAAGACCTTAGGAAATACCATTCTCTACTCCTGTGTGGTGACGATTCTTGCCTTGACAAACATTTCAAATTTTTCTCTTCATAGGGTTTTCTACCACATCTCATGTTCCTTTATTTCTCATCCACTTCTTTTTCCTGTTTTGTGTTCTTTCTTTGGCAGCTCCTGCACTAGTCTTCTGGCTCTCCAAACATCTGTAGGTTTTTGTCATTTCTCTTTCTATTTCCTCTTTTGCAGCACTCATCCTGTTTGGAGCTCTGAATAGCTCCAGAACATGCATGCCTGCCTTTCCACGAGATTGTTCTCCCAGCATTAACAGATGAAGCACAATGTCAGCAACCAGCCTCTGATGAGGCAATGAAACTGTGTGAAACGATGGCACAGGACATGGAATTCTGAGCTAATGTGCTACACAATGAGGAAATCTGGAAATGTGTTATTAGATCCTTCAGAAGACCTCTTGTCAAAGGCCCTCACAGAACAATGCACTTGCATCAGTGACCAGCCTGACCTGTCTCATGCCCAGCCTTAGAAACAAGTTGTCTTTGACTTGATGCCGGACCATTTCAATCCTGTACTGGAGAAAGACATCCCAAGCCAAGGTATGTGTACTGGACAGTCAACTGCACTCCTCATTAAGTTTAAACAAACAAAATAAACAACTGGCTTGAGCTATAAACTGCTCTCTGACAAGTAGATACCAGAGCTGTAAATGATAACTTTGATACACATGGCACTAAGAAAACTGATGCTGAAACCAGAATAAGAACCTAGAAAGCCATTTAATTATGCTTGTCTCTTTGATATTAATGTGGTAACTAATTGTTTTTCTTCTAGAGACACAAAGAATGCATTTTTCTTGCATTAAGATAAAATAATTGCAGACTGACTATGTGCTTCCTAACAAGATTCTGCAATAATAAATTTTTTTACTAACATTGCTTTCCAGCTGGTGATGGAGAGCCTCACAACAAGCCTATACTGATACTAGACTCTAGTATCGGCTTTTTTACTCCTCATCCATCTTCACTCATCTAAGAGGCATCTGATCCCACTCTGTAACATGTGTTGTGTTAAAAGCAATGTATTAAAAGCAATATTTAATAAAGGTGGATGCTATTCTCCATTGTCCATCACAGACCTTTGTGTAAGTTTTCCTAATATAAAAGGCCCCTTCTTAAATGCCAAGTGAGTACATATTTTAAATTACTGTACTCTGGGAAACCCAAACAGCCAAAGAAATAACAATCCATGGTTATGCAGTACTACGACAAATACTCTGATGCCACACAGACCAGCTTTGCTTGATGACTATTCAAATGAAATGTGGAAGCATATTAAGTTCCATTTTTAGCATATTCCATCTCCAAAATCTCCGTCTACAAAACAGAATAAAAACCTGTTCATGTGCTGAGAAAAATGCTTTCCTATTCTCACTGCAATCAATGAATTCCTTCACATTTTATCTCTCAAATGCTACAATCTCTACCTTTGCCAAGTCTGCTACAAATAATTAACTATTAATGAATTAAAATACATCTGTGATAAGGAGACAGCACAGGATGAAAAAAGTCCAGAATCATAAACACAGACAGGTTTATTCACCAAGTCTTATTCAAAGAAGTCATATCCAAAGTTGCATAACTACTTTAGGTTTGAGATCCTATTCATTTGCAATGATATAATTTCAGTTCTGTCAAGTCACAAGAAAACACAGAGATGTGAAAAATAATAATAAGAAGATGCTGTTTACAGCCTAGACAGTGTAATACAGATAAAAAATAAACTAATTCATTGTCATTGAGAGATGTGCAGCTGGGTACTCATGACATAGACTGATCAGATACAACTCCATAAAACAAGATCTACCTTGATTTTAAAGACTGAACTATGCCTGTTTGGGTCTTTGCAGAAGAGCCAACAACTCCAAGTTACAGCTAACCTGGACTTTGAGTTTCAGGCTCTTCATAACCTTGACATGATTTGCATTGCTCAGTTTCTGCTATTAGGTTTGAAGAGCATCTGATGATCTGAGAGGCTTGTGACTATAGGAGAGTGGAGCAGGAAAGCATAATGGTTCTTTGAAGCTACAATGCCCAAGTAGGCCATTGTGTACTTACGTACACAAAAGAAATGTTGAAAAAGCCTGTTTCTAATTTTTCATTGAAGTCATAAAGGACAGAAGGGAGATGGATAGAGAGAAAGATGCTGCTCTTAGCCTTGATGAGAAAACTTCCTTGAGAAGAGTTGCACTTCTAGCTCCTTCACATTTGACATGAGATGACCAGTCATTCAGCAGTCACATGAAGAATGAGCATGAACTTTGTATGTGCTCCTGGGAATTATGAACATCCTCCCCACCACAAAGAAGCCACAGGCAGAGTTACCAAAATGCATTCACAGATTTTCCAGCGTAAGTAATTGCTCTTCCCTGACCTCAGCTGTTTTTCTTTGAGAATCTTCCCCTGTCCCTTACAACATTTTGGAGAGAAAGATGGACATTCTACATTTTGTTCCACTACATGTCAGAATTCTAGAGCACTTTCAAGAAGATGCGGTTACTGAAACTGTGCAAGAAGACCAGAGATCACTCTTAGGAAAACCACTAATTAAACATGATGAGGCAAGCACATGGCTAAGAAAGAGAAAATGCATGCCCTGGAACAGTGTGGCTGTGATGTGACTTGAAATCACTGTCAAAAGAGAGAGGAAACAGACAAAGTGAGGGTGAGCTGCTAACAGGACAGGAGGTCATCAAGGATATAGTAGCTATTCTACAGGAAGAGATGGTTCTGTGGGAACAGGGAACATCATCGAGCCAGCCAACCCCCAGGGCATGCCAAGACCTGGAGAGTGGGAAGCTGCAGCTGATGTGACAGAAACGCCGTCAAAAAACAGCCTAGGGATGCATGGCAGAAAAGGACTGAGTCAACAGTCTGAGGCTGAGAAGCTGGGGCACACATACTTCACTGACAGTCCCATTGCCACATGTAAGCTATTTACACAAATTCCAGACCCTTGGTCCTCTAACAAAGGCATCAGACGGTTTTCTGTAGCCCAAACCATTTCAAACAACATTCCAGTGCACAAAGGATTTAGGTACAGGGCCTTCCCCTAAACTGGAAGTTGAATCCAGGAATGAGAATCCTTTCTCAACTGACCTCAGATTAGGAAGCTGCTAAGGGGCTTTTGAGCTTTGCCTGCACACTACTTGCTCTGTTTTGCAGATAATGTAATAAAACCAGCTGCACTTGATGCTCAACATAAGACTTAACCCATGTGCAGTTCAACCCTCTGCTTTTTTTGGGAACAAGGCCATTTTACAGAGTCATGGTCCTCCTCACCACGGGCTGCCAGTCCTGCCACAGCACTGCCACTCACCAAGCCTTCAGCGAGGCCAGCATGGAACTAAGGGACTGCAGGGTGAATCAGGTCTGATAGGGTCCAGGAAAAAAAACAAAACAAAAGACTAGTTTCTTCCTTAAGCTTAAAAAAGTCTTTTTGAAGCCCAACTCATTTTGGAAGAGCTGAAAGGGAAGCAAACAGCAGTATGGGAGTGGGAACCATGCAGCTTGAAGAAGGAGAAGGAAGGAAGAAAACAAGAGAAAATGGGGCACTATTCCCATATTTGCTGCTTTTCTGTAGAGCCTCCAAAGTTAGAACCATTAGCTTGAAATTGACAATCAGTACCTCACAGCACCTGGCTCTTTACAGAGGGAAGTTTTATGGAGTACACAAGAGGCTATTTTAGAACCTGAGGTGGTTTCATTCATTTTACAGAAATATATTAATCTCCCCTCCTTAAACTCAATGAGCTGAGTAGTTCTGATCAGGAAGAAGATTTGTAATGCTAATAATCCTGCAGTTCCTTTGATATGATCCCAATCTAGTAATTGAACCTGTTAAAAGTCACAGAAAATACTTGGCAATCATTGAGCTCAATTAAATCATTGCATTTATATTTTCAAATGCTTTTAAAGTAACAAACAGAACAAGGGAAGCCAGCTTCCTGACACATGGTGCAGAGAAAAACAAAACCAAACAAAAAACCTCCTGTACTTTTAACCTGGACCCACTGAGCGTTCATTCATAGCCTTCCCAAAGAGAGGGGCAGGCATCACCACACCCAGTCAGGATTTCTGTCCCAGCAAGCCTTAAAATTAGCCTCTGGTGAGTTCATATGTACCAGATACATTGCACAAGTGTCAGGGTATCAGCAGATGAAACACCTTTCAGTGGGGGAAGTTAAAAAAAAACCCAAAAATATGTTTTAATCAAATAATGTATTTAACATGAAATCTGTGATTTCAGTAGGAGGGGAGGAACATGGGGAAAGACATTTGGTCCAACTATAGTTTGATATAAGCATGTTTAATGTAATTGCATGGATTATTTTCCCCCTTTACAGGCATGTTTTTCTTTTTTTTTTTTTAATTTATAAAACTACAGATTGGTAGAATAAAGAAGAATTTCAGAATGTATTTGAAAATGATAATATTTTAAAAATTAAATTACAAGAATAGCTTATGAAAGAAACGAATACACGTAGACTTCAGATGAAAATGAGGAAAATTTCAGTTTTACCAAAAAAGCAAAGCAAACCAGTCTTGGTGGGAGCTGAAGCATATGGAAAGAGTAAACATATAGAACCAAACCTATCAAATAGGAGGCTTGGAGAAGCAAGGTGCTATAGGGATGGGAATGATCTAGCAGTACAGAGTGAAGTAGATGCTGGAAGGTTGGAATCCACATCTAGGCACACTCATGGAGTAGTTTGGCTACTCCATCCTTTTCTTGTGTTTCTCCATTCTCAAAATTGAGTGTTATTTATTTGTCCTTGGAAAGAAAATTATCCAAAACAAAAACAAGACAGTAATTACTAGCAATTTTGAAAGTTAGAAATCCTTCTTGCAGAGAGACACCGTAAAAAGGTCATAAGTATTGTATTAATTAATTGTGAATGTCTACTTAATGAAGTATATTTGTTTGCTGCCTGGACTCTTGTTCTGCAGTGTGATCTTTAGTGTAAACTGCTGCTCATACACACAGTGCAGTGAAATTTAAGGAGCACCATCTGGGTAAAAACATACACCGAGTCATGCTATAAATAGATCAAGCAGGTTCATTGCATCCATGGTACGTGCCCGCATTAGTATTTTGAGCATGAGGGCTACACTGTAAAACTCATCTCTCATTTTCCTACCAGGAACCTTGTCTTTATAGTTAAGGCTTTTACCTAAGGATCTAAACACTTCTAACAGGATTTTTAATTTCATATCTGAGCTTACCAGGGAGCACACATATCCAGACGGAGAAGAACAGAGAGATCACTCTCTGACTCATTTCTAATCAAGCAGTTGGAACAATATAGGAACAACATTAATCTCATTTTTCTCAGAAACTTAGAAACTCTTCTCCAGATGGAATCTCTAGCTTTGAGTATTCTGAAAAGCTGACAAATAGAAGGCAAATTCCTGTCCCCACTCTGTTACACCTGCGCATGTACAAGTTGCAGGATTGCATTATGAGTTGTCTGTATCAAACATTTTATTTACATTTCAAAACAACACATTTTATTTGCATCATAATACCCGAAAGGTTAAGGACTCAGGTTGGCTGAGACAATTTGTTTTCCCTACCTCTCTCCTGAATTCCCCCAAATCAGAGAAGGAGACAGAAGAGGGGTTTCTTAGAACTTTCTAAATTTTTTTTAAAACTCTATTTTTTCTTTTTTTCCCACATCCTGCAGAACTGCAATTGAAATGAATCGCAAAGCAAACCAGCAAAAGTACTACGACCATGCCATGTGCAGATCAAAAATAGGGCTGTTTTTGTCTACATAGATCATTTCCTGGCCAAATGATGATATGGATCTGTACATCCTTGGCTCTTTCGTGAGTTTGATGCCAGGTGTGGGTTACCTGCTGTAGCTGGTCTCCCTGGAGGAGGTTACCATTTTCTGAAATACATGTATGTGAATAAGGACACAAAGGCATACACACATCTGTACAAAAGATTCATGCTCTCTACCCCTAAATAAAGATATTCACGCCTACATAGGAGTGATATGCAAAAATAGGTCCAAATCTACTTTAAACAGGCAGAGTCCTTCCTCTGTACTTTGACAAGAACATGGCAATGCAGAAATAAATTCAGACCTAAATTCCTCTTCAGTCAGAAATACATTCCTCTTAGCACATGCTTCTCAAGAAATTCATAATGCGCTGCTGATGCTTAGTGTGTGTTGCACGTGTTCACATTTAAACAACAAAGCTTTTGTCACAGTTACCTGTCAATATTTTCGGGCTTCACCAAAGGGTACGGTTTTGCCCACACTACATTTTGTACAGCTGTGACTGATTTTGTATGGTTGATTATATGGTTTTCCTCGTTTCTCTCTGAGATTTAGGCATGTTTTGAGGATGATGAAAACAGAATCACGTAACATAATGCTGATACCACAGTGCATTGCTAATTAGATTCTTTCTTTTTAAGTCACAAATGAATACCCATGCAGATCTTTTTACAGTACCTGCTGATTGTAAGAGTTTTCCATGCCGGATCTATCCGCAATAGATAAGGCAAAGGCTATATTTCCCTACTGAAATCTCATTATTTGAACATGTACTGCAGCCAGAAGGTTCAGAGTTTGAATGTGAATGTCATAACTATTTAAATGACTTGAAACAAGAATTTTATATGAAACATTTCAGATTTAAGATGTTCAGAAACTAAATCTTGCCCCCAATGTAGGAAATTTTAGTATACAAGAAAGAGCTGAAGATGTCAAGGGATGTACTTAAGTTGCACAGTTGATTCCAAAGCAAGGTTTGCTTTAAGCCAATCTTCAATGGTAGCTTCTAGTTATTCCCTAAATATTGAACTCAGATCTTGTATCATGCAGTTTCAGATACTTACATTCTATTTCACATGCCTGTTTCCTCTACCCTTTAAAAAAAACCAAACCAAACCAACAAAAAACCACAAAAACAACAAGCCAAACCAAAGAAAAAGAAAAAGGCACCAAAAAAACCCCAAAAACCACAACAACAACAAAAAACCCAACCCAAACCAAAACAAACAAAAAACCCCAAAAAAACCTAACAAAACCCAACAAGAAACATAACACACAGGCTCCCAGGGAGGAATGCCAGTCATAACTATTGAAAGTTTTCCTCTGCTGGTAATATTAGCGTTACTCATGTATTTCTGTGTTTGGATTGCATTAGAGATGAATTCAGCCCATAGAGAGAGGACATGAAAGGCAGGTAATTCTTTTTACCTTGGTTCTTGTATGACAGCTTATGTTCTCTCTCCTCATTTACTTTTCTGCCTCTGATGACTCAGTGTCTACATACGAGCAGATCAGAACTACAAGCTGAAATCATGAACTTCAGCTACCCTGTTATTTCCATGCTCAATCACCTATCTGAATCCCTCCTTTGATTTCTCATACTTGTATGTAATTGTAACATTTCTGTTAAGCACTGCTGTGCATTTGATATTTCTGTCTGAATTTAGCCTTCTACAATTAATCTGGATCAATGAGATCAAAAGGCAAGATGTCTTCAGGATACAGCAGTGCCTCTACTGACTGAGAGACAGTGATTCTCTCATTAGCAACAACCTTGATTAGCAGAGAATTTCACTGTAATATGGCGCGCTGAAGGCTTACAGAGAGGTTCAACAGTTAAAGATTTCCAAAATGATGGTGTAGTGAAAAATCTGAAAACAGCCCATTTGCACTACAAAACATCATTCAGTACCTTGTAATCAGACTCTGAAAAAGAGAGAGTGATCTGAAGTATGTTAGAGAACCCAAATGAGATTAATGTAGCAGTGGTTTTGAAAATCCCACAAGCTCTCAAAACAGACTGGCATCACTCAAAACACAATATGCATGTCAGGATGAAGGCACTGAAATCACCATGTGGTATTGCCTACACTGTGGTCTCTTCAGCTGAATGGTATTTCTAGAAAACTTATGGGAAAAAAGAAAAAAGATCACCAACCAGCCATGTATTTCAAGATCTAATAACTAATAAACCTCTGTCTGGAACAAATTCAGCCCATATTAAATGCCATCTTGGTCAGACAGGGAGCAGTTTAGAAATGACCTCTGCTAGGCTTAATGTGGATAGACGTTGTCTCTGTAACTATTTCTATGACAACTGTCCACATTTATTTGGTATATAGATGGATGGCATAAAATACAGATTCTGCTCCTTCACTGGAGACAGTGAATGCTAATTTTGAGCATTCTCTTAACAACCACCACAGAAGCAGTCCCCTCGTGATGAGGCTGTCATCATTGCCATTCCTTCTTAGTATACCAGTCAGTGAAGAAAGGTGTGAAAACCATATTGCTCTCTCTCTCCAAATTTAGAGCAGGTATTTTTGCAGTGCATCCAGCCAGTACCTGCTCGAGATTCCGGAGATTTTATCTCAACTATGACTTTTGTCAGGCAGCACCCTCTCTCCCTGCCCTTGGAGACAAGCTAGCAGGGGTGTGCATCTTGCACACCGAGCTTCTCAGCCCCTTCCTAACACAGCTCTAACAGTACCACAGCATCCCATTCCTTTCACTTCACACAAAAGCCATAAGCCTTGCAGGAACCAAATGTTAGCTGGCAGGAGATTTCAGAAAAAAGAAAGTTTTGAAGCCCACTGTCAGAAATACACATAAGACAGGACCTACTATTCTCAAACTCTTCAAAAGGCAAGAAAATTAACTTCTCCCTATATCATAAATGTAACAATGATTACATATTTTATACATTCACTTGAGGCCAGATGGACCCTTTGTTGAATGTGCTGGAGAACTCAATGCCAGTTAATATTTACAGGCCCATGGTGCCCACAGGCTGACCCATCATTTTATGCAATTACAGAATTATCTTAATGAAGCTCTGGTGTTGTCTGTTGGTTTGCTTGAATCCAACAGATGTGTACAATTCATATGAAATGCTGACTGCTGACATTTCATTGCCAATACTGGTGAAAGCCTGGTATTATGTTTCTTGGTGGTTCTTCTGTACTTGACAAAGTGTTAAATACTATGAGGGCAGCAGAGGATGTAATGAGTTCAGGTATTCATTTTCCTGATTTAACTATTTGGCAATGAAATCCTTAGGAAGGTCTGCCATTGACTTCAGCATCGTTAGGATTTCAGAAGTAAGGTTACAAATCAGTGGCATAGGTAAGTGCATTTCTGGAAATCAGCAATCTCAAAATGCTTTTTCTAAAGGAAAGATTTGGGAGTTGGAATTTTCAGGACAGTTACTGGAATTCTTTTCATAACATGTAAAAATGTAATAAAATTAAATGGAAACTTTGGAGATCCTTAAATAGTGACTAACCTCAAAGTTCAGAAATCAGCACCTGAGCTGGTCTGAAAGCAGTGTGCATATGGAAAGTATGACCTGTGAAAAGTCAGCTTAGAGCCCAGTCTAATCCCAATACTCTATGTCTGAGCAACTGAGAGCAGAATACCGCTGCTGGAGATGTTTTTCTTTCCCATGAACTTCTTGTGACTTTTCCAGTCATTTGTCTGCTTCTTCAAAGTAGCTGTAAAAGTGGACCTAAAATTCACCCACTTATTTAAAACTTCATACATTCTTTCAGTTTTCATGCTACCAAGTCTGCACAGAGCAGCACCCTTTCCCCCCCAAAAAAAAAAACCAGTACAATCTCTTCACTGCTAGAGCCTGGAGGTGCTTACATGCTATGAATATTATCCATTTCAGTGACAGGGACATTGCCATTATTAATGAAATGAAATTGTAATTACTTTTTTCACCAAAATGAAATTGTAATTACTTTTTTTTTAAGCTGACTTAATATCATGCACTTCATGAATAAAGACTTGATGCACTCTCAGATCCTGAAACTCTTGCCAACCAATGGAGATAACTGTTGGATAACAGCATGAACATCAGGTTTATTTATAAATTAATCAAACCTGCAATAATTCACTGATGGATGGATTCCAATTCTGTTTTATTAATCAAGGAGGTATAGGAGAAGGCAAAGTAGGGCCCAGACCTGTGAAGAGCACAACACTCACAAACAGATACTAATCACCTCCACTCGCATGGCAGGCCGTTCACATTATGGATTATGGAACATCTTTGAGGCTTGTGGTGATAAATACAGATTTGCAAAGCACTCAAGACACTAAGGAGTCACCTCAGGTATTCATTAGCACTTGTGTATCCTAAATTAACATTTGCCTGGTCTAGCAAGTCCTGGGAAGTTAACGCAGTTGTTGTGGGGCAGCCGTATGTACTTAAAACTTATCAGAAGTAATAACTGGATTATTTCCAGGAAGAGCCCTTTAACTATATGGCAGATAGCTTTTTAGGAATGTCTAAAGGAGGAACATCTGTTAATTTTACATTTCCCTCTTCCTTGGTTACAGTTTCCCATCATCTCAACATTACCCAAACAAATGTCTAAATGGCTAAAAGTTCTATAGAAACTGGTATGTACCACTGAGAACATTAAGGAAACCTGTCTTGAATTTCTCAAAGCAAAATGAAGTTTACAGACTGATAAAGCCACAAGGAAGGAGGCAAAATTTTATCTACTAGAACCAAAACTGCAAAACATTATAATAATTGTTCCCAAACTGGAATGGGTGTAAAGGAAGGACCTGCTGCTGTGTGATTGGCCTTAGATATACTTGTATTTCCAATTTAGGCAACTCCCTGATTAGCAAAGAAATGCTGTGTGGCTATTCTAGATGACATTAACTCCTCCAGCTCACCTAGCAAGTACAAATGACTGGTTGATACACATCTTTAAGCCATCCTAAGCCAGCTGTGATTGCTCCTCTGCAGGCATTGGTGACTAACATCAAATAAAAACACAGTGGAGAACAGACAGCAGCTGGGTTTGAAAGGGTTTGGGTGGCCAGCTTTTCCACAGAGGGAAGGGGCACAGTGTTCAGTGGAAGTTGAGAGGCACCTTTGTTTCATATTGTGATGCAGACATGGCTGATAACCTGGAAGGAAGAAGCCAAACTATGTGGAGAAAGGAAAAATAATTAAATCATCTCTTTTAATTGGTATTTATTAAGAATCACTTTAATGACATATATAAAGTATATGTATCTTATTTTTACAATTTCAAATAAAGTGCTTATTGTAAGGATCTCAAGTACTCAGAGTGCTATAGGAGGGCATAAGCTTCCCCTGAGATGACCACACTAATATTCTTAGTAATAAGCCTCTGGGCTATGTCAGACTCTTCTACATCTTTCATACATGACATTTCCTCACAGAACCACTTTCAGTGACAGTTAGTCAAAGTGCTCAACTTCTTGTCCATTCTCAGCAAGAACTAAACGTGAGCTTAACTATAACGATTTGTGCAAACATTTTCCTCAACCGGGCCATGAAGTGTTCTCTAAATTAATTTAATGTAATGTGGACATCAGAAATAATTTTAAAATACTCACTACTGACTTTTATGATAGCCAAATCACAAGTTTACTAATGTGAGAAGTGTTTTTTAAGTATTGGTCTCATTTGCAAGGAAGAAATTTCAGGAGTTGCTGTATTAGCCCAGATAAGATCCCATTAAAATTGCCTCCCTGCTATCATTACTACCAAGGAGACTATTGCTTTACACATGCACAGTAGCTCCTGTTTTGTGGGCTAATCCACAACACATTTGGCTACTGAGAGCCAAAGATAACAGCTTTGTGACAGAATTTGCAGAGCTGTCTTTGCATTGGCAAAAAAATATTCCTGGTTAGTGGCCAGAATATGGAAAGACAACAGTAACCATTGTGCTAATTCAACACAGCATTGGTTAAGAACTAAGAACAGATGCTACACATCAAATGTACAAGGTACTCAACAGGAGATATTTTCCACTAAAAATTCAGTGCTTGCTTTGTTATTTTCTGTAAGTCTAATAGCAGAAAGATGGTTACATAAATTAGTTAATGGGGATGAAGCTCTTAATTATTGCAGAAAGAAGTGATGTCATGCATATTTAGAAATGAGATAACACCAATTCTCTGGCACCAAAAATTTCTTTGCACTAACAACCATTAGAAGCCATAATTTTGGAAAGAAATAGTTATGTAGCCATATTTTTGTTTTCAAAAATGTCTGTGGCTCTCATACCTTGCATCTTAGTAAGTTCTGGTCATTAGACCAATATAGGAAAAAAAAAGGGGGGAAAAAGGGAGAAAAAAAGGCTGGCTGGGAATACAGTAAAGAAAAGAGAATGTTCTAGATGGAAAAAAATACAGAAACCCCCACTAATACTGAAAAAAGAAATTCTCCTGTGTATCTTCTTAAGCAGGGGTCAGTAAGTCAGGAGAGTGAAGATGACAGATGAGCTCCCTGAAGAATGACTGTGCCCTAGAGGATCCCAGCTGCCTTAGAGCTCACGGCTTTCACAGGCAGTTAAGCTGTTTGGTGGCTTTCCCTGTCTAATTCACCTGTGGATCCAGTGAGAGCAATGCAACCTGCCATTCCCAAACATGCAAAACTGCTAAATGCAAAGAGAGAAAAACAGACAAGCTCAAACTGGAGCCAACCAATAACATCATTATCTCAAGGAATGATCCCACTACCTGGTAAAGGCAGCAAGGAAGGACTGGGACAAACAGCAGCGAGGCAGCAAACAAGAAAATGCCAAAGATCATGACAGTGGGTGCCAGTGAGAAACGGGAGTCAGTGCAGAACTGAAATGAGGGTTAAGATAAATGGATTAGTCAAAGACATTTCACAGCCTCTGAGAGGAAGACTTCCCACATGATGGGGAGACCACAGGGGTCACCACCTACTTTGATGGCTTTTATTTTCTCAACATAAATTCACCTCTCCAGATTCAGGTTCATCCATGTGACTTTTGTCCAATGACTATTTCAGCTGTTTCTCTGACAAAGTGAATGATGGTACCATCATGTTTTGAACTGCATTTTGAACTATTTCATCCTCACCTGTGACAGCTTTTCTGCTCCACGTTGCATTCCATCACAATATCTCCTTGTGCTGGCATTCAACATTTAAATAAAAGTTTTAGAAGAAAAAGGCTTTCACATGTCTCATGCTGCAAGACAAACTTCAGCAAATGGTTGGTTGCTGGAGGCTTATAGACATCTCTCTGCATTTGCTAGCGATCTTCAGACACAAAAAATAGAAGTGGCTCAAACTGTTTTTATTGCAAGTGCCTTTTCTTGCAGTTTCCTCCCTATAAGCAACAGGCACAAAGAAATACTGAGCTGACTGGTTCATCACTGTCACCCAGCTAAGGGCTTTGCAGAGATTCTGCTGTAAAAAGTTGATGCTTCACTCCATAGGGTTTATCTATGCCCATCATGCAGCGCTTCTGCGAGAGTGGTTTTGCATCTCCAAGTGTGGAAAAGAGCTGGGTAGTAGTTCCAGAGAAGTACCCTAAAACCATAAAATCTACTATGAACACCTTCTCTAACCTTCCTTGTACAAATACCACCATCATTTCCCCAGAGAATGGGGTATTTTTACCAGGACTTGGCATTTAGAGAACTATCCAATCCCATGCAAATAACATTAAGGGATGGGCAACCATTTAGGAAATTGCATCATACTACCAGCCTGAATTTATTTCACTTGCACTGATGGCTACTGATCCCTGTTATGCCCTTGTTTGTGAGAGCAATTTTTACCTCACACAGAGCATCATTCCCATGTGTATCTAGACACAGTGCTGAAAACTGCTAGTCAAGACAAGCAGCAAGGGCTAAAGACCCTACACAGCCTAGGGACTACACAGTGGGAAGACACAAAGCTGCTGTCACACAGTCACAGGGAAAAGAAATTCAGCACTGCAAACCTCAGGTCAGTACCTTCAAAATCATCCTAATGATGGGATGCATGCATAAATTCCCAAAGAAAAGTGAGTCGGGAAAAAGTCAGGTCTGTGCTCTGGAAGGGTGCTAGTATCTAAAGCTGGTAGAAACTGATTAAAATGTAATATATCATCAAAAAAAAAAAAAAAAGGAAAAGAGAAATCAAACTGCTTCTGAAACTGAAATTCAGCAACATAAAATATTTACTAAAAGAAAATTTTTATTCAAACCAGACCTGTAAGACTTTTCCAGAGAGCAAAAACTTTCCAAAACAGTTTTCTGTTGAAAATCCATACAACTACCTAAGAAAAACAGTTCTGATAAGAAATATTTCCCATCAGTTTTTCCAGCATCCAGTGTGCAGGGAAACTTAATCTTCTTCCATAAAAGCATGAAAAAAAGGAGACCATAATTCAGTCTTGTAAGAATTAATGAAAAAGACTTAGGAGTGTTCAGCACAAACCCCTTCTATGCACAGCAACGTGCTATGTCTGTCACTCTTCTGAGGACTTCCCAATTAGGGGTGTCCCACTCCTCTGAGACCCCCTGAACAGCAGACAGCAGATGCTCTTTAAACCCAGAGTCAGCTGCAAAGGAAAAGCCACCAAAAGAGCATAATCCTGCTCTGCTTCCTCTTACAGTCAATGCTTATGCAAAGCAAATAGCCTTTGGCTCCTTCTGCCAACCTGGTAAGGAGTGGGCAGAAAGGAAAAAAAATCAAACTAGTAGAGATGAAAACCAGGTGCAAAATGCATAAAGGAAGGCAAGGGAAAAAAGGGTGAGAAGTCCAAGAAAAAGATTTACTGGAAGAAGGAATAATAATTAAAAAAACCCCAACAAACCAAAGGAGAGAAAAAATTAGGTAGAAAATAAAGGGGTATAGGATTAAAGGAAATATAAGGCAAGGCAAATATATCAAAGACAGCATTATAAAAGACATAATGCATTTTACTCAGACAGCTCCTCATTTTCCAGTGTAAGAAATTTTGATAAAGTGTTTAGTAAAGGTATGGATTTGATGGACAAGCAGATGGTACTTCAAACACATGGACACATAAAGAGCAGTAAGAGGCCAGGCACAGAGATTATTATAGAGTCTCACAAAAGCTGCCTCTATCAAGGAACATGATAATGTCTGCTAAAACCAGGAGACAATAAGATTATAATAAAAGCTTAAAAAGGCACAAGAGGGGAAAGCATACTCTGTGCAAGTATAAGAAGCAATCATGTATGTGTCTGCAGCATCAGACAGTCCTGCTCTAAAGACTGATTTATTTTTGAGTACAAACACAGACATGTACTAGAAATATGGCCGAAGGTTTAAGATTCTCTGACAGATAGGTTTTTGAAAGGGCAAAGGAAAAGCAGAAATAATTTCTGTCTTCTAATAGAAGCTACTGAAATGGAAAAGGAAGAAGAATAGGAACATTTTAGCTGGCATCACAGGATGTAAAACCAGAGAGATCTTTATCAGATACTGATAGAGAGCCTTTGCATAACTGGAAAATGCAAGAAATCTTTTATAGTGAAACTTGTTAGACACCCAGAGATTTGATCCTGAGGATCTGGAAATGCTCTGCCACTATGAGAATAACAATTAGGTGCAAAAGCTTCTCAAGTGCTCCACGAATCAATTTAACCAAAACAATAAAACTGTAGAGCTTATTGTGCTGGGTCTGAACCCAGGCAACCCACAACAGATAATCAACTAATGCTGACACATTTTACAGCAATCTTAAGATTAGGCATATATGTTAATTAAAGATTAAACTACCCACTAGAGTCTCAAATCCACTCTGAACACTCTGGCTGTGTAATGTCAGGCACATTCAATAAAAAATAACAGTGACCATGTTAAAAAAAAATTTTTTTTTTGGACAAGGACTGCAAAATGATACAACAAATAGAGGAGCACAATTTAGTGATGTGTGATTTATAAAGCTGGAAGCCAGAGATTAATGTGATGTAAAATTCTCTTAATAATATAATATAATATAATATAATATAATATAATATAATATAATATAATATAATATAATACATATATATGGTGAGATATTCTTACAATGACTTGCAAAAAAGAGATGGCTTGTAAGGAGAGACTTGAACAGTAAGAAGCAAACCAAAGAGCATATAAGAAGAGAGGAAGGCTAAGATTTGAAACAAATTATGAGGGAGGAAGAATAAAATCCTATATCATTAAACCCATTTCAGTGACAAATGATGGTTCATAGACAAATATGTCAGTAGTACAGGGCTGTCTTGGCAGAAAACCATACAAAAAAACCTGCTTTGTTATGGAGCACCCCACTGCTGAGGTCCTCTCTCATGATAAATGCTCACAAACCATGGAATACAAATTAGTTTTTAAAAGCTATGTCTCATTAAGTGTGTAGCACAGGAGAGCACTTGACAGCCAACCCTATTCCATGTATCCCTGGAGGAACTGCATTCCTGCAGATGTAGTGTTTCTATGTTTAAGAAGTATACAAGACATACTCAAGCCAGAATTCTATGGAGTTACATGGCAACAATTTTTGTTTCTGGGGTTTGGGGACTAAAAAGATAAACTTTTTTTTCCTTCTAATTTTTGCCTCAAACTGAAAATACCCTTCCAATTTACAGCAGGACTATCCTGTACATAAACACAGTTAAACACATCAAATTCAAGACCAAAACTCTGACAGACTCTCAGGTCTAGCAGTATAATTGAATATCACTATGATTATACTGTCAGAGGCAAATGAACAAGCACTTCAGTTTATTGACATTATTTACTAGCCACTCTTGAGAGGGAAAAGAAAAAACCAATTATTTTTAAAGCTATTATCTTTAAGTAGCACAGAATAGAGTATGCTAGCTTTTCACATTTCAGTGTGGAATACCAATAAAACAGTTTAATTTTTTCATTGTCTCCTTCATTTCTCCTCAGTTCAGTTTTCTAAGGTTTATTTCAAATAATTTATTGAAGAGGAGACAGAAAGTAAAGAATGCCTTTGATAGGCCTCTCCTGTAAAACACAGCTGCATAGTATTGATGTTTCATAAGCAAACAATATTTACAACCTATCTATTAGAACTGGTGAATGAAGAGGTGTTTCCCCCATCCATTTTTGAACTAAAAAACATTGTTTCCAGCAGTTGGTAAGAAGCCAACTCAGTAATTTTCATCTGGCTGAAGAATTACTTCTACTAATACTAATGTGGCCAGTGCATCAGATAGTAGATATACAGCTGGTAGATTTAATACAGTGTATTTTTAAAGTTAAGGTTGCATCTAAGAGGTTTGGGTCTTCTTCTCCAGGCAAGAGAAACTGCAGTTCTCAAGAGAATTACATTATGAGATACTACATCCAAATGCACTCATGAAAGGTAGGACTCTGAGGGATCCTTGACCCCTGCTCATCCACATTCGGGATCCAGTCAAACTGTGCAGCGCCTGACCTGAGGCTAAACCATCCACATTTCTTTTCCAGAGAAACCAAAACACTAAGGAGTGAAATGAGGAGAGCACTGGTCATGAACAAAGTCCGGGATCACATCCCACTGCAGAACAAAGACACAGCACAGGAAAGCCTGTTTGCACACAACCAGTTGGGAAATATTTTGCCACTTCTTTCTTCTCACAATTGCCATGTAACTCCCCTGTGACATACAATGCATACAGTTGGCTTTTAACCTGTTCCTTTCGTTGCTGTGCCTCTGTTATGTGAAGTTATGTGGAAGTTAATGTGAATTTAATATTACTGCAAGGTATAGTGTTCCTAATTAACATCTTCCTACATTTTGTATCTCTTGCCTCAGAACCATTCTCCTTGCACAGACTGCATTTGTTTCCGAAGCGCCACAAAATTCTCTCCTTTGCAAGATGCTAAGCAAAAAGCACTGTGATGGCAGTGGATGGTAACACTGTAGGAAGCAGCCCTGCATTAGTAAGGTGGCAGATTTCATGGACTACTCAGTCTTTTCCATATCTGATTTCTATGAGTCAATGATTGTATTGTTCACTCCCTTCTGCACCAAAGGAGTCATCAAGTGACTGTTACTCAAATGTAGCTGAAAGGGCAGAAGTGGGGCTTGTCTTGATTGCTGTTTCTGTGCAGGTTAGCCATGCAGAAATTATTGGGAAGTGGAGAAGTTGTTGGGCTATCCCTTCATAAAGACTTAACTCTTCATCAGTCTGGCTCGAGGTCTACAGAGGCAAACATCACTTGAAACTCAGTCATCTCACATGACAAAGCACCATGAGCTTCATCAGACAAGTGCTGCACAATAATGGGTTCTTTTAGGCCCTTGCTTACATGAGAAAAGTACAAAGTGTCCTCTTCTCTCACCAGGAAAAGACTCTTAAGAGTGCCAACACTGAACTAGTTAGTTTTCTCTCCCTTTTTGCTGAAAATGTTCCCATCCTCTGTGATGTGAAGGGAGGTAGCACAGAAATATATCTGCATCAATTAGTGAGCTACACTAAGCCATAGACTGCCACAATATTCTAATAACCCCAGCTAAGATATACCATTTTAAAGACAAAATATCAATGGGACTAGGACAAACCACTGCTTTCTCAAAAGCAAGCCATTCTCCTAAGGACTAAATACCAAAAGGAGTTGCTCCAGATTACCAGTCAGCAGTTAGTGTGGATGTGGATACAGTTTTGTTCCTGAGGAAGATTTTCTTCTTGCTGTGTCACTTCCTACTGCAGAGATCTGAAGACAACACTTGTATGAATGTCACTGTACATAAATGTTGCAGATAACCAAAGCAGAAATCTAACTGCTTTTGCAATCAACAACCTTGGAGGATCAATGAAATCTTCAATGAATCAATATTCACCCCTTTGTAGGGAAAGATATACCTTATCACTTGATGTAAAGCTCAGTGTCCTCCCACGGTCTGGCTTCCCACTGTCTGCAGCGAGCCCTGAAGGAGACACAGGACCCAGCTGTGAGGCTGAAAGATGCAAGACTCAACAAGGCAAAAAGTGTCTCATCTAGTGAGAAAACTCAGTGCCCCAGCTGAAGTGGCTGCCCCAAGTAGTGCCAGGGACTAGTATTATTTTGCTGATCTAGTCCTTGGGGGTCAAATTAATTCCTTTCAATTCAATTTAACCTGAACTAGTTACCTAACAGCACAAGTGCCCCCTCCACCTGGCATAGCTGAGCACATGGGCAGTAAAGCAGTCTAGAACCTCTTCAGAGCAGAACTAGCAGCAGAAGCATGACTCACCAGGGAATGCAGTGGGACAGCCTGTCAGCTAGAAATCCTGAATTTTGATGAACACAGAGAACTAGATTTTCAAACACTGCAGAAAGCCAGGCCTGCATGATGGAACCAGCAGCTCTTCTGAGTTCTTAAGGATGGCAGTACCTCCCAGCAATGCCTCAATGGACAGGGCTCAAAGATGCACTAATTTCCATCTCCCTTTCCCACTGAGTAAGGTTCTATTAGGAATCAGTCTTGGGTGCCTGGAAAAGAAAAAAATTGTGGCCGACTCTGGAAGGCCGAAATCTCCAGCCCACCGTTAATTCACGCTTTTCCATAGGTAAATTCACTGTGAATGCTCTCAGCACATTTTCCTCATTAGAACTCCACAAAAGTTTAAGAAAACAATTGTTTTAATAATGAAATAAATGCAGCTACAGTACTTAATTGTCTGTAAAGAGAGAAATCCTCCACTTCAGTTTTTAATTTGCACATCAGTACAAATCTACAGGGCAGGCCAAAGCCCAAGCTATTGCCAACACATCTTAAAAGATGTAAAAGGTAAGACTAGTCATTGATCAAGGAACAAAAATCTGAGTACAAAGGAAGAGCATGTTATTGAGCTGAATGGACACATTTGTGAAGGACACATTTGAACTTGCAATGGGATGGCCATACCCTCATACACCCACTGCACTCGAGGGCCAGAGAGGGAGGGGAGAAGTCAGAATCATCTCAGACCACTTATGAGAGCCTTGTGTGTACAAGCCACTACAAAACAAATGAGGCATCTGCCCATTATTGCAAAGGGTATGTCATAGGAGAGGCATGTGACTTAAAATTTGTGATGGGATGCACTGGAAAAGCAGACTATGGAGAACGGAACCCTGCCTGACTAACATATGTTCCTGGTGCAAAATACATAGGATGCAATTTACTTCCCACGTTAACAATATACGTTCTGTGAGATAACCTGATGCACCTCAGAATTCCAACTGAATCTCAGAAACTATGTAGAATATTACAGATTTGATTTTTACCCACATATGAATTGTGTACAATCACAGTTAACCTTCCTTGCCCCAAGCACCTGACAGGTTCCCAAGGCAGAAAGGGTCCATGCAGGTTCCCTCAAATATGAACTGTAGAGAAGGAAGTTCTCACCTTGAATTACCTTCTGGAAGGCTCTCACTGTCACTATTCAGAGCTGAGAGGAAATGTTAGGATATAAGCTATAACAGGTAGTAAGGCTACTGCAAATTAATACTAAATTATTAAATGTAGACACAGTGGCTGGGGCCTTTCCAAACCTAGATAATGGTTAATTTGGTCTGAATAAGAAAAAACTTCAATGAGAAACCCCAGCCAACAGCATGGATTTCTTCTGGAGAAAAAAGAACACTGCATTATTACTCTTCTGCTAGGAAAGTTATCTAGAAGAAATGCAAAGCACCTGAAATAGAAATTCTAGGTGCTTTTTTTCCTTCTCTGGTTGGAGCCTACTTAGTTGAAATGCAAACAAAGTCATACTCACAGCTCCTATGCCATCCTTCAAGCCAATAAAAATAAAGATGCCAGTTTGCACAGGCTGTAGCAGATGATATACAAGCTAAGGACATCCTAGCAGAAAAATCCCAAAGCTCCACATTCCCTGTGTATGTAGAGGTCATAACTCCACCTCATCCTTCTGGGTGTGCTAGCAGTGACCTCAGTACAAGCTCCCTGAAAGCAAAGTCTTTCCAAGGGGTGACAGAACTAGTTCAAGTTTGTGCTCTATGCTCTATAAATAAATAGTAGTATTTTAAGAAGAGTTATATTTTAAGATTTCCACAACAGGCTTTGATATAATACTACCATGGTTTTGATTTGGGGGTGGTGGGAGGGAGGTCTATGAAGCCTCCTTCAACCTCACACAGAGTATCTTGCTACAGTTGCCTATAGATTTCAAAATCAGGAGGCACTACATGAGCAATGGGACATTGGCATGCACTGCAGCAGAAAACAGGAAATATAATTAAACATAGAGCCATGAGGTAAGTTCTTTGGCAAGAGAAAGAGTGCCTTGGGAAGAAAGTGGCAAGGGCAAAGCTCTATGAAACGGCAAAGTAACGTGGTTAAGGCAGGGAAGGAAGCACGAGGGTAGAGATGAAGAAACGAGGGTGAGAGGAGCAGAAAAACAAGCACAAAGAGGGAAAGTGACAATAAGAGAAAGAAGGCAAAGCATACAGAAGGGAAGAATGTACATAGGGGAAAAAAACTCTTAGGAGTGGTATTGCTCTTAAAAGTTATTTAGTAAGGGCAGAAGCCACTTTGTTATGCAACAGGATACACGTTTCTGTATAGGAAGAGTTGTAAGCTTCTATGAAGCATCAAAAAATCTGTCAGAGAGAAATAGAAAATAATAGGGAAGTAACATCATATTTCTTTTCACTTTAAAATTGTTTTTAGGTCATATTTCAACCTCCAAGTATTTTCCAGGGTGGAATTTTCTTCTTCTCACTCCAGGATTTCGCGTGGGCAGAGCACTGCAGATGCTGCTGAACTCAGAAACCAAGAAACTGATTCATCTTTCCCTTGAATCTTGTGCTATCATTGAGACTGGGAACAAACAAATGTCAAAGGCTCCAAATTAGAAACTTGCAGCCACAATTTTACACAGCCTGACCATTCACTTTGTCCCAGAGTAACAGCGGTACCAGAGGGAGAGTAAAGTTCTGAATTCCTGCTAGATTGCTAAATATCTAAGAATAATTATTTTTTCTTCTGTTCCATTAGACTTGTGGTCTAAAGCTCCTTTTAGTTTTGACCACGTGCAAAGGATAGGTTTTCTCTAAGGTAAGCCCAACAACCATTATTCAACTTCACTGAACAAAAATCGTTAGAAGGAAGACAACTTCATCAAATCTATGAGCAAAGTCCTTCAGTCTCACTGATCGTATTCCACAAGTCCAGATTAATTTCTGAAAGTTTCTTTTCATTTCAGCCACTGGTGCTGTAAAAACCCACTGCTGGGTATCAATTTAGTACTCAGAAAGGATTCTCAGAACAAATCTTGTGGAATCATATGACATAGAAGAAGCTGCTCCCAGGATAATTGATACTATGTTCATATTTTTAAAAATCTAAGGACACTTGCAGTAAAAAAGTTTCCTCCCCTACTTCATCTTAGACTTTAAAACAAACCAAAGCTCTAACATTTTAAAAGGCTAGACACATTTTTTACTCCCACCATTTCTTAATAAAACACCATTTGTGTGGGAAAACAGCTTAGTGCATACTTTAAAAACAGGCAAACCATTAATTAATCCAGCATGTTGGCAGTTTTAGAGAAACTTACTGGAGAAGAATAAACTATTCTGCATCTTAAGTTTTAAAACAACTTGAGCTTTACTTTGAGGATGCATAAGTATGTATATAATCTGTGATACTTGAAGTAGAAGAAGTATAATCTGAACAGCTGCTAAAACATGGGCAGGTTATAAAACATAGTTTTAGGAAGCTCAAGAGGTTATGAGTTGCGTGTCTCACAAAATCAAAGGAAAACACTAAAGAAAAGCCCCATCTTCCACCAACCCTACCAAAGAAACATTAATTTGCCCAATACAAGTGGTTAATCTCTGAAACAGGCTGGACACAAAAGGTTCCAAAATCACTGCTTTTGCATCAGCAGTATTTTATCACTATGGTTAGGCAACAAATTGCTTTTCAGCACATCCAAGCTAGCTAGTTTACTGTGGAAATGTAACATGTCATTAGAATAACATCCTGTTTTGCAGCATTTCTGTATTTCAATTTACCCCAACTCTGCTAAGATTCAACTAGCATGAAACAGCTGGGCATGATCAGTTATTGGATGGAAACCAAACAGATTTCACAATAGGTGGCATCTTATCTCTATGGCATAGGCAGCTGGTATAAAAGACAAGTGACCCCTGGCAGAAAACATTGTCCCTAAATATAAATCTGGTGAACTGTTTCTAAAACTTTATTCCAGATCAAGCACTGGTAGAGAAACAGTGGGGGTTTTTTGGTGGGCATAAGCCAGGGTTTAGGTCACCCTGAATGACTGGATTTTGACTGGGTTCTAGTTGACAAGCACATGTTGGGACTCGACCACCCATGTGCTGACACTGCAAGCACAAACTCCACCAGAACATTCACCTGGGAGAGTGAAACACTCCCCCCATCCCAGTCCTGGGGACAGCATATCTCATGTTCTCAGCAAATCAGATACTCAACATTCCTACTCAATTTCACAGCTTTTAAATCATTGCAGCCAATACTGTGGACACCGTGTTCTCTACTTTATTGCACCTCCTGATAAGCCTGCACCACAAGACTGCAACTTCTCCTCTTTCGAATCTCTCCATCACACTCGATCCCACACGGCACCTGCCGGAGGACTCCCAGGACACAACGAAACACCCGTGCCCCATCTTGGGATCAGCGCCCCATTCCTCTGACTAGACCCAAACTTCGCATGTCCCAAACTTTCCATCCCTCCTGGAGCACCGGCGTGCATTGCTATGGATATGTGAGCAGCACATCCATCCTTTGCCATGGCAGCACGGAGAGGAGCTCCGTGGACCCTACGGTGGGCACCCAAAACCCAGCGACGCCCACAGCCCATCCTGCTCCTTGTCAGGAGGTGCGAGAACACCTTCCCGCAGTAACTCCCACCCCAAGGATGCGGAAGGGCAGACCGGGCTGGAAAAGGGGGTCCATCCGTCTGCCCCCTCAGCACACCCCTGGGGCGGCGTGGCTCACCTGCGTGGGCCATGGTGATGGTCTCGTTGGCGTTACTGGAGCCCACGTTATAGATGACGACGGCGGAGGCGTTCTGGGCGGCGGCGTGGCGGATCTTGTCCTTGTAGGTGCAGTTTCCCCGCGGGATCAGGGCCACCCAGCTCTTGCCCGGCCCCGGGGCGTTGAAGCGGGTGCCGGGGTCGCAGGCGTAGCGGTCGGCGGGCGAGGCGGAGAGGGCGACCTGCCCGCGGGCGTCCTGCTTGGGCGACTGCTCGCCGTAGCGCCCGCACTCGCTCTTCTCGCTGCGGAGCTCGGCGCTGCCGGCTGCCGGGTCGGCGTAGGTGATGTTGACGAAGGCCGTGTACCACTCCTCCTTCTCGGCCACGGTGAAGTCCAGGCACAGCAGATGCACGAAACAAAAGGACAGCAGCCATGTTGAGAGCGCCAGGCTGCGGCACGCTTGGATCACAGACATTGCCATCTTCATCTGCCGGCCCCCCCGCCCTCCCGCCCGGCCGCCGCCGGTCCGTGTGTGCGTGCGCGCCCCGAGCCGCCGCTCCAAGCGGGGCGGCGCTGCTCCCGCCGGCGCCGTGCGGGACCAGCGAGCGAGCGAGCGGGGGAGGGGGCCCTCCCCTCTGCAGCCGCTGCCTAATTCATGTCGGGGCCGTTTGATTTCCTCGGGCTGGCCCCGTCTCTGCCTTCTCCTCTTCCTCCTCCCTCCTGCCCCTTCCTCCCTTCCCTCGTCCTGCCCGCACAGCTGCCTCCCCCGCTGCTGGCAGCGCGGCCGGGGAAGAGCGCGAAGGGGGCGGCGCGGCGCGGGGGGAGTTCCAGACGCGCACACGGCGGCGCAGTTCCCAGTGCCGCCTCGGCCCCGTCCCGGCCCCAAGGACGCGCTGCCGGCGGAGGGGGTTCCTGGAGGAGGGACGGCCGGCGGAGGGTCTGCCCTCCCCGTCCCCGTGCAGGGACGCCCGGTGGAGGGGCTGCCGGTGGTGGGTGCTCCAGGCAGAGGGGCAGCACTGCCCGGCCCCACGGAGGGGTTCCCGGCGAAGACGGCTCCCGCGAGAGGGGCTCCTGCGAGAGGGGCTCCTGGCAAAAGGGTTCTCGGCGGAGTGGGCTCCTGGCATAGGGGTTCCCGGCGGAGGGGGCTCCTGCCAGAGGGGTTCCCGGCGGAGGGTGCCCCTGCCAGAGGGGTTCCCGGCGGAGGGGGCTCCTGGCAAAGGGTTTCCCGGCAGACGGGGCTCCTGGCAAAGGGGTTCCCGGCGGAGGGGGCTCCTGTCAGAGGGGTTCCCGGCGGAGGGGGCCCCTGCTAGAGGGGTTCCCGGCGGAGGGGGAAGCGCCGGCGGCGGGAGCGGCGCGGCGGCGCCACCTGGCGGCGGCGTGGGAGCGGGGGCGCCGGTCCTGGGGCCGCCCGTGCCGGGATCCGGGCATCTCCCGGGAGCGCAGCTCGGCGCCTCCGAGCGCCCGCTCTAACTTCAGTTTTGCTCTGGCTTTCCCACTTTTCTCGACTGCTGCGGGAGACGCTAAGAAGTTTGCATATGTCAGTGCTACAGTGTAACGATGGCGCGCAGCTCAGAGGGGTGGGTGGTCGCTTGTACAGAGGTTTTTAAGTACACACCGAATACGTTTCCGGCTGTACTTTGCGGAGTGGGAAGGACAGGCGAGTTTACTGAAATCAGATGTGGCTTACAGGAGCACAGAAAGCCTCAAAGAATGATGGAGCTCTCTGGAGGCAGTTAAACGATGTGCTTAATTTTGGTTCGGTGGAAGCCCAGACTTGGGGATTTTCAGTGTATGAAACAACCCAAAAGAATTTTGGCCATGACTGACACTTTCAAAAGGAACAAAAAACAGCTGGACTCTATGTCTGTCTATACTTGTTCAAATGATGGCCAAAATTCCACTTTTCTATCACTGTGTTCAGTAACAAAAGAATGTCTTACATGATTTATAGGTAGTGCCTATTGTAGCTCCTGTTAGTAAAACCTGCTGCTGGAAATATCATTCACTTTCATTCAATGAGTGCCTGAGTATCTCACTCGTGTCAATATTTGCCTCTTTCCAGATTGTGTTCATACCCGCCCATGATCCAAACAAACAAGCCTTAACCATGTTTTATACACACACATGCTGCTTTGAAAGAGTTAATTCCCTAAAGCTGAAAAAAAGTGCATTTGGGAGGAAAATGTGAATAGGGGAATAAAATAGAGGAGTTTACAGGGAAAGAATGTAATTTACCAAGAAGCCTACCATTAAGCAAGAGGAAAATTTCTCTTGAAAGCCCATTCTTGAATAAGCAAAGTCAGCAAATGAGAAGAAAAAATTACTGTGTATAACTAACATTGAAATGCAAAAGTAGATGGCAATCAATATTAATTCGAAAGTGTTGAGATTTCATCAGAGAAGCAAAAGTCCTAAGGAGAAAATCCATGCCTAGAGGGGCTATGGGCAACAAAGCATTTGTATATTTAGAAGTGTAGGAAGTATTAGTGAAAGAAAAAGCTAAAAAAATTTTTTTTTTTTTAAGAAATACTTCAGGGTTGTATTTGGAAGGAAAGGGAGGACATGTTTGCTAGATTATGGACTCACAAAAGAAAAAGTATCTTCTAAGAACATATGAAAAACAGCAGACCCAGGAAAATGGCACATATGCACCAATAAAATACCAAAAGAATGGGCAGAACTGACAGAGTAACTATTTTTCTAACACTTCAAGTAAATCTTGGCATAACAGGAAAATCTTGAAAGATTTAGTGTTCAGTTTCCCGATAAGGTCCAGAAAAACTAATTATGGTGACCAGTTAGTTACAGGCTGATTAGGCTCACATTAACCAACTTGAAGAAAAACAAGAGAGAAAAAAAAAATCCAATGTATGGACAAAGTGTTTTTATGGGAAGTGGCCTGCCAAGCAAATATAATTCATGTTTTTGTGAGGAAGTTATCAGTGTGGTTAGTAAAGTTACACAGCCACGTCCATAACAGGCTTTTGACAAGTGTGCTATTCAATGATACATGACACTCTCATTACACTGTAACCTTTTAGGGACCAGATAAGATGAATTTAGTTGAAACAGAATGTGCTTTAATGGAGCTTAATGTAAAAACACATCTCCAGGTGACAAAGTGCCAGCCACTCTGGAGCATTGTGTGGTTTACTCGGCACACAGGGAAGGGTGTGGGGGTCAGAGTAGGAAAGAATTGTCCTGAATTCCTAGGGAAAAGGGGCCTAAAGAGGATACAGCTATCCCTGGATATTTCAGATGAGCAAAAGTAGGAAATAGTAGAATTTTGCTCTGCTTGAAACACCAGTGAGACAAATGTTGAAAACTGTCCGGTTTTGGTATCTGCATTTTAAAAATAGATATTGAGAACCTTGAGGAAGTTAAGAAAGGAACCCTAAAAATAATTTGAACTAGTTCCTCTCCAGGGCGAGTCTTCAGGTGCCCAATACATTCAGCTTTTCAGGAAAAGAGGTGATGTGATTCCTTGTGCAAGTACCATCACAGGGACATAACACCAGGTACTAATAGGCTCTTTAAGCGAGAGGATAAAACATAACAGAAACCAAAGTTTAAACTAGATAGTGCAGCTCAGAGCAAAAGGAGCTGATTAAACAGTACCTGTCTACTGGAGAAAATTCAGAAGTGAGATGGTCCTGGGAAGTGAAAGACAATCTACTCTTATATTCATATTAGACAAACACCGATCAAAAGCATGCTTCAAGTGTAAGATGTGACATTCTTCACAATAATTTATAATCTAGTGGTCACTTCTCACCTTGAAAATACTCTTGAAATGAAGAAAACAGAATACTTCATTACTTTTGTTGCTGAAAGCTGAACTACAATTAACTAGCTCAATGCTTTGGCTTAAAATCACCCAGTGTGGTGTCACAGTCGATGGTTGTGCTTCCTGTGTTGTTTCTGTTCACAGAAATATCTTTCCCAGATCTTTCTAGTCCTGGCACAAGAACGCCGTGCTTTCAAGTACAGCTGTAAATGTTTCTTCTCAGGCCAGCAAGACATTTGCCACCACCCTACGCTAGCCTATGTTCTCTCCTTCAAAAAAACCCAAACCCATAGAAGCATACTGGGCAGTGTCACAAATCTCATTGCCCAAATTACAGTGAAAAGCAAAATCTCTACTTTTATATCCTACTGAAAATAATTTTACAGTATTAGTAGCATTGGGATGAGGGGTGTATCTCTGAATTTTGAATGTTATGTATGAATTTAACAACAAATTACAAATTCTCCTTCCCCTTTTCCATGTTTCTGAAATGACAATAATTCCATCTGAACTATACTTTGCATAAAGCTACAAGACCATCATATTCAAACTTGAGTGTGTGAAATAGGGTTGATAAGTAGAGGAAAAGTGGGCATGTGGGGAACTCCAGCTCCAGATTCTTGATGCATAGAAACTCAGAAGCTGGATTTAGGCAACAGCTGATAATGAGCAAAGGACACATTGAAATTCACTGCATGACTATCTCTGGCATATGCCACAACACTTGGCCCTTTCATGAAGTAAAAGTCATGGTTAAAAGGTAATTGCTATTCTTGCATTGTGCTGGGTTGTGTGTCTGTACCAAAACTCAAATGATCTCAAAGGAAATAGTAGAATTTTCTTTAGTTAAAGGTGAGGAATCTCACCAGGTTACTAAAGGCCTTTGTTATGGAATCCCATAGTGTTTTGTGGACCTTGCCAAGAGGTAAAGTTGCAGAAGGTTTAAAAATTAGACTTTAAAATACTAGGCTGCCTAAATTCTGCCAAAGTGGGGATTCACCTGGAATTTAGGAATCTTTATCCAGAAGAATACTGAAGGTGGCATTGCAGGATATTGAAAAAGCCTATACTAGGTGCACTGGCTCCCTCTATCACTGGAGGGAAGATCATCCAGGAAGCAATGCATAGCGTGCAAACTTGATGCCTTCTGTATATAGGACCTAGATAGTCCCAAAGGTCAGTCATCCTGCATTGAACTGGGCACAGGCAAAGGCAAACTTAGGGAAAATACACAGCACAGGGTAGGTGAGAAGTCCTTCCTCTCTCCTCTCAGGAGGTTCTGGTAAGTTCCTTCAGCCTTGGGTGTGACTGGCCCCACGGGGTTAGGGCCCTAGCAGGTGTGACTGGGAGAGACCTGGGGTTAGTGCTAACTTCAGTGCAATCTGAAGGTTTCTTGATGCTGATGGACAGCAGGAATGCTGACTGTCCTAGTTTGAGAAGAAGTGAGTTTTTTGGCATGCTGTGGTCAAACCAATAGGTGCTCAGATTTGAATATTGGCACCTGGTGTGGCCACTGAGGATATGGGTACGCCTGTGAGAACACAGGGGGTTAAAAGCAGAGAACTCCCAGGGGAAGCTCTCTGGGTTCTGTCCGTGGAAGAAGTCAGAGCTGCCCTGCCCAGCTGTGGGCTGGGCGAGGAGGGGAGGCCATGCAGCCGGGTGAGGTTGGCTGGGGGCCTGGACAGAGAAGGGAAGAGAAGGCCCCTGCAGGACGGAAGGGTGGAGGAACCCTGAGAGACATCGGGCAGCCACCCTCCTCCCCCCCAATTTGATAGCACGGCCAGCCGAGAAGGAGAAGGGCGGGGTGTGAGGAGAAGGTGCCGGCAGGGCAGCCGTGGGAGTTCTGCACAAGCAGAGCCTGAGACTTTTAACCCTTTTTTTAGATGATGGAAACCTTACAAATGCTGATTCCTCCTGGAGGTGGATGAGAAGAGAGATAGAGATGAGATAAGAGGAAATGGGCCATGAGAGAAGTTGAGAAGAATCTTAGGTGAGAAGAGGTGATGGAGTGGCCTTTGGCTGGACTTTTCTTGTATAGCCATGGACAGAACCATTTTTCCTGTGACACAGAGACTGCATTTAAGAGAGAAGCAATAGCTCAGAGCCAAGAGAGTGCAGTGATGTGATGTGAAGAAGGGTGTGAACAGAGACAACAGAGGGTGAGGAGGGTGGTGGTGGTGGTGCCCTCAATCTTCAAAGAAGAAAAGAAAAGATCTCTGTTTTTGAGACCCCTCGGCCCCAGGGGGTGAATTTTGGGGGGACAGGTGTCCCAAAAGTGAAAGACTGTGCTTTTTTTAGAACTGAGCAAAGCATCCTTTAAAGAAGAACCCTAGAAGCAGCTCTGGTCCATGTGCAGTGGTGAGAGCACTGGGCATGGAAGGAAGATGTCACGATAGCAAACGATCTCCAGGCGGTGCCATGAAACATAGAAACACAAAAAGTTTCAACTGTGTTTCCAAGAGAAGCCTATGGTACAAGAAAGACTCCTCTCTCCTTGATGAACTGAGAACTGGTTATCTAAAAAGTAGTGATAGACTGAGAGTTAATGATCTGAAGAGTAGATGTATTAGAAATTTAGTAAAGGGAAGAAGAATGTTTTTAGAAATGTTTCCTTCCTAGTTCTGTGTATGTTTCTCTTTATATATGGTTGTAAGTTAATAGTTTTTTTCCTTTTATTCCTAAGCTAGAGCCTGCTTTGCTCTATTTCTAATCACATATCACAGTAGACACCAGAAACAAAGTATTTTCATAAAAGCACTGGCATTGCGCCAGAGTCAAACCATGACCTCTCTACGTGTGCCCAGGAGAAGTTCTTTTGCCTTCCCTGGCTATTAGATTGAAATTGATTCTTCTCTACAGCTGGAGAAGAGCAGAAGAGATGTTAACACTGGAAGACCATGCAAACAATAAAACAACACCATCCCCTCACCTATTTGCTGCCAGTACTGTGCTTTGAGTCACCAACCCCGCTGTCTCAGTTCATTTAGAGAGTTAATTGAGCCATGCATCTTTTCTTGTCCTAACTGACATTGATAATACTCCATCCATCTTCCCATTCATATGCTAATAGCTATTACCTGTCACTTTATTCCAGAATCCTGCCTTAGATTGGGATACTGCTTAATTCTACTTCTCTTTAACATTCTCTGTATCACTACAATTGCCACTGTAGTTCTGGTTTCATTTACTTAGGTAAATTTGAAATGTTCTTGAGAATACTTTGACACTTTAAAGAAAGTTTCTGAGTCAAGTCCCAGACAAAACGGGATCGGTGTTACAGCCAAAGAAATTGCTCACTGGAGCTAAAGGAGAAGTTCCATAGAATTTATAGGGAAGGTGATATTTTAATTTAAAAACTATGAAAATAGTTCAAAGGAGCCTTACCTTCTTTGATCTCTATTAAGTTTTCATGGTGAGATAGTGCTCCCTGAGTCCCAAAGGCAAAACCTGCCATGTTTCATCATATTTGTTTAGTGTCTCTCATTAGAGATTTTTTTTGGTAAAGTACACTCCAGGAGATGGCTACTGATGAACCCCTTTCTACCTGTTCCTTATACTATTATAGCTTCCTAAATATACGTTGAAAGAGTCACCTTTCTGTAATTTCTTTCTCTTTGTAATAGGTCATTCAGCTCCCTTAAACTTTCAGCATTTTCCACATTTCTCATTAATCTCATCTAGAGATTTATTCGGCCCTTAGTCAGAATATTGGCTTTTCTTTTGCAATGTAAAAATATCAAAATGTTAGTTTTCTCCTGTTATTAGGTTATTTCCCTTGCTCTCCTATAAAGGGAGGTATCTAGATGTCTCACAGGAAAAAGTGAACAGGCAAAATCTCACCCCAGGTCTGCAGGGTAGCCAAGGGAGCACTTCCTTCCATCCTGGCCAGGTGGCTTTTCCTGCAGGACACAAGGAACTTGATTATAAGTTCTTACCTTATGTACTGTTCCTTTCTTACTTGTCTCCCTCTAAGGCAGAGCATGTGTAATTAAAAATATCAAAGATTGACCAGGACCCCCCCAAGCTTCTGTTATTAAACTTAACATCTTCCACAGTCTGCAGCATGAGGGAAAATGAGGGAACTTCTGTGATGAACATCTCCCTTGAACAGTCACCGTGACCAACTGGAGACAGCACTTAGCTTAACAGTTCAGTGGCACTCAGATTTGTATTTCTGCATCTGTGCTCGCTGCTCTAGCGCTCTCAGACACACAGACAGTGAAGCACAGTCCTGCTGAGGCTGAATATCTTAACACACAGCTCCAAAATGGTGTCAGTTTTTAGTGTTTTAATCATCTTCCAGGGAAAATGTTGTGAAGAACATAAACCAAACTGTAACCAATAAAAGAGATTCTTTCTTAAAAACCAGACAAATTGGAAGTGTAATAATCAAGACTGCGTAATGAGTAGAACCTGCTGCAGAAGGTTCATGTGACCTGGAAGTTCATGTGACCTGGAGCAAAGACAGTCATGCTAAGTGCTTGTTATGTGGCTCATAATTTCTGTGGTACAGTGATAAATCTTGGAAGCAGAGGTTGCCAGCTTCATGCCATTCTCTAATGCCTAAAAGAAACACAGAGTTGAATCTCTGTGCAGAAAAAAACCCTTGTATATTGTGGACAATATATAAAAAAACCATTACTGCTGTTTTCA
Organism: Fringilla coelebs; assembly: GCF_963513975.1. NCBI lineage: Eukaryota > Metazoa > Chordata > Aves > Passeriformes > Fringillidae > Fringilla > Fringilla coelebs. Next base: position 61,661,775 of record NC_140032.1, on the reverse strand, counting down.
AATTAGTGGCAGAATTCTGCTTTGCACTATTTTAGTTGAAACATATCAGTGAATATGCTGTACAACAGACAGTAGTCACACAAAGTTACTTGCTCAAGAGACATCCTGCATCTTGCTCCTTGAGCAATCACCAGCAAGCCTCTGAATGCAATAATGAAAAATAGATGTATCCAGGATAATGGTGAAAGGGATTTTTTGGGGCAATTCAAACATATGCAGAGATTCCTGGTTTTGCTTGAGAGATGGGAGGCATATATCTGAATTAATTTGGCATTCTGTACACCTTGCTAATGACCTTAAACAGAGGATTTAAACAGTGTCACAGATGCTTGGCCAAATGGAAGACAGTAATATGTTCTCCTGAAAACAGATGGGTGAGGTTACTAAAAGAAATTTCCCAAGAGAGATTCCTGGGATTGATCACCATTAACAGGACCATAAATGACCACTGTGCATACAAACAAAATGGGAAATTAATTGACAACATAAAATAAGGTGCAATTGGCAATCAAGAGAAAGGCATGTATGGAATACAGCAAAATCTTATTGATCCAACCGAGAGAGATGTGATGGAATTCAATAGTGCATAATGCCAGGTCATGAATTTACAGACTGAAACACATATCTGCTCTTACCTGGAAGCTTCTTGGTTGGGATAGTGGTTTGTGAAGATGACAGTGTCACAAATTAACACCCTCTCCCCCTTCAAATGTGGCCTTAAAATGCATTAGCAGATAGGAACAGCAGTGATGGGGGGCATACAAACCTATTCATGTGACGCCTCGAGAAAACCAACCTGGAACTGCCCTTGTAGAAGATGCAGAAAAGGGCATCTAGGAGACTGAGGGAATAAAGAATTATTTATGAGAAAGTTAAAAGCTTGGCAACAAGGGGAAAACCAAACAGGATTTGATGGTCTCTGTTGGTATATCAGGAAAGCTAAATGCAGTGGACGGAAAAGAGCAATTTAGGATTTGGCCCTTAAGAGAAAGACTGCAGGCTGATCATATATAAACGAATATAAAAGAAAATAAAAATAGAAAAGCTTTTAATTAACAGAACTGTGTCATTTTCTCATTACCTAACTGGAATTAATGAAGACATGATAAACTGATGTGAAGGAATTCTTAAATGATGGCATGCAATAGCAAGGTTTGGACTAGATGATCCAGGAAATCCCCTTTGTCCTTATCCAAAATTAGCTTCAGAGGTTGCCAGGATATTTCTTTCCTTTCCTTCCCCTAAAAATAGCATAAATAGCATTAGTAGAAGACACCAGACGGTGCTGTCACAGAGAGTTTTACAAGCTCTGTACTTCCAGACTTTCATATCTGTAGGTTACAGTCAAAATGCTGTGGCACATTAAGCATAGTTTAGGATGTTCCCTAAACATATGCTTCTTAAGATTGTTTGCTGCTGAAAGCTGTGACTGAACAGGTTCTTAGAAGTAGTGTTACTGCTCAAGGGAAGCACTTTCAGAAGTAGATATTAAAATTCCACTTCAAATGGTATTTTTACCACCAGTCTGAATGAAAATTGCACTGAATCCTAGTAATGCCAAGCCCATGAAAAAAATGAGAGCCTAGGATTTTGCTGTCTCATTTTCTTATTTCCTTCCTTGGATCAAGTGGAAGGGTATTTGTTAGCTGGACTGCAGTCAGACCACAGCCTATTGAGACTTTGAAATGAATTAAAGGAGAAAGTATGCAGAGTGTTTACTTTAAAAATTGATAGAGCTCAGATTTTAAATTTTGGGCTATTGCCTCTTCTCATCTGCTTTGTGCTTTAGATTTCTGTCCTCCTGTAAGGTGAGTTTTCAAAAATAAGTGTTCTGAACTCATCACTCAAATACTTCTGACATTGCATTAGAGTTTAGATAATAGCCCTGTCTTTTGTATTGCATCCTCTTACCTCATACATTTATAAACTACATTACAATTACTAAACTATCACTACAATTACAGTGACAAAGAAATGGCGTGCTGGAGTGACAGAGAAATGGCCCATGCAGGGGAAGAACTGATGAATGATCTATAAGTACACTTTCAGAAAAAAAATCATTCAAAGAAGTTTGTTCATCAAGTTCTAGTTCTAATCTTTGATGGGGAACTTTTTTTTAAAAATAAATAATTGAGCACAGCAGTTTGCAATAACATTGCTGTTTGTCTGACAGAGTTAAATTGCTGAAATCCCTTTATTACATTACACCTTTATTTGGCGTATGCCTTAGTCAATATGTTGTCTAACAGCTGCTTCTTGTGAAGAGACTAAAAGTTTTGTTGTCATACTTGTCGATGTAATGGTTCATTATAACATCGTCTTGGGAGAAGAAAAGGCTTTTCTGGAGTCAGTAAGGGTTTGTTTGTTTTGCTACAGATAGCAAAGACTAATTAGGATTCCTGTAAGAGAGTCCATTATGATCACCTACTCTGATTTCCTACAATGCTAATGATGTTATTAACATTTAATTGTTAACATTGTTTTTAATATCAGGTATCATTCCTAGCTCCATGTTTTATGAGAAATTGGAAAAAAAAGGTAAATTTTCAACTTGTTTGTATTTCAAGAATGTAGAAAGATGTTTGTATTTCATTATGCTTCTCAAATTTTACAAAATAATTTTTGATCTTCAGAGTAAGATTGTAGAAGTTCATTAGTTGACTTCTAAGCTACCCATGAATACAGAAAAACTTATTTCCACTATAAATCACTTTCTTCCTTCTATCCATAACATCAATAAAAACTAGCAAAATATTTCAATAGGTAGCAAATCTGCCCTGCCTGTATTGTGATGACAAAAAGTCATCACAATATGCATGGAAAGCATGCATTTAGTAAAAAACTAATGTTCTTTTCTCTAGGCACAGCATAGCCTTGTTGTGGTTTTTTTACCTTGAATACTTCAATTTTAAAGAGTGGTTGGTTTAGTACTAGTAGCAGCTACCTGTCCTGCCACATGTAAGACATCCAGAAGTATTTTCCCCAAATGCTTTCTTGCTTCCAAATAGTCAAGAGAAGCTGAAGAGAAATATTTGCCATATTTATCAGAAGCCTTTTGGCTTTTAGAAAATCAGCCTTTAGGTAAGTTTTTGAAGACAAAATGCTGAAATTATTTTTCATGAAGCTCTCATCTCTTTATCTTATTAGGACATCCAGAGAAATCAAAGAAAGCACAGGGACTTTCTCTCCACCTTGAGACAGGAGAAGCCTCCAGCCTCCTCTCCTCACCATGTGGGGGAAAGTCAGGGCTCTGCAGAAGGGAAGGAAGGCTGTGTCTGAAAAACATTATTTTCCACTCTCGAGAGTGGTGGAAGATCCTGTGATTGGAAATATATGCGTGCATGCAATTTTTACAGAGATAGATAGATATACTTGTGGTTTTCTGCTAATGTTCTGTTTTTAATAATTAGAATAGCTATTTTTTTATCATCATCATAATCATCTTTGAAGAATGGGAGATTATTTGGGCACCTTTCATGTTGCTGAAAGTGGCCTCTCTTAGAGCAAGTATCACCTGTGTCTTCCATCTCTTTTTTAAAGCAGAAGGGAAGGCACACCAAAAAGAAAATGCTCTACCTCCTCTGTAAACATATAAAAGACTTCATTTAATTAGTTGGTTATTTACATCCTTATTTATATTTAAAACTTTTAGGACAGCCTGTGGTACCTGGTAGGTAGCAGTATTGGTTTTGCACATCCCATTTTTTGGCCGTGAGGGAAACAACCTGGAGACCGCGATGTGAGGGGAGCAGGAAGCCGGTGGAGAGAGAGGGCCCAGCTCCCAGGCTGGAGCAGCCTGACCTTGGAGCGCGGCGCCTCGTGGAAGAGTGACCCATGCTGAAGCAGTTTTGGGAGGATTGTGTGCCTCTGGGAGGGACTCGTTGCAGCAGTTTTGGGAGGACTGCTGCTTGTGAGATTTGGAGCCATGCTGGAGAAGTTTGTGGAGAACTGTCTCCCATGGGAGGGAGCTCAAGGTGCAGCAGGGAAATGACTTTGCTCCCTGAGCAGTAGAAGAAAACCTCGGGTGATGAAATGACCAAACCCCCATACCCCCATACCCTGTCTCCGTGCATTGTCTGTGGGAAGGAGGGAGGGATTTGGGGAAGAAGAGGTACTTTTTAAAGGGCTTATTTTACTTCTCATTTTTCTCCTCTGTTAGTAAAAAATTCACTTTGTTCTTCCAAGCTGAGCCTGTTTTGTCCTTGGAGTGTTTTTTCCCAGTCCTCACCTCAATTCATGAACCCATTGTTAATTTTTTTTCTCTCTTCTGCCCAGCTGTGGCAGGGGAGAATCAGCAACCAGCTTTCGTGGATGCATGGAATTTGGCCAGTGTCAAATCATGAAGTAGCAAACCCCTCAGCACAAGGAAGCACTTGATTTGTCCTCCGATCACTGCCTCCAGCCCATGCTACACTGCCAGAAATGACTGGCTTAGATACCGAAGCACAAGATCTCTGTTTTGTGCTAACATCAACCATCAGTAAAATACAGCCTCAAACGCCTCACACTGCAGTCTCTGAGTTTTCCAAGACTCTCAGTTACAGTGACATCTCATGGTAATGAAGTCTCTCTGTTTCTACTCAAGCCTTTCTTCCCAAGGTTATTGAGAAGTTCAGATGTGCTCCTTCGCTAATATACAGATATTAGACTTTTTTTGTGTTGACTTCCCAATCTTCAAGATACAGATTTTACAGTAAGGTTGGCAATGCATACCCAAAGACAACAATGTTACAAACCTTAGGTCTGTCCACAGGCACTGAGGGCTTCTTGCCTATCATATTTCACAGCATTCTGCACTACCTAGCAGAGGCACAAAGGAGGTCTAGCAAAGATTTTGATGTTCTACAAAAGAAAATTGTTTCCTCTCTCAAATGCACAAGCAGGTTAATCAATAGATTTTTAACTTCCAGACCATGGTTAAACACAAACAAGGCAATCTTAAACAGTACAAGTTTTTTACATGACCAGAGGTAGTGGTAACTTTAAAAGAATATTGTCAGCACAAAGTATTAAAAACACCAGCCAGTGTGAAAGCAAATTAGATTACTTATAAGCGAGACATATTAGAAATACAATTTTCTCCAGCTGATGCAGAATATTTAGTCTCTACCTCAGTCAGCATAAACAGTGAAAATATGGTGCTTTCCTGTATACCAGCACAGTGCCACAACTTCTGCATTGTACCCATTTAGACTGATAAGAACATTTACCTGGAAGGCTTTAATTACACAAAATTTATTTGCTTTTTTGCTTAACTTTTATGGATTATTTAAGAAAAAGCCATTTCAGCTTGGAACATTAACCTCAACATGAGTGAAGTTCCAGCAAGGAGGCAAAATGTTCATACTCCCCACTGAAATAAAGGATTGATATAGGAATTATAATTAGTGTATAGACTCTCCCTCATTTAATAAATATCCATACTCTTTTAGACATGGGCCAAGCCTGAATCTCTACTAGCGAACCAACCACAAGAGGTCATCCTTGGTCCATGAGAACCCTTCCTCTGCAGTCTAGGAGGAAAACTGTCTTCACAAGTGTACTGGATTACTCAGTATTTTCAGGAGTAACAGAACTGAACATTAAACTGACACAACTGAGATTGTTCTGCTTTCTTAGTTAAAAAAAAGGTTTCTGTAGTGAATTCAAAGTGGTTTTCAAAAATATGTACCTTTAATACATTTTTATCACTTTTCTTAAATTTCTTTCTTGAACCTTTCCACATGCTCATAGTTCAACTTTAACACAAGGATCAAGGAAGACAATATTATTTGGGACATTTTTCTTCCTAGGAGAAACAGCTACTTATCTGTCCAAAAGAAGAGATAATAAAAATCACAGCTCACATCCTTCCTTAAGAGATCCTTTGACCTTCAACAATCATCTTGCCCCTTGTCCTGTTCTCAACTTTAAAAAAAAGTTGAAATATTACAAAAATGCTTCCTTTCTATTGTTATCTGATTCAAGACTGTGTCACTGGAATAAGGAGGCAAAAAACCTTGGAAACTGTTTTATACTCCAAAGATTCTCTTACCCTGATTACTTCTAAAACTTGCTATTTCTTTTCACAAAATCTCTTGAAAGTGATAGCCTTTCTAAACCACACTTGTACATTAAAAGTCTTATCTAGGAACTCATCTCATGTCGTAACACAAACTTCACCCATCTTATGTAGCTTCCTTCACCCATCTCATCAGCTTCCTTAGGTCTTGTCTGGGCACTTGCCATTTTGAAGGCAATTCAGAGTACTGTTAAAATGAGATCACCATCTTATCTTGGCCCTTTCCCTTCCTTTTTTTATATTCATCCACTAGATTTTCCTTATTGTTCATGCCATACTTTTGCCTCCAAATGTCCCTTAAAATAGGCACTGCAATCCCTCTCAAGTTTGCCATTGGTGCATCCTTGTCCACAGTGATACCCTCTGCCCACCCAACTCCCAAAAAGTACTGCCACACTCTTTCACCTGCTTCACACAGAAGAGCATCCTTTTGTCTTCCTTAAAAAGCCTCTTTAAAACCAGTGTCAATTATTCAGCTGGTAAAGTATCAATCTCAATGGAACCAGGAAAAGTGATTTGCTTTGATCACTGCCAAGTCTCCTTTCCTTCTTTTTTTCCAGTCTTTCTCAGAAGCCCATCCATGTCCAAATGCAAGCTCTTTGAAAGAGAACCATCTTCTGTACTTTCACGATCTCTTATGCCATATCATCCCACTCCTTTCTAAGGGCTTCCATGCAAGGGAATCAAATTATCTCAGAAGGCATGAGTTGTGAGGGAAATGGCTTGCATAACTTATTTAGTGTGGAGGCATGGTCAGTCTGGGAGTGGGTTTGAATGCCAGCAAATTCCACTTGGTTTCAAGCAACGCGGTGAACAATTTAAACCAGAAGTATTATTGTGACTACAGAATGCCTTCACTTGGGACCTGTATGATTGCAGAGCAGTTTCCAGTCACAACAAAGACAACCCCAAATTCACTGAAGTCAACAGCAAACTCCTACTGATTTCCAGCTGAGCTGGGATGTCATCCTTAGCTAGATAGGCACTTGAGAGTCACATCAGCACAAAGAAATTGTTGTAGTGGCCATAGTATCCTTTGTGGATATCACCGTGGAAACCTCATCAGAGATCAAACCTAACAATCCAGGAACATTCAATTAGCACGAGTGGCAGACTATCCTCATAAGTAGCTACAATTTATTGAAATACTAAAAGTTTTCAGGGCAAATACTGCAAAAGGAAAGAAATCCAATTCAGTGATTTAATGGATATATTACATGCCAGTTTTCTAGCTCTAGAGAATATTTGTCACTGTACTTTAGTTTTTAAATAAAGAGTCCCACAATTAATATTTACTTCACATTTTATTCATGACTGTCCTAATCTCACTTTTTCTTACCAGCATTGCTGTTAATTAACATTAGAGAAACAGACAGTCAAACTGAAAAAAGAATTATGTTGGGGGAATAAAGACAAAATACATTAAATATTCTTAATAATTGCATACACACAATGTATAAGGAAATCACTGTACTGTGGCTTACACTTGGACACTGCAATATACTGAGTAGCCCTATCAAATAGTTCTACTCATGTAGAAAGTTATTTTTTTCTATTACATGAATTATAGTCTAATGTTCAACTATTCTGAATATTCAAACTATATTACTAGGCCTGAAAAAAATCCATTTTTATGTTGTGTCTAGAGGAAAAAAATATACCATCTAAAATTTTGAAATTTATTGTGGCTACTTTCTGTAGAGTAAAAAACCAACTCTGATTGTTTTACATCTCTATTTTATTTCCCATGAAAATTGCAGCATACTTTATGGAGGCCAAATTATCTTAATTCTTATACCAAATATGAGCCTTAATGACAAATTTCATATCTTCCATCAAATGAACTTTGTCTGCTAAATAATATGCATATGCCCAGATATTCTATTAATGCCTACAGGTTACACCAGGATGCCAGATTTCATCAGTCTGCTGAATTGGTTATTTTATAGCCAGACAGATGAATCTAGCACAACTGGGCAATCGGTAGCAAATCCAGGCCCCTTTAGAAACTCAAAGTTCAACATTCCCTACAAATTTCATGAAATGAGGAAGAATTTATGAAAGAATTTTCACTTTATTCACAAACTTCATACAAAACCTAGACTCCATCTGTGTTCATAGGAATCTTTCCTCAAATCTCTCTGCTCATGGTTTCAACCCAGCATTTCAGCCCAAACATATCCTTCCCAAAGTCATTGCGTTTCTTGTAGCTGTATGTAGTAATTCTTTGTGATATCTTCTCTCAACTTATCTGTTCTGACTGCTGATTCCCTGCAGATGGCCAGATAAGGAGCCAAAAAGCATAGCTGGGGTTCTCTCTTTAAGCTATACAAGCTTTCCCTGCACGATACAGCTTTACAGGAATAACCACACCAGGGAATGTGTTACAGCTGTATCGCACTAAACCACCTAGAATATTCCTGGGACCTCCTTCTCTTCTTTCCTGCTCCCCCTCCTCTCACAGTTCTAATTTGTTGAACGAGATAGTATTTTAAAGCAAAATAATACTAACATATGTAGCAATTTGAATTTCTGGCATAATAAGAATTGCAATCTTATTTTTCTCCAGTTTACAAACTGGAAGCAGCTCTGAAATCAGCATGAAAGGTAAGAAAAGCTGCAACAGGAAAGGCAAGTGCCAAAAACATAGAAAAATGATTGGGTGTACAGGCCAACAAGTCTGACCAACAAGGGACCAGGGACTACAACCCTGTGATATGTGGGCTGAGAGGGGATTGAAATGCTGACCTTAAACTGTGCAGCCAATCTCAGCTCATCTCAAGGTCCCTGTCCACTTGTTAGGGCCAAGGTCTGGAGAAAGGCCATTATCTCCAAGGACCAGAAACAAGGTAACAGCCAGCTCCCACAAGCTCAGGACAGAAACCAGGGCCAAGAGACATGTCACAGCCACCAGCAGCTCCGGCATCTGCCCAGCCAGGACACCCCTCTAGCCTGCCTTGTAAAAGCCAGACACAGGGGCGGCACTCCAGGATTACCCAGGACTGGCCAAGAGGCTTTGCTTATCCATCAATTGCCAACAAGCCTCCACCAGGGAAAACCTTGCAGCCTTGCCCGTCACTGATCAAGTAGGCAGCAAGGATATTGTCTTTCAATTCATAATGAACAAAAGCTTTTGAGGGTTACTAATGTGTGTGAGACTATGGGAGGTGCCATCTTCTATCACAGGATGAAAGTGGAAAGTCTGTGTCAGCAAAATTCCCCAAAGTAAAGGCAATAAGAACTGTGTAGCAACCCATTTCCAAGCTGGATATTTGTATTTCATGTTTGCCTGCATTTATCTCTGCATCCTTCTTTCCCAAGAATTCCTGCAGTACTCCCCCTTCCTATTTATGAGCCGTAACTGCTCCACTAGAGATGGAGCTGCACAATGGAGACAGGGAAGTAAACTCTCTGAGGATAATGTTTGATTAGCTTTCAAAAACTGCTTTTATTTTAGCACCTCAGCTCCAGCTCTGTTCTTAGATGGACTGTGTCCCATTGCATTTGTTTTATGCCTTTGGCAGGCATTGCTACATAGCAAGGATAAAATATCAGCAATTAAAAAATCACTCCAAACTTTACATCCACTCCACCACAGATGCAAACAAGGCTATCTGCTACATACCCACCCATTTGGATGAGCTCACCACCAGGCTGAAGAGCAACTGTTGAAGCTGAATCCAAGGAAGTCTGATATAATTGTGGATTGGGTTAATCAGAGTGTAATTTCTATAGCTTTCTTTCAGAACACCTTTCCAGTGCTTCCACTGCTCTTTAAGAGATGCAGGGCACAGATATTCCCTGAGATTCCTTATGCTTGTGAATGTCCAACTGCGAAATAAAGAAATTGAACCACTCCCTAACAAGGACCATTGCCCCATTCTCTTCAAAACCTTCTCAAGGTTAAATTCAGACTCACTCACCAAATTTGTGGTGAAAAAAATAGCCTTTTAGAAAAGCTCTAGTAACTCCATAGCATTCCTGAAATATCTTTATATGCATCCACAGAACGGCCCACTCACCTCATTCGCCTTCATTTATGCCTCACAGTGCTTGTGGGGCCATGGCAGCATCTGAAAGATTGGGTTGGAAGGACAGACCTGCAAGTGAGGGAGGCTGTGACACAAATGTTCCCCTGCACAGGGTGAGGCCAACGTGACAGTGGGGGCAGTGGGACACAGGGTCAGGCCAGGTGAGGGTCTTGCTCAAAGTGCCAGACTCAGCAGGTCCATGTGAAAACATGTAATTGTACCTTATGCTCAGCAAGGGAGCTTTGAAATTCTCTCCCTTGCCTTCTCCCAGCACCTTCAGCAAGTATTTTCAGGCTGTCTTTCCCATTTTACACACTCTCTCCTCATTGCCAAGTACTTTCAATCCCCAACTCAACCAATGGATGAATGCTGCTGTCAACACCCAATGCTGTGCAAAATTCGACAGATACACCAGTGACTGCAGAGGCACTTGTTGAGTTGGAAAGCATCCCACAAGAGGGGATATGTGCACATATCATTTCCACCTTTCTCTGAACACATCATTTCCACCTTTCACACAAGTGATCCCATTTGGGCGTCAGATTTTCAAAGATCTTAATTAGAGGTCTTCCTTTGATCTTTCTGGGAGCTTTAAATGACCCAGGAGAAACTGCTGGGATGCTGAATTTACTTTAGCCCCTGAAATCTCATGAATAAATTCAGCAAGGAATGTTTTTTGACAATCCAGTTATTTGATAGCCTTGATTAAACCTTTTTAGAATGACTGGAGGCTCTGAATGTTATTTATTCATATTTGAGCAGAGAAACAGTCACTCATGCATAGAAATCTGCAGTGACTCATAGAATGATGTGCTTCCTTATGCACAGCAATCCTCAGTCAGTCACACAGTGACACACTCCTGCCCAGATGTACCTGGCAACATGCACAGTGACAGCCTGGGCCAGAGCACTGATTTTAGAAATCCTTGCAGGCTCCCACAAGGACCTCCTCTCCCTTGAAGCTGAAAACAAAACTCTCCAGTGATTCCAGCCCATGTTGCCAAAAGAGGCTCATCCACCTTCTCCTCTGAGCTTAGCCTTTTCTCACCACTGTGGCATTTCCCTGGTGAGGGTCTCCCTAAGGTCACTAATGCATTTATGAAAGGAAATCTCATTTTCACTACCTTGGCATTTTAATATCTGAGCGGCAAAGAGCTGCTGTTCTGCATTTTGGGTTTTATTTTGTTTGGCTTTATATGGAAATTTTACATTAAACAAACATTACATGACAGTAAAGGGGATGAGATGGCTCAGGGGATCAGTAATGGGCTGTGAAGCTTTTCCTTTCTAGGCCAGTGCCCCAGTTCATTCTAGGCTGTTTTAGCTGGATTTACCATAGGAAAACAGTGAGCTCGTTTAAAAGGTCTGAGCTCTCTGAAATTAATTAGATTTAAAATTAACTGACCAGTGACAAAAACACCACTATGCAAATAAACTCCAACAAGCAGCCGCTTGCAAAAAAAAAAAAAAAAAAAGCAAGCAACATTTTTCTTCAGCTGGGTAATGATACAAATGAAAATGCTCGGGAAACATACTGGCTGCCAGGGGCATCCCATCCGTCTTCCAGCCCAAATCTGTTACACAACTAGCTTTTGTAGGATGCCTGGAAGGTCTTCAAGCTCAGAGTGGGTCAGACCAAGAAAAGCAGGCAGTGACCAAAAGTTATTCCTTTCTAACTTCACTCATCATTATGCAAATTGCAAATTCATAGCCTCAGCGCCCTTGCAGACAAATATTTAACTGCATATAAAATACATAGCCACGTCCTAGCTGCAGATGGCAACAGTCTGCCCAGAGACATAACACCAACAAGAAACACAGGAAAACAAACAAACAACTTTTCAAACACCTTGATACTTCCAGGACCCATCTGACACACACTCAATGCAGAGATTGCAGAACTCTATCTTGTCAAAAAGAGATATAACCTAGTAAAAATGAGCAAAGAAACCAGTTCACAGCCCAGAATGCTGTTTCCAGAAACTGCTTGCTTTTGTCTTGCTTTTCGTCTTGTTAACAGTGTTGCAGGTTTTGTTAGTGTTTTAAATAATATCTAGATACAATTAAATAATTGGAGAAAACAATTCCCCCTCATAATCCATCAAAAAGGCTTTTGCTCAGCTTTTTAGCAGCACTAGGCTTCAAACGCCTATTGTAAAAATGGAAATGTATTTCACAATATATCACCAGTGGATAAGATCTAGCTCAGAGCAGGACTACAGATTCATTACTCCACAATAAATATAAATAAGGAGTTTAGTGAACATGAATATTCACATAGTGAGCACATGACTATTTAGAATGACATTTCAAAAAGTCTAAATGTACAGGTACTTGAGAAGCAATAGAACTGTTATTACAACTTTGGACTATAAATGAAATCTAATAAAACACAAATGAGAATGAATAGAAATGATTTTCAGAATACCAGCTAACAGTAGTGGAACATAAACAAATGGGTTTTCTAAATCAATCAGAATACCGAGGACTGATATCCATGCCTAGAAATGGTTCCAAGTGACATTTTTCATGGTGCCATAAGCATCTGATTTGACACTCGATTACTTGCATTCAAACAATCTTATTTATAATACAGGTATTACATCACCTACACTGTGAAATTCAATATATGATGGATTGCTGTATGATGCTATGCTACACTGGGTGCAATCCTCTTCTTTGTCCACAGTGCTTTTCAAAATCACAGAGAGGGCAAGTAAGATGGGAGCTTGTTAATTTTGTGAAAGAGATTATAAGAGAGAGCTCCTTACAATGTCAGGGAAGTGAACACTTGATGCAAAAATTCTCTTTTAGTCCTCTGAATCAACAGCTAGGCCACCCATGTTGTATGTCATAAAATAAATGATCTGTCCTTCAGCTTTAATTAGCTGAATAAATTCAGTATTTAATTCAGCCAGTGCTCAGTGCCACTGATATTAATGTCATCTAAATGGAGCTGTAATTAGACAGGAAAACCATTCAGTTCATATCTGCATAAGATTTCTACAAAAGAATTCTACTAAACAAGGAAAAGCCATAATTAAAGGAGAAAAATTGCTATCTAGATAAGAAGTGACACCAAAGAAGAACGTCACACAGCTCGATAACAGAAGAAAAACATGGAACAGCTGAAATGTTGAATTTGTTAGAACAGATATTTCAGAAAAATATGGCAAACAAATATTCTACCTCATCTAGGACACAGTCCAACTGCTTTTGACATCAGTAGGGTCCTCCTATTCAAGATCTTTGCAAGCAAGGCTGTTAATCCTGTGAAAAGGGCAGAGCAGTTGTGCAATCCCCATCCATGATGATTTTTAAGTTTCAGCTAGATGAGGCCTTGACCAGCCTTATTTGGTGTAGAAACTTTCATCAGGAGACTTGGATAGGTGACCTCTAGAGGTCCCCTCCTATCGAATTCATTGTGTTATTTTAATAACATCCATTCTAAATACAAGAGAATTTCTTGACCTCAGTGCTTGGGGCTCCAGCACAGATCTTCCATTGCTTAACCACTCTCATTTCAAAGAATTTTTTTCTGAGTACCAGTTGTAATTCCTCTTGCTGCAGCTTGTGACTGTTGCCTGTCATGTTGTCACGCGGTACCCTTGAGAAGAGCCCAGGTCTGTCTTCTCTGTAAATTACCTTTAGGTCCTCAAAGACAGCAACTAGACCTCTCAGACTTCCCTTCTCCAGAATAAACTGTGTCAGCTCTCTTCATACATCACAAAACTACGTCCCCTGAACCTTGACACTTTCCCACTGTCGTTCTCTCTCTCTCTCCCCATGCGGCCCCAGGCTGTAAAGTTTCTTACCCTCTTGTGCCAGAACAGGCATTCTGCTCACCCCTCTAACTCAGAACTGACACAGCAGGGATAGAAACTCCACTCTCCCATTCCCACCTTTCATTTTACCAGATACAGCACATTCTTTTGGCCTCCTCCTATGGGACAGGCTTCTCAGTTTCCTGATCACCTTGGCATCTCCTGATCACTTATGGGAATTATTCTCATATTCTGTGACCAATTAAAACATTCACATTTTTCATTCTCCTCTGCCACATCCACCTGACAAGCCTCCAGCACTGAGAGAGAAATTCTCGTCATCAGTCATCCTCTGTCTGACCTTGATTTTTTTCTTTTTACCCTTTTTCATTTCTGTCACACAGGTGCTGCCATTTATCAGACATCTCCCTCCTCTTCTTCACAAACAAAGCCTCCCAGTGTCACCTATGCAGCAAATATATCACTATGTGCCAGCCTTTTGATGGGATCAGAGAGAAGAGAAACAAGGTAATTTATGATATTGCAATCTCATAATGGAAAAACAATACTAATAACTTGCCTGCGGACAACAACTTATTTCTCCATAACAAAAAATTATAGCTTCCCCCTTATGTTACAAAATGAGTAACTGATTAGTCTTGCACTATCCCCTCACCTCAGCAATCTTAATTAATATATGGTAATTAACATATGATGGCACATTAATTGTGCACATAAATTGCAGTATTAGCTTCATTGCATATCTTTCATCTCAAAAAACAAAATAAAAAGCCCCAGTAAGATACCATGATAAAAATGCTGTTCAGTATTTTGTTGAAGTCATGGAAGAAATGTGAAAAAATGCAACTTGAATATCATGGGAAAGATTAATAGATTTTAATAAAGAAGTTGACAACTGATTGAACTCCCTGAATCAAGACTAATCATTTAACAGCAAAATTTCTCTCTTTGTTTTATCTCTTTCTTCTTTTCCCTCTTGATACATTCCCCAAACATTGACCAGACAAAATAACCATCTAGAAATTTCTTGGGGCATGACTTTCCAGGGCTAAGATTAATGACTGCAAGCAGCAGGTATAATAGCAAGGGGAAAAGAAAACACACACAAAAAATCTCTATAACATCTAATTCTAGGATGCTTATTTTAAAATATTATATTTGAACATGCCAATTTGGTAGACGTCACTAAAGATTGTTGCCTCAAGTTATTTTCTTTGTTTCCCGTTTCTTTATGTAGTTAAATCAGCAAGTATAAATGTCTTCAGACAAAATTATCTTACATCAAACAAATATTGACATGACTTTTAAGGTCTGTTGCTGCAAGGTCAGGATTTAAAAACAAATTAAATTTGATTTATGCGGTTTCAAAGGTCATTTAGAAAGGTGTATGCTGCACCTATTTTACAGTGCAATCCCCAGGGAGGCAAACATTGAATGCTGCAAGTAGACATTGCAATAATGAAGATAATTATGGTAATAGGCAGGTAGGCAATAGAGGCTTAAATAGAACATATTACTTAGAGAAAAAAGAAATTTCAGTCCATTTAATTAGAAGTAAATGACAACAACTCAGGTCAGTATTATTTCAAGCAGAGAGATACTATGCTTTCTTGTATCTTTAAAGGGACTGAGATATCACAGCAAAAGGCAGTAAAAATATTTCATTGTCATTCAGCATAGTCTGGTGTCACTGCATATGAAGGTCTTATCTGCCCCAGAATATCGCCCTTCTGATAGAGGCTGTGCACACATCTAATTTCCTGATTTTCATTTCTGATCTCCATAATTTTCAGTAGAAGTGAGAAGGCATGAATCCTTTATTATTACATGAGTAATAATCCTTTATTATTACATGAGTAATAATCGTTTATTATTACATGAGCACTCCTGAAACGTGCTCTCACAGCAAAGGAAGAATTTTTATGAGATGAGCAGAGGAAGAAGTGAGCAGAACAACTCTGAAGATGTTCAGTGTCAACCTGAGCTGGTACACAGTGCTACAATGGCACTACTCAGCTTTGACCCTGGGAAAAGCAAGCCCACCTTCCCTCAAACAACTGTTTGCAACACCTTTTGCTGAATTATTCCCATTTGAAATGTGAATTTACTGCCTTAAAAATATGTATCTGACCAGCAATCACTATGTAATCCAGAGTGCCACTCCTCTGACGTGCCACATGACGCTGAAAGGTGAACAAAAAAGAGAGTGAGGTGGAGAGATATTGCTCAAAATTTCTTAGCTCTGTATCCAGGAGATCAATTTATTTTTGAGATATTCTGATTCATTAGCATTCTCTGCCCCTTTGTACAGGTAAAACTGACTTTATGAGATGCATGAAGACACGGTGGAGCGGAACAGAAGAGGAAACCAGTGCATGCTGCTGCAGGGTTATGCCTTTAGCGTGGGAAGACCAGCAGTTCTGCTGTCATTGCCTCATTTAGCTTACAGAAGTGACTTTAACTTTTCTCTCTAGTGACCTCCGCAGGTAGCTCGGCTTAGGGTTAAAACAGTCACCAATGTGCTCTCTTAAAAGCTCTTGACTAGACAAATACCTTTTCCAGGCAGTATAGGGTGGCCCTCACCTGTTATCTTGGCCAGCCAGGCATTAAGGGAAGACTGACAGTTCTGATGCTCTGTCAGGTAATATGGAATGATAACCATTCAAAGACACACTCACTATCCTGCCACTGCTTCTTGCACAAAGTAACTGAAAGCACCTCTAAAAATGAGGCTGACTCTCATTGCTTTCTGCATTTTCCTTGAAAAAAGTCCGCAACAACTCCCCAGAGACTACTCCAGTACTGCTAATGGAAGTTCTGTAAGCTCTAAATTGGCTATTCTCATCTATTTTTTTTTTTGAAATTCACTTGTATTACAGCCTTAGGCCACTCTATTGGTTCTGAAAATAAAATGTTTTACTGTTCACGAGTGAAGTGACAAACTCCTGCCATCTAGAGGGTGGTTGCTGAAACATTTTTGAGGCACATAATGTTTCACAGGGTAAACTAAAACTAAGATAAAAATCTAAGCATCTCCATATCTTCTTGGGGTTTTTCTAGAGTTCACCTTCTTTTTCATTCATGAGTTTATGTAAAAATGCCCAGTCACACCTGTGCATGTATAATAGCCTTTTTTTCAACAGCTCTATTCATTCATGAAAGCAAATTAGCTGACTAGGATACTGATTATAAAATAGATTAAAACTATCTGTTTGTGTCATAACCAGGCGTTCCAAAAAGGGCAATAATTAGCATTGACTCTATGCTTCTCAGAAGGCTGATCAATCACTTTATTACTCTATACTTATTAAGAAACCCACTGCCCTCACAGACAATCATGATACAGCTGGACCAAATTGGTCCTTGAATCCAAACACCAACACCACTGGCCAATTAAGAAATCACCCTTTGGTAAACAAATCTCTATAACACATTCCACATGTTCACAACAACAGGTGCAGCAAGTGAGGATAAGAACTGTTTATCATTCTTTTCTATGATCTTCTCACAACCTTTCCCAGGACAATGCCTGGGAAAGTTGTGCCTTGCTTGCTGTGGCCAGAGAGCTGCTGCCACATGTTTGTATTCTTTTCCAATGCTATAACATTTATCCTAATTGTGTTCTTGCATTCATGGTTGCCTAAAATGGACTACAATGGTCACAAGCAGAATATAAGAATATTGGTGATTAACGACATTCATTAAAAAAAGTGAAACTTACACAAAAATGCCTCTAACATCTCAGAAAAGATGGTATTTTCTGCTTAGGTTTTTAGTTAAACAACATGACTGACAATAATGAAAAATTACTTTTCCACACACTTTCTCATGAAGAAGAAGCATCCAGTTTAGTGACCACCACAATTTTTTTGTTGCTAAACAATAATGCTGTTTTCTGTGCATCCCACTAACCTGCTGTGAAGATCACGTCTTGAAGGAAAAGCGTGATAAGCAAACAAATTGGTGTGGGAGAATCAACAGTGGCCTCACAAAAATTAGGAGCGTCTTCCTGGAAAGGCAGTGATGGCCCATGAAAACCTGTGTCTCTCATTGAGTGAAAATCACATTCCATAACCAGAAGACAATTTTCAGGAAGAATTACATGACCAAGCACAACGTGAAGCAACACAACCAGCTCACTCGAGTGAATCGATGATCAAAGCGCACGAAGCAATGCCCTAGATCTTACTTATATGAAATATGTATCAAACCCTTTCTAGGTGAAAGACCACGAAATACACTGGAATGCCATCCATGCACTCATCTTCCATTCAATATCTATGAAATACATCTTCTAATGATTTTCACAAAGGGTTTTCTAGGCAATATCCATCCGTGACAGTGACTTGCATAACCTCAGAGGAGACAGAACTGTATGCAGGGGTTTTTATAGCACGGGTATAATTTCCCTTTCTCAGCTACGTTGTATTCCTACCATTTAGATTAATCAATACTTCATTTTAAAAACAGCTCCAGTCACAGATGAAAGATTTCAGAGATAACTTTTCAGGTGTCCCTTACAACCACAACTAATTGTTGTAATTGCTACGCCCAAAATTCGGTCCCTTGACAAGTGAGAGCAGCGGAGCAAACAGGATTTGAGGCTGGGCCGTGGCCCGAGCAGCAGCACCCACTTGTTATAAATGAATTGACTCCGCAGCCAAATTAAAAACATTTGACAAAGATTTATTAATTACAAATTGAAAAAAAAGAAATCTGCCACAGCCAAGACAGCGTCAACTCTGGAAATTGGCGCTGGGTGACCTCGGATCCGACTGACAGAGTGCCAGTGTTTCCCCGGAGGTTCACCCTGATCACTTCATATCACCTGCTTATATACTCTATATTCTCCCCAAGGCCTGCATAACTCAGGATGTCTCTTGTGTTTGTTCATATGTAGAGTTTGCACACAGGAATGCAAAGATTCACTCCCGGTGCTTCTACAGTCCTTTCGGTCCTTCCTGGATGTTCTTTTCACATGGATGACCGAGTTCCTTCGAATGTAAAAGGCGTGCCTCGATGTCTGTATAGCTGTCTTCCACATGTATTCGGGTGTTACCGGTGTTTTGGGAAGCCCGATGTAATCAGCTCCTGGTGTCGCCCTCGTGAATGGCCGGGAGAATCGGCGTTCATGGCCCGGGAGGCTCCTTTCATAAGCTAAAGACTTGATGTTATCTTTAGCATGTTCTGGGAACTGCTTGAATAGAAATGAGATTCTGCTCCCGGCCGGAGTTGGTCAAAGGCATGTGGTAGTTCAATGTAATATTTTATACATACATATATTCACTAACAGCATGAATTAATCACTCATATATAACACACTCGAGTAGAGGGCAAAGCCCTTCCCGGCTGTCCGCGCCGCCTTCCGTGAGGGGAAAGGGGCCCACCCACGCTCAGAACGTTCCCGCCGGGCGGCGCGGGCCGGGCGGGCAGCGCACTGCGGCGCACCGCCGCTTCCGGCTTCCGCGCGGCCGCCCGAGCCAGGTTGGAGCGGGGGCGGGAATGGGAATGGGGGGGGGCAGGCCCGGGCCCGGGGCGCTGAAGGGGCGATGGTGCCTCAAAGGGGCCGGGCTAGAGGCGCTGAGGGTCTCGGTTCCGGGCTTTTGGGGCTCCCGTGCCCGAGCAAGCGAAGCGGTGTCTGGCTCCCCCATAGCTGAGCGCCGGGGAGCGCGGCGGTCCAGGGTGGCAGCGTGGTGCGGCAGGTTCGGGGCACCCGAGGACTGAAGATGAGGGCAAGCGCTAGGAGCTGAACAGCGGCGGTGTGCCCGCACACGCCAGGAGCAGCCCTGCTGTCGGCGCTTCACCCCACGGGCTCGGAGCGGATCTTGTCCGGCTCCCGGCGGGATGAGGTGCCGCTCCTGAGGAGGTAGTCGGTCCGAGGGGCACCTGTGGAAAGCTCCGCACACCTGGGCGCTTACAGCACAGCAGCCCCCGGGTGCGTGGGCCCACAGTGCAGTTTTCAGCCACATTGCTTTTAAAAGGTGAAGTAAGTCATGGGCATCGCCGTATCTGGAAAATGATTTTTGCATTAGTAGGGTGTTCAGTTGTCAGTCCTTTTTAAGTATGAACTACTGTTAATACAGTTTTTAAAATTTTTCTTTTTAATTGTAATTTTGTATGAGTGGTGAAACAGATTTTGAATACGTACAGAGTGGAAGCTGTTTGATCGTCAAGCACAAGAAACCTTGAAATACAGAAAGCCTCTTCTGGGTGGTATCTGTGGCCTGACCAGGATAGCCCCACAGTTCCCTGCCCCTCAGTGAACAGCCTGTTCCAGCTGTTCATGTCTGTGATAGCAGGGTGGGCAGTGTTTCATAATACTACCCAGATAATGAGGTAAGGCACTGTCCTGCTCAGCACAGAAAATCCAGGAACCTGCTGGTGCAGTCAGGGTATTTCTTTGCGACCTCACCATGGACAAGAAGCTGTGACTTCAGCAGAACTTAGATGTCGGCCATTGTTAATGCACCACACAGCACAACCACCAGCTGAAATACACCAGCGTTCTTTGGAGGTGTGGTGGGAAATCTAGTCTTTGCCCCTGGTTGCCTTAACAAATAATGCAGCAGGAGAGTAATGGGAGGTGAAAATTTACAGAGTGGAACACGGTGCTGGCAACCCAATACTCACATAACACGTTTTAGGGGTTTTCCTTTGACTGTTCACCTCATTCCTGCATAGCCTCCTGATACCTGAGCTCTGCTCCTTGTGCCACAGTATCAGCCATTGAGCTGGAGAGCCATGCTCACTCCTGCAGCTGCTGCTTTGACCCAGGCACAGCATTTCACTCCTGAGGAGGAAGCTTCAAATGGAGAAACAGCCTTTGTGCAGAATGCTCCCCATGCAGGAGCTTCAGTGCTCTGTAGGGCAGCACAGTTGTACTCTCTGGGGCTGAAGGGGGGAACCAGGCATGGACCTACAACCTCTTATTTTAGGTCCTTCAGATGCACTTTTCTCTCCCACACACCCCTCCGGGGTGTGGACTGCAGACAGAATCCACTGGATCTTTCCTGCCTGAGCATTTGGTAACAGTGTGCCAAAAGTGAAGGTAGAACACTCTGCAGAGGCATTGGAATACTAATTAGGGGTTTCTAAAGAGGTGATGTTCTGCTTTGAAAGGAATTGACGGTAGACTGGGTTTATGCTGTCCTAATTTCTGGAATCATAATATTGTTAAGCTCTAGTCCAAAAAGATGGTAAAATTTCTTGAAAAATTTAGCCCAGGACAAAGACAACAAGCAACCTAAATGAAAGCTCAGAGGGAGTGATAAGAATATTGATCTACAGGAAGTTGTTATTATTGGATGGTGTTTGAAAGCATGGATTCACTCAACAGCTTTGCTAAAGGGACCTGACATTGCAGTTCTGTTGTTACTTAGTTCAGTGCAACTTTCTGAAAACTGCCATCTAAAATTTCTCATAGCCTGTGTCCTCAGGAGGCGCTGGGGCAGTGCTTTTCATGAAAACAGTTTGTCATTTTGGTGCTTTCCATTATGAGGGAATGTGAAGAAGTCAAAGTATAAATACTAACCATCAGATTCTGTTGTTAAATCAGCATTTGAGTGGTTTGAAAATTAGTGTGGAGCCTGATATTGGACTCCCAGTGTCAGAAATGTCACACTCTAGAATAATGACAGTTGCCAGCAGGCAGCGCAGCAATATAATTTTGACTACAAAATATGACACTAATACAATTTAAACATGGTGCAAAATGCAACAGCACAAGAAAACTGATTTATGTATGCTATCAAAAGCAAATTTTAGTATCTGGTCAGGGCAATACATTTCTGTGTTCAGGAAAGTTAGGATTCTTTGGTTTATAAGACCTTTTGAATGAAGATACTAATTTTTCTTCCAAGTTGAAGCTGCTAGAATTGACTGCCTTTTGATGCTGCAACTGTCCTTACAGATGCTTATTAAACAGGCAAGGCAAACCAAAATCAGAGGTCCATGACAAATAAACCTACAGATAGTAATGGTTTCATTTTTTTTTAAGGCAAAACCCTTCAAAGAGAGTTAAACCCAAACTTCAGGACAGCAAAGATTTCCAGATCACAAGATTCTTTATGGTTCATCACATGGCTCTTCCTCGTGGATTGTCCCCTTATTCTGCATTTCAAAAGAAACTTTCAGACAAGGAAGTGAATGGAGATGAAGCACAGTTAATGCAGGAACTGTAAATTCCAGGTTTAGTGCTGGATGTGTCATGTGTGTCCATGTATTTACTTCCATAGTTTTATGTGCATTCATTCCATACCTATTTTTCCCCCCACAGAGAGTAAACATGCCTAAAAAAAAGACCGGTGCTCGTAAGAAAGCTGAGAACCGTCGAGAACGTGAGAAGCAGATAAGGGCTTCACGAGCCAACATAGACTTGGCCAAACATCCTTGTAATGCTTCAATGGTAAATTAACCTAAAGTAGTCTGTATTAAAATGCCTAATTTTTAATTATGTAAACCCAGTGATAACACCTCGAATGCATTTAATGCCACTAGAATGTCATTCTTC
Organism: Fringilla coelebs; assembly: GCF_963513975.1. Lineage (NCBI taxonomy): Eukaryota > Metazoa > Chordata > Aves > Passeriformes > Fringillidae > Fringilla > Fringilla coelebs. The sequence continues at coordinate 61,639,389 of NC_140032.1, read as the reverse complement.
CTGCTATCCTTCCTATTTAAGGTTACCTTTGCACCAGACAGGATATTGATTAAAACATTTGGATCCTAATTGTAACTCCCTGAGGAGGTCTGTAAATTTTATATATTTTACCTAGAATAAAAATAATTAACGAGTGCTTTATTTCTTCCCTTTAGGAATGTGATAAGTGCCAAAGGTAAGCATTTTTACCCTTCTAAAACCAATAGTTCAGTATTTGTTTCAGACATTTTAAAGGTATTTTTAATGCTTTCTTTTAAATCTTAATACTTTCTTTTTGTTTTTTCACCTCCATGTGTCTAGACGACAGAAGAATAGAGCTTTTTGTTACTTCTGTAATTCTGTTCAGAAATTGCCCATTTGTGCACAATGTGGTGAGTAGAAATAATGAATGAAAACAAGCAATCCTGTTTGTGATGTTAAACTCTCAGTATCTGTGTTACCCCAGCTTTATCTTAAAGTACCTCTGGGATGTGGAGCAGGTTCTTTTGAATCTGCTGTGAATATCCTCCTTGAGAATTGATCTTTGATCAGTATATATGCCTCTAACCCCCAGAGGTTTGCAAGCCTCGATCATGGCTTGTCTTATTTGGAAAAACTTCTCACTTCCTTTTAGGTTTGAGAAATCTGACTGTTTCCATAGATTGACCATGTGGAGCATTGTTTCATAACAGCAGCAAAAAAAGCTCTGACTGCTAGCAAGGCACCAATAAATACTGCTTTTTAGGGATTATATAATTTTGGATCAATTCAATATCAATTAAAGCATCAATTATTATTCACCTTGCATGGGGTTGTAATGTAATATGCAGCTCTTGTTATTTATGTGGGGTTGAGGGCTGATGCTTTGAAATTAAGAGAGAAGGACTCCTAGTTACAGAACTGCTCTGTATCAGTCTAAAACGGCCTTTGTTTTTAACAGGTGTTTGCTTGCAGGAGATGTTGATATTCATTTAATACTGAGGTGAATGTTCTACTGTTTCAACACATGATTGCAGATTTTCAATTTGTCATTAAGCAGATGGCTGTTTTGGAGTTTGACTCTCAGAGCTGTTGACGTACAGTTTTCAGTGCCTTTGTTGTGACCCGCAGATACTGAGCATTTCTGGAAGCTAGGCTGTTAGTGTGCAGTGGCAGTGTGTCACCTTTCATGAGTCTCCTTTCTGTCACCATGCAGTGAAGTGCTAAAAACATGCTCTCTGTCTTATGGTTCATATCTGTGTTTTGCGTTTATCTTAATCTGGAGTATGTTTCTAGAGGAAAAACATTACTATCAGCAACCATAATACTATATTGAGACCCAGGGTTTCCCAAATAAAGACCATTAGAGCTGTTTGATGCTTAATCAAGCATTGGGAACCATAAACCAGCAGCATCTTTGTTAGAGGAGCCCGTGAAGGATGGGAGCAAAGTAGCTCTGTTCCAGTGCTCCACACCCAGTTAATGCCCCCACATCCTCCCACTGCCCAGCTCAGCTGCTTTTATGGTGGGACAGAACTAGCAGCGGTTTTAAACATAACTCTTTAAGGTTTCATTGCTGGTCTTTGACTTCAGTTTTGTTCTTTGTTTTGACATTTGAAATTTTTGCCAGTGCCTCAAAACACAGAGCAAGACCAATACATTGTCTTATTATCTAAGTACAGGGGCAAGAGATTTGACTGAAAACAGACAATAATTAATTTAACCTAAGGGAGGTGTGAAGGTGGGTTGCAGAATGCAGCAGTAATGCAAATATCTTTGCTTGCATTATTTTTACCTAGATTTATGTTAAGCACAGGCATTTACTTGAAGTGCTGTTCTTACATGAATATGCATTCTATTTTTTTTTCATTTTATATTTACATAGTTTTCTTATGGTTCCTTGCCTTTTTATTTTAAACAGGAAAAACCAAATGCATGATGAAGTCTTCTGACTGTGTTATAAAACATGCTGGTGTCTACAGTACTGGACTAGCTATGGTGGTATGTATAGAAAATTATAGCCTTCTTTGCACTATGAGAATATTCTGTGCAAATCTTCCTGGAAAAATAATAAAACAGATTTATGGAATGATAGCATGTACTACACCAAGTTTGGTTTTTTCCTCATTTTTCTGTAACAAACTGATTTTTCCCTTATACTGAAACCCCCAAATTTTTAAATTTTAGATTCAGGTCCTGCAAACTCCAGCACATGTCCTGGATGCTAATGGATCTGTGCTGGTGGCAGGCCCTAAGCACATGCATGAAGAGCACTGGACCCTTACATTCACTACAGACAATTTCACAGCCTTCATTAAAATGTAGGATTATTCTGCAGAAACCTGCAGACTTTTGTCGCTGTTGTCTTAGTACTGCAGACATCGTCAGTAACAATGAGAGGAATCTGTTCAACTAGAGGGGAATTTTAATGAACAAAACCCCTCTTTTGGGCTCTTAATTAGGGATAATCATAGCTTCGGGCCTTTGAAGTTTTGTTCTTAGAAGGACAAGTCAGTGTCTGCATTCTGAAAAGCAAGGTGTGACCTGCCACAGCCTCTGGATTAAATGATCTAAACCTCTATCCTGTTGCTGCCTGTAGCTGGCCATCAGCTGTTCTAAGTAACACAGCCAACCTTTACATGCTGGTGTTCCTGAACTTATCCCTTGCATTCACTGATGCAGCAGTGAACGCATCAACACTTAAATTTGGATTCATCATTGTTTTGTGTGCATGTAATTCACATAGTAATTAGTTACCTAAGGGCTGAGAGGGCTTCTTAAATGCTACAGTTAAGGATAGCTGAAGCGGAAATGTTACAATTTAATCAAAATAAAAGTTAAAGAGTCTGACTTACTTCTAATGAGTTGTTTGTTCTTTGCTCTCTGCAGAGCTTGTGCTCTAAAATTGTAGAGTTTAAAATCCAAGTGAGTGATTTCAGCTCTTAAGAGTCTAGAGGCCTTTTTCAGGTCTTTGAAATTTCATTTTTGCCAGAATATTGTTCTTGTTTATGGATCCCAGTTTTCAACTGGAGGACACAATTTTCCATGTGCAAAATGCGTGATAAGAAATGTAAAAACCAGGATTGAGATAGATAATCAAATTCTTTTGCATCATACATAATCCTGCAGAAATGGATAACTAACAAACATGAACTGTGGAGCAGCTTGGTCAGAACACAGGTTTGGTTCAATACTCTCACTCAGCCAAAGCGAGCCCATGGAGAGAATGGATACTAGGATACATTGAGGATTATGGAATAAGTCTCTCTATTGGTATTGCAGAAGTCCTGAGATGATCTCTTGCTGTGATTGCAGGGTGCAATCTGTGATTTCTGTGAAGCCTGGGTGTGTCACGGGAGGAAGTGTCTCAGCACCCACGCGTGTATGTGCCCTCTGGCAGACGCAGAATGCGTTGAGTGTGAAAGAAGTGTCTGGGACCATGGTAGGTTGCTCGCATTTAAAAATAAGAACATATAAGTTATGCTTCTTTCCTTGCATTGCTTAAGTGAGTGCACTTATATTCTTAACGTAGCCTTTTTAATCTTCACTAAATTAGTCCTTGCAGTATGTTTGTTCTAAGCAAGGATTCTCCCTGTTTTAAAAATAGTCATTTTACAGTGGGGAAAGTAAATGACCTGCTCAAGAACATACAGTGCTCAATTCAGGGATGATTATGTAATCTAAATTATAATAGTTCTATTAGCTTAATTATTCATATAATTAAGCACTGCATCAAATTGCCAACACAGTTTTCTGCCATTTTTAATCCATTCTTTTGCATTAGCATGGGTATTTGGATTCCCAGTTGCTTAGGAAACCATACTGATCTCCTTTTGTTGAGTCTTTTAAAGTGTTTATTTCAAGTGTGTATCAGAGCTGAGCAGAGAAGACTGGATGAGAGTGTGATCTGATTTAAGAAAAAACAGTTAATGCTACAGTCAAAATAAAATGAAGAAAAGTACTAGAAGTAAAACTTACTTTATAGTTATACTGTTTTATATTGTAGGATAGGAGGTATTTTTCAGTGTAAAAATGGAGGGCAGTGTCTAATTTAGGATCTCGAAGTATTTGTCCCAGAAGGGAGAACTGGTCTTCAGTCAAAACTACCACCTAAATTGTTTGCAGAGCAGGACTTGATGCCTCTGCCCATTGTTGATTATTTTGCCTTGATAAATCTTTCAGGAGGCAGAATATTTGCCTGCTCTTTTTGCCATGATTTCCTCTGTGAAGATGATCAGTTTGAACATCAAGCCAGCTGCCAAGTTCTGGAAGCGGAGACATTTAAATGTAAGTTAGTTATTCATAATCCCTTTCACCACAGCCAAGCAGATTCTCTTCCTGCTACTTCTGTGCTCCCCCATACTCTCCATCACCTTTCCCAAGTAGATTTTGTTGCCCCTGGAGGGAAGGGCCTGTTTCCTATGTACTGGCTTTTGGTATCCGGTTATCCAGACTAGAACTTTTTTCTCTTTCATGGCCCTTCCTCCATGCCAGAGCATACCTGCCAGGCTCTTACAGGCCTCCCATGGGAAGCTGCCCTTGTAGGAGCCAGCATTCTCCAAAGTTGGAGTGTTGGCAGTAGCAGGACTGCAGCAAAACAACTGGAACTGCTGATGGTGCATTTTTACTCACCAAGCTCTGCAGGCAGAAGGAGCTGTCTTCCATTCTTCTGACCCAGTGATCAACTAGTTTTAGATACCTGTTCCTCCTGAAAGACAGCTGCCCTAAACCATATCACCTGTCTTAGTCTGGCTAAACCTTCCCAGGTTGCTGTGAAAGGCCTGTGTGCTGGTGAAAGGTTAGCAGCTGCTCAAGTCCTGAGGAAGGCTGTGACTCAGCAGTGAGGCAGGGTGAGCACAGAAGGAAGTGACAAAAATAGTTCCAGAGCATGATTTCAGTGTTCATTTCCTCAGTGACCAGTGGACTGTGGACACATGTGGTTGGTAGTGTATCAAATGCTGATACATGTTCACTCTTTCTGAGTAAAGAACAGGTAGCTGAACACTTTATGTCCTTTTGAACTCTGATTAATTGTGTGGACAAAACTGCTGTTTGTAAGAGGACATGATGGCCGTGCCCGACATTGCTCACCCATTACTCATCTCTGGCTGAAACAGGGTATCTTCAAGGGAAGTTAAAAAAAAGAACAACAATAAAACAAAACAAGCCAGGATTATGCATATTTGAAATAACTAAATTTTTCTAGCAGCATTTCTTGCCTACTCACCATTAAATATGATTTGATTGATCACAAGACAAGCATTTGTTTGTTCTTCCCAAAACTTGTATGCATGTATCTTGACTACTGCAACATTTTCAGTTCTTATTGTAGAAATTGCAGGTGCTCTTTATCATAAGGCTGTTTTCCTTTGAACTGACTAATCTCTTGTCCTAATTGATTTCTCCTGGTCCAGAATATTTGTGATTTCAATATTTTAATCAGTGTCTTTAGACATCTCTTATCTTCTTTTCATCTTCCATACTTTTGTTCCTAGCCAGTTATTTTTTAAGCCTTGCTTAGCTTCTCTTGATGTATTCTGCCAGAATTCCCTTGATATATTCTGCCAGAATACATTTTCTTCCTGCATAGCAATATTGAGGCAGCAACAGCTGTTCCATAAAAATGTTTCTTCAATGATTGTTGGAAGCTCTCAATTCACAGATGTGGTATCACACCCTAAATAGAGAGGTTTTTTGAGGGTTTTCACTGTGTTTTGTGGCACAGAGCAGACTTGGTAGAGACAAGATTTTTGTCAGTGAGGTAACAAGATTATAAAACCTGTATTTTTACAGAAGATGTGAACTTCAAATGTGGTCATACAATTGTAGTATAAATCCATTTTAGCTGTGAAAAAGGTGCTGTTACTTTCCATCACTATCTGAGAGAGGTTTTTGAAGTGCAGGTACTCAAAAACCAATGAATATATATTCAGCATCAGCATTTCCAGTTCCATCTTTACACACGCCGTAGCTCTAAATCCCACGTCTGTCCTGCTCATGTGGAGAACTCCTGATATTTATTGCTTCAGATTGAAAAACTCTGTCACAGGGGTTAGACAAGGAGGACAGGAATGAGTACTTGCACAGAAACTGGAATGTACGTGTTACTGCTTCTCGATAACTTCGTGTTGCTGCCATTCCCTGAGTATTCACCTTTACTGTACTCCCTCTAGTGGAATAATAAAAACAATTTGAAGCTCAAGACAAGTTAAATTTTGGGCACTGATTCTGCTCCTTAGAGCTTGTGTGCCGGCTCCAGTTCTTTAACACAGATAGACTCTCTTACGTAGTTTTGTGCAGTCAAGTACATTTCCAGAGGGTATGACAGAAAATACAGAATGTAACAACTTTTCTAGGTTTGGAAGTTTGCAAGCTTAAAGTGTTCTTACATCTCTAGCACTCCTTCATCTGAATGCTGTGAGAAAAGGAAAAGCAAGATGAGACCTTAACACCAAATTGGTTCTGAAACATCAGGTTTTGAAAGTTTAGAAGTATAAGAAATATTTAAACACTTTTCCCCTCTTGAAATTTCCTTTTTTGTGTCAAAGTGAGGTTTAGAGTTTAAAAATCCTAGTAAAATGGTACTGTGGGGTAAAATGACTGATTCACATTGCCAGAGTACAGTTGTGTCAGGGAATTAAAAATAAATGCCTCAATTATGGTATTGCATATTTTTTACAAGGTTTTAAAAACATGACAGGTCTGCAGTTTCCAAATACTGAATTTGTCATACTGCTTTTCTCCAACAGGTGTCTCCTGTAACAGGCTGGGGCAGCATTCCTGCCTGCGTTGCAAGGTAAAGAGTAAAGACAGTTGTAAGGAGCTGATTTTAGGCTTGTTCTCCTTGGCCTCCAAGGCTGCTATGAGGCCTTGCCAATTCTTCCTCTCCATAACTAAAAGGAAATTCATATTTTTGTATTAGTTTCTGTAGCCTGGGATCAAACCTGTGGGGGACAAAAGGTCTTTTATCTGTGGTAGCCACAAGACAGTGTGAGGTGATCTTTGCCCGGCCCTCTTTGTTTAAGTTGGGCCTGCAACGTGTTGGGGCTTTAAAAAACAACCACGACAACAAAATAAATCCTTGGTCGTGAACAGAATCCAGGGCTTTGAACAATGCTTTGATCCAGTGTGGAACTGCAACAATTAGAAAAGTTGTTATTTTAAACAGTCAGGTGATTATCTGACTAGAAATCGCTGCATCCAAAGGAATAATCTCCACAGCTAATCCAGTTTTCCATATGAACAGGCTGATTTGTAGACATTGGGCGTATGTTTTTACATACTCAGAAGTAATTTTGTATAAAAAGTTCCACCTGCTGCATCATCAGCATTGCCCAGATTTCTCCAGGTGCTAGTTCATTGCCTGCTCTTACTCTTCTTACCTTCCATATGTTTTTCCTGCACTCTGCCATGGCATTGATGGCCTATTCCAAATAGTTCCTTTTTCCAGGTATTTTCACTGCACCCTGGTGCTCAGCGTGTGAACTTCCCATCTCTAATTCTTTCCTTCAGGCTCCTGCATAGTTTTGTTCTGGCATACATCTCATTATGTTTATTTAAGCTTGTCAACACAAACCCAAGTTTGCCAGGCTCCTTGTGGGCAGCACTGCAATCCAGCCCTGGATTATGTTACTATCTCTGCATGTTTATTGGCACTTTTATTCAGCCCCTTCCCCAGAAACGCTGGAACCACATTGAACACAGAGTGGTTCCTCTGTGCACAGACCCCATGTCCACTGCAAGAGAGACCTCGTTAAATTTTAATCCTAGCCAGAAAACCCTGCTGCTGTTAGACACATTTTTGCTTGCTTGTTGTTAAAGAATGTGATTCTGTGATTAAAACATTTGGCCTTTGTACTCTCCCTTCAACACACAGGCTTGTTTTTGTGATGATCATGTGCGAAGTAAGGTTTTCAAGCAGGAAAAAGGGAAAAAGCCTCCTTGCCCTAAATGTGGCCATGAAACTCAGCAGACAAAGGATCTGAGCATGTCAAGTAAGCCAGTTTCTCTAGCTAACAAGCCATACGAGTGCCATTAGTGATTAATTTCTACCTAGGAGCACTGAGTTAAGTCTGGTTACGTTCAGTTGTTTTGCACAGTTTTGCTTCATTTGTTTTGAGAAAAAATTTGTGTTTCTGAGTTCTGGAATTGAGCCGTCTTATTCTTAACAATTAATTCATTCCAAGAAAGTGAAAGCTTTTGTCTAGTTTGAGATTTTAGATGTGGATAAATGAAAAATAATTGCCATTTAAACTACTCTGCAAGTACTGAAAAAAAGATAGAAATGAAATGTTGGATTAGTGGGAACATGATGATTTTTCTTTGCCTGCAGCACGTTCATTGAAGTTTGGCCGACAGACTGGAGTAGAAGATGCAGATGGAGCTTCTGGTTATGATGCCTACTGGAAAAACCTTTCCTCCAGCAAGGCTGGGGAGGCAGGTGACCGTGAGGATGAATATGATGAGTATGAAGCAGAAGATGATGATGAAGATGACAATGAGGAGCGAGGGAAGGATTCAGATTCTGAGGCCACGGATGTATTCAGCAATTTGAATTTAGGAAGGACCTATGCAAGTGGGTATGCACATTATGAGGAATCAGAAGATTAAGCTTAGTGTGCTGGCTTTGGAAGGAGCCAAGCAATGCTTCACTGAGTTGTGTACATGCTAGTAGGATAGCTCTATCAGGTACTTACGTATCAGAGTTAGAGAGCAAAGAATGTGGGACTTCTGCAGTAACTCCAAAGGACATTTTCCTTGTAGATGAACTGATGTTGGGTTTGGGATTGGGGGAGAAAATCAAGATATTTTTATTCCCCTAAACAACAGAATGGTTTTGTCCTTGAGTTACTGAGTATAATGGTTCAATACCATTTCCTCCTATCAATACAGGAATGGGAAAGCTGTAGCTGTTGCTTCCATTTGCCCATCAGAAACTAAGTTATTTTTTACAATAATTTTGTTAACTGATTTCATACATTATGCAGTGGTGGGTTGATGACTGCATTTCTTTTGGTCTGCACAATAAAAGTCAACTGCATTATCTAATGAACTGTCATAATTATTGATCTCCCTTGAATAGCTGGAAAGCAGATTGTGTACAAAGTGGAAATTGACACTGAAATTACTTCCTTGTTTATGTCAGTATGGCAGATCGATGTAGTTCTGTGTATTTGCACATCACCTTTTTAGTATTTTTATTATTAGATATTAATTGGTGGGCCTATATATAGTCACTATAAGAGCACCCCAGATAATCAAAACCTTTATGGAAATAAAATGTTGGTATCCTCTCTGACACAAAAATCTGTAATGCAGTTTGCCATTAGATGAAGAGGAGACTGGTTTCTTCTGTATCTAACCTTCAACTCATTTCCTTGCATATCATAAAAAAAAATAAGATAGGAAACAACACTGTATGTGAACTGAGAAGGTGAGAAAACTTGGGGTGTTCAAAATTAATGTTCTGTGCCAGTACAAGGCAAACGATCGGCACTTCTGAGCTGAGACGGTTGCACCTACAGAAGTGTTTGCAGTGGTTCTGATTTCAAAGTGAACATGTTAATTACCCATCTACAGATCTAAGTGATGGCATTTATTTTCCCTCTGTAGGGGAATGTTTTACAGCAGACAGATCATGATACAAGGGCAGCCAATCTAAAGTGTTGCTCCAGCTTTCTAAATGCCATGCCTTAATGCAAGAGAGCCCTTTTTGTTATCTGTCAAATACCTGAACTTATTATACCATTACCTCCTTTTGTGGTATTTCTCTACTCTTTCTTAACAGCTAAAGGTCATGTGTTAGCAGAGCACACCCTATTGAGAATCATTTTTAATGACGTTAAGATTGCCAGATGAACATTTTATAGCAAAACAGGATTGGAAAACCTGGTCTTGATACTTTCTTCCTAAATGCATCTCCTACCAAATGAATGAAAGACAAAAGCTGAGGCCCCATCCAGGACAAAAGCAAACTGCCAGAGAGCACAGCTTCGTTATGGCAGCTGAGGTAGAAACTCTGTAGGAGAGAGGGGCACAACTGGTGAGTGCATGCCTTCAGAGCTGGAGAGGAAACAAGTCAATGCACTGTCTGAAAGCCAAATCCCCTCCAAACATTGAAACATCCAATATTGTGTGCAAAGGCCTATCTTAAATGATGTACCTGAGAAATGTCTTGATTAGTCTTTGTCATAACCAAACTTGAAGTGATGGAAGCAGGACACCTACCAGTTCAACGCTGTTTATTTATTTGTAAAATTGGCATGTGAGAGAGAATTTCTGCTCAGCTTCGTGTGGTCCAAAAATTTCCACATCGAGTCCATCTGTGACTGGTCAATTCCAGCAACAATGCCAGGTTTTAAATCTTGGCTGATGTTTCAAATACAAAACACTTATACATCAGTAGCAAGATGTTTCCTCGATTCTATACAGAACTGAGGAAAATACATGTGTTTCTCCATATATGTAAAATTATGGCTGCTTGTATGCCATGTATTAATATTACTTAGCCACACAAAACCCCTCTTTAAGATTCTTGGCTCTTGAATTAGGTTTTTCCCCTCTAAAATCTGCTGCTGTCACTGGCTGTGCAAAAGGCTGCTGACGTAACAGAATTAATCATCATAATCAGGATAAAGAATTATTCATTTTCTCATTGAAGTGCCCTTGCAGTGATCCTTGCTAGATCAATACTCCAGAGCTAATGTGTGTTCCTATGGCACATTGGAAGCGAGGGTCACAGCAGTGCCTGCAGCAGATGCTCAAGGTACCTGCTGTAATTTAGCAAGGTCACTTCTCAGTGGAAATTTATTTGCTTTTCTTTTGTGCTGCTGTTCAGACCACTGAAAACGCCTGTGCTGTCAGCCTGTCTGGAAATTGGGATCAGGAATTAGCCCTGCAGTGCCTGACCTTCCAGGGGTCAAAACAGGCAAGTTTAAGCTTCTTTAAAGTAATCTGGTGGATTCAGGCTGGAATAGACAAACATGTCAATCTGTGGCAACACAGGCCAGATAGGATGTGATGTGTTCGTTTTCTCTGCTTGTTCAGTAGAGCTAAAAGCAGGCGCTCTGTTTGGGATAGGCTTGCTTTCAGAAAAAGTGCATTATTTTGGTTATCTTAAGGTAAATGGAAGGAACAGGATGGAACAGAAAATGAACATGTATTCTGACTTCATTGAAAAGCAGGTCAGGTACAAAATCATATTGGCTGAATTTTTCTTCATTGCTTACATTTCCTTTAAAAATACTGTCCCTGGTTAAAGGAAGTTCTGTTTTGAGAGTGGTACAGTGCTGACATGTAACCAGTAATACCCATGAGTTATGTGATGTACTTCAGGAAACTAAGACCTTGATAAAATCTTACACTTCAGGTTTTTAACCTCTGATGATAATTTAAACGAAGCTTAAGTAGGACTTGAATTAAAATCACAGCAGCATTTATTGTGCCTATAGAACCTGGGGGAAAAAAAAAGCTGTGGTCACCTCTGTAAGCTCTTGCATTTGTTTATTATGGTGACAGCACCAGCTCATTACGAATTCATTCAGTGCTCCTGTAGATTTAATGCATTTTCCTTTAAACTCAGGTGTAATTTAGCACCTGTGACTGGGAGTCTTTTGATCAATCCAGTATTGCTCATTTTATTTCCAGAAAATGAATGGGAAGATCATTTTAATGTGCTGAGCAGCTGAAACAGTAGTAGCAGGCATGTCACAGAGAGTTAGAGGACGAACTTAGAAGTGCTCAGACTCCTCTTTGTTTAGGCAGAAAGGTATTAGTGTGTCTTGCAAGACATTACATGCATCTGTCCAGGACCTGATTCTATTTCCACAGGAGCCAATGACAAAGTTCCTATTTATCCAAGTGGAAACCAATAATTTTCAGTATCTACAGTTCATCTTAAATGTCAGGAGGTGTTATGGAACACAACATGGGCATAAGCAGAAGGGGGGAAGATGAAGCAAAGCTTTTAACACGAGGTTGATTTGTTAACCATTAGCATGAAAATATTAGTTCTAAATTTCAACAGTTTCACTGGAAAGTGCTCTCAAGATTGAAAGATGAAGCTGCTTAAAGTAGGAAGAGATCCAATTCTAAAAGATGCAGAAATGTAATTACTCATCACCCAAAAGTCTTCATGTAATTAATAAATATTTTCTAAAAGCTCAAAGCACTTAGGACATAGACAAATTTTATAATCTCTTTTTTTAGGTACATAAATAGAAAACACAGTAGTTGACAAAATCACAGCCTAAACTGTCCAGTTGGCAGCGGCCTTCTGCAGCTTGGACTATCCATCTCCTATCCATGAAGCTCCAGACTAAACATATTTTATGACACTCCTTTATTAAGATTATGTATGCTGTAATTGGCTACTACACATGGGAAATTTGAAGCAGAGCCTAGTTTTTAGCTTCCATAAGCAGGATAGACAAAAATCAGCAAGACAATGTCAGAGACGTGAAGAATAATCCATAGAAAAGCCACTAGTTTCCCTTTGCTAAACAAACAACAGGTTCACAAGCCTGTACTTTAATATGGAAGAGGGGAAAAATTGCATTTCTGTGTCTCACCAAATTAAGCTACTACAGATAAGCATGTTTGCTGAGAAACAACTGCTAAGCATGAGAAAACCCACTGTAGCTATCCCAACTCCTACTATTTTCTAACAGTAAAGTACACTAAAGTGTTTGTTGCGTTATTTTATAACTCACTTCTGCGGAGAATCTACTTTGTGATTCTCCCAAAGTATCTCCCAACTTAAATGTAATTTGAAATTCACTTTGGTTTCCTTCTGAAATGAGAAATACTGCGTGCCTCAGGGCCCAAGTAATGTTTTCACTTCATCTTGATGTTACGTCACATCTATTGTAGATTTTCCCATCACAAACACTAATTAAAAAAAAGAATTATTAGAGTGTAAAAATGCCAATCTCCCCACAATTTCCTTAACAGGTAATACAAGTATTTTACTGCTATAATTGCCTGTTGCTGTTCCTACTGTTTTATTTTTGGCATAGAGTAAGAGGTTGATTATTTTGAAAGTGAATCCCTGCTAGTCAGGGTCATAAACCCTTGGGCTGCCTCCTGCCTGATTTAAATTCAGCACCTTATTTTGATGGCAGAGACAAGGATGAACCCCTCTGAGATTTTCTCACCATCATGAGAGGTGTGCAAAGACTTCACCCTGGATGTCCACACCAATTCACAGGGTGTGCCAGCTCAAGGTGGTAACAACTGAGTCTCAACCTTTCACTAGACTACTTTGGAAGCCTGAAGAAACCCAAATGCATCCTGCCTGATGGAAAAACAACTACTGCAAAGCTGCATCCCATGAGAAGGTATTTGCACTCTGCTTTCTTTCTCAGGAATAACAGAATATGCCCACAAGCTTGTAGAGAACTCATTATTACCATTTTTACCTTATTAAAAAACAATCAATTGAGCACAGATTTAAGCAAGAAAATTATTTAGGAAGTTCAATGAAGATGTTTCCCTATCTAGAGTTGAACAACAAAGCTATATTGAGTGCTTTGAAGGAAGGGTATGCAGAGGGCAACACCATATGCTCACAGCTGGCTTTTTCATCATCCCCCTCTTAAGTCTGGCAGTGCAGACCAAGAAAGCATTATGCAGAGTTTAACCTTGGGGCTTTTTTTTTTGCCAAAGCATTCACAGTTCCTGTGGAGCACTGTGCAATTTCTTACCAGGCATTTTGCACATACAATCAATGCTGCCAGATTTGGAACATTAAAATAATTCAGAAGTTAGGTAATAAATTGCATTCCTTCCACATTCTCCACACTTTCTTGATGTTACATGCATTTCAAAGATCCCCTCTTGACATTTACCTGTTAGTACTGCACAAGAGCACTGCTGTGATCTACTGTCAAAAGCATTTCTGAGCAGACAGGGCCAACATAAAACGTAGCATGTTCCATCTAAGCATAGATGCACCTTCAGAAAAATACTGCCCTTCTGTTCAACAGTTCACAAAGTCACCAACAAATCAACAGCTTAAGAAGCCTTTCCTGTAAGCAACATTTCTGACCTTGGTTTAAGTCAGTAGGTTTTAGTCAACCAAGGGCAGACCTGTGCCCAACATCCTGCTGCTGGAGTATGGATTCCCACCATTCCCTGAGCTCTGTCAGGACCGCTGTAGCCTGTGTAGCCACCCCTGCAAGCACCAGAGCTCGCTCCCAAAGGAAACCACTCACTGCCACAAGCTTTGCCCCTCCTCTGCTTGCCACTACCTGCACCCAACCATCACATTTCCCTTGCAGAGGAACCCAAGCTGTCACTCACCCACAGGTAAAGCAACTCCAGACTGGCCAAAGCTCCTTGACACCTCACAGCTCATTCACTGCCTCCTCCCCTTATTATAACCTCTCTCCCACTTGCACCCCTTCAGCAGGGCCCATCAGACTCTGTGTGGTGCAGATGTGCATGGCTTTTCTCCTCAGCTGGCCTCCAGCATTCCCTACGCATTCCTGCAATTCCTGCAGCCCTGGACTGTTGCTGTTGGATGAGCTGCTGCGGCTGCTCTGCACATTTGCAGATGCTACATGATCCAATACTGAATCTTGCTGTGCCTTCCTTCTTCTTCAGAAGATAAAATGTTGCAGCATAAAGTATAAATAACATTTATCCTATTTAAGATGTGACAGATCTCCTATGCTATGCTATTTTATTATATCTAAAATGAATTTGGAGATGATGATATATATTCGCTGCTGACCCTGAATGTTTTATCTTAAAATCTCTTGCTACAATGCCTTCATAATATATTAATATGACTATCTCAGCTTCTAGAAAACTAAAATATGACCTCATGGTCTTTTATGTGCTGTAATTTTTTCTTGGATATTAAAAAAAAAAAATTACAGCTATATCAGATTATTAACATTGAAAATGAGCCAGAGTCCTTAAAGTACCATTTAAAAATATCTGAAAGTCTTTGTCCTTTTGAAGATGTTTGGTTCTCAGATAATAACTTGCTTCCAGGTTTATGCAGAAAGTTAGGAGGTCTTCCCACTTGCTCCATGTCTGCCCTCATCAGCTGCAGCCCAGCAGGAGAGTGTGCCCTGGGGTGACAGGCATTGCTGTAGCTGACAGAGAATTAGCATCAGCCCAAGCAGTGATCTGACCCGTGAAGTTGCAGGACACAGTGTTTTGTTTCCAACTAAGCTCAGGTTCTTTGGTGAAATACCCTAAGGTGAGAACAAAAGCCAAAAGATCTGTCATGTTCTTTACTGGACTAAGTCTAGCATCTGCATTTTGTTCTAATACATGGAATATTGCCAAACTACATTACTAATAAACCTGAGGACTGTTTTTCCTGTACTTGTCACTTGTCCTTCAGCTCCCCAGGTGCTGAACAATGCTCTATGGGTTGTGGTCCTTTGCTCAGAATAATTTCAACACTTTTCCCTCCTGCCAAAGCCCCACTGTTGCCCAGTCACCTTTAGGTTCAACTGAACTGCAGGAATTGATGTCTAGTCCAGTAAGCCGTGACTGTTAGGATGGGCTGGGTGCCAGTGGAATGTAGCCTGTGGACTGTGGACTGTCCTTGGATAACTTCCAAGTTCCACTTGTTCTGAGCCTGTAGGACCTAAGACGGTCCTTTCAGACACACTTGCAACTGTGGCAGGGTCTGCAGCATTGTGTTGCCCATCTCCCAATATTAATGTTCCTTCTGTGACTAATATTGACCATTTGGTGTGTGAGAAGCCTTGGAAGTTGCTTTTGCAGTATGGTAAGTGATGGAGAGCCCAAGTACAACTCACTTATATTTACTCAGAACTGGCAGCTGGGAACAGGAGGAGGCAATTCTTGTCTCAGGAATCTCAACGAGCCCCACTTGCTGGTTTCCAGGGAGCCATTTCTGCCTAAAGAATCAAGTCTAATCAAGGACCAAGGCAAAGAGCACAAGCTCCAGCTGCTTGCAGAGTTCGTGCTCCCTCGAGTAATGCCTCTGCTCAGGGCCTTGCAAACCCAAGCCAATAGCACACAACACTTCATTCTGAAGCTGAACAAAAAGACCAGCACAGAAAGCTGTTTGTGTGCTTTGGGTTTCTGCAGACAACAGGAATATCCAATTTTTGAGATTCAAAATTAATATAGCATTAGTGGCTGTACTTTAAAAAGCCCTCACTGAAGACTCAGCTCAAATTGCCTGTGTCAAGTGCAGGAAATCAGCAAACAATAATTTCCTGTAATTTAAATTACAAGAGTTGCACAATTGATCTTGGGAAAGAAAGTTAGAAATGTGCTGAGATAACAAGTATCTGCTTGAAATCACAGAATCACAGAATTAATTAGGTTGGAAAAGACCTCTGGGATCATCGAGTCCAACTTTTGACCTTGTTAACCAGACCATGGCACTGAGTGAGCTGTTTGTGCGAATGGTGATTGCTCCACCTCCCTGGGCAGCTTGTTCCAATGTTTAACAACATTTTCTGTGAAGAAATTCTTCCTGATGTCCGACCTGGCTCAGCTTCCTGATGAACCATTCCTGGCACAGCTTGAGGCTCTTTCCTCTTGTCCTTTTGATTGTTGCCTGGGAGAAGAGACTGACCCCCATCTGGCCACAACCTCCTGTGAGGGAGTTTTTAGAGAGTGATAAGGTCCCCTCTGAGCCCCCTTTTCTCCAGGCTAAACACCCCCAGCTCCCTCAGCTGCCTCTCACAGGGCTTGTGCTCTCTCAGACCCTTCCCAGCTCCATTGCCCTTCTCTGGACACACTGCAGCACCTCAGCATCTTTCTTGTGGTGGGGGGCCCAGAGTTGGACACAGCACTCGAGGTGTGGCCTCAGCAGTGCTGAGTGCAGGGGGACAATCCCTGCCCTGCTCCTGCTGGCCACGCTATTGCTGATCCAGGCCAGGATGCCACTGGCCTTCTTAACCATCTGGGCACAGCTGGGATCATGTTTAGCTGGCTGTAGACCAATTGTTACTATATGAACAACCAAACATTTTACCTTGCTTCTAAGAGCCCAATCTGAAAACTCAGCTTTCACATATACTGAGACCTCTGTTGCCATCTTAATTGGAAATTTTTGGCACACTGGATCAACTGTTTGCTGCTACAGTCACACTCTGCAGGGAAGAGGAAACCAATATCATGCTTGACTGACTGAAGGAATATCTTTTAGAGGCATGGAAGATGGAGTAGTGAAGTAGAAGTGCACAAGGTGGAATTCCCAGGTCCACTGTATACTGCAATATAGTCTGAGGTGTTGGAATTGCATGCTATCAGTCAGTTCAGATTGATCCTGAGATCTGGTTGCATCAGATATCTGTGGTCATCATTCTTATTTCTGCCATGGAAAGTGAAGTCTTTAATTTCACTCTTGCATGTTGATAGCTACCATGAAATATTTAATCGTGGCTGAAATGGTGAAAGCTGTTTCTCCATCTGTGCCTGTAAGCCACAAAAGCACTAGTTTTTACATGAATAAATCCAAGTTCTGTAACACTTCGAAGATCCAGAAAGTTTGTAAAATTTTCTGCTTTTACTGATGCTACTATTCCAAACATTTGTGTCCCATTGTGCCTTTATTAGTTTAAGAGTAGCTTCTGACCAGATGGTCTTAAATTTGTGTTTCTAAATATTACAGAACTTGCACTGTCAGGAGAAAAGGTCCTTCTGTCACTTGTCCTTTTTACAGAGAACACTCTGTTATGTGATACATAAACTATATCACTGCCCAGCTGAAAGAACAAACACAGAACTTATCTGGTTTCAGATCCATCCAGCTGATGATATGATAGCTCAGGTATTAAACTGCCTTTGTGATTTCAATTACCTACCTTTTATGTGCCTGGAAAGTGAAGTTGTCAGCATAAAAATAATAAAGCAGAGAGTTCTATAAAAGTGGCAAGTAAGTTACTGCATTTGCTTTAGGCAGTGTAACCTGCTTCTGCATAGTCACAGATGGGGTCTTGGGGAAGGTTTACTTGTTGCCTAAAATTTATATGTGCAGAAAGAAAAGCAAGACACAAAAGCAATCCTGCTTCCTCTACAAACTCAGCTTTTTCTTCTCCCCACTGCTGTCCTGTCCCCCATCCCCCGCCTCCCCAGCAGCCAAAAAAATCAAATCAATTGCTTTTAAAGGCGAGGGATGAAATGGGACTATACTGTAAAGTGGAGGAGAAGGTAAGGCGAAGGAGGAGGTTATTAACTAAAATTATTTCACAGCTTAGGGGATAAGAGTAACAGTCTGAAGATGTAATGAACTTCAGAAACCCAAAATGCAGCTGTTTTAAATTATATTTTTTATATTTGATTGATCAGGCAAATGTGTTACTTTTGAGATAAGGCAAAAGTTATCACACTGAGAGATGGCTTCTGGTCACGCTGTCATCTGGTTAAAAAGATGCAGTACCCAAGGGCTCTGCTTGTTTATTAAAAACATCTGTTTTATTTCCAGAAAAAAAAAATTAAAAATCATTGCTTCAAAAAGGAAAGAGCTGGAAAGACAGAGTTAAAGTCTGTGACATTACAGGGACCCTAACACTTCTCCTTCCTCCATATGATTGTCAGTCACACCAGAGTCCTGCCAATTTCAGCTTAACTCCTGTACTGCCCAAGAGGCACAAACTGGAGTATGTCAGTGTGTGGTTTTCATGTGCGGGTTTAACTTCTGCTGAGCACCCTGATGTTGCTGTGAAATTGGTAAAAGCCAGCCCAAGACAGGGGAGGAGCCCCAGCTTCCTGAGCCAAGGTGCCTCAGCAGGATGTAGCACCTGAGCCGGGCGGGTTGAAACTCATCTGGGTGTGTCTGAGATGGGCGCGCTGCCCCACAGCAGGGCTGTGGACAGTGGGGATGACATCATCTCTAACACCAGGCCTGATGCTGTGTCTCCCTGACCAATCTACAGCAGAGGCTGAAGGCCTCTCTAGAGCAGCCGCTGCTTGGAAGAGTGTGTTTGCTGCACCCTGGGAGCTCCGGTCCCACTGTGCAGGACACACGTGCACGTGCTCCAGGAGGGCATGGCACAGGACAGGGATTGGAAGCAGCAGAGTTGCTGCAGCTCTAGCATGGGGGCCATCAGGGAAATCCCAGGCTGAAGCACACTAACCTGCATTAACTGCTTCCTGGGCTTGGACAAGGCCCCTCACCAAGGAAAAACCCCTGCTCAGACCTTATCTCCATGGTGCCAAGTTATAAGAGGCAACAGGGAAAAACTGATGGACAGGATGTTCTACCTGAACACTAGAAAAACTTCTTTACTGAACACTGAGCCCTGAAACAGGCTGCCCAGAGAGGCTGTGTAGTCTCCCTCACTGGAGATATTTAAGAACTATCCGGACCCAATCCTGTGCCATGTGCTCTGAGATGACCCTGCTTGAGCAAGGAGGTTGGACCAGATGACCCACTGTGTGACTTCATGACCCATTCTGTGACTCTCTGATTCTGTCTTTGCTTGAACTCACAGGGAAAAGAGGGGAGTTTACTCCTAGGAACAACCATTACAATCTCAAGCAACCATTGAATTATGGCCTGAACCAGCCTTGAAATTAATACACTTGCCATCCTGCCATTGATCTCAAAATCCCCCCACCCATGAACCATCAAAGCTGCTACTAAATACTTCCTAACCCAAGCAGCTGCTTCAGCCCTGGTCCTATTCTCCAGCAAAACCAACGCATGACACACTGGACAACGAGATATTACTCAATTTACCCACCCTACATCCTGCCTAATCCCAACCTCAGCAATTGCAATAAAACTAGCACTGGTCCCATTCCACTTCTGATTTCCAGAATCCTCTCACCACCGGCCTCCTCTTATCCACTGCCATAAAACTACCTCCAATCACACTACTGTATATAACTTCTCCCTCATTAAACCCCACGCAACAGAGGGGAGAGAGCCATTACACTGGGCAATTGCAGCTTCATAATGCCACTGCTTTTAGATCCCAGGATGCCAAATGCAGAGTGAATGATGGAGAAGCACCTGTCTTCAGATGTGTTTCATTTTACCTGCCACTCACAGAACCTGAAGACAGAATATCATGAAAAGAGTATTTGAGGATTGAGTTCACTTTCTTTTCAGCAGCATACTGACTTCTTTTAATGTTTGCAAAGTTTCTGGCTATAAAAGATGTATATGGCTGAGAGGTTTCTCTTGGTCTGTAGTCACTGTCACAAAAGAATTCCTCCAGACTCCTTTTCCTTTCTTCCTTAGCTCCTCAGAGACCTCTGCTGCGGCCCCTGGCAGCAGACCACGGGGAAGCAGCTTCAGTTGAAGCTCCCCTTGTAGCAACAAAACACCATTGATCAGCCACATCTGCCAACTTCTTGAAGCTGGCATTCTTTCAGTGACTGGCTTCTTTCTGTATTTAAGGTTCAGGTATGCAATGTAAAGAACTCCCCTGGAGATTAATTTATTTCATCCTATTGAAAAGTAAATCTCCTGCAGCTGACCACCCCTGAAAACATCAGATCCATCTCAGGCCAGGCATGAGAGATCCTGAGGTCCTATTCCTGCCCTCCAGTGAGCTGCCACTGGCAGGTGCAGAGCATTGGGAACACCAGCCTGGAGACATCCAGGCTGTGATTAGAGGCCCTGGGTTGTTGTCAGCTGCACTGGTACTTATTCAGGGCAGGCTCTTTAAGTAAACCAGAAGTATTTTGTATGTATACCTAGGTACTTACTGGGCTGTTGCATTGAAAGATCCTAATATTGCTTTCACCCCTGAGGGATATTGATTTTAAGAAAACACTCTATGCTTCATTTCTCAGGGTTGCAACGTAACTTAATAGGTCATATACTTAGGGATCCTCTCCCACTAATTTCTAGCTTACATTTTCACTCTTTCACAACACCAAAATGTCAGTGGTTTGAGCCTTTTCAAAATAATTTCTTCTGAGAGCACGCAAGGAAAAAAGAAGGCAAAAAATAAGCTTTTATTTAAATTACACCATCCATATATTACCTTTGAGCATGAAGAAAGAATTATAGAAAGGCCCTTCCACCTACCTTTTCTTTGAGCAGGCTCAAACGCCCATTTATTCCTTGATGATTGACTTTTGTTTGTTTAGTGTGGCCCTTATTCCCTTCTTGTTCACAAATTTAGCAAGCATGAATGTTTGCTATAGTTGACATCAGTGGAATTTTATCAGCAGAAAAGTAGACAAAAATGTAAGTACTACTGACAGAAGAGGCAGTGTCTGAAAGAAAAATATATGCATTTGCTGTTACTGAAATGAAGGAAATTAAACTTATACTTGTCTGTTTGTAGCTATATTCCTTTGAAGCATTACAAAACCCCATGAAAATCTAGATGTTAGAGACTGTATAATCACTTAGAAAGTTAATGTGCATAAACATACATAAAATGATTGTTTGCTTTTTTTCCTGCACAGCCTTTTTACTGTATTACTGTATAAATCAGACCTACTTTATTTTCACTTGCTTAGCTTTGTACTTTTTTTAAAGTATCTCAATGAATTTCTAGATCGTTAGAGCCTTAACCCCCAAATTTATTACTGTATTTTCACAGCAAAAAAGGCCTTCCAGACATTTTTCTATGAAACATATTACTGGAGATAGGACTGGGGGATTTAATGGCTCAAAATATGATTTCCAACCTGGGAGGTACATGACAAATCTGAGTGAAAATGTCATGTCACAGAAGAGTAGAGAGTCCCAACAGGAGAACTGAAAACTCCCCAGCCCTCTCCTGTTGTGGTGGCAGCTGGGATAATGATGGACACAGTTCCCTGAAGACTGGAATCTTTTCTTTCTTGTTCCAGCTGGTACCCAAGAGCATATGGCCGTGGTTGTATGGATGAGATAGGTACGAGTCATAGCCATGCAGATACCAGGGGAAAAATCACCCTGATCTTTGGAAGTATAGAGATCCAGCAAGGCTTGAACGCTGGGCTACAGCATGCTCTGCTGGCAGCGCGTCCCTGTGTGCCTCAGAAAGGGTGATCCTGCAACACAGGGATGGAAAATGACGTCTCTCCCATGCCTAATGCAGTGCTGGTTTAGAGAGAGCAGGACAAACCAGAAATGGTGGTAAGGGAGGTCCCGTCTCAGGATTATGCTCTGAATGAAGCAATATCACAGGAGAAAAAGCACAGGCAGCTTAGGGAAATGTTGCAGGGCAGAGAAGAGTCATGTGCTTACCAATTTTTTCTTCTAATTGATCAGGGATCTGTTAGATAGCAAAGCCCTAGTTGTGTGTGCTGCATCTTGTACACTCAGAAAGATGTTTTGCAGGCACACAGTGCCTCTTGTTGCAGCAACACCTTTGGCTGTAGTCACATGTGGGACTGGTTCTGGATGTTCAGAAGGGGAAGAAGTATCACCTCCCTCCACCTAAGACAGACAGTCTGATAGATTTTTCTTGCTGCTCTTACATCAGTCATGGCTTTCTCTGTAGGCTCCTACTTGCATTTTACCCAAACGCCCTGCACATGCACATTCTGCCCTCAGTGACCACGGGTGTGCTGGGGAAAAGGGACCCCACAGGTCAGTCTGACTTCCAGAATGGGACTTCAGTGAGAATAAGTGTCACAGTGGTTCTTGCCAATGGCACAATGGCTCTGCCTGTAACGTAGATGTCTGTCTAATGGGCACTGAGCTAAGACCAGCAAAATACCAGTCATACAGGCCTGAACAGCTTCTGATGTTAATGACTTCTGATTACCTCTGACTCAAGCTGCAGCTGTATTTTATTAACACTGTGTACAGAGTGAGTAGAATTCCAGATAGAGTACAAAGTACCTTTTCTATTGTTTTGCCTGTAATTGCAAAAGCTTAAATTGTACTTGTAGCTGTTTTATGATTGACCTTAAACGGCGCATTTGCTATAGTGGACCATTGCTATTTGGAATGGAAACATCACACAGAACTGGTCTATGATCTCTATGATGCAAATAAAAATAGTGCCATGAGTGAAGAAATAAATATTTCTTTCCATTTTGTCTTTTCATTTTTATTGCTTCCTTAGGTCACTTGAAATGAAATTGTCCTTCATAGGTCAAGCTATGGCTGCTTTGCAGACAGGAAAAAAGACAGTGCTTTAGATCATTAGAGCCCTGGACATGTTATAGCAATCTAAATTATTTGCATTTCTGAAGGAAAAGCTTTTATTTCTGAACTGTTCACCTCTTATTGATCTAAAAATGTACCTTTTTTTTCCTCATGAATATGCCTGTCCTCAGAATTGAAAAAATAAGACATATTCCTAGCCTTGATGTGCCACCTCTCCATCAGCTCCTCCATCCCTGAGGAGCTGCCCATGGCACTTTCAGTGCAAGTGATGGTCATGGAGGAAATGAACACTTTGGGCAGTGGAGCTGCACTAGGGCTTAGTGGATAAAGAGGAGGGAAAGGAGGTGGAAGACTCAGCCCCAGCTCAGGGATCACCTCCTGTCACAGGAAGGAGGCTGCTCTTGTTCCGTCAGCTCCAGAGCCCAGGAGCTTAAGATGAATTGGCTGCTGGCAGGCCTTCACAGAGTTTGAGTTTGAGTCTGAAGTGGATGTTTAGACGAGACTCTCTCACCTTCCCATCAGACAGGAGACATGATACCCCCACACCCTGACTCCCTCCTCCGCCGCCCTTCGGCGAGGCTGACGCAGTGCCGTTTTGGGACAGTGCATGTGCTCAGACTTTGAAGAAGAACTGCAGATATCAGACTGGTGGCACCTGCAGGGGCTACACCTCCACTGCATTTTCTTGCCTGAATCATCTGGGCAAAGTGTTTTGCTTTCCTGCTAGGTTCCCTTTTGTCCAAGAGGAAGGCATCTTTGCCTCTAGGCAGAGGGTGGCTGAGGCTGGGTGCTGCCTTTGAGAAGGCTTCCTTTTCCTGGGGTATCTTTATATGGCTCTAATTTTCAGCCCTTGCCTGCCAAGAGAGAGGCCAGGGTCGTGCCCCATGCCAGCCTGTGGAGTTCAAGTCAGGCTCGGGAGACGAATGAGGATGCATGAAAAAAGTATGCGGCAAAAGTTAATGGAAAATAATGCCTCATTGCTCACAGAGAGGTTATTACATTTCTCAGGCATTTATGAACAAATAAAATGCATCTACAACTGCAGAAAGAGCTTATCCCGCACCTGCCATGTTCCCCTCCCCACCTTCCAGCAATCCTCTCACTTATTAGCATTTCAACACCACTTTTCTTTGAAGTACAAACTGTATTTTACTAATATTATTTCCATTCATGCTGTGGAAATGAAACTTATGACAGTGTTGATTTCTCAGATCTCCTCAGAGTCTTTGAAATTTGCATTAGATTATTCTAATCACTTAGCCTCATTGTATATATTTACACAAGTACTTTTGATGTTTAAACATATCAGGCTGCGATGAGATGTGCAGGGGGAAATATATACCCCTAAGGAAAGGAATGCTCTCTTTTTCTCAGACCACATCTTCAACTTGAAGTTTTCTGATAAAACAGTGGGTCACTGCCTTTGGGACATGAGGGAATGACTGTTGGACTGGGAAGATGGAGGGATTGGCTCTGCCTTCAGCAGCAGACAGCAGACATGGATCGGGGTTGGGTCCCTGCAAGTAAGAGGAAGGTGGTGATGACTCGTCCTCTCACACCCTTTATCACCAATGTAACCTGTGCTCCTGGCCATCTGACAGAAGAGATGATCCAGCCTGAACCTGTGATGAATGAACCCATATCTACAGACACAAGGTTCTGGGGACTGAGCAGTTGCAAAATCCCAGTTCCACTGAATTCAGGGGGAATAGTAAAATGTCCTCTGCAGACACCAAAAAGCCTGGGACTGTGGTGCAGCTATGGTAGTTCTGACCATGACATCCAGGCAAGTCCTGCAGGACCTGTGCTCCAGTAGGCAGAAGGCAGGGTATCTGGGAAGCATTGCAGCCATATGTTCAAGTTAATTAATTTGTTTTCAGAGCTGGCTCTGTGAGATCCAGAATGAGAGGCAACAGGAGAAGCCTTTACACAGGAAATGTGAGTGGGAAAATGTGGAGGAGCAAGCCTGACAAAGGAGAAACAGATCCCTTGAGGGCTGAAGGAGATAATCTTTCTGGAAGATGCAGGATATTGCCAGCTATCTCACATGAAGTTTAGCTCCCCAAAGACTGGGGGTCATATTTCTATTGGCAATTCTTGAGGTATTGCAAATGAGGAATATTCTGGATTATGATGCTAAATTTATTTACAATGAATTCTGGAGAAAATCATCCATTATAATCCCTGTATGTCCATTCACTGAAGAGTTCCACTTTATGATCCTTGTGGGCTCCTTCCAACTGAGAACATTATGTGATTTTGTGATTCTGTGATTATCCAACATATTATCCTTAAAGACTGTAAAACCCATGACAAACTGTTTCAACAGAGTTTTGATTCTATAACTTGAGGTGGTGAAGTTTGTGGGTATGTACCTTAAAAAAAAGAGAGGAGCCTGGTCCAAGAATATGCACTTCTAAAAACTCAATAACAGGTGAGAGCAGAATTTCTCCCACACTGAGATGGATCTATCCACTTAGACACAAAAATAACATGCTTTGAATAAATCCAACATTTTGAATTGTCACCAGTGAGGACAACTTTCTACAAAGGCAGGAAAGATCTTTTAGCTCTCCTAAGCTTGTAAACCATGTAGAGTCAATTGAAAAAATACAGAACAAAATTAAAATACTTTGCTTTATGAGGATTCAGAGATCTAAGGAGTTTTTAAAGATAATATTTCCAACTTCATAACCTTTTCACAAGCAAAAATTTCTAGAAGCAGTGCTCTCTCCCTTCCTAGGACTAACTAAAACAGGGCACCCAAGCCTGACCTAGAAGAGGAGTGAGCTTATTGCCAATGCTGGTTGGGCAGTCACAAAATTCCTACTGTCCTCTGAGGATGCAGCAGAAGGAACACCTCAGAGCTTTCATTCTGGCTGATTTATTTGTCCTTATTTCTATCTTGCAAGTTACACGCCTTTCTGCCCTGGTGAAGAGATGTGAGAAAGCCAGGAGAGAGAGAGAAAGAGAGAGAGGGAGAGAGAGAGAGGCTATTGGCCACCTCTCACCTTAAAGGACAGGAATCTGTGAAGCAATCGGAAACACCATGAGATTGATAACTTTTCTCCCCCACAAAATTGTGTTAGCACACGCAGCAGTACTCACATGGGGGTTTTTATTCCCAGAAGAAACCAATTTCAACAGGGCCATTTTGAACTTATGCCCCAGGTACTGCTTCAACTCCACATCTGTAGAGGGAGAAATGCATTTTGGTGCCTAACCAACATTAGTAGAGCCTCCCAAGATGGACAGGCTCATAACACACTAAGCTTTGAGATCTAGTTCAATTTTTGGAAGCATATTCTTTAAAAAAATATTTATGACCAGGAATGAAAGGACAAGTGCTATGAAACGGCTTCTGAAGTTAGTTTTGCTCAAGGTGTTTATTCCTAATAAGGGCACAGATAGTGCCTATGCTAAGGAAGAGGGAACAGAATGGTTTACTTGTGAAGTTTCCAAAAGCAGCTGTACTTTTTCCTAAAATAACCTAAAGTGATAGGAAAAACTCTTCTCTTAAAAAGAAGCAAATCCAAAGTGCTTTACCCCTGAGGATTTCTTGGTCTAATAAAAAAAGGATGTTTTTTTCCAATGGCTTTCAACATGCTTGTGTGTCTGCCAAGTGTTTTGCATCTGACAGTCAAATACTGCATGTGAGAACCTATCAGCTTCTTCAAGGACTTGACACTGAAGCCAAATTGGAACCCAAGTGACTATAAAAGGAGGTGACTGTAGCCATTATTTTGTTAGATTTTTAAAACATTCCCAGAAAATACAGGAGGGCATGCTGGGAATTCTCTGATGAGCCTGCTGGGAGAATAATTATGTGGCCAGCAGTTTGTTCACATCATCTTCTGTAGCACTTTCTTACTGGGTTTTGTGTCATTTGAGCACTCAGCTTTTTGAATTAAAGAATCTTTACTGCCATTACCTCTTTAGCTAATTCCCAGATTATGCAGTCTTGAATGTGCATTCCAGAGCTGCTTCTGTATTACAGGAGCTATTAGAAAACTAATCCATATTTTTCAATGTTCCCATTCTTGTGATGAAATTTTCTGCACTGTAGTTGTAACTGAATTACAAAGAGTTCCATGTTCTGATTGCAATGCTTACACAAACAATTGGCCCATTTGTGCTTTAACCATGCTTCTTTGAGCAGAATCAATAGCAAAATTTTCCATGCCTTTTTTTTTTTTGGTTAAAATTGCACACATAAACTTTAGTAGGTTTGTTTGTTTGGTGGTGGTTTTTTGTTGTTTTTTTTTTTATGGTTTAACAAATTGCAGCTTAAAAAGCTTTTCAAGAGCAACTTAAGTATCTGGGAAATAAAGTTCTATTAGAATTTTAATATGACTCAGAATCTTTTGAAAAAATAAATGGGTATGAGCCCTGGAAGAGAGTATGTGAAAGCATTAGCAAAAGATCAATTCTGAGCTGACAGGAAAATTGAAAGCTGTGAAAGGAACCACATTAGAACCTGTACTTATTTAACTGACTACAAGGGGTCCATCATAGCTATGAGTCCCTTTTATAGAGCAGGTAGGCAATTAAAAGAAACCCAACTCAGCAAAACATCCTGCTGGGAGCAACCTGCCTGGACCAGTTCCTGTCCCAGCTGCTGTTCCTGATAAAACAGACCAGCCTCAGAACATCCCAAGCCAGCCCTAAACTCTGGTTTTCTCTGGTGGGTGTAGCACAGGGCCTTCCAGCTCTGGGTTAGGAATGCAGATAGACAGCCATGTGTCTCTAGATTTAAATACATAGAGGTGAATACAAAGGAAGGAGGAGAAAAGGAAGTAAAGGAGGTGAAAATTACCACATCAGAGCCTTTTGCTGCTGTATAGGGATAAAAATGTATTACTTGTGACTCCACTCAAATGAGAATCTGCTCTTAGAGAGTTTACTACCATCTCTCTTGTTTGCGCACTAGGGGACTTCAGAAGACTTTGTTGGAATGGAGCGGGAAAGTAATTGGATCATTGGCCAAAGCTTTAAAAATACACATTTTCTTGCTAGGGAAAGATTATTAGCATTCTCACAAAGATGACTGAATTGAAACTAGAAACTCATCTTAAAAGCAAAACTACCTTTGATGAGAATCCTGCACAAAGCACAATAAAGCATGAAAGCGCCTGTGGAATCCTATTTTCTTGTGCATGTGCTTTCCAATTGCTGTCTTTGCTTATGGGTCGCCTGGGATGTGTCTTCTTTCCAGCAGCTGAACTAGGGCATCTTAGGAGGACAGCAGGGATCCACAGATTTCCTAAAAGATGTGCTGATGCCATAACTAGTTTCTTGAAGGGGGAAATCACTCCATATCTATTTCACCTTGTGGTCACTTGCACTGCAGAAACATAACTTGACCCACCAGCCAGAATCAGCCTCAGCAACTCGCTCCCGACAGAAGTTAGCACTGGAGAAAAATCCCAAGACATTACTTTATGGACCATATAGAAATGATAGCTTTATATAGAGAAAGTTGCTATTTTCATTCCACTCATTTGAAATTTGACTTAACTCTGAAACCTGAGGATTTATTTCCTATTTAAGTGTTTAGTAAATTAGTGTAATCTGTATCTTTCTAAATACTGAATGTCTGTCAGAGATCAATTATGTGTTTTGTGATCCTTGTATGATTATTTTCTCTTATATTTTTGTTCTTGACCTTTTGACCTTCCTTTTATTTTATTTTCCATTAACAAACCCATTCTAGCTCAGGCCTACATTATTTAAAAGTAAATTTCATTATCATTCTATCTAACTTCCTTTATATTGAAGAAAGGCTCACTAATATACACTGATTTGAATTTAAAAATCCCTCCCAAATTACAATAAAAAGGACCTCTAAAATCCTCTTGTAAATAATAGCTAGCCATAGCAGGATTGCAAAGAAAGATTTGGTGGCTGAAACGAGGATAAATAGCCTGGGAGGAATACAGAGAGATTATCTGGGCTGTTCAGTGAAGTTTCATTTCAGAGGTGGCCAAAGGTGACTTCCTACAGCTCAGTCTTTCCATGTGCTGTGTAGAGTCAGTAAGTTACAAAAAGGACACCAATAGGACATGTTTCTCTCAGAAGGCACCATAAACACTTGAAGGAATGACTTTATCAATTTTACTGGACATCTTTTGTCTTTCTAAATTCAAAACTTTTCAATAAAAGAAAAAAAAATCACAACAGGGTAACTTACATACAATTTTTAAGGTATATTTTTCCTATTATTCCCTGACTTATACTACAAATAGCCTTTCTTGGGCTCCAGGCAGAAGAGCTTATGAGCTTCTAACACATCCCAGATCCAGTGGGCTTCACTAATGATTCATATCCCCGCACATCATCCTATCTACCAACTAAACATTACCACAGACACCCTAAAGAAAGTGAATTAAAGTGAAAAAGTTTAACTGTAGCACATAAAATCTGTGCTCACTGATACTCTGTTGTTCTGCAGCTGCTTTCTTTTACTGCTGGTTTCTTTGTATTATCTTTGTCTTGATCAACACGAGAGGCAAAAGACCCTTCCGTGTATGAAGGGTCAGTTATTCTGAAGTGAATCCACGAAAACCTATGTGGACATAGCACCTCCTGATCTGCAATTAGACTTGGGCACAAAGTCTAGATTTATAAATCTGGTGGGTAAATTTATGGCAGCACTTAAAAATGACAGTGTTTTAATAAAATGAGAGATACTAGGGTGGATTCCCCCCATCCCCCACACTTTATAGTTTTGTGGCCAGACTGCTGTGGTGACTGGGGACTCGTTATCATGATCTTCATCTTTTTTTTTTCCTCTTTTTTTATTGTTCAAACAGAGGAGGTTTTTCCATCTTCCCTTTTATTTTACGGATTTTGATCTTACTGGCAGGTTGGAAGGCCTTGTTTAATTCTCCTATGTGCTGGGACCAAAGAGGAGAACTAATTAAAGAAAAAATGGGAAGTACAAAGAAGATCTGGTGTGGGGAGTTTGGGAAAGGGGAGAAGCAGCACAACAACAATAATTGCCAATAAATGCACACCTCATCAGCAAGCAGAGTTATCGAGTTATTATTCAAAGCAGGATTCTCTCACCCCAGTAGGTCTGCCTTTCCTTACTTGGGTTTGGAAAAGAGTTTCTATTCTATTCTTATGAGGCCCTGACACATCTAAATTTCCTGTGTGGTAACTTTTGGTCATATTGTGCCTGAAAGAAATTCTCACATTATGATTTTGCCCAAACACAGGAATTATTTATTTCGCAGTTTCCTCTCTTTCCCCCTTTTTCACTGAAACTTTTCACCCAGCTTTACATTGCTGCAAACTAAGTGATGCATTAGCAGCTCACATCCCATTCACTTCTTTGCATCCATCTTGTACTAAGAGGGATAATGATGTTGTATCCAGAGGAGCAATAGATTTGCTGGTTTTATTTCAATATAAAACTATTCATTTTAAAACAGGCATAAATTTACACATTATTTCTCAGAAAATTAAATAGAGTTATTTGCTTTGGCTGCACAAAGGCACAAATGATCATGTTGGCCATGCACTTAAACCCCTCAGTGGCAGAGAGTTGTTCTTGGCCACCCCTCAATTACTGTAGAGGTATAAGATACTTCTAAGAAGTTTTAGGGCATTTGTTCTGACCTGCAGTAATACAGAAAGAATTTGGTAAAAAGGTCTATCTGCAAAAATTAACTTTGTCAAGATTAAACACCCCATTTATCATCGTGATCTGACAGTGACTTGCCAGTAGATGAGAAAACCAGAACCTGTAAATTGTCAGCTGCATGGTGCTTTGTGAGACCAACAGGACAGAGAGGCAAAGAAAAAGTGTGGGAGACCCTTGTTCAGTGTTCCCTTCTCTGCTACAAAGGGAGCCCATATGTTCTCTTATCCCTGACAGGCAAGTTTTTCCACTGCAAAACAAGAAAAATTATTAAATAGAGAGAAGTGAGACTGAGAAATCAAGAAAAGGAAAATTACCTTATTGCCTAGAGTTAGGGAGTTACTATACTAAGATTGTGTTTGCTAATATAAAACTAATTGCAAAAATTAAACAGGGAGAAGGAACAAGGGGCTCCCAGAAACTTACCTCTGGCAGGACAAGGAACAACACTTTCCTTGTTTTTTCTTTCTGACCAAATCCAGATGGACAATGTTGTGAAGATGGTGTGAGAAAGCCTGTGATGCTGTTTCCCATGAAGCATTTTTCACATATTTTGGTCTATAAGGTGAAACACCATCCATGTAGCTAAGAGAAATATGTTTAGCCAAAGGTCAAATCTAAAGGAATAGGGTGGAAATATTCATAAGCATTCAAATGATCTAAAAATAAGAGAACCAAAAATTCCTTTGGGAAAATTCCAGTTACCCACAGATGTTGTCTGGATTCCAGTAAATCAAGCCCATGCCACACTGTAATTAGGCCACATTTCACTTTGACAGGCAGATTTTTTATTTTTGGGAGTTTGTTGGATTTTTTTCTTTTTTATGATCTTGGATATTTCTTAATATTAACCAAGGAAAAACTTATAATAGAAGCATTATTCCTCTTCATTTCATTATGAATTAACTCCTGATTCTTTGTGGAATCTCCCAAGAGTTATTCTTATGTAATGGGTTACATCAGAAAGCTCTGACTTAGATTCTTATGTGATTAAACACTACATTATATAAACAGAGCAACACAACTTCCTTTAAAATATTAATAATGAAATTTCATTATGGAAATTAATTCTCATAGGCATAAAAATAATATTTTATTGCCATCTAATAAGGATTTGTGAAGACAAAAGTTTGTCATTATTCAGCAGTACAAAAGATCACATTTTCTTTCTTGCAAAAACAGTTTTGAAAACAATGCTATGGAAATGACTGTCTCATCCAAGATAAAGCCACACACCAACATCCAGAGGTAGAAACACCATCCATGTAGCAAAGAGAAATATGTTTAGCCAAAGGTCAAATCCAAAGGAATAGGGTGGAAATATCCCCCGCTTACCAGCAGGAGAAAGTTTAATAATTCCATGCTGTGCTGTCGCAACAATGCATGGGAGGCAGGAAAGCACCACACACCAGGATGTCACGCAGCAACAGCCATCTTTGTTGGGGCAGCTCTTCCTTACGCCAATCAGAAGGCCGATGAGGTCGATTCTCATTGGTCAAGCCAGTTGCCATCTGGTCAACCAGCCAATAGCGGCTTGACTTCCTCACGGCCTGGGCCGGCTGTCCTACGGGCCTTACTGGCTGTCCTGGGTTGACTGTATGATGCTTTTATCCCCAATCGCCTTGTTCTCTTTATGCTGAATTAGAAGTTTTGCACCTTTAAGACCTGTTCCAGAGAGTGAAGGGAAGAGAGAAGAAGCGTGCAGTTTGTTTTCAGACACTGCACTTATTCCTCCACATTCCTGCTCCTGGACTGTACTGTCTGCGGATGAACAGACAGCGGGACAGAGCTCTCCTCTCCTTTTAGTTAGTTTTAGCTAGCTGAGGCAAAGAAGTTCCCTGTGTTTTTTTTCTTTTTTCCCTTTTCTTTGCAGCTCTTTAAACCTGCTCTGGACTGAACGCCCAGAAGAGCAGCGGCAGCTAGCACCTGTGGCCCACTGGGCCAGGCCTGGCTTGTGACATTTCCAGCACCGGAGAGACTGATAAGAGACTTAGTGAGCTGAACTGCAACTGAACGGGACTTTCTCAGTTTGTCATCTCTTTTAGAGCAGCAAGGGGTCATATTGTTTAATATTGTTTAGGTTTTATTGTTTAATAAACAGTTTTTTCCACTTTTCTCCAAGGAGGTATTTTCTCCCGCACTGGTTGTGGGGAGGGGCCAAATGAATCTGCTTTCCTAGAGGAGCCCCTTTGGGGGTTCTCTCCCAAATTTGCCCTAAACCAGGACACTGGTCAAGTTACGTAAGTGAGGTAATTGTATAATCAATCACATAATTCAGTAATAGAGTTGGGATTTATAACTTTGGGGCCTACAGGCCAGTTGTAGGCCACCACAGCTGTCCATCTCATTGGAGGTAACAAGCCTAATGAAAATTCTGTGGCAGCGAGTGGAAATTGTTTCTGCCCCACAGAAAATTCAGAACAGACAAAATAGAAGTTGTATATATTTAACAAGAAAGAAAAAAAACCAAAAGAAAAAAGCAGGGAAATTCTAACATTAATATTAAATCTTCACATTCGATAATAAGAGAGTTACAATTTCCTTGTGAATTTACAAATGCAGATAAAGTTATTTCAGACTGAAAGTATTAGCAGATTTATTCTCAAATCATAGCCTTGCCACAAATCCTGCACTAGGATCTAAATTGTAACTCCACATCCTCTATGTTGATGCAATGTGGGGTGGGACTGCCTGTACACACATCCTGTGAGCACAGGACCACAGCCAAGGCTGCCATTCAGATACAACCTTGTTCTGTAACAGCCACACAGGAAATATGGAAAAGGTGATGTCAGCTGAAATGGACTGTGAAACAAGCTTTACAAAAAGCAGTGTCTGCTTCAGGAATGTTTGTTTTTAGAGTTTGTCTCAACATGCACACTGTTTGCTATTGCCAATAACCCTGTACCAATTATTGCAGCAAGACAGTTCTGTGCTGTGATTGCAGCTGAAAACACAATCATCAAATATGTTCTTTATTCTTCAGTTCTCCTGTTCTTCACTGGACTTCCTAAATACTTGGAACTGCATTACCATCTTGCCTTTATATTAAATAGAAACATGCCCAGATACCACTTAGCAGACAACGCCATTTCTACGGTGTTGATTGCTGATAGGTTTTTTTTTTTCCTTTTTTTGTGGAGTCTTTTCTGCATAATTTAGAAATGTGACCTCCATGAAATATTTAGAAAGGAGCAAAAGAAACTGTGCTTTCAAATGGAGCAGGCTCTTTTGAAATGGAAACTAACCTGGAATAGGTTGCTTAGAAGAATTACAGGCAGTGCTACCATGCCCTACACCCAGAAAATTGGAAGAATTTGTATCATAAGAAAAGTTTTAAAAGCTCCTACACAATTGCACCACTAAGAAGATGATAAACCCAGATTTTTTTTCTTTCCCTTCTTTTTCCTCCTGGGAAAATAATACAAAGAAAAAGTCTGGTATCAGAATGCAATATAGGAACGCTGGAAACAAATGTTAGGGCCTTTAAATGGACAGCATATTTTTTCCAACCTTCCTAAAAGAGAGTGCTGTAAAGAACACATTCTAAATTACCCCAAAATTATTTTCTACATGTCTGTGATATATGAGACAAGTCAAGACAGCATCATAATTGTGAGGCAGACAAACATTCTGTTCTCATAATGGAAAATTCCAATAGCCTGAGACTTTTTAATTAGAGCACTGAATCTCTGCTGCTGTACCAAGTACCTTCTACCAGTGCACAGCTGATTTAGTGACTACCCAGGCCTTTCCTGCATTTGTTAAATCAAAGGTAAAGGAATCTTCAGGATTATTACTGAAATTCAATCTATTTAAGGAAAGTAATGGCATTTTCTTCCTCCTCTTTTATAGAATACAGTTTTATAGGTAATTAAATTGAAGTATGATTTTGGACACATTTATGTTACAGTGCTGCTGGCTGCTGTTGTTGCACAAAGTGCAAGTGCTGTAGAGGGGCAAGAGATGCAGCTGCTCCATCCACGGAAGCTCTGCAGTGGTGATGACAAGCAGGGAATTTTCTCCCACCCACGGCACAGATCATGTACATCAATGGCTGTCACACACTCAAGGAAGGGTTATGCTCAGATGTTCCCTATACTTGTGATGTTTCCTTTTTACTTGTGTTTTATTTTAAACCCAAATCTGTCTAAGAAAGATAAAAAAGATTCTAATATTATTTACTTGACTGATTATTCTTTTGGCAGTTAAATAGCCAGAAACCACAAAACACTGGCCTGTCTTCCTAGCATTTGCTCAATTAGTAGACTATGAGCCAGAGTGACCTTTTTCTTCCATTTCTGCATGTGAAACCTGAAGCACATTCTCATGGAGAACAAACAAATCCTTCAGCATCCTCTAAATACAGGTTTTAAATTGCTGCAATG
Source organism: Fringilla coelebs (assembly GCF_963513975.1). Lineage (NCBI taxonomy): Eukaryota > Metazoa > Chordata > Aves > Passeriformes > Fringillidae > Fringilla > Fringilla coelebs. The sequence goes on along the minus strand of NC_140032.1, from coordinate 61,604,387 downwards.
ATTGCCTTCTAGTGGAACTATTTCTCAGAAGCTGGGGAAAAAGTGCAGTCAGCAAGATTCCATTTTACTTCCTCTAGATTTTTCTTCCAAGAAAGCTCAGGAGGAGGGGAGTGACTTATTATAGATTGAAGTAGGTTTTCCTGAGGATGGTTATTTGGAGTATCCTCATCACAGTCTTGGCTGTAGATACTTTCAGATTTTATATGAAGCACTTTAATTCCAGAAACACGGATGTGACTTAACATGGAGAAGCAAAATAAAAATGTCTTGAATTCACACTTAAGGAAGAGCAGGCTTTGTACGCATCTTTGCTTTTCTACATTGCTCTTTGTTAGCAGAATTATTTATTACTGTCTGCAGTCTAGAAAGGCAGCCTTACTTTTGCTCTTTGGCCCATTTTACACTTTACACACCACTTGCAATGGTACCATCCCAGTTTTGTTTTTCCTTAACTGGAAATAAAGCAGACCGTTTTTAGCCTAGAAGATCTGGAAGGAAAACATAAGTCATGGCTCTGGTATTTCTCAGTTCCTGTCTTCATTATTCCGAACCTCTGGCCAGCTGCAATTCACACACAAGGTCTCTTGTAGGTTCTTGTACATACTATATTGTATGTCTCTTGTATATTCTGCAGGTTTCATGGAAGTAGGTAGGCAGGAAGAAGAGAGGAATGCTATCTGTGCACCAGCTGAGAATCATCTTTCTTCAGACACTGGAGAAATTATGTGCTTATTCTCCCTGTGGACAGTATTGAACAAAAAACTGTGCTCCAGGAGCTCCATGTTATTATTGATGAGTTTGATAATAAGAGCTGGTCAGAGATCAAAGCTGTACTCTGCTGGGTTCTGCACACATTTAATCTCTGCTTCACATCTTTTATAAAGTACAAATCAACAGAGGGTGAGAACAAGAGGCAGCAGAGATCAGCGAGGTGGGCAGTACCATGGGACGTGGCGTGGTATCAGTACCCCTTCAGGCACCTTCACTAAAGAAAATGTTTAAAGGAGGTCAAACATTCTTTATTCTGTTTTATAGATGGAAAAAGTTGTGGATAGTTAGCAATAGGGTGCACACCTACATCTGTCCTTTGCGGTCTCTGATCAGTTGTACGTTGAGAGGCTGTTTCCAAGAAAGCACATCAACTGGAGACATCACTTAAGGCATTACCTGAAGAAACTGGTCAAGTGACTACCATCATGCTCATGAAAATAGGGCCTCCGGAGTTAGCACAGTGATAGGAAGATTTGGAACCACCAGCAGTGATTGCAGCTGAAGTTCTTCATCCCTATTTCCTGCAGACAGAGCATTCACATTAAGGAAGAAAGGCTGGGTCCCACTGCCAGAGCACAGCAGGAATGGAGGCCTGTGGTACCACCACCATGTCCAGACACTTAGTGTTCTCCAAAACACCCACTCTGGTATTGTGATGGCTGATGGTCATCATCAAATTTATGCAAAAATTGGGTGTAGCAGGTAAGATAAGATTGCCTCAAACACCCTAGGGCTTTTGGAAAAATTAAACCTAGAAGAGAAATTTAACCTATATACTTAGAGAGTTAGGTTACCTTTGTGATTTTTGCTGCTTTTTACATGCAAGCCAGAGTAATGCCCCATTTCCTATCAACAAGTAAGCCTGAAATAACAGAATTAACGATGGAGGGGGGGGAGACCTAATTACAGTCTGCAACTTCCTCATGAGAGGAAGAGAAGGGGCAGAGCCTGATCTCTTCTTTATGGTAACAGTGACAGGGACTGAAGGAAGGGCCTGGGGAGGTTTAGTTTGGATATGAGGAAAAGGTTCTTTTCCCTGCAGCGCTGGAACAGGCTCCCCAGGGAAGTGGTCACAGGACCAACCTGATAGAGTTCAAGGAGCATGTGGGCAGCACTACGAGCACAGGGTAGAATTCTCGGGGTGTCCTGTGCAGGGCCAGGAGATAGACTTTGATGATCATTGTGGACCCCTTCCAACTCAGGGTATTCTGTAATTCCATGACTCATAATATAAGGGCAGCCTGTTATTAAAATGTACCGCTCTGTGTCTTTGGCAGCAGCCTGTGCTTGTGTCAGTGCAGAGAAGCTGCAGAATCACAGCCTCAGCTTTACTCACCTTCACTCACCTTCCCCACTGTATTGTTGGTGAAGAAAAAAGAGAAACATCAGCCCATGGCCTGCGGGCACACCCTCCTACATCACCTTTATCTCCACAGCCCCATGTGTCAGATTGATAGAAAATATTGAATATTTTTATAAATACTGTCATAACATCCTAATTTGTATCCTCAATCTCAAGAGCCCATAAAAACAAGAGCAGCAAGGTTGTCTTGTATTATCTTGACCCTTCTCTAGGTTAGCCCGGTAGCGACTGGGTTTTCACACCTATACTTTCCACCAACAAAAATATCAGCAGAACTTGAACAATTTCCTTTCTGCCTGAGAACAAAAAACAATACAAAATATTCCTTTTTAAAAAACTTTGTATTCATGGCTCAAAGTTGACTTCTGTTCTCATGTTGTTAAGGAAACTAACCACTAAACCAAACAAAAGTCAAAGGAATCTTATCTTTCTTCCCTAGGACAACTTGATTTCTTGCCTCCTCTTGGCCACTGGCTCCTCCAAAAGTGACAGCTGGCTCCAGGTGCTTACAATTCCTCTGGTTAATCATCTTCCTTTGTGCTATCACCTCCCCTGTCCTTTCAAAACAGAGGGGTTGTTTCTTTCATTGTAGGTTACATACCACAAACATGAATCTAACACATCTACAGTTTATGCTAAATAGATATTGGAAAACTATACATGGAAAATCTTTAACGACGTCTGCCGTACAGGAAACGTTACTTCTGTGCAGTACATTGAAATATTGAAATAGGCATTCACAGAACCACAGAATAGATAGGGTTGGAAGAGACCCCTGGACATCATCCCGTCCAACCCCCCTGCCAAGGCAAAGGCACCTACAGGAGGTGACACAGAAACACCCCCAGCTGGGGTTGGAATGTCTCCAGAGAAGGAGACTCCTTAACCTCCCTGGGCAGCCTGTTCCAGTCTGTTCTGACACCCTCAGCGTAAAGAAATTTTACTTCATGTTGAGGTGGAACTTCTTGTGTTTTGTGTAATGGCCTTTGCTCCTTGCCCTGTTACTGGGGACCAATGAAAAGTCTGGCACTCCTCTTGGCACTAGTTTTGAGGTATTTATGTGCATTAATGATATCCCCTCTCAGTCTTCTCCAGACTAACCAGGCCCAGCTCCCACAGTCCCTCCTAATAAGAGAGATCCTCCAGACCCCTCACCATCTTTGTGTTCCTTCACTGGACCTTCTTTGGTAGCTCCTTGTCATTTTTGTCCTAAGGAGCCCAGAACTGAGCGCAGTACTGCAGGTGGATTCTCACCAGGCCTGAATAGAGGGCAGGATCACCTCCCTAACCTCCTGGCCACACTCTTCTCAATGCACCAGAGGGTACCACTGGTCCTCCTGGCCACAAGGACACACTGACAGCTCGTGGTTAACTTACCCCCACCAAGACTCCCAGGTGCTTCTCTGCAGAGCTGCTCTCCAGAAGGCCACCCCTCAAACTGTGCTGGAATTTGGGGTTATTCCTTCCCTGTATTTGCCTTCGTTAAACCTCATTAAATTTCCCTCCAGCTCTGCAGCTTATCAAGGTCCCATGGAATGGCCAGCAGAGCTTTCAGGTGTACCAGTGACTCCTCCCAGTTTTGCATCACCAGGAAACTTCCTGAGTATTGTTCTTTGCATACAACAATCCTTAATATTCCTGAAGTAAGATTGGTATTATCAAGGCTTTAAATTTACTCAGATCAGGTTCACTGACATGAAAGGAAGAATTTCTGAGAACATGAGTGGGAGTTAGATGAGGGTTAATTAAAGAATGCCCTAGAGTTGTGTGAGCTTTTGCTTTTAGTAGTGCCATAAAAAAAAGAAGATAAAAATTCAGAAACACAGTTTGGATAGCCTTAAAGTTTTAGGTTCCTGAACAGAAATCTTCTCACAGGATTTCAGAACTACAGAAAAGCACTGTGCAAACTGGGAGGATTTTTATGCTGACATAATGGTTACACTGGGAATAAAGAGTGAAACAGAAGTTGCGAAAGCTTGCAGATCCTAGCAGAGGAACTAATTTCAGCAATAAGAGGAACTAAAACCGAGGGAACTGAAATAATTGGATTTCCTTAATTGCAACTGTTTCTAAATAACAACAGGCATGGAAATTTTCAGTAATTTTGTAAGAGGAGTAACCTGTGAATGGCAAAAGCATTCTTCTCTTTAATGCACACAGCTGGCAAAAGAAGAGGCAACCTGTTCAACACAAATCATGTTCATTCTACCTGCAAACTGCCTTGAAAATCCAGCCCCTTTTTCTTTGGGGGGCTCTGGTTCAGATTTTCATTGTCTCACTCCTACATCTGAAGCTTCCTCTTCCTGATTTCAATGCATCTACTTTCTCCCCCTAGAAAACTATTGCATTGCAGAAAAATGTGTCTTGATAATTTATCACTTCTATAGTATTTTCATACTCTGCATCCCTCATCTACCTCTACTGGATCAAATCTCTTCCATGTTATTACCCCCTTCCATCAAAGCACACACTGCTCAGCGTTTGCTTGCAGTTGACTAAGAAGATGGTGACTTTCCAGCTGCTGGTGCTCTCCAATACTGCACTACTACTTCTTCCTCTTTTAACACATTCCTTTTGAAAATGAGAAGCTCCCTGTAAAGAGAATCTACAGTCATTTTTTTGCATTTTTGCATAAGACTTACTGATGCCTTCTGATTAACCTAACAGCTGACAGTGACCCTTTATACTTATTCCAAACTCTCAAGCTCAGCTGGACGCTACCTTTGGTTTTACATCTGCTAATTTTCTTATCACCGAACGAAGTTACAAGATCTGTGAGGTGAGGGCAGGGCTTTCTTTCCTACAGTTCAAACACAGTTACCAGATAAGCAGTTCAAGCCTTTTAGAGGTGTGTGCTCAAGATCTCAGCTTATGTAAAGCCTGGGACATATATGGCTGAAATCCAGCTTCTTCACGTGTCCCAGAGACCGCTGAGCCTGTATTTAGTTTTGAAAACATCCCTGGTTTTCCCCTTCAATTGCAATAATGTGGCATGCTTCCTGGCCAGGTTTGCTGCCTGGGGAAGGTGGGAACACATCCCTGTGATGCTTTCTGCATGCAGTCACTTTTTGATATCCTTTGGCTCATTCTATGAGGAAAAAATAGGGTACTTAAAAGGATCAGGGACAAAAAGTCAGGGACAGTGCTGCATTACAATCCACTTGATTAGGCTGATATGTCTAAGGTTTTGTTCCCTTCTGTCTTCAGTCATCAGCTGCAGCACTGCAGGGTTCATCACAGTGAGAATCTCTTCAGTGCACCTTTTTATTCATGAAGAATTGTCACAGGGCAACCTCATGGAAAATCAATAGTTGTATGGTTGTACACAGAATACAGGTGTGTGCACCCAGTTTTCTTCCCAGAGCCAAATTGCAGTCCTCAGTCTTGTCACCAAAGACAACTATGCTGCAGAGTGTGACAGCAGGAACAAAGAAATTACTTTTGTGGGATACAGAGGACTAGATTTCTGGGTAGTTTCACTTTCTCCCTTTGTGGTGTTTTTAATCTTTTTGGGTACATATTAAAGGCTGCCACTAGATATATATATATGGATATAAATATAGAATTTGTCGCCAGGTGATAGTTCTCATGCGACCAAGGCAAATTTCCTAGTAAAGCTGAAGATTTTTAATTTAAGTATTCTCACTATTATTTGTGGAAGACTCAGTGCAGCTGCACAGCAAACCACTACTCATCCATTGTCCCCTGACACCCACAGTTTTCAAAGAAACAGTCCCTCAGAAGGTGCTCTCGTATGGTTTAGAAAGGAAATAACAAATACATGCCACTAAATAAAAAATAATTGGATGAGTGTGTGCATGCTGCTTTGGTGTCATGATAATTTTAATTAGTCAGGGACCAACAGTATACAACACTGTGAAATCATAGAGAAAAAAGTGGGTCTGTAGGTGTCTGTTGGAAGTAGATTTGTCTGTTTATTAAATTCTGTGTGTGTGTGTGTGTGCACGAACAAACATGTAAAGCCATAGCCTGTAAAGAAGGAAGGAGTTAAGCAGAGAACAGAAAATAGCAGGAAAAGGCAGGAGGAGGGATGCAGCAAAACATCAATTCAGAAATGAAAAAGAGGTTCAAAAGCAAGAGAAGAAAGGCCAGCAAGAAAGGACTTGGACATCAAGCAGCAAAGGCCACTTCTCAACAAGCGGTGACAAATTGCTCAATCTCCTTCCTTTCAACTGAAAGGAACTGATGGTGGGGGCATTGGGGAGCGGGAGATACACCCTATACAGACGTGACAGAGGCCACAAGATCTTAGTCCAGAGCACTTGCACATGCAGGTCACTGCACAGTGACACACCACTGACAGTCATCAAAAGAAAACTATTTACTTTAGAGATTAGCCCTGGAAAATGGGACAACCATCCAGGGACCCAATGGCCTATGACAAAAGCAATGTCATTTCTCATTACTCGACTCTTTCACAGAGTAATTAATCTTTTCAGAAAGCTTCTAGGCGAGAAACTCTTAGATTCATCTCCCCCTGTCTTCACTGGAAAGATTTTCACTGGGCAAAGAGCCCAAGTGATCTGATAGAGTGTGGCCCCTCTATCACAGGCTGCTCAAGATGACTGAAGGTGGCAGAAGCAAGCTCTTGCTATGCTGAATCATGCCTGACCTCAGAGGAAGCTCTTCCTTTATAACAGCCTTCTCTTCATTTTCTGAGGCTTAAATTATCACTGTGTATTTCTTTCTTAGAAACATTTTAACACTGACATTATATGGCAATGTTAAAATTGGAATGTCATTTCAGGAAAACCTATAGCCAGCCATGAAAGAAAAATATAAACTACTACAAATAAAGAAGTCAACATGAAGAACTCCTTGGGAATAACACAGACGTACCTGTAAATAATACAAGTAAAAGTTTAATAGAAAATAGTCACAGAGAAAGTAACTATGAGAAAGCTGATAAGGAAAATTTGCAAGGCTATATGTGTAGATACTGAGGAAGCACAAGGACCTTATGATGTGACATGCTTAGAAAAATATGGATTCAAGCATACCTCTATAGCAGTGAATTTGGCAACATCTGTATTAAGCTGCTACGGAGTTTCCCTCTTTACCAACATCTACCCAGTAGCTGCCATTTCACACAAATGAGTTGCTTTCAGTGATCTAAAAACTAATCAAAACAGTATTATGTTACTTCCTGGAATTGGTGCAAATACCAAAAACCAACTGTATTTGGAAAAAGATTTTGTTATGAAAATCTCCTTTTCTCCATCCTCTTTTTCCAATCAGTTTTACCTTTGATGCTTAGTTAGGACTTCTGGATCCCTTGTTTCTCTCACTGTCAAAAGACCAAGGAAATACTGCATGTAATTTTTCAAAAGACTTTATCAAAGGATATTTCATGTAATTTCTTAGGGAAAAATGGAATCTTCTCTTTATGCCCATAAACACTGGGCATCTGGCAAGACATGGCTGAACCTGGGCTGCAGGTTTTCACTTTTTAGAACCAGTTATGTTTCCCAGGGCAATGAGGAGCAGTGCTTGAGTGTACCCCTGCCTCCCAGGCAGGCTTTGTGTGTTGGGCTCCACTGAGCAGGTACATTTATTCCTCTGTGTCCAACTAGAACAGTCTTTAGCTGGGCTGCTTAAAGGTTCCACATAAAATAAGGCACTGTACATGGGACAGAATTCAGGAGTCACTGATGTCAAGACCCCCTTTTGTCATTTTTTCAAGTCACCTTGAAAAGACCTCCAGAATTCCTCTGCATGATGCCAGCTGAGGACTTCAGCGAGAGTGACAATGAATCCCACTTTTAGCTAATCCCACTGCATTAGCAAACATTCCTAACATTCCTTTGTTTTAACTAACATTTCTTTCTTACAGTTAGAGTTCTTGTCTTTCTTTTTCTTCTTCTTTTTTAATTTTTTTTTTTTAACCAGATGAGCTGGAGACAGGGTTTTCAAACACAGCAACCATTGGGGCAGTGTTTCAGTGTAGGATGATATACCACACCTCTGCACTGTACCCCTGTGTATTGTTTTATTCTTTAAAAGGCCAAAAGGCAGACAGCAGTACAAGAAGATCAGCTGCACAAACCCGGCAGGGACACAAGTTGCTTAAGTGGAGCCCTTCTGACCAGTATTTTTATATGCTTTCTGATTTTGCCTCTTGCCCAGGACAGGCATCTTAATAGTACAGATCTAAGTGCTTTATATGATATAATCCATGTCCTCCAAATCGTCCCCAGGAGCTATTAATTGTCCAGAAAGCTATTAAGTGATATGATCATTAAAAGTGCATGACAGCCTTCTACAAGACAGAACATTGGGGAGTACCAAGACTTGGGGAGTTTCTGAACATCCTCCCTGACATAAAAAGCAAAAAGCAGGTGGGTGGAGAAGGGCAACTAAAGAATCTCCCAGATAAACTCCTCCATTGTTGTGTTGGTCTTTTTAGTTGAATCACTTCTACCCATTATTTACTCACCACCTTAGCTGCTGGTCAGGTCTGGTAAACAAACCAGGTGACTCCTTTATACATGTAAGTGGAGATTAGATGGCTGAAGCAAAATTTGAAAAAAAATAATTAATTGCTCTGGCTTAGGGGTTGTCAGAAGAAACCTGGGTTCTCCAGGCCTGCCGTACTCTCAGCAGCATGGAATGAAGCAAGGGTGAAGCACCAGCTGTAGTAGCTCAGGGAAGAATTAAACAGCCTCTTCACTGTGCTTGGGATTCAGGTTTTGCCTACCTTACAGGGATTCTTTCTGTCAGACAAGGCACTTGTGTCCCAGACTGGTTCTTCATAGCAGTTTCTATTGGTAGATTCAACGCAGAAACATTCTGTGCTTCACAGTGGGCAGAGCTATTATGGATTCAAACCAAAAAAAAAAAGCTGGAGGAAAGTGAATCAAGTTCACCCTAAATGAGATTAATCATATCCACTGCTGATACAATTGTTTTCTTACTAAACACACAGCTTTCACACTTAAAGACCATCCTTTCTAAACCCTAAGCCTTGTATGCTGAGAGCCACTGGACAGGCTTTCCTTGGAGTGCCTAGAGAAAAGGAAGGACATGTCTCTGTTAGACAGACCTCAGCTGCATGTACAGCTGGGATCTAAGGCAGCTTTCCATTACTGACCTTGGGTTGCTCCCTTTCTCCTACAGACAGTGGGACTTGCCCAGCAGACCCCTCTGACACTGCCACATTGCATTTGAACTGCATGAGACATCACCAAAAGCTCTCTCAGCTTAGGAAAGAGCCCAAATCAGTTTAAATACCCCAGAAAGTTAGCAGCAGGTGTGCAAAGAGATGGTACTTTATAAGGCATAGCCAAAACTATGGGATTTGTAGGATTGACAAAAGAGGGTGGCTACATCCTATGGATTCAAATATCTCTTCCCAACACATAAAGAAAAGGAGTAGCCAAAGTAAGGGCACTACTTGTATTTTCATTCTGCAGTGGCACTCAGATGATACCTTCACTAACATTTAATAATGACTGCTAAATTGGGAAAACTGAAAATATGAACATGTAATAAGTTGTAGGGTTTTGCTTTGTTTTGTTGCTTTTTTTTTTTTTATTTTTTAATTTCTTCAGAGTACTGAGTGTTCTGAGGTTTGGCTCTAGGAAAAAAATTCTCTTTTCCTCAAAGGATATAGTCAGGGAGTTTTTACCATGGGAAAATATAGTTTGGAGGGTTTGGGGATTTTTTTTGGAACCGATTCAGCATCACACAGTGAATAACAATGGAAATCTGTGATGTGAGGATGAGAAATGGGGATGCCTAGGCAACACTACCTGCTGTGTCTTGTATTGTGAGTCTTTTCACTGTACACAGTGCCTATAGATAATGTAAGAATCTCATCTTAACTTTGGTCTGCTCCTCACCTCTTCCATCACATGTTCACAAGTGATGCCTGGGAAAAGCTCAGCAACAGAAGCCATTATTGGAGTGAATTGGTCTTCAAGTGCTAGAAAAAGTTAAAGCTACAGAAACAGGAAGGAACAAGTGAGACCCTCTCACAGAGACTAGAACCAGTCTGCTGGCAAATCCTGAATAATAAAGATGTTAATTTATGTAGCCTCAAAGATTTTTAGGGATGTCCAGTTTCCCTTTGTGGCATTAGCCATGGCTCAGGCAGACTGAATAACACCTAGAGCCTCAGCTCTGCTGAGAGCTTGAGATCACTTATCCTTCTCACTTCCTTGTGCTTCCTTATGCTTCTCACTGCAGGTCTTCAGCAAAGAATGTCAGGGCTGCACATGATCACCCATAAGTACTGCTTTGATCTGGATCAGGCCATGGTGGTTTTGGCAGATTAGCCAGAGCACACAGCCCAGAGTGATTTTAATGCTGGTTTTGTGTGAACAAACAATGCTTGATCTGACAGCATGCTAATACAACAGTATTACAAGTTAATGTAACAGTATTACAAGTTACAAGTTAAACATACTGCTTTTGAACAGATCTGAATCGACAGAGGGAGTTTACAGTGGATTACTACTGTGTTTCATGCAACTAGAAGCTCTCCAATCCCAGTTTAGAAGTTTGAAAGTTGGATTTACTATATAATCAATAGATGGCCTCAGCTGAACTCTTGAAAATGAATCTGCTCAATGTACTGCAAGCCACTTGGTACACTTCTATTAAGTACGTTAGTAGAGAAGTATGTTTCGATGACAGCTGGAATTTCCATAGTTGCTCTCCCTCTTGCTTCAGCAGAAGACAGAATCCCAGTAGGGTAAAAAAGGATGAGCATATGGCTAAATCCATTACTGTTGTTCTTATAGTAATACTAACTTCTGTCCCTGGACTTGTTTAAATGCAATTTGTGATGAATACTTCTCTTTTTCCCAGCAAGGACCACTGAGATGGAACATGTACACAGGCTAAAGCTAAAAGGGATTTAGTGGAAAAGAGGAACTCAAACTGAGGATGCATGTGTCAAGGGCCAGGAAATATTCTATGCCTCATAGGAAGATAAATATGCAGCTGAGAGGCATTTTTGTAAGAGTTATGGGAAACAGCAATTCTGGGGCCTGTTACCACAACTACCTCAAGAAAAGAAAAGAGTGCTCCATGTTATAAAGCAATAATAGGAAGGGGAGGTTGCTCCTGGTGTGATTAATGCTTGCAGAGATAGTTGGCTCACAAGCAGCCAGAATGCAGAAGTCTGCTGCTGTTCCTGCAGCCGGGATGGATAAACAATGGACAGCTGATTGCAGCTGACACAGTCTCAGGATACTGGGAAATTCACTGGGAAAGCAGCATGATTAGGCTTGAGAAGTACATGGAAGAACTAGCCTCATTTAAAGGCAAAACAGCAAGTGTGGTTGCCAATAAAAGAACTAAGAAAAGCAAGTAATGTATCACTGAGAACATATTATGGCTGATGTACAGAATGTCCATTGTGGCTGACCAGCAGGGCAGGACAAGCCACAGGCTTGCACAATGAATTAAGTACCAGATTTCATTTGAAATACAGGGGGGAAGAGAATAGTAATCAGGAAGTCTCCATTTTCTCCCAGAAAGGATCGCTCTAAAGAGCCTCTATAATTTTAAGGAGAGAGTTTCCAGGACAGTTTAGAAGCAGTGCCCTCTGTGCCTGACTAAGCACAGGATTCATGACATGGAATCTGGCCAGGCAGAGCTGCAAAGAAAGTGCACCAAAACTTCTCCAAAGTTGCTGCCAACCCAAAGCCACTGAGCTGCATACTAGTTAAAGTTAAGAACTTAAATCCCCAAAGCATTATATATCCATTGAAGAAATAAGAACCATTATTTATATACCCACAAGACCAGCTACTGCATAAGGCTCTCACAACTTGTAAAGCTTTTAAAACAATTGGTTCACAACAGAGGCTGTGAGGTGAGGATAGACTCAAAACTGGAATATGTAAAACAAAGTAAAAAAAGCATGCTATGAGCAAGACATTGATTTTGAAACACTACATACTTTGCAACATGAATAGTAACAGTTCTGTGTCCCAAGAGGAGTCTGAGGAACAGCAGCTCTGTTTTAAAATTAATGGTCTGTATCGTACACGAATGGCCACACACACACATGGGTAGAAATGAAGATATAATCTCTGCTCTTAGGCATGCAGCAATTCTTTTGCAGACTGAAGTGAATACAAAGCCTGCTCACAACAAATCATCGCAAGGGCACCAGGCAGAGATTGTTCATGTCAGAGCACTGGATAGAGCACAGCGGCAGCTGGGCAGATCTCTGGCTGCAGCAGACACACATGGCAGGCACTGCACCCAGGGGCACTGCTGGAGGCCTGCAACAATATTTCTCCAGTGGACTTTCACTGAGCTAAAACACTACCAAGAATCATAGTTTAAGGTTAGAAGTGACTACAGTGGGTTGAATTTCAGGTTCTTCTCTACCCATCTCTCCAGCCTGCTGAGGCACTTCTGAAGGGCTGCACAACACTCTGAGGTATCAGCAGCTCCTCCCAGCTCTGTGTCATCAGTGAGCTCATTGAGGAGGCCTCTGCCCCTTCATCCAAGTCATTGGTGTGCAGCTTAAACAATACTGGGCCCAGTGTTGAACCACGGGGGACACCACTGGTGACAGACCTCCAGCAAGACCCTAATCATGTCCTTCTGGGATCGGTCATTCAACCAGTTCTCAATCCACTGTCCACTCATTTAACCCACAGCCCTTGATTTTGCCTGTGTGGATGCTGTGAGAGACAGTGCTGAAAGCCTTGCTAAACCAGAGGCAGACAGTCACACCGCAAGGTTGGCTGCAGGGTCAGGAGTAATTGCCACACAGACTGCTCTCCTGGCTGTAAGTAGCTGTCTAAGCAAGGTCAAATTTCCATTGGAGGCATAAAGTATCATCCAGAAAATTGCAGGTTGGTTACTTCCTCCTTGGCACATCAGCAATTTCTAGGCATGCCACCAACAATACTGGACTCAAGACTAACTACTGATTCTTCTCAAACGAGCAAGGTATTACTTATAAGGTATATACTTGAAGATCTACTGCCAATTCTTCAGCATTGTTGCTTTGAAGTTCACATTATTCCAAATATAATTTATCTGAAGAGGCAATCCATTTGCCTCCTGTATTTCATATAAAGAATCATAAAAACCTTAACACAGAATATCTCAATTTTAGCAGCTGTTGGTATGTGTGTAATCCTGGACTAAATCCCAGACAAACTTGCATCTGATCTTTAAGATTCCTTACACGATTTTTGAAGTATATTTTTGACATACATTTGAAGTACATTTTTCCCAGTGGATCCCAGCAAGACATGACACTAACGTTTTTAGAAACTTTCCCAACAGCATTTATGGCAGAACTGTCCAAGACAAGAACATTAGTGATACAAGAAGTTTCTAAATCAGTGAAGAGCTGTTCTACAAAAAATTTCCCTTTTTTTTCCCCTTTAGAAAATAGTCTCTGTATCCTTTCTGAGTTTTTTAAACTGTCTTTTCTGTTTCAATGTCCATTTATGCAAGGTGTTTGTCAAAGCTTGTTTACTTGCTTGATATCCATGGAAATACTATGTGTTATTAAAATCAGGTCAACACTGATTTAGTAGTCTCTCAGGAAAGTTTTATATTTGATATTAATTTCCACCACTTCTGGCAATAGTAGCCTTATTTAAGATCAGTGCCTGAGGCCAAAAAGGAAGGGAAAGCTCTTTACTCTGGAGACATCTGGAGCAGAGCCTCCCCCATCCTCTGCAATAATATTGAGGAGCTTTGCCATAATATTGAGGAGAGATGAATGAAAGGGCCTAATGAAATGTTAAGGAGAGACCATTTTTTTTTTGCTTATATAGTTTTGGCAGTCCTTCAATTTAAATGAGAGCAAACTACCTATGGCCAAACTGGAGACTATTTTTGAAGAGTCCTTGGGACAATGTGCTGCCATGTTAGTATCTCTTCAAAAAGCCTGAAGTTGCTGAATTGGCACTTAAAATATTTCAAGTGGGAAAGACATTATCCTCTGCATACTCTAGTGATTAAATACACATTGACTACATGTACAATAGACTTGGAGAGGGGTGTATGGATAGTACAGCTGCCTTTGTGGGTTTTTCCAAATCATGAAAAAAATGAAGTAACCACATTTCATAAATTAAGCATTTAACCCAGTCATCTCCTTTGTTGTTGTTTTTCTGTTTTTGCTTAGCAAGATGTTATTGAGCCAGCTGACTCCTGTTTGCATATTGGAAACATTAACCTATTGCACACTAGGAAATTTGGTTTAATATTAAAAAGCTTATGGTTGGAGAGGTTTCAACTCATTTTTCTTTCTCTCTTTAATATGATATTACCTGCTATTACCAACTGGTCTGTTGCTGTAAAAAAAGAGAATCAGATCATTATGATCAGAAAGCTTAGACTGATTTTCTGCATTCCTCAAATTGTGATTCAGTAGTGGCTCACTTAAATTTGCCACTGGTCCCTGTTGTTGCCAGTCTAGTCATGAAAGAAGTTTTTCTTAACTATATAATTGGCAGCAAGAATAGAAGTGTGTTTCCCAGTGTAACAATGATTCTATGTAGGCTTTTGTCTGGCAACAAAAGTCAGGATCCCATAGAGAGGCAAACTTCTCAACAAAGAGGCTCTAAAGACTGGGGAAATAAAGAAAAGTTCAGGAAAAAAAAAAAAAGAATCAAGAAATTATACACTATTCAGTCACATTTAAAAATTGTGTATGAAGCACCTTTGTAAATAGGCCTGTAGTATACCATGACTTCATACCTTCAGTCAGCTCATCTGTAGATATGATGGAGACACTCAGATGGGAGCTTGGCCTGTGTAAACATACACACATGGGCTTCAATTTGCTTCAAGTTTATAAATTTTCAATTTTTATTCTATATGGTCCTGCCTATCACTTCTAGTTCTTCAGAGCCATTGACTTCCCCCTTCCTTCTGTTCTCTTCATTTTCTCTTTAGCTTCAGCTGAGTGTAGGAAATAATAAAATGGAAAGTGGAATAAGTGAAACATAGATACCCAAAGCAGCCCAAGCTGACTGTGCTTCTGCAGCTGAACTGCATTTTGTTGAACTCCTGCTGAATTTTATGCAAGGGATTGCTAGAAACATGTTTCCTTGCCAACAAAGGAATATTTTACATGAACCAGATTCAGTGCTTATTATGGAAAGCAGCCATTGCAACACTTGGAAGCATCTTGCTTCTAATGCATCTTGAAGGAAAATTGTTTGAGTTTGAGCTATGGAGAACTCTATAAGCAAAGATTTTATACATGCTTTATCTCAGTTACAGCATCAGGAATGCAGCTAAACATGGAAACATTTAAAAACAAAAAAAATCTGCATCTGTAATAGGATTCTTCAGTGGCTCTGGCCATTTGTCTCTGATGAAGCAACATTTGGAAAACATTAGGAAATGCCTCAGGGAAAAAGCTCCCTCTCTGGCAACTTTAATTTTCAAAGGGCAAAAAAGAGGCTCAGGGACTGCCAGAATTTGTTATCTTCTGTGTCTCTGTTCCTCTTATACATCTTAGAGTGCTATTGGTTTTTGAAGGTTATCTTAAAATGAAGATTCCTTTTTGGGGGAAAGCCTTCCAATACTTCAGAGTTTTAAGCAAATACATGGCAGGGCCTCTCTTGGAGTGGACAGCACTAACTGAAAGTAGAGATGCCGTTGTAAATGAGCTTATTAAAACATTTCAATATGCAAGACAGTAAACTGAGAACAACCCAGTTCAGGAAAATTATACAGCATTTAGTTCATTGCCCTTTTTCCCACTGAATAGCAACATAAATTCTGTTCTAATGTATAAGACATTTAACATCCATTTTTGAAAGCAAATTTTTGCCTGGAATGAGATTAAGATTCATAGGACTCAAAAGCTGTTTTAATGAGTCAATGAATGCTACAAGTAGTTTTTCTCTATTGTTTTTTCCTTTGATAGTTTTCCCTTTTAGGGATGACTTCTCACTGAGACATCAGCTCCTACATTATTATCAAATTGTAAAATGGTTGAGGACATAGTAGACCTACTAGGAAAGTGAAAGAGCTCTTTTGCTAAGCAGGAAAAAAATTGCAAAAAAGTCCTCTTAGACTGTTTCCATGGTCTTTGAGACCTCATTAGTAGTTACTTTATTCATCTTTGAAAAACATTAAAGTATTGGTACTAAACTAACATCCTTAGAATGCAGTACATTTCCTTTAGAAATGAAAATTTTCTCCCAAAATATTATAATTTTTCTTCTCTAGCTTTTTCTTCAGACAGCAAGCAAACAACCTACACTGCAGTAATTGGAAAAGAAGAAATCCAAATATTCCATTTTTGCATCCTGAAGAAATGGAAGCCAAAAGAGCATGTTGTTACTTAATTTCTAAAACATCATCCTGTGGCAGAGTTTGCCAAGAAAATGCAACACAGTAAAGGTTGCAAGATGGTAACCCACAGTTCAGGAAAAACCAGAAAGGCAAGTTCATTTGCTTCAGACTACCAAATAGTTGTTAGGGTAGGATATTTTTGTTGTTTCTTTTTGTTTGGTTTTTTTGTTTGTTTGCTTGGTTTGGTTTTTTAAATTTATTTTTTAAGAGCCTCCATGATATATTTGATTAGCAAGGGTAAACTCTCTTATGCTGTGATAGTAAGTTCCTCAATACTAAAATGAATTTGCCTCAAACTCATTAAACCAATTAAGAAAGGGTAGGGGGTGGCAAGAGGCAGGCATTTGATCAGTCAGGCAGAGTGAAGACATCTAACTATCAACAAGTAGTCAAACCATTTTGCTACTTTTACTAATTTCAGGGGCATATTGTCAAAACTAGTCTCAGCTGTTACCATCTGCAAAGTAGGCTGGACGCTTAATCTCTGTTCTGGCCTGTACAGAAAAAACTAACAGATTACACATCAAATTGCATAATTATGAGCCAAGAGCATTGTGCAAACCTGCTGTAATGTTGGTTTCTTGGAGGAAGTTAGAGAATGGTGTTTGATTTTCCAGACGCGTTGGAATCGGCTGGGCTGATAACACCAGACAAGGTGTATGTACATACAGCCAGGATGTATGAAGAATAGATCTGACTTTGACTTCAGCGAGGGCAGATGACTCCTCATTCATTCTCACAAGGACTAAAGTTTGTATTATAGTTTTAATAATAGAAGTAAAAAGGAAAATATCACTAGTACTCTTGATAATAACTGCTCTGTTCATATATTGGGTCAAGTTAATTTCTGAGATAATTCTAGCTGAAGCTGTTCAACCTAAAATAGGAATTAATTTAATCCATTAGATTTGTCCATTACCTGCTACCTTGAGACATTCTTATATTTAGACTGACCAGCATGAGATGTAACATACACTGTTAGGAAAATAGCTGCTTTCAACCATGACTTCAGTGAAGTAAAACCACATGCTAACTGAATTCCAGTGCATGGAGGAAAATATGCTGGCAATTGCAACAAATAAAGCACACAGTAACTGTGCTACTGACATTCTGCAATGGCTGGGAATATAAAGAAAAATTATGGATGCCACCCCTGAAGAGGAATCTACGTAAAAATCCACCTAGCTCCACAATATCATTTACATCAAAAGCACACAAAAATATCAGGGAAGTAGCACCAGGTACCTCATGTCACCATTTTTTCTCACAGGCATTGAGAAAAACACTCATAAAGCTCAGGTCATCGCTCTGAGAAAAGCTCAGAGAGAACTCTACTCTGAAGGATGGGTGAGCCTTTGAACAAGTCAGTGTACTATAGAGAAACAATGAGGCAAAGTGATGAACTGGCACTAAATTGTATCTCTGATTGTCATAATCCACCCTAAACTGAAATTTTAATAAACAATTCTTAATGAACTCCAATCTATGCTAGAAAAAGCAGCACATGTTAAAAGAAGTTTGCCCATAAATATCTCTCCTAGACTTTATTTAAAGCTCAGAAAATTCACTGACCTGGTAACCAGGAGCAAATTTGGTTTAGGTCTTTGTTGTTGGTGATCATGTCAGCCAAGATTCTGAGCATTATTTATTGATTTTCTTCAGGTCATTTATGTTGAAACTTCCAAATTATTGGTGCCAGTTTTTTAACATTCTTGACAAGCTTTATAGAAGTAGCTATAAACTACTGCTTTATTCTCACAAATGCTATCAGAACAGGAACATAAAGAGTAGAAACACAGGACTCTAGATTAAGGGCACAGCACTGGAAAAGCAACAAAAACCCCAAAATGTTGGGATACTGGGACACAAGACAGATGATGGACTTTGGACCTGGTTAGCATAAGAGATTTGATAACAGGATGCCTTGGCAAGAGCAAACAGAACTTTAAGGATTAAAAGAAGATTCAGAGTAGTTTACCAGAAAAAGAAAATTACATCAGACTTCTGCAAGCGAGAGATGTTTAAAATGCATAAGTATGTTTATGTGATTATTTACCCAATCACTGTAGTAAAACTTTACTAGCCTCCCTAACATACTATATAAGTGTTTGCATCCCACAATAAAATTGCATCCTGATCACCAAATCAGTCTTCCCCATCTCTCTTCATCGCTGACAATCGCCGACAACAAAAAACAAAACAAAACAGAGAAAGGTTTTTATTATCTGCTTTGAGAATTTGTAATTTGAGAGTTTTCTCTTATCCTTCGTTTCTCAAAATGGAATTAGCTTTTCCATTAAAAAATTGAAAACCCCAACGTATTATATTTCAGCCCTGTTTTGAAAGCACAGACATTTAGCCTGTGCTGATTTATTCTGCTAACCCTTTCCTTTTGGGCGTTTGCTCAGTCATTGCACTTGAGTACAAAAGTGCTTATTATATTCTATCACATTTCTAGTACCTCTATTAAAGTGCTTTTTTTCTCAAAAACAGCAGCATCTATTGTCCTTTTAATCAGAGACATTTGCACAGCATGACCCACTTAGGCCTGAAGATAATACAGTTAAGTATTTTATTTTTTCAATTCTCCAGGGTAAGCTGTTACAGAAGAGCAGGTCCACCTATACCCCAAAACACTTGCCATGATACTGCAGAATCACCATCTCTCAAGATACTGGGCTGAAGAAAGCCACACTAAACATGCAGCATGAAACTGCTCAAGATTGACTGAAAAACAATTAAGAAAACATTTCTATCTGTCCTCTCCTTGACACTTGGATTACTGCTAAAGCTTAGAATTCTGAGACTCAGATTTTGCAATCAGTAGCACTATGCAGGCTCCACCAGCTTGGCATTTTAACGCATCTTCAGTCTTGCCAAGGGAATGCCATTTAGGGCTAAACATCTCCTCGATTTCTTTAAGATATGTATGAACAGTGAGGTAGTGAAAGAGCGAAATAGCTTCCAAAAATGATTCAATTTCATTTGTTGAGACCAACATAAAATAGCCACTGTCACTTTAGTCATTCCAAAGCCTATTCCCAGAAACTTTGTCACTTGATTGCAAGGCACTGCTCAGCTTCGTCAAATCTTGGCCACCTTAATGCAAAAATGAAAATTATCAGCAGTAAAAATAAATGTAGTAGCAATACTATAATGTACCATCACAGAGCTGCCAGGCCATTCACTGCTGTGCTTTCCTAGTTTCGGGTACTTTGGTGACACCAAATCTTCCTGAAAATCTTCTTCTGGCCAAGGCAAAGAACCAAGATGATACAGTCATTTATGATGGCTTCTTGGTGCACAGTGGAAACCTGATGATAAGAGCAGTGTTTTGGTGTTATTTTTAATGCAGTAATTCCTCTGTTCTGATGTGCTGGTTCTCATTGCTTCTGAGAAAGTAATGGAAGAACTTTAGGATCAAGACTCTATTCAAGAAAAGCAGCAAGAGTAGAGTTGCTTCAGCCAAGGCGGCCTAACACTGTCTTACCTTTCTCCTTTTTATTATTTCACTGTTCTCTGCAAGTGCAAAGTTCACTTTTCTCATAAAGCACTTCCTACGGCAACCCGGTGGAGCTGTTTGACTCCCAGGACTTGTTCCTGATCTCTGCTAGATTGAATTTTCTGCCTCTGCTTCAGAAGAAAGTGCCTGGGAGCTTGCTCCATCCTTTTACCAGCTGATCTAAAAGGAGATACTGCTCCTCTGTGCAAACCTTCCCTCTATTATTCTGTGATAAGAGTTTCAAACAGGAACTCCTAGGGGAACAGTTTAGACAGTTCTACAGTATCCCCAGCAAATTGTTATAGATTGCCTATCTAACATTACTGTTAACGTGTGCAAATTTAGAGACTTTTTAAAGAGGTCTTCACTTTGTACCTGTAACTTTATTTTCTTTTTAAGATGAAAAACAGGAGAAATCTTTTCAAGTGACTAAATATTTCCTGTGAAACATCACAAATTGCAAAAATCTTCCAGAGTTTTCCAAAAGAAGAACTAAATGGGTCTGTATTCATACTTTTCTGAAAATTCAGTTTTCTGAAAAACCTGTAGAACAATTGCTCTGTATAAAGGGGACA